>NC_090815.1:26887511-28087511 GCF_000390325.3 Nicotiana tomentosiformis | reverse complement strand
GTCGCAGTACCTCAAATGGACCGATAAACCTCGGGCTCAGCTTGCCCTTCTTTCCGAACCTCATAACACCCTTCATGGGTGACACCCGGAGCTAGACCCGCTCTCCAACCATGAATGCAACATCGCGAACCTTCCGATTCACATAACTCTTCTGTCTGGACTGGGTTGTGCGTAGTCTATCCTGAATCACCCTAACCTTCTCCAGAGCATCCTGAACCAAGTCTGTACCCAATAATCTAGTCTCGCCCGGCTCGAACCAACCCCCTGGAGACCTACACCGCCTACCATACAGAGCCTCATACGGTACCATCTGGATGCTTGACTGGTAACTGTTGTTGTAAGAAAACTCCGCTAGAGGCAAGAACTGATGCCATGAACCCCCAAACTCCATCACACACGCACAGAGCATATCCTCTAATATTTGAATAGTGCACTCGGACTGTCCGTCCGTATGAGGGTGAAATCCTGTGCTCAACTCCACTCGAATACCCAACTCATGCTGTACGACCCTCCAGAACCATGATGTAAACTGCGTACCTCGGTCAGAAATGATAAGATATCGGTACGCCATGAAGCCTGGCGATCTCGCGGATATACACTCGAGCCAGCTGCTCGGAAGAATAGGTAGTCATCACAGGAATGAAATGAGCTGACTTGGTCAGCCGATCCACAATCACCCAAACTGCATCAAACTTCCACTGAGTCCGTGGAAGCCCAACAACGAAATCCATAGTGATCCGCTCCCATTTCCACTCCGAAATCTCTAATTTCTAAAGCAACCCACCTGGTCGCTGATGCTCATACTTCACCTGTTGGCAATTTAGGCACCGAGCTATATACTCCACTATGTCCTTCATTTTCCTCCACCAGTAATGCTGTCTAAAGTCCTGATACATCTTCGCGGCGCCCGGATGAATAGAATACCGCGAACTGTGAGCCTCCTGGAGAATCAACTCACGCAAACCATCTATATTGGGCACACATAGCCTGCCCTGCATCCTCAATGCACCATCATCACCAATAGTGACCTCCCTAGCATCACCGTGCTGGACCGTGTCCTTAAGGACGAGCAGATGTGGGTCATCATACTAACGCTCCCTGATACGATCATAAAGAGAAGACCGAGAGACCATATAAGCCAATACTCGACTCGGCTCAGAAATGTCTAATCTAACAAACTGGCTGGCTAAGGCCTGAACATCCAATACCAATGGCCTCTCTGCTGCCGGAAGATATGCTAAGCTCCCCAAACTCTCCGCCCAGCGACTCAAGGCATCGGCCACCACATTGGCCTTCCCGGGATGGTACAAAATAGTGATATCATAGTCCTTAAGAAGCTCCAACCACCTTCGCTGATGCAAGTTAAGATCCTTCTGTTTGAACAGATGTTGCAAACTCCGATGATCAGTGTAAATCTCACAATGGACCTCGTACAAATAGTGCCGCCAAATATTCAAGGCGTGAACAATAGCTGCTAACTCAAGGCCATGGACAAGATAATTCTTCTCATGGGGCTTCAACTGGCGCGAAACATAAGCAATCACTCTACCATCCTGCTTCAGAACACACCCAATACCGATCCGCGAGGCATCACAATACACTGTGTAAGAACCAGAAGCTGATGGTAGAACTAGAACTGGAGTCGTGGTCAAAGTAGTCTTGAGCTTCTGAAAGCTCTCCTCACACTCATCCGGCCACCTGAAAGGAGCACCCTTCTGGGTCAATTTAGTCAAGGGCGATGCAATAGATGAGAAACCCTTCACAAAACGACGGTAAAAGCCCGCCAACCCAAGAAAGCTCCGAATCTCCGTGAATGAGGACGGTCTGGGCCAACTCTGCACCGCTTCTATCTTCTTCGGATCCACCTGAATACCCTTACTGGACACCACGTGACCCAAGAATGCCACTGAATTGAGCCAAAACTCACACTTGGAGAACTTTGCATAAAACTTCTCCTCCCTCAATTGCTGTAACACAATCCTCAGATGCTGAGCATGCTCCTCCTGGCTACGAGAGTACACCAGGATGTCATCAATGAATACAATAATGAACGAGTCAAGATAAGGCTGAAACACACTGTTCATCAGATGCATGAACGCTGCTGGGGCGTTGGTTAGCCCAAAAGCCATCACAAGGAACTCATAATGGCCATATCGGGTCCTGAAAGCTGTCTTAGGAATATCTCAGCTGGTGACACCCTGACCTCAAATCAATCTTGGAGAACACCATCGCTCCCTGAAGCTGGTCAAACAAATCATCAATACGCGGCAAAGGATACTTGTTCTTGATTGTGACCTTGTTCAACTGTCTGTAATCAATGCACATTCTTATAGTACCATCCTTCTTCTTCACAAATAGAACTGGTGCACCCCAAGGTGACACGCTAGGCCGAATAAACCCCTTATCAAGGAGTTCCTGAAGCTGCTCTTTCAACTCCCTCAACTCAGCCGGTGCCATACGGTATGGTGGAATAGAAATGGGATGAGTGCCTGATACCAAATCAATACCGAAATCAATATCCCTGTCGGGTGGCATGCCCGACAGGTCTGCAGGAAACACATCCGAGAAATCTCGCACCACCGGAACAGAATCAATAGCAGGAGCCTTTGCACTAACATCCCTCACAAAGGCCAGATAAGATAGACAACCTTTCTCAATCATTCGTTGAGCTTTCAAGTATGAAATCACTCTACTGGGAACATAGTCTGTAGAGCGGCTCCACTCAACCCTCGGCAACCCCGGCATCACCAACGTCACGGTCTTAGCGTGACAATCTAGAACAACATGATATGGAGACAACCAATCCATACCCAAAATCACGTCAAAATCGACCATACTAAGCAACAAGAGATCTACTCTGATCTCCAGGCTCCCAATAGTCACCACATATGACCGATATACTCGGTCCACAATAATAGTATCGCCCACCGGAGTAGATACATAAACAGATGAAACTACAGACTCACGGGGCATATCCAGAAAATGAGCGAAATACGATGATACATATGAATAAGTGGAACCAGGGTCAAATAAAACAGAGACATCTCTGTGGCAAACTGAGACAATACCTGTAATCACAATATCTAAAGCAATGGCATCTGGTATGGCAGGGAGAGCATAGAAACGGGCCTAGCCACCCCCTGATCGGCCTCCCCCTCTCGGGAGACCCCTAGCTGACTGAGCCCCACCTCGAGCTGGCTGGACGGGTGGTGGAGCTGCTGGTGCTGGTGCCATTGGCCGAGTAATATAGCGTGGAGCCCCACTCAACAACCTAGGACAATCTCTCTTAATGTGACCAAAATCTCCGCACTCGAAACAACCCCTCCTCTGACAGAACTGCTGCTCCTGACGCCCAGAGGAACTACCCGTGGAAACCTGAGCTGACGAGACATGGTGAGAACTCTGCGCTGGTAGTGCACTGAACGACGACTGGCGCTACTGATGACTGTGTGATCCGTGGCCAGATGATGCACCACGGTTGACTGGGCGAGCCGTCTGAGCATGTCTGAAGGGACGACCCCTACCGTGTTGGAACTGCCCCCAGAGGGAACACCGCTAAATCTACCCTGTCCACGAGGCCTCCTAGCTGCGAACCATCTCAATCTGACGAGCAATGTCGACAACCTCGTCGAAAGTAGCACCAGACACTCTCTCTAGTCATAAGCAATCACAGCTGAAAAGTGAGGCCATCTATGAACCTCCCGATCCTCTCCCTGTCTGTGGGAACCAACCAGATAGCATGACGGGCCAACTCTGAAAATCTCATCTCATACTGCGTCACGGACATATCACCCTGACGAAGCTGCTCGAACTGCCTGCGCAGCTCCTCTCTACGGGACTGGGGCACGAACTTCTCCAGGAATACACCGGAGAACTGCTGCCAGGTAAAGGGTGCTGCGCTGACCGGCCTACGCCTCTCGTAAGCCTCCCGCAAACTGAAGGAAGCCCTAGAGAACTGAAAAGTAGTGAACGAGACCCCACTGGTCTCTAGAATACCTGTTGTACGGAGTATCCTCTGACACCTATCCAAGAAGCCCTGTGCATCCTCTCCCTCGGTACCACTGAAAGATGGAGGCTGGAGTCTTCCAAACCTCTCCAATCGACGCTGCTCATTGTCACACCTCCTTTTTCCCGAGGGGATAGGGGATAGGAGTTTTTTCCAATTTAAGTGACATTATTCGAAATGAGATTATTTATTTATTTAGAGTCGCCACTTGGAATAATTTATGGTGTCCCAAGTCACCGATTTATTTTAGAATCCCAAATCGAGGAAATTTAACTCTTATTTTTGATCCGAGAACACAAAAGACCGGGTAAGGAATTCTGTTAACCTGGGAGAAGGTGTGAGACACTTCCGAGTTCCGTGGTTTTAGCACGGTCGCTTAACAATTAATAATTGGCCTAGTTATCTGATTTAATACATGTTTTAAACCCATTGTGCATTTTTGTCTTTTACCGCATTTTAATATTTATGGAATTTATTTGAACAAGTCGCGATGTCGCACACTTGTTGTTTTGGTAGACATTGCGAACCGCGCCACGTGAAACGCACCCGCGATTTACAACATGTTTAATTTTATTATTATTTGAAGTTATGATCAAGTCGCGTGAAACGCGCACTTGAATTGGGGTATCATGACTATACCACAGGAACCGTACCCATAGTCACGATGATTTATTATTAATCGCGCCTAAATCAAGCTACGGTATTCGAATATTATTCAATTACTAATTTTGACATTATTGTAAGGTCATGAGGTATGTATATTGTTATAGAGGAAATGAAGTAAATTAATTATGGAAAAAATTGGCTAGCTTGTGTATGTTTATTTGTTTTTGGTCATGTGCAACAATTAGCCCATAAATACGCTACGAAAGTTCAATTAAAATCTTACACCAATCATGGCCCAACCTAATCTCTTATAATTTTACTGTTAACCAATATTTGAAATTAGACTAAATTTATGGCAGGAAAAGATAGATACATGCAGGATCAATTTAGTCACTAAGATAGGAGATCAAAATGAAACTAAAACATGCTAAAATGGAAAGCCATTACTTCATTGAATAAACAAGAAAAGTAACAAATTAATACATATTCATCAATAAAATTAACCATATGAACTACTAAAAAGGACAATAAATTAATCTTAACAAATACTCAACATGAGAACAAATTAATCTTAGCACACTCAGATGCGAACTCGATCATATCGTACTCAAAGTTAAATTAAAACAGAGTGACCCAAAAAATTAATGAGAAAAAAAAACAAAATAGAAAGAGAAGTGAACCTTTGTATTGATGATTGTGGATTTAAATTACAACCACTCAATGATCGGATAGCTCTCAACTGGACCCTTCGGACCACGGAAAACTCGAGCGGCAAATCTCAACTTGCAACCTCAATCGACCTTGCAAAACTGACGATTTAGTGGCTATTTTTGGAGCTTTTTTTTGGGGGGAGGGGGGGATTAATGATGGCTCAGAAGTCGTCAAGGCTGGTGGTTTTGGGGTGGTGAACCTGCTGGATTTTTCGAAAGAAAGCCGAAGAAAGAATGATACGAGTAGAAATTTCCTTATCCTAGAAGAAGAAAATAATTTTTTCTCAATTCCTTCCTCCCTCTTTTTTCCTTTCTCTCCTCTTTTTCATCACATTTCTCTTCTATTTATAGAATATTTTTTCGGAATTTTCAGATTTTTATTTTTACTTTTTATTTATTTTTTTATTTTTAATTAAAAAGAATTTCCACTTCCCATTTTTCTTATTTTTAAAAAAAAATAATTCCCCACTTTTCTTTACTTTTATTTTTTAATTTCTCACTTTTTTTACTTTTAACATATTTAAAATCCCACTTTTTAGTTTTCTTTTTTTATTTCCCAATTACTTTTACTTTTTTTTTAAAAAAAAAAAGCAGATACCCTTACTTTTATTTTTTAATTCCAACTTTAATTTACTTTTCATTTTTTAAATTTCCACATTCTTTTACTTCTATTTTTTTTAATTTTCTACTTTCTTTTACTTTTTTTTTATTAAACAATTTCTACCTACTTTTACTTTTACTTTTCAATTTTATATTTCTACTTTTCCTATTTTTTAATTCCCATCCGAAATTTGTTTTAAAAAAAATAAATAATAATAATTAATTTTTATTTATTTTCGGTTTTTAATTCATTTTATTTAAAAATAAAGATAAAAATAATACTAATAGTAATAATTGACCTTTTAAATTATTAATAATTTTTCTATATATATATATATATATATATATATATAAGTGTAACAAAGCTAAAATTCTGAAAATATTTACATAGTAGAAGGTGATAAAAATTCAAATATAGTCAAAAATTAGGTGCTCACACTCATCATCAGGCATGACAGGTACCACATAGTCCTGAGCAACTGCAACCGGTTGGGTTGGTGGTGCCTCCGGTGTCTGGAATCCCTGTACCACCTGCTCCGGTGTGCGGGCGGTGGGAGTCTGAGCACCTCCCCCGGTCTGAGAAGTGGCTGTTGCGGCTGGAACAGAGACCGCTTGACCAAGACTGGTACATGCGGTCAGAATCTGAGCTAAGGCCTCCTGAAGGCCTGGAATCACAATAGGCACAGGTGGTGCCTGAGTTGGTCCCACCGGCTAGGGGTGAGCATAAAATTCGAAAAATCGAATTCCGAACCGGACCAAATTAATTCGGTATTTTGGTTTCGATTTTTTCGGTATTTCGGTATTAAATTTTCGGTATAACGGTACGGTCCTCAGTATTAGGATCTTGAAATTTCGGTATACCAAAATACCGAATTTTTAAAGAATTTCATGTAGGACCTATACTGTCCAGCCCAACCCAATAAGCGAAATGTAGTATCTCTACACTACCCTAGTGCCCAGCCCAACCCAATAAAACTAGGCCCAACTCTTATCCTCTTTCCTTAGTTTCACTTCACTATAGGAAATTAGGAATTAGTAATTGGAAACGGAGAAACCTAATCTATACTGAAGAGATCAGCTGTGAGAGAGAACTCAGAGAAGTGAGAACCTAAGTACTGGAGTGCGATAGAGACGAGTCAGACGACGTCACAGCGACTTCCAGTCCAACCCGACCTTGCCCGCATCTGCGGGTTTCCACCGCAGGTGCAAAACACCAGAAGAAACCAGCAATGCCTATGTCCAAATTTCCTTCCGATGGGCATCCGAAACACCCCCAAGGCCCCCGGGACCTCAACCAAACATACCAACAAGTCATATAACCCCATGCGGACTTAGTCGAACCTTCGAATCACTCAAAACAACATCAAAACACCAATTACACCCGGATTCAAGCCTAAAGAACTTCTAAACTTTCAAATTTCACAAATGGCGCCGAAACCTACCAAACCACGTCCGATTGACCTCAAATTTTGCACACAAGTCATATTCAACATTACGGACCTACTCCAACTTCCGGAATCGGAATCCGACCCTGATATAAAAAGTCAACCCCCAGTTAAACTTTCAAAAAATTCGACTTTCGCCATTTCAAGCCTAAATTAGCTACAGACCTCAAATTCACAGTTCGGACACGCTCTTAAGTCCAAAATCACACAATGGAGCTAACATAACCGACATAACTCCATTCCAGAGTCGTCTTCACACACTTCCGACTACGGTCAAAATCCTGAGACTTAAGCTTGCGTTTTAGGGACTAAGTGTCCCAAAACACTTCAAAACCAAAAACAAGACCTCCCGGCAAGTCACTTAAGCAGAAACAGATACGGGAAAAACAGTAAATAGGGGACCGGGGCTAATAGACTCAAAACGACCGGCCGAGTCGTTACAGGGTGCCCGATACCGGTGCAGATCTAGAGGCCGGATCCTTCATGATCTAAATTTTAAGATTTGGGGGTATCGATTCAGGTACGGATAATGGTGGGGATTCGGGTAAAAATAATTCAAATAAGAAGCCGTGAAGGAAGCTCAAATAAGAACTGATTATGAGAAAGTGGTAAAACCCTTAGACCTGCTGTTACCATCTATCTAGTAATAAACTATTTCTGTAAAACTTCAGGTTGTGGGTTGGAGCAAAATGAATCATTAAAACCACCAACTAGGCAACGAGATAGGAACTGCTCTTTTGCTTCTTCCGGCTTGGTCTGAGAAGCCATTTCCAGCCATTTCTCCAAGTTGGCTGCTTGGATGTAAGACTTCTCAGGTGTATTGAATCTATGAAGAAATGGGTTAGAATTACCAAAAAACCTGATAATCTTATCATCAATGTCACACCATCTCATTTCATTTTTCAATACGAATGAAACGCCCATATATAATCGCAGATTTTCTGTCACCAATCCACTTTTCAATATGAATGAAGCACCCATATATATTGAAGTTCTAGTATACTCTATATAATAAATTTTGTTGCTTTCTTCCCCATCTCCAGTATAGATCCCCCGAGCCCCTAGATGCCAGCCGTAAATTATCACAAGCCCAACGCAAATTGTTCTCGTCTATTTTAATCTTGCTAATAAAACGACTGCTCCTATCTGTGAGAAAAAACCACATGTAACGACCATCACTAATGTCTTTAAGTTTAAAAGATTTTTCACCGGCCTTAAATAATAACTTTTCCTGCATGTTAAAAGTTGGCTAAGCCGATGAGAGGGCTCGCCGGAGAGAGAATCAGAGGGAGGGGGAAAGTTGCTAAACAAGTTAACACTGCTACTAACCAAATAACAGTCCTGCTGAATCTTGTCGTTGAATTGACGGAAAAGGTTCAAACCTGCCCCTCGACTATCCGAAATAGGACAGGTTTACCCTCCATTAAAAGTTGGCATCATTTGTGCCCCTACCGTGATCTAACGGAGTCATTTCTACCCTCCTTCACTAACATACGCAATTTTCTAATTTTTTTATTCCGAAGAAATATTCCTCTTTTTTAAAATCCACTTGGAACGCCCCCTCCCCCTCCCTTTTTTTTTTTTCTAGAAAGGGTCAAAACCTGCCCCTGAACTATACGAAATGGGACAATTACACCCACACCCTTTCCAAGTCCCTTATTTTAATTTTATCTTTTTATTTCTTTTTTCTCACTTTCATTTTCTTTTCTCTTTCTTCTTCCTCTCCTTTCAACCTTCATCAAAGAACCTCATTCAAAACCTCTCAAAGACCCCAAAAAAGTTTTCCAAACAAAAGTAACACATGCCAATAAAAATACACTTATGCCCACCCACAAATGTACAAACATAACACACTATTATGAAACTTCCATATTCAAGTGAACTTCTAGTAAAATCGTACTTACATACCATGCATGCTTTAAATGACTTAAATTTCTATTTATTGACCTTTTTCCTCTTGGTTTGTATAAGAAGAAAGTACAACAACAACAACAAACCCAGTGTAATCCCACAAGTGGGGTCTGAGTAGGGTAGTGTGTACGCAGACCTTACCCCTACCTTCAAGAAGGCAGAGAGGTTGTTTCCGGAAGATCCTCGGGTTAAGATAGCTAAAAGGAAGGGCAACAACAAAAAACATACCAATTAGAAAACCGAAGCAAAAATACAAAACTAAATACACTAGGTACTACAATTAGAAGACCAACACGAAAGCAATAACAAGTAATCACAGAAGTCAAGAGATACGAGAATACACAAATAACATTAAATCACGTACTAAAGCTACTGATACCGACAAGGACAACACTCGACTACCTGTCCTAACCCTGTACCTTATTTTTCAACCTCCACACCTTCTTATCCATGGTCATGTTCTCACTAAGCTTGAGCAACACCATATATTGCCTAATCACCTTTCCTCAATACTTCTTCAGCCTGCCTCTACCTCTCCTTATGCCTTCCCAACCTCTCATACCTCCTCATCGGTGCATCTATGCCTCTTCTCTTCACATGCCTGAACCATCTAAGTCTTGCCTCCCGAATGGTTCACATGCCCACCTTGTCCCCATTTCTAATTCTAACTTGGTATGCCCGCACATCCATCTCAACATCCTTATTTCATTCACCTTCATCTTTTGGATATGGGAGTTCTTGACTGGCCTACACTCCGCCCCATACAACATAGTCGGTCTGACCATCACTCTGTAGAACTTGCCAAGTTTTGGTGGCACATTCTTATCACGCAAAACACCGGAAGCGAGCTTTCATTTCATCCACCCTGACTTAATACGATGTGTAACATCCTTGTCTATCTCTCCATTCCCTTGTACAACTGACCCAAGATATTTAAAACTTTCTTTCCTAGGTATGACTTGCAAATCAAGCCACACGTCTTTGTCCACTACCTGAGTTGCACCACTGAACTTACACTCCAAGTATTCTGTCTTGGTCCGGCTCAATTTGAAACCTTTAGACTCCAGGGTCTGCCTCCAAACCTCTAACATCTCGTTAACACCGCCTCGCGTCTCATCAATCGGAACAATGTCATCTCCAAATAACATGAATCACGACACCTCCCCTTGTATGTGGCGTATCAGTGCGTCGATCGCCAAGGCAAAAGAAAAGGACCAAGGTCCTCATCATAACTGAGAAATGTTCCGTGTACCCTCCCATGGTCCTCACTCGAGTTTTAGCTCCATCATACATGTCCTTAATAGCCCTAATGTATGCAACAGGAACACCTCTAGCCTCCAAACATCTCCACAGAACCTCCATCATACATGCTTCTTGGCATTTTATCATAAGCCCTCTCTAAGTCGATGAATACCATATATAAATCCCTCTTCCTCTCCCTATACTGCTCCATCAACCTCCTAACAATATGAATAGCTTTTGTAGTCGATCGTCCCGACATATATTCATTTTGATTTTCAGAAATAGTCACAATACTTCTCAACCTCAGCTCCACCACTCTCTCCCAAACTTTCATAGTATGGCTTAGTAACTTGATGCCTCGGTAGTTGTTGCAACTTTGGATATCACCCTTGTTCATATACAGCGGGGCCATCGTACTCCATCTCCATTCTCCGGGCATCTTCTTCGTCCTAAAAATGACATTAAATAACCCAGTGAGCCACTCCAAGCCCGTCCTACCCACGCTCTTCCAAAATTCCATTGGGATCTCGTCTGGACCGATTTCTCTCCCATTGCTCGTTTTATGCATAGCCCCCTCAACCTCTTCGACTCTTATACGCCTACAATACCTAAAGTTCCTACGACTCTCTGAGTGTTCTAAGTCGCCTAGTTCAATGATCACATCCCCCTCTTCGTTCAAAATTTTATGGAAGTAAGTCTGCCATCTTCTTCGAATAAGTGCCTCATCCAACAAAGCTCTGCCTTCCTCGTCCTTTATGCACTTCATTTGGTCCAGGTCACGGGCCATACTATCTCGCACCTTGGCTAGCCTGTACAACTTTTTATCCCCTCATTTGCCTCCAAATTCTTCATATAAGCGTTCAAACGCGGCCGTCTTGGCCGCAATAACTGCTAACTTTGCTTCCTTCTTACCCATCTATACCGCTCCCTATTCCTCCTCTTCACCTCCTTGTCCATACTCTCCCGAAGCTTCAGATATGCCGCTTTCTTGGCTACTACCTTGCCTTGAACCTCAGTACTACACCACCAATCCCCTTTGTGGCCACCAGAGGAGCTCTTCGAGACCCCTAATACCTCTCTAGTAGCCTCCCTAATGCAATTCGCAATCGCGGTCCACGTACCACTCGCGTCCCCGCTACTCCTCCATGCTCCCATAGCCATCAACCTATCCCCCAACTCATGTGCTCTATATTAGTCAAAGCTCCCCACTTGATCCTAGGTAGACCAAACACAACCCTCTTCTTACGCTTCCTCATGATCTCCGAGTCCATGACCAGAAGTCTATGCTGAGTCGTAAGGTTCTCACTTGGGATGACCTTGCAGTCCGTGCCTAGAACTTTATCAGACTTCCTGAAGAGTAGGTAATCAATCTGGGTCCTGGGTCCTGGCCACCGAACTCTAAAAGGTGACCAGATGCTCCTCCTTCCTCGGAAAAGTGGAAACTAGACTTAGCTATCACTTAATCAAAAGCCTTAGCAAAATCCAGAAATGAAGTACCACCTCCGTTTCTAACACCGAAACCGTAGCCGCCATACCCGTCATCGTAGCCCCCAGACGACGCCCCAATGTGGCCATTAAAATCTCTTCCTATGAAAAGTGGCCATTAAAATCTCTTCATATGAAAAGCTTTAGTATGGGAATACCACGCACAACCTTGTCCAAATCCTCCCAGAAACGCCTTTTGACCTCTTCGTCCAAGCCACTTGAGATGCGTACGCACTAATAACGTTTAAAGTAAAACTCCCAACAACTAGAATAATGCCCATCAACCTATTGTTCACCCTCCTAACCTCCACCACTAGCTCTCGAAGATCCCTATCAACCAAAATACCTACCCCGTTCTTGCCCCCCACACGTCCAGAGTACCAAAGCTTAAACCCGTCTACATCCCGTGCCTTATCTCCCACCCATCTAGTCTCCTGGAGATAAGCTATATTGACCTTTCTTTTCTGGAGAATCTTCGCTAACTCCACAGACTTTCCCGTCAAAGTCCCTATGTTTCCGAGACCCAACTCTCAACCTGGAGGCATCCTTACCACCCTTACCCCTCTTGCCCCCTAGGACATGACCTTACCCTACCATCGTTCAGTACAACCACTATAATCTAATACACACTAAGCAGGAAATACCACAGAAGTAGCGGCTGGCTAAAAAAATAGTGCAAACAGTCCGAAACTAAAAAACACAGAAGGACACAACTAATGAACTAGGAATGATAGTAGCAGCAAGGTATGTGAGACTAAGTACCCTAAAGAATGCTAAAAAGGTCCGCAAACAAATACAAGTGAGTTAAACAGATTAATCACAATTAGAGCACAACAACTAATAAGGAGCACACTGGAGGCAAAGCAACAAGTAACGGAATACCGAAACAGAATATAACAAAATAAGAACGCACCAGGAACAAAGCAACATGTTTCACAGAATATATCGAAAACAGAGTATAACAAAACAAGAACACACAAAGCAACAGGTCACAACAGAGTATATCAAAGGCAGGGTGTACAAAAAAAGAACGTAGAACCCGGTTTATGGACGACGTCGTGATAGTCACTGGAGGTGATGGGTCCGGTCGTCGGAGAGTTTCCACTAGTAGTACAAATTTGGCCGGAAAACACGCTGGCGTCTAGGTGAAACTTTGCCGGAGTTATGGCAGCCTTGTTCCCTGTAGTCCAGATCAAGAACAAAAACAAAACACACACCCACAGAAGGTTGGGGAACGAGGGAGAGGGAGAAAATCCAAAGGGGAAACCTCCTGGTGAGAGGGGAAGGGAACGGAGAAAGAGTGAAAGGGGGAAGAAAGAGAGAGAGATGAGAGTCCAGAGAGAGGTGGGATGGCCGACGAGAACGCCGGTGAAGAGAGGCGGCGGGAAAGAAGGGGAAGAAATAATGGAGATTAGGGGAGAGAGAGAGAGAGGGATGGTAGGCGAGAGAGATGGGAGAGAAGGAGTTAAAACATGATTTTTTGGTAGATAGGACCTCTTCGGCAACCTTTTTATGTAAAAGTTAAATTAAAATAGTAAATTTTGTAACACAAAACAGTCAAGGCAAGATCAACTCGTGAGTGACACGGAAATTTTGCTTTCTTTTAAAAAACTATTTACTTACATCAAAAGTTAAAACTTTATTAACGGTAAGCTATCCTAGTCTTACATGTTCTCTTTGCATTCAGAACCATCCTCATTAATCTTGGAGGGTTCTATGCTATTAATAGATGATGATGCACAAAGCTTAAATTCATTAGGGAGTAACTTATCGAAGAGAACCAATCAGAGTTTAAGAGATTATATCAAAGAGAACCATTCTATTTTAATTGTAATACATACAAATAAAAATACGCGTACACTCACTCACAATGGAGGTTGAAAAGAGAGGAAGAAGGAGAAAGAAAATGCAAGAGAGGAGATAAAAATGCATTTTTTGTTGGCTTGGAATTCTTTGGGAGGTTTGGGAGAGGTTCTTCAATGGAGGTTGAAAGGAGAGAAAGAGAAAAGAAAATGAAGGGGAGAAAAAAAACTAAAAATATAAAACTAAAATAAGTGGCAGGGGAGGGGTATAACTACCCCATTTCGTATAGTTCAGGGACAATTTTTGACCCTTTCTAGAAAAAAGGGATGGGGATGGGGGTGGGCGTGGGGTGGCCCAGGTGGATTTTAAAAAAAAGAGAAATATTTTTTCAAAATAAAAAAATTCGGAAATTGCGTCCGTTAGTGAAATAGGGTACCCTTTAGGTCATGACAGGGGCACAAATGATGCCAACTTTTAACGGAGGGTAAACCTGTCCTATTTCAAATAGTCGAGTTGATCTAAATGCCTCCATCTCCTGCATATTTTGCCTTTACCCTCCTAGGCCTATCTCAAACACTCGCAAAACCAAAGATATTAAAACTGTTCTTCTCTGTTCAATGACATCAAATTAGTTATCTTCATCTCTCTGATTTCAAAGGACCTTTCCCCAGTCAGGAAGAAATGCACTTCTTGCCATCCTATCGTCTTATTCTTGCCTCTCTTTCTCATACATCGTAACCTGAGACTAGGTTTAAGTTACTCAGCTATTCCAGCAAAACTAATGGATGCTAAGGATTAGGCAATAAAAGGCCAGTAGGTAAGAAAATCATGGGAAAAGGAAAGCACAGAAAACAGTAGGAAAGAAGAGATTAGCAGGAGAAAATTTAGTGATGATCAAGACAGTCGAAGAGTAATCAGGAAGTTTGTGGGAAGTTAGATTACGATAAGTAATGCCGGAGAAGGCACACTTCCCAAGAGAGAGTCCATCCTAGCCCCAACGTGGTCAGGTAGGTTATTAGTCCCTTGTTTACCTAGCATAATGTCAGTGTTGGTTTGAAGTAACAAAAAATGAGATAGCTATGTTAAACGTTTATACTTAATAGCTTATAGAATGGAGTAATACTGACGTTATTATGCGTTTATACATATGGAAATATAACACCCCGGAAAATTTCGAAGTACTTAAGCGCTATTAAGAAAGTTGATGTGCGCTAATTTTATTATTTTGTGTGCAGACGAGAACTATTAATGGGATGGATATCAATTGGATATGATAATAAGTGTACGAGTCATATTATAAGTGATGTGAGGTCTAGGGAGAGTCCTAAGTCCAAGTCAAGTTGAAATTTTCATGATAGACTAAAGTTGCAAATGAGTACGCACAAGACCAAATTTTGGACGAGCATATATACATATATATAAGGAGTTATGTGGTGGATCACCTATCAAATTAAAGGTCTTTGAGTATAATTTCTAACGCTTCAAACCGTTTGTCATTTGGATATTCCTACAAGAGGTTATGACCAAATTACCAAAGGCTGGCGGAGGAGCCTGCGGATGCGAAGCATCCAAGGCAGTGTCCGAAAGAGAGGCTAGCAGTGAAGTGCTGCCATAGTGTCCAGGTCCGCATCCGAGCTTCAAAGAGGAGTGAAGTGGGGATGCGAAGCATCCAGGGCCGCATCCGAAACCCAAAAATCTGGGCCTATAAGATTTCATCATCAAATCCTCAAGAACACAAAAATCACCAAAGTTGTGATTTTTCAAGATTGATCTACTAGAGGTAATTCCAATGCTTCAAACTCGTTTAATATGAGTAGTTAGAAGTATTTGAAGCATTTGTTGCAAGTTTTAAGGGTTGAAAGATTGGATTATAAAAATCTAGTTCATGGAATGAATAGTACTTTTGAGAAAATAAGGGAGAAGGTGAATGGTAATCTTGGCGATGAAATTTATGAATACATTGAACCTATGGGATTTGTTACTAATATTGGTCTCATTGGATGTTATTATTGTAGATTGAAGTTGATTAGTGTAGTGCATCATTGTAGTATCATTAAGGGAAGAATTTGAGGTATGTTGGCTGAACTTTCTCTCTTGGAATTGAATTCCAAAATATTTCCGTAAGATCAAGTATGATTGGCTCAAGATTCCTAACTCTTACATTCTGGGTTATTCCCTATAAATTTGATTATCCCGAATGAGCCTTATGTCGAAATATAGATGTTCCAAGTATGGGTTGTGTATTAATATGTTATGGCTTTGAGTCATGTTTCAATGAAAGATAGTATGCCAAAATGTGTGTGAAATCTCAATATTCTTAAGACTCTTAATTGGTCATATGTGTACCTAAAGTCTTGATTGGGAATGTCTTATTATTGATAACCTATAAAGATGGTTGGAAGTGAAATCAGTGAATTGGGGGATATAAAGTGTGATCAACGTGCCAATAGTGAAAGGCATACTTGTGGCCAATGGTGCCGATGTAATGAAATAATGTGAGAAAGATTATGAATGAGCTTTGACTCAACTATTCCAAAATTTACTTCGACAATATAATCGGCTAAAAGTTTATGAACTCAAGTGATGCACATATGTGGCTGTTTTAGCTAATGTTATGCTTTGTAAGTAATTTTCAATGTGCTTTGCATTCTTACATATTAATGAGTGGAAATTGTGTATGATTTTAATTTGTGCTTTGATTGCCAATCACTTTACTCCATTTATTGGAAAGGAATTGATTATGTTTAGCCTTTATTACTAATGAACTTAAAGTTATGATTTCCGGAATATTCCACTTGTTGATAATTATGATAATGATCTATGAAAGGGAAGAAATGAAAGTGTGGAATATAAAATACGGCCATTGTGCCATGAATAAAGAATCATATGTTTGGCCAAGAGAGCCAATGAAATAATGATGTTGTAAGTGGTTGAAAGTACGGATTAGGTGCTATGTGATGTGAAAGGTTATGAGATGTACGTATTTGTACTTTTGTTTCCAATGTGTTATGAAACCCTATGGACTGTCTTTGAAACGCATAGGTATATGGTGTTATGAAACCCTATGGACGGTCTATGAAACGCATAGGTATATCGTGTTATGAAACCCTATGGACGGTCTATGAAACGCATAGGTATATCGTGTTATGAAACCCTATGGACGGTCTATGAACGCATAGATATATTGTGTTATCAAATCCTGTGGACGGTCTATGAAACGCATAGGTACATTGTGCTATGAAATCCATTGTGATATGAAATCCTGTGCACGGTCTATGAAACGCATAGGTGCATTGTGTATAAGAGGTATAGATGTAAGGTATGAATAAACACTATGGACGGTCTATGAAACGCATAAGTGTATAATATGATATGTGAACACTATGGATGGTCTATGAGACGCATAAGTGTATAATATGATATGTGAACACTAATAACGGTCTAATGAGATACATTATTAATGCAGACAATAGGTGCCCCCTTTTGTTGTCCTTGTTTGTACAGGTTGTTTCAATTACATTATATTATATGTTCCACGTATAGATTATATGGGCATTCTATTTTGAAAGAGGATTTCTAGCTATACATACTAGTGCTATTCGACAGTACTAACGTCCCTTTTGCCGGGGGCGCTGCATCTTTAATGGATGCAGGAGGTTCTACAGCAGGTGGCATTGATAAGTAATAGCAGTACACTCTTTTCAGCTGATTTGGTGAGCCCCACTTCATTTCGGGGTCATGTATCTTTTGTTTCTCATGTACTTTGTGGTTGAGGTATAGCCGGGGCCTTGTTGCCGGCATTTCCATATTACTCTTTAGTTGTACTTAGAGGCTCCGTAGACAGGTTGTGGGTGGTATTTGATGTTGGGAATTGGATTAGAACTGTTGTTATTTGGCAACATGTTTTTCATTAAATCTATAAACTCGTACTATTTCGAAAATATTGAATGATGTTGTTAATGGGAATGAATTGGAAGCGGTTAATGAAATCTCTTCGGTATTTGATTAACGGAGTACATATCCTCTTTATTCATGAATGAATCTGGGTAGAATGAAATATAACAGGCTTGCTCAGTCGAGTTCACTAGGTTGAGCGCCGGTCGCGCTCCTCGGTTTTGGGGTGTGACAGGAAGCTTCTCTCTTTACTGTTTAGTTTGTAGCAATAACGTATATAATGTTACGCGGCGCCTTCCTGAAGTTCCTTGGAAGGGCGATGTAAGTCTAAGCAACCGATGTCAGTGCGGTTGCTATGCGCCAACTGAGGTCCTCACCGTACGCTAGACTAGATTGTCAGTGCCGTACGGGAAAACCAATGTCGTGAGCAAATGAGCAGCGGAAAATGAGCAATTGATGATGAAAGCTGATGATTGTATTGATGATGATGAAAGCTATTACAAGATGCAATGCGGTGTCGGGGGGGCGAGACACCAGTACAGAGAATTGTTTGAATGTTTGAATGCTTTGGTCCCCCTTAATAATGCTTAAAAAAAAATAAATCAAAGTTACATGAGTTGACCTAAGAAAGCTGTAGAAGCACACTGAAAATGAATGAAGTAAAACTACTCTATGGAAGCAAGTCCGATGGCAGCAACATTGTCTTGAGCATCAGGGTCTGCGCGCGCATTGCTGTGGGCGCGCGCGACACTATTTGGATCTGCCAGCGGCTGGGCACTGGTGCTTGGCATTGGGTCTGCGCGCGGGGCACTGTCTGTGCGTGCGGCGCTGTTGGTAACATGATGGTTTGTGCGCGCGGCATTGTCGGTGCGCACGGCACTAATGGCATTGGCCAGCCGCTGGGCGCTGGCACTGATTATTGGTGGGGCGACAGAGGCGCATGCGCGCTTGTCACTTGGCGCTGCCGAGACCACGGGGCCAACCGTGGCGCTAGGCATTGGGAGGCTTGCCGGGACGCCACGGGGTGCGCCCAAGGGGTCATGGGTCGATGATGGAAAGCAGCCCATGACATTCTCCCCCACCTGAGTTGGCGACGTCCTCGGAGCCTTACCTGCCGGATGATGATGATTGGTCAGGCTCTTGTTGGCTGGGAGGTATGTTCCCCTCGGTGTTGTGAGATGTCCTTCTGAATGATCTTCCATGCATTTCTGAAATGGCCTGAGGCGGCTGACATGGAAGACTGGATGGATTTTCCACGAGGCTGGTGTGTTCAGCTGGTATGTGGATTATGCGCCTTTCAATGGAAAAAGGCCCGATGTAGCTTTGCAAAAGGCGAGTATCTTGGGTCCTCTTTGCAAATAAGTTCCGCCTCGGGGTTCTTACCATCACTTTGTCCCCTGCTTGATGTTGGGCAAAGTGAAGGTTTTGTTCGGCATACCTCGTTGCCCTCTCTTGGGCTTTGACAAGATAGCTCCGCACTATCTTCAAAGTTTGCTCCCATTCTGTCGAGAAACTGGCAGCTCGATGAGATGATGGCACGTTTGGTGCATTCACATTTTGTGGGAGTAATGGTTGCTGTCCGGTAACAATTTCAAAAGCGCTTTTGTTTGTATGGGCGCACTTTTGTGAATTGAAATACAGCTGAGCAGCATCCAGAAGCTTCACCCAATGTGTTTGTGATCCAGTTGCAAATTGGCGGAGATATTCCTCCAGCATGTCATTGAACCGGTCTGTTTGATCATATGTTTGCTGATGATGATGGTTTGAGTTGTAATTCAATTTGGATCCGAGGCAACTGAAGAGTTGGGTCCAAAATTTGCTAGTGAAGCGTGGGTCGCAGTCACTAATGATGTTGCTGGGCATACCCCAATGTTTGACAACATGAGAGAAGAAGAGTCGAGCTGTATCTTCTGCCGATATGTTCTGTGGAGCTGCGATGAAGGTAGCATACTTGGAAAATTGGTCTACTACCACCATGATGGTTGCATGATTTCCGACCTTGGGTAATCCTGTGATGAAATCCAGGGAAATGCTTTCCCAAGGTCTCTGTGAGACAGGTAGCGGCTCCAAGAGTCTCGCTTGTGTTGAGTGATCCGACTTGTCCTTTTGGAATTCTTGACAAGTCTTCGCACAATGAGGGGCGCCATGAGCTGTTGGTCGCCGATGATGTGATATTTGTTTGATGATGTTGAGGGCAGCCGGAACCGTGGGTTCAGGTCTGTTGGTTCCCTCCTTTAACTGCATGGCCGTGATGTTTCCAGCGGCCATCTTCATGGGTATGCACGGTATGGTGCGGGGTTTGGCCCCGTTGTCTCCCATCATTAGGAGCATGTTGGCATATGGTACCGAGATGGTGTTTGTTTGCCTGAGGAATTCCAATCCCACTATCAGTTCGAAGTCATCGATGATAGCTATGCGTAGGTCAAATATTCCCTTGTATGGGCCAAGATTCATTGGCACTTCTTGGGCTATTCCACTCACTGGCTGAGATGAAGAGTTGATAGCCTTGACACGACCCTTGCATTTTTGCACTGTTAGACCGAGGCGTTGCACCTGAGTTGAGGCCAGGTAGTTGTGGCTAGCACCCGTGTCTATCAATGCTCGAATAGATCTGCCGTTTACTTTCATGTCAACGAACATTAGGGTCCTCTTTTGTGATGTGGGAGGCCTTTCGTCCGCCTTTCCTTTCCCTTTCTTGTCGATTGGGAGTGCGTTCTTCTTGGGGTTGCCAGCACTGGTTCCCGCCAAGGTATCATGAATGGAGCCAACAAATGCGTTGAAGGCACCTACTTGATTGGGGCCGTCTGAGTCGGCGGTATCTGACTCGTTTTCAACAATCTGTTGAGCATTGATCTGTGTATTGGGACATTGATTGTTCCAATGTTCCCCGCCGCAATGACGGCATTCTGATGGGGGCTTTCTCCCCTGATTGTTGTTGACTGATGCAACACTATTGCTGCTTGAGGAAGGAGTCTTAGATTTGGATGCACCTCGATCTCCTCCGTTTCTGTTGGGGCCACCGTTGCTAGGTGGGCTCCCATTGTATCCCCCTCGGACAGGCGGCTGGGGCCTATCCTTTTGAGTTTCCAACTGATAATCCCCAAGGCACTCTGCAGCTTGAATGGCCTTGGGCAGGGTATCTACCGGTTGTCTTTGCAGTTCCATACGATTATGAGGTTTCAAACCTTCTATGAATGCGAACAATTTGTCCTTGTCCCCCATATCCCGTATGTTTAGCATGATTGCGGAGAATTCACGCACGTAGTCCCGCACCGACCTGGTGTGGCGGAGTTCACGCAACTTTCTCCGTGCATTGTATTCCACGTTTTCGGGGAAGAACTGCAGGCGTATGGCGGCCTTCAGTTCTGCCCATGTCTGGAGAGTATCTTCACCGGCCCTGATGGCTTCGTATTTGACTCGCCACCAGAGTTTTGCATCGCCTTAAAGATACATGGCAGCAGTTGCTACCTTCTTGGATTCCTCCAACTGTCCAACGGCATCGAAGTATTGTTCGATGTCGAAGATGAAGTTTTCCACTTCTTTAGCATCCCGGGCTCCGTTGTATGGCTTGGGCTCCGGAATTTTCATCTTTTGTGGCATGGGGGCAATGTTCATGGCACCCCTGATGTGGTTTTCGCCTTCTTTGAGCAGGCTTTGAAGGGCAGCATTGACAACATTGAGCTGGCCTGTCAAGTTGTCTATGGATTGCTGCATGATGGTCAGTCTGTCTGCCTCTAGTTCCCGATGGGCTAAATCCTCAGCACGCTCCTGTTAGAGGTCCTCGAATTTGCCATGAATTTTGGTTGCCTCGACGGTAGCCGTTTCCCGGTCTTCCTCAGAGTCCTGACTGATGTTTGCTATGTCAATTTCTGCCTGCCGCATTCTGCGGTCCAGGTGGTCCAACCTTTTGCACTAGGCTGGTTTTTAGATCAGGCAACGTATCCACGATGGGCCGTAATGCGTCAACCGTTTCTTCTAGGGTCGTGATGCGATCCCCGTAATTCACCATGGTCAGAAATGGTGATGATGATGGAAATGAGTTCCCTCGTCCAATGTCGAGCCTAGGCTCTGATACCAACTGTTACGCGGCGCCTTCCTGAAATTCCTTGGAAGGGCGACGTAAGGCTAAGCAACCGATGTCAGTGCGGTTGCTATGCGCCAACTGAGGTCCTCGCCGTACGCTAGACTAGATTGTCAGTGTCGTACGGGAAAACCAATGTCGTGAGCAATTGAGCAGCGAAAAATGAGCAATTGATGATGAAAGCTGATGATTGTATTCATCATAATGAAAGCTGATGATTGTATTGATGATGATGAAAGCTATTACAAGATGCAATGCGGTGTCGGGGGGGAGAGACACCAGTACAGAGAATTGTTTGAATATTTGAATGCTTTGGTCCCCCTTAATAATGCTTAAAAAAAAAAACCAAAGTTACATGAGTTGACCTAAGAAAACTGTAGATGCACACTGAAAATGAATGGAGTAAAACTACTCTATAATTACAATGAAAAGGACTTAGTCTTCTATGGAAGCAAGTCCGATGGCAGCAACTTTGTCTTGAGCATCAGGGTCTGCGCGCGCATTGTTGTGGGCGCGCGCGGCACTATTTGGATCTGCCAGTGGCTGGGCGCTGGTGCTTGGCATTGGGTCTGCGTGCGGGGCACTGTCTGTGCGTGCGGCGCTGTTAGCAACATGATGGTTTGTGCGCGCGGCATTGTCGGTGCGCGCGGCACTGATGGCATTGGCCAGCCGCTGGGCGCTGGCACTGATTATCGGTGGGGCGACAGAGGCGCATGCGCGCTTGTCACTTGACGCTGCCGAGACCACGGGGCCAACCGTGGCGCTAGGCGTTGGGAGGCTTGCCGGGACGCCACGGGGCGCGTCCAAGGGATCATGGGTCGATGATGGAAAGTAGCCCATGACAATAATGATGTAAATGCCATGTTTGACTTTCTCAATTCATCAATATAATTTGTAATGAATCAGTATTTTTGTTGTAGCCTCTCCACCCAGCATTTTCTTATTGCTGGGCTTCATTCAATAGTTAAGACTTTTACTTAGTTTAAAAAGAAAGAAATTAATAACATAGCGGGAGGGGATATTTTCCTTTAGGTAGATAACAAAAAATATACGTGAAGGACATATATAAACAACTAAATCTGTTTCGTTTGAACCTTGAATGAAACATGTCATAATTTCTCGCTGTTCTTAGGTTTTCCAAATTATTTGCAATTCAAAATCTTCTAAGGCGAGATGCCTTGATTGTATGTGCTAATTCGGTGACTTTGTTCCTTGCAGCATAAAGCTCCTTGCATTGAGGAACTTGAGGATAAGATGCAGAAGCTTCACAAAGAACGAGCAGCAGCCATCTTAGAAAGGAGAGCTGCCAATAGTGATGATGACATGAAGGAACTAGTAGCTGCTATAAGTGCTGCAAATCAAGTTCTAAGTAAAGGAGGTGGTAATGCAGAAACAATAAAAGCTGTGGCAGCTACTGCTCTAGCTCTAAGAGCAGCTGTGAGGGAAGGAGGGGATTTTCCAGTCGAGGTAGATGAATTCAGTAGAGATGGGAATATGCAAAATCAGATGGATGTGAGCAGAAGGGCAAACGCCCAAGAACGCAGGAGAGCAAGAAATGGTGTTATTAGATGCCAGCTATAGGAAATGATAGATCCTATCCGCCAATAGAAGGAGAATTAGACACTGATGAAAGTGACACCGAGAGCAATGCGTATCGGTCTCAGCGAGATCAATTGCTTCACTCTACTAAAGAGATTTTTGGTGATAAACATGAATACTCTGAATTTTCCATAGTTGTGAGATAGATGGAAGAAAGATTATACTTCAAGCTATCGTGATGCACATGTGTCCCTTTGTATACCTGCTATTTTCTAACCCTATGTGAGGCTGGAGCTTCTGAAGTGGGATCCTCTACATGAAAATGCAGATTTCATGAATATGAAATGGTAAGTGCATTCCTCTCAAATTTTGTAAATACTGGTCTCAGGGGTTGTGAGAGGAAACTTTTCCTTGTCCGACTATGGGACTTCCTTTCTGGGACCTAGAAGTTCGTAGCATTATAATTTAATGTCTGAGTAATCTATAGAAAATGGAAAAGAAGATGCCAGCAAAGATTAATTTGGTGTTTAGTTTTGACATGTGATGATTACACTTGTACCAGGATATGAACAGTAACTTGTGAAAGATGTACGTGTCGAACTCTTTAGTTTGTGACAACTGGTGGTGAGAAATGCAACGGCTACTACAAATTCCAAGCTAGTCAGGTGAGGCCGGTTAGTTTGTGACAGTGGGTTAATATTAGCATTTCAGAAAAAGATTTGGCGTGTACAAGTCCTTTGTATGCTATTAATAAGGTCATTTTGAGATGGAGGCTGGTAATTCGTTAATTTTCTTAACATCGAGTTTGAAATTGATCGATGTTATCGGTTATGCTTATTTTTTCTATTTTTACTTTTGACACCATCCGTTAAGTTTATTATTGACTTTATCTAGGATACATTGGTAATCCAAACTTTTTGCATTTTACATTGTGACGCAATCGTAAAGCACCTTGGGGCAATATGTGGGGCTCCAGTCTCATGAAACCTACTCCTCAAGCGCCCACTCGTATGGTTGAGATGTGTCCAACGCATTACGTATAGGGGATATTTCACAATTCCCGTGCAACTTTTGACAAAAAAAAATTCAAAAGGAAAAGTAAATATTTAAATATTACTAATTACTATTGTGGTGATAGGTTAGACATTAACCTTTTGTATATTAATAAGCAAAAGACAATTATATGCGAGGTTGGAGCGAAATTTGTCATAACCCTCGAAAGAAAGATGAAGAGCCACACTAGATGAACGTCAAGTGAAATTAGTTAAAGTTAGCTAAACTTCAATTAGTTATTGTCTTGATATATGTGCAGAGGAATTGGGCTTACCTTAGCATAAATAACTACTCCCTCCCTCCCATTTGTGTTATTTGTACATCATGCTACTTTACAATTTTGAATTTAAGAAAATGACCTTTTTAGATCTTTTATGTGTAATCATAAAATTAAAAACAAGTTTGCATCCCATTTGATGTGGCATAGTTTGACCGACCGTGATGTTTAAGAAAAAAGAAAGATTTTTGAAACTTATGATCTAAAGCAAGCCATAAATATTTCTGTGGCTATAAATAATCTCATTAAGTATAAAATGAGAAGTATAAAGTTAAATTGTTCTAAATATAAGGAGTCATTATTTACCAAAAAAATATGGGGTGTCATTTTTTCCGGGTCAGACTAAAAAGGAAAGCGTACGACATAAATTGAGACAACGATCCTTTACCATCATCATTTGACTGTTACGAAGGCTATCGCTTCTGTTCAATATATAATGACGGAAGTCAGCTATGGTTGGTTAATCCTAAGGTAAAAACTAAGATGTATATATCGGAAGATTCATAACACCAAGCAACAGGGAAGGGAGAAGACAGAAATCTCCAAGTGAGAAACACAATAATGATATCAAATGAACATAAAATGCCATCTTACCAGCATTAAAACCAATTACTAAAAGCTATAAAGCAGCTGCAGACAATAGAAATATATATATTTGTTTTTGAGAAGATGACATATTTGTAAATATATAAACAGGAACTACACAAAGCAGTGTAATCCTTCATAACTACAAAGCGAAATACAGACTGAGTTCCTAGCCCTTAAGACCTCACAGACAACAGAAAGCCACATAACTAAACACCAGCTTGTCTATACTCTACAGTAATAAATCAAGCATATAGGGAAAGTTCTCAAAAAAGAAAACTACATCAGACTCTTTCACTGTCCTCTTTAGTCATTGCCGCTTTAACATCAAGTGTAAGAGTATACTCCTGGTCACAACCCAGATAAGAATCACACATGAAATAGAGTGTGTAGGTCCTCGTTCCAGCTTCTGCAGGTGCAGAAAAATTGAGCTTGACACTGGACTTCCTTTGCAGGGTAACTCTCTTAATGGCCAGCAGTTGGTTGCTCTTTGTATCGCCGACAACAAGCCACCATCCTTCTTCCTTGGTCGTGGGATATCTAGGTGCAAAAACAGGTCCAACCTCTGTTCCACCCTCAAGATCTCGCTCAAGGGTTACCTGCACACTCACATCGTCTCCAGCACTCACATTATCACGGTTCAACACATCATATGTCAAATCAATGTTTGGAAACCGATTACAAAACCGGGCAACATCCATAAGCTGTAAGTCCGACATTTGCAAGAGCTCACGCCTCTCGTCATCTTCCATCTCCACTAAATCAAACACTGTTTCTATACTCTTTCCTGGATTTTCTTGGCACTTCTTAGCCAATTCATTTGTAAAGTGTGGAACCTGAAGAAGTATCGAGTCATGTGCCCACGTTCCCTGTGTCAACATCTGGCTCACCTCCATTGCTAGAAGTGCTAGACTAAGCCATTTGTTTCTGGAAATAACATCAACCATTGCTTGAAGCAGCCTAATAGCAGAAAGAAGCACCTGTTGCTGGTCAGAAGCAAGATTTCCACCCAACACTTGCCTAGAAAAATGGGCTTGTAAAAGAGCATTAGCCTTGGTGTGAGGATCTGTGTATTTCGGATTCCTAAAGGAGAAACGCTGGTGATTAATCAACCTTCTTGTCAACTCCTCTTCACCTGGTCTTATCGGCAACCGTTTATACTCCGACGCTGAAGCCAATATTTCCAGTAAGCCCTTCAACTTCGTTTTGGAGGTCAGGGAAGAGCTAAATCGCTCTATTGTCGTGTAACTGATATAATAGTATGACGCTATCATGCCAAGGTTCAAAGGTGAAAGCAAAAAGTCATCCTCAACAGCAACGCATTTGCTTGCCTCCAAGTCACTGATAGCATTCTCCACCAGCTCTGAGAGGTGGTCCGACAGATGCCTGTGACTAACACCCTGCAGATTGTAGTAGTTTGGATTCTGTGTCAGCCTTCTATACATGAAGGTCCATGTTAGGTAATCCACCGCATCCTGCTTGTTCTGAATAACTCCCACAATCACCTCAGCAATCAAATTGTCATGGAGATAGTGTTGCAGATGGCTTTCAACTGGGAATGCATCATACAAGAACTTCTTGTAGTAGTCCTTGCGTGGTGCATGGCAAAGGATGACACACTTCCCACAGCTATCTACAAGAGGTCGACTCGCATGACCCATCATCTTCAACAAATCAGTAACTGGATAATCAGTGTGCATATTTTCCCTACCATCATAGTACTGTGTTCCCGTCACCACCACCAAATGGGCAGATAGTGGTACTCCCCAACACATTGTACTGTCCATTACACATACTTGAATCCATCCAGTTTCAAACAACGTCTTCACTATTTCCTGATCACTGCCGCTCAATCCGTCATGCAAGTAGCCCACACCATACTTGAGTGTCTCTTTCAGCATAGGTTCATTGATCCTCTCCACAAAAGGCTCCAGCTCTTCTGCAGATCGTAGCAGAAACATGGGTGTGTCTTCTCTGTCCATACTAGAATAACTCATCAGATCTACAGCAGTCAAGCGCACATGCTTCCTCATGGGGACGTACACAATTGCAGGCTTTCCTTTCCTTGCATGTTGGACAATTGCAGTATATGTGTGTTTTGTCATGGCTTGCATCCTAGCTTCAAAGTTAGCAATATCAACACCTTGAATGTGTATATCCAGTGGCACGGGCCTAACACCAGAAGGAAAGTTGAAGAGCCCATGAGATGTAGCCCCAATCCATTCTCCCAAATCCTTGGCATTAGCTAGGGAAGTTGACAAAGCAACGATGCGGATCTTGTTCTCAACCTGGCTTGAAATATATCTCATCCGAGAGACAATCACCTCCAGGATTGGGCCACCTTGACCACCAATCAGGTGCAATTCATCAATAATGAAAAGACCGACTTGCTGAACATGCTTTCGCTGTTTCCAGCGACGAGATAAAGCATCCCATTTCTCAGGCGTGCTGATAATTAACTGACCCTTCTCTAACAGCTTCAGATCTTTGGCAGTCTCCCCAGTTAATTTAACAACTCTAATTCCCAGAGAGTCTCCAAATTTCTTCTTCCAATCACTGAACCGCTCCTTGGCCAGAGCCTCTAGTGGAGCTATATACACAGTACGACTGATATTATCAGGTCCTTTCTGATGATTCCTCAATATGGCAAATTCAGCGCAAATGGTCTTCCCACTACCAGTTGGAGCTGCAACCAAGACATTGTCATTTGAATTGTACAAAACGGTGAATACCTGAGTCTGAACCGGATTGAAATGCTTAAAATCTTGATAAAGTGCTTCATATGCTGGATGCCTCAATGCAGTAACTGGAAGAGGTTGTAAGTCTAGTAACTCAGTGGGAGGAAGATATTTTTCTGGCAAAGTCAGGTGTAGGAAAGAGACTGGCAAAACAGTCTCAGACCCTAGCCACCTGTCAGAGACAACACGAATGAAATACTGAAGGGGCAATGGCTCATATATTGGGACTGTGAAGTTCAAAGTATGGTCTTCATCAATATACTGCTTCTTCAGCATGAAACATTCATGATGAAGAATATATTCCCCATCATTGTCTTCAACAATCACCCAGAAAGGTTCTACAAAACCATGGACCACGTCCTCCCACTGGAAATCCGGTGTAATGGTCAATTCTACCCTCAAGACTGACCGGGTAATTGGCTGAACATGTGCTGCGAGGTTCAGCTTCGGGAACTGATGAATACACTTGTGTAACGTTCTACCCTTCTTCGGGAACCGGATAAGCTCTCCCAACTCTTGTGATGAAAGATCGTAATAACGCTCCCAAGCAAGATCTTTCTTCTCCAACTTCATCAAGATCTCATTTGAAATGTCGTGGAATTGGCGGAGTGGTGTCTGTACGCTCCACATCCTCTTACTTATCATTTTGCACCATTTCAAGGCCTTCTCAGCTAACTTAGCCCATCCTCTCTTCAGAACAATCTCAAAAAGGGCTCGCATCAGACGTGCAGCACTCTGAGATATATAAACCATGTCGGATGACAGAGATAACCCTTCAAGCTTCAGCCGTGAAATATACGCCTGCAGTAGAACATTGATCTTGGCGCTAGGCTCCTCAAGACTCTCTTTTACCGGAATAGGGACACGATCTAGAAGCTTTGCCAATTCTATTTTCTCATCTTGTCTGACTGTTACATATTTGAATTCCTCACTAAGAGAGAAAAGCCTACAAAATTCAATATCACCTGTGATGGGCTTCAAATGCTCATTGTACGTGGAAATTGTCCCATGAGTTATGTAATAATAGCTCGCAATGCGCCCCAGGTCAGTCATCTGGAAATATCCACTTCTCTTATCGTACTTAACCAAGTTACTCTTGTCCAGCAACGTAGCAGCAGAATAAACCAAGTCAGCACGCCTTCCCTCCAAAGCATAATCAGTTTCGAGGGCATCCGCAGCTAGACCATAAAGTGTGGGATTCTGTACCATGCGAACATAGAGGTAAGTATATAGGAGCCACTTGCATGCCTCTTTGACATTCTGTACTGTCCCAAGAACAATCTCTGCATTCAATTGATCAGCCAACTTGGATATAAACTGACTTTCAATAGGAAGCTGTTCATTCATCAAAGAAAGATAATATTTCAGTTCACTGTGTCCAGTTATGATGATTCCTTCACCATAAGTGTCATACTGAGGCCTTCCAGCACGGCCAAGCATTTGCATAACATCAAGAGGACTGAGTTCAGTCCATGCTCCTTTTTCAGGATTGTAAATCTTGGTACCTTTTATAATAACAGTATGTGCAGGTAAATTTACACCCCATGCTAAAGTTGCAGTTGAGACCAACACTTGCACATGTCCATCAGCAAAAAGCTCCTCCACAAGCTGCCGATCAGTTCTGACCAAACCCGCATGGTGAATTGCAAAACCATATGGTAAAAGATCTTTGAGATCATTGCTCTTGATAAGCTCAGTTTGAGACTGTAAAATTTCCCGAGTTAAACCATCCTCCTTCAAAAACTTAGTAAGGGTGTCATTACCAAGTGCAGCATGCCGGATTGCTCGAGCTGTTTTAGTTGTTTCCTTCCTAGAATGAACAAAAATAAGCACCTGATGCTTTCCTGCAACATTAATCACCTTCTCATAGCAAATATCATTCATCAACTGGAACCTCTGCAGTGGCTTCTTAACAGTAATTCCAATATACTGTTGAGCCAACGGTACAGGTCTATAGCTATTGTCAAAATGGAAGAGTCCTTTATTCAGATCAACTCGCAAAAACAAAGCCACATCCTGATAATTTGGAAGAGTTGCTGACAATCCAACAAGCCGAATATGCTCTTTTGTGATTTCAATCTGTCTGATAGTTCTTGCAATGATACTCTCCAAGACAGGACCTCGATTGTCATGCAGGAGATGTATCTCATCAATAATAACAAGTTTAACAAGCTGCATATAGGTGCGATCACCTGACTTTCTAGTTATAATATCCCACTTCTCAGGGGTAGTCACAATAATTTGAGTCTCTTCAATCTGTTGACGAGTTAATGTTTGATCACCGCTCAACTCTTTCACCTTGACACCGTAATGTTCCAAACGCTTGGAGAGATTGCCAACCACTTCAGAAACAAGGGCTTTAATAGGTGCCACATACACAATCTTATAATTGGTGTGGTTGAATGATCCATCTAAGTTGTGGTTTAGAGCGATTTGCTGAAGTATAGTGAGCATAGCTACATTGGTCTTCCCAGCACCCGTTGGAGCACAGAGCAAGATGTTCTCTGGGGAAAAGAGGGCAGCCTCATATACTTTACTCTGAACCCTATTCAATTGGGTCATCCCACTGAACGCTGGTTGAGCCCACACTGGAATGGAGGAGATCTTCACAAGCTCTTCTCCAGGGGTTAGTGGCTTTGGCTTCAGTGCTGGCACGTGAACTTCCTCATACCCCTTCCTATGATTCCTATAAGACCCCACTGGAAGCTCGCATTTTGTATTTTCCATCGACAGACTACCATGATGAAATGCAAGGCTGTCAAGATCAAGCAGCCGGCGTTGCCCCATTAACCAAGCATTATCATTATCTCTGTCACCATCTTTGAGATGCCGAGCCTCTTCCCTAATGTTTTTCTCCAAATTCAGCTGCCTCTCTTTTGCAGTAGCCCTAGTAGCATACAACTGCTCTAGTACCGCGGCATGATCCGGCCCCAACCGCAACATCTCTTGTTCAATTTCCTTCCTTTTCGATTGGTCTTCAGCCCGTGCAAGACGGGTACACCATACTACCTTTAGCCGATTCCGCAGAAGATATTTGATGAGACTGAACTTATCAAATTGGAGATGCAACAGTAGCTTGGTTTCTACTTCACGATCATCGCCTTCAGCAAGAGTTTTGAGAACCTCTTCAGCAAGCTTTTGGCTCTGTTGCGGATCGATCTGGTGCTCATAAGCTTGAGAGATCTTTCTTTGAAGCCAATAAGCATCTACGTCCTGAACATTCAAGGACATTCCCTCATCCGCCTCACGCATCTCATAATCAGCAATGATAGGCATAGCACCAGAACAGTCGGCATCCAGCACATCATTGTCCTCATCCTCTTCATCATCAAGGTCACTCTCTTCTTCTTCTTCTTCATTCTCCTCAAACTGAACAGCCACACCAACATCATCATCCAGAGGTGCATAGCCATCGCCATCGCCATCGCCTTGATAATCAGTGATGAGTCGCCCAATCGACACCAACTGGTCAAACACCTCATTTGATACGGAATTTAACAGGTTTTCAATCAGGTCTTTCTTCTTATCAGAGTTGGTAAAGTAGTCATTTTTTAAGACAGCCAATATCTCATCAGCTGCAGCAGTAACAATATTCAATGGTTGGCCACCAAGTTGCTGCTGAATGAGGCTGAGCATGGCCTCATAAGCAGCCCTAGCTTGCTTGGTTTTAGGCTGGTAAACACCTTCTTCCTCAGTTGAAGTAAGAACACTTTCAAGTAACCGTCTCTTCTTGCTTTGTCTATGCCAATCAGAGACAAGTAGTGGTTCGCGCTTCCTAGCAGCCTTGTCAGGTCTACCCTTGTAAGCACGATCACCAAATGTTTTGGGGTCTATTTTCCCATAAAGAGACTCAGGTGAGTTGGCTCCGTATTCATACACTGCTTGTGCTTCCAAATGGCCCATCACAAAACCTACACCTAGTTTGAGTTTGAATTTGAATTCTGATGTGAAGTGAATTGGAGGGAGGGAGAATATAAGGGGTGGAGTTCAATTGATGAAATACAATACTCCTATAAGGGATATATATACTAGTTGGCGGAGGAGCTCAATCCCAATTCCAATTGGCCTACATTGCTGGTTTCAATCCCAATCCCAGTCGGAATTGGCGAAGGAGCTATGCCGTTTCAATCCCAATTCGATTTGGATTAAAAAAAAAAAAGAACTGGCTGAGCCTACAACGGCTCTAACCTTAACTACGGGAAACAAATAATTTTATGTACAAACTTAAAATTATAGGTAATATTGTAAGCTCCTAAAAGTAATTTTATTTATCTAATTCATTATCCCGCACAAGTTTTAATACTGTCTTCTTGATTAGTGAAGTAGGGATTCTGACTTAACAATGTGCCAAGATTATAATTTATGAATTTGTAATGTTGAGATTAAGAATAATGCAGGAACCATCACGTAATAAGAAACCGGTGGTTCATTGAAATGTAGGGATTAATACTTTGTTAACACTAGTACCGAATTAGTACCTGCACAATGCACGGACATAAATCATGTCAAATTGTGATTTATTTATTTGGATTATATGCAAATAACCTAAAATATAAATTATTCACATAAAAATTATAGATATTAATTAAGAAGTAGAACATAAAATCATTTCTCAATTAGTGGATAACTTGTTTTCTTTTTCTATATGCAACGAAAGAACTCTTTGATTTTAGTACTTGTATTTTATTTCTTGATTAATATTAAAAATACTAAACATGTCTTGTTATGATATGTCTTATTTGAGTACATTGGATCATATTGTTTCAACAAAATTCTTACTACCCTTTTGTTTTTTCACCAGAAATTCAAAAAAGTCTTATTCTTCTATATATTTATATAAAATTTTTTATGTTTTTGTTCTTTCCTTATAGTTATTGCATTATTCTTTACTTAATATTGTTATAATTTCATGTGATCTTTTATTAGCTTACCAATTTACATAATGTCTAACTCTTTTTTTCTTAATATCTTGCTTATTACCAACAACAACAACGGCGATAAACCCAGTTTGATCCCAACAGGTGGGGTCTGGGGAGGGTAGTCTGTACGCAGACCTTACCCCTACCTAATGTAGGTAGAGAGGTTGTTTCCAATAGACCCTCGGCTCAGGAAGGGCAAGAAGAAGAAGAAGAAGAGGAAAGCAAGGAAGGAAGAAAGATGGAAGAGAAACGAAAAAGGGAGAGATAAAGGATAAGTATTACCAAATAATAGCAACAGGGAATACAATACCTGAGGCGAACAAAACCACATAACGTAATAAAAATCTAAGAATATGAAGGGACATGCATGCTACTAAGACTATCGGTGAACAACTATAAACTACATACTAACCTTCTATCTTAATTCTCAACCTCTACACCCTCCTATCAAGGGTCATGTCCTCAGTGAGCTGAAGCAGCGCCATGTCTTGCCTAATCATCTCTCCCCAGTACTTCTTAGGTCTACCTCGACCTCTTTTCAAACTCTCCAAGGCCAACCTCTCACACCTCCTAACAGGAGCATCAATGATTCTTCTCTTAACATGTCCGAACCATCTCAACCTCAACTCCCGCATTTTATTATAAATTCTAATTAGTTTTTACGGTAATGTTTTACCTATAATAATATCACTTTTTATTTTAAAATGTAACTTTAAATTAGTCTAAAATATTAATACATAGTTCTTTAATTATTTATTTAAAATCTTTGAGTTTTCTTATAATTATTTTTATATTACGCGTAATTAAATTTCTTTCTCTTTAGTTTCAAGATACAAATTTGATTTTTAATTTTCGATAGTAAAATTACCTACATAAGATATTTATTTTATATTTTTAAAAATTTTAATTTGTTATCAAATATTATTTTTCTTTATCTAGTAAAATTTCAATTTCATGGTCTTGTCTATAGTTTGAGTGTTCTCATCATAATTATAAGAAATTTCTAATCTCAAGTTTTGATAGTCTTTTCCTTCCATTTCTAATATTAAAACTTTTTGAATTTTTAATTATTTTTGTTAGTTTTGCTCTTACGTTATCTAATATATTGTATTATCACATTTTTAAATGACTTTTTATTAACTTTTCACTTCATTTAATATTATTTTGCACTACCATCCTTTAATATTATATAGATAGATGTGCAATTTTTTAATTTTAAATAAATATTTATTTTATTTTAAAACTATTGTTCGAAATTCTTAAATTATTTGAATTTGTCAATAATATTTTTAAGTATTTTATATTTACTCTATTTTATTTTCTAAATTAATTCTTAACATAAATTTCTCATATTATCTCTAATTTATTTTTTATTATTCCGTTTTTCATTTTATATTTATATATTAGACTTCAGTGGCCTTATCCATAACATGATCTTTCTTATCATAATATTTCTCATTTCAAATTAAAATAAGTTTTATTTTTTTTGTAGGTGGAACTTTTTATCTTTTTCTTTGTTCTCTATTTGTTCCTTATTTTTGCTATTACATTATTCAATACTTAATATTATATTATCATGTGGCTTTTTATTAGCTTATTTGAATTTAATATTTATTTCTACTACATTTATTTTTATATAATACATATGAAGCTTTAATATTATTTCAATAGTGACTTTAACTCTATTACTTATATTCCAAAATATAAATTTTCTTATCATATTTCAAAAAAAAAAAAAAACTCATATCAAATTCAAATAAGTCTTTTCTTTCTACTTTTTACATTGGACTATATTGTCAAAAAATTATCTTATGCACTCAAACTTAGATTGACCGCACTAATTCAGATATTAATTATAAAAAACTAGTTTCTTATTTATCTGAACACAATATATCTAATTGCTATAACAATATTTTCACTATTATTTATTTCTTACATAATGTTTCCAAAAATAATTATGAAATGAAAGAAAACAAATCATGTGGTTAGTGAATAACTATTAAAATAGGAATCATTATTTTTTAAAAGCTTTTAAACTCTATTTACTATGAAAATAGGAGTTGATCATAATTAATTTCACCATAAATTAAATTTGATCAAATCATATTTGTCTTAATCCTTATTAGATTTGTCCAATTTTTTTTTAGATTTTGTCCTAAAAGATTCAAGTGACTTCTTATTAATACACCATTTGGCTTAATATCAAGCTTGACTATCCTCCTTTTAATATAATAAAATTGTCACGACCCAAAATCTCACTTGTCGTGATGACACCTATCTCAATACTAGACACGCCGACAATCTCAATAAACTACCATATCTTTTAAGTTTGAAAACATAATATTTAAATTTAGCGGAAGAAATCTCACAAATACAGATATAAAATACTCCCAAAACCCTGTGTCACTAAGTACATGAGCATCTAAATGAATACAACGTTTGACTGATAAAATACTGTCTTAAAGTATAGAACAATACAATAACTGAAAGAAAGAGAGTCAAGGTCAGCGGACTCTAGGCAGCTACCTTGATAGTCTCCAATTGATAACACTCTGAGATCTAACAGTCGTCGTGTCCGAAAGTACCTGGATCTGCATACGAGGTGCAGAGTGTAGTATAAGTACAACAAACTCAATAAGTAACCAGACTAACCGCTGGGCTGAAAGTAGTAACGAGCTCCGCAGGTACAGTCCAGTATAGAGATAACAGTACAGAAATATAGGCATGCTTTCAAGTTCAACAGTTAAGCTCAGTACAAGTAAAAAAGATCAATACTGCATGATATGAGGAATATAACATCTCAGTGAAAAACCTTATGTACTCACGATCACAAATCATTTGGTCACTCGGTACTATTTCTGGCCAATCCAGTCTAGGGATATTTCATCCCGTATATATATATATATATATATATATATATATATATATATATATATATATATATATATATATATATATATATATATATATATATATATACACACACACACACACACACATTGACCGACAATCAGTTATTCAGTACCGTATAAGGCGTGTCAGTGCGTCGATCGCCAAGGCAAAAGAAAAGGACCAAGGTCCTCATCATAACTGGGAAATGTTCTGTGTACCCTCCCATGGTCCTCACTCGGGTTTTAGCTCCATCATACATGTCCTTAATAGCCCTAATGTATGCAACAGGAACACCTCTAGCCTCCAAACATCTCCACAGAACCTCCATCATACATGTCCCTTGGCATTTTATCATAAGCCCTCTCTAAGTCGATGAATACCATATATAAATCCCTCTTCCTCTCCCTATACTGCTCCATCAACCTCTTAACAATATGAATAGCTTCTGTAGTCGATCGTCCCGACATATATTCATTTTGATTTTCAGAAATAGTCACAATACTCCTCAACCTCAGCTCTACCACCCTCTCCTAAACTTTCATAGTATGGTTTAGTAACTTGATGCCCCGGTAGTTGTTGCAACTTTGGATATCACCCTTGTTCATATACAGCGGGACCATCGTACTCCATCTCCATTCTTCGGGCATCTTGTTCGTCCTAAAAATGACATTAAAGAACCCAGTGAGCCACTCCAAGCCAGCCCTACCCACGCTCTTCCAAAATTCCATTGGGATCTCGTCTGGACTGATTTCTCTCCCCTTGCTCGTCTTACGCATAGCCCCCTCAACCTCCTCGACTCTTATACGCCTACAATACCTAAAGTTCCTACAGCTCTCAGAGTGTTCTAAGTCGCCTAGTTCAATGATCATATCCCCCTCTTCGTTCAAGATGTTATGGAAGTAAGTCTGCCATCTTCGTCGATTAAGTGCCTCATCCAACAAAGCTCTGCCTTCCTCGTCCTTTATGCACTTCATTTGGTCCAGGTCACGGGCCATACTATCTCGCACCTTGGCTAGCCTGTACAACTTTTTATCCCCTCATTTGCCTCCAAATTCTTCATATAAGCATTCAAACGCGGCCGTCTTGGCCGCAATAACTGCTAACTTTGCTTCCTTCTTAGCCATCTATACCGCTCCCTATTCCTCCTCTTCACCTCCTTGTCCATGCTCTCCCGAAGCTTCAGATATGCCGCTTTCTTGGCTTCTACCTTGCCTTGAACCTCAGTACTCCACCACCAATCTCCTTTGCGGCCACCAGAGGAGCTTTTCGAGACCCCTAATACCTCTCTAGTAGCCTCCCTAATGCAATTCGCAATCGCGGTCCACATACCACTCGCGTCCCCGCTACTCCTCCATGCTCCCATAACCATCAACCTATCCCCCAACTCATGTGCTCTATCTTTAGTCAAAGCTCCCCACTTGATCCTAGGTAGACCAAACACAACCCTCTTCTTACGCTTCCTCATGATCTCCAAGTCCATGATCAGAAGCCTATGCCGAGTCGTAAGATTCTCACTTGGGATGACCTTGCAGTCCGTGCCCAGAACTTTATCAGACTTTCTGAAGAGTAGGTAATCAATCTGGGTCCTGGGTCCTGGCCACCAAACTCTAAAAGGTGACCAGATGCTCCTCCTTCCTCGGGAAAGTGGACACTAGACTTAGCTATCACTAAATCAAAAGCCTTAGCAAAATCCAGCAATGAAGTACCACCTCCGTTTCTAACACCGAAACCGTAGCCGCCATACCCGTCATCGTAGCTCCCAGATGACGCCCCAATGTGGCCATTAAAATCTCTTCCTATGAAAAGATTCTCAGTATGGGAATACCACGCACAACCTCGTCCAAATCCTCCCAGAAATGCCTTTTTACCTCCTCGTCCAAGCCACTTGAGATACGTACGCACTAATAACGTTTAAAGTAAAACTCCCAACAACCAGAATAATGCCCATCAACCTATCATTCACCCTCCTAACCTCCACCACTAGCTCTCGAAGATCCCTATCAACCAAAATACCTACCCCGTTCTTGCCCCCCACACATCCAGAGTACCAAAGCTTAAACCCTTCTACATCCCGTGCCTTATCTCCCACCTATCTAGTCTCCTGGAGACAAGCTATATTGACCTTCCTTTTCTGGAGAATCTTCGCTAACTCCACAGACTTTTCCGTCAAAGTCCCTATGTTTCCAAGACCCAACTCTCAACTTGGAGGCATCCTTACCACCCTTACCCCTTTTGCCTCCTGGGACATAACCTTACCCTATCATCGTTCAGTAAAACCACTATAATCTAATACACACTAAGAAGGAATTACCACAGAAGTAGCGGCTGGCTAAAAAAATAGTGCAAATAGTCCGGAACTAAAAAACACAGAAGGACACAACTAATGAACTAGGAATGATAGTAGCAGCAAGGTATGTGAGACTAAGTACCCTAAAGAATGCTAAAAAGGTCCGCAAACATATACAAGTGAGTTAAACAGATTAACCACAATTAGAGCACAACAACTAATAAGGAGCACACTAGAGGCAAAGCAACAAGTAACGGAATATCAAAACAGAATATAACAAAATAAGAACACACCAGGAACAAAGCAACATGTTTCACAGAATATATCGAAAACAGAGTATAACAAAACAAGAACACACAAAGCAAGAGGTCACAACAGAGTATATCGAAGGCAGGGTGTACAAAACAAGAACGTAGAACCTGGTTTATGGACGAAGTCATGATAGTCGCTGGAGGTGATGGGTCCGGTCATTGGAGAGTTGCCACTAGTAGTACAAATTTGGCCAGAAAATGCGCTGGCGTCTAGGTGAAACTTTGCCGGAGTTATGGCAGCCTTGTTCCCTGTAGTCCAGATGAAGAACAAAAATAAAACACACACCCACAGAAGGTTGGGGAACGAGGGAGAGGGAGAAAATCCAAAGGGGAAACCTACTGGTGAGAGGGGAAGGGAACGGAGAAAGAGGGAAAGGGGGAAGAAAGAGAGAGAGAGAGAGAGAGAGAGAGAGAGAGAGAGAGAGAGAGAGAGAGAGAGGTGGGATGGCCGACGAGAACGCCGGTGAAGAGAGGCGGCGGGAAAGAAGGGGAAGAAATAACGGAGATTAGGGGAGAGAGAGAGAGGGATGGGAGAGAAGGAGTTAAAACATGATTTTTTGGTAGATAGGACCTCTTCGGCAACCTTTTTATGTAAAAGTTAAATTAAAATAGTAAATTTTGTAACACAAAACAGTCAAGGCAAGATCAACTCGTGAGTGACACGAAAATTTTGCTTTTTCTTTTAAAAAACTATTTAGTTACATAAAAAGTTAAAACTTTATTAACGGTAAGCTATCCTAGTCTTAAATGTTCTCTTTGCATTCAGAACCATCTTCATTAATTTTGGAGGGTTCTATGCTATTAATAGATGATGATGCACAAAGCTTATATTCATTAGGGAGTAACTTATCGAAGAGAACCAATCAGAGTTTAAGAGATTATATCAAAGAGAACCATTCTATTTTAATTGTAATACATACAAATAAAAATACGCGTACACTCACTCACAATGGGGGTTGAAAAGAGAGGAAAAAGGAGAAAGAAAATGCAAGAGAGGAGATAAAAATACAATTTTTGTTGGCTTGGAATTCTTTAGGAGGTTTGGGAGAGGTTCTTCAATGGAGATTGAAAGGAGAGGAAGAGAAAAGAAAATGAAGGGGAGAAAAAAAACTAAAAATATAAAACTAAAATAAGTGGCAGGGGAGGGATATAACTACCCCATTTCGTATAGTTCAGGGATAATTTTTGACCCTTTCTAGAAAAATGGGATGGGGATGGGGATGGGGTTAGGGTGGGGTGGCCCAGGTGGATTTTTAAAAAAAAAGAGAAATATTTTTTCAAAATAAAAAAATTCGGAAATTGCGTCCGTTAGTGAAATAGGGTACCCTTTAGGTCACGACAGGGGCACAAATGATGCCAACTTTTAACGGAGGGTAAATGTGTCCTATTTCAAATAGTCGAGTTGATCTAAATGCCTCCATCTCCTGCATATTTTGCCTTCACCCTCCTAGGCCAATCTCAAACACTCGCAAAACCGAAGATATTAAAACTGTTCTTCTCTGTTCAATGACTTCAAATTAGTTATCTTCTATCTCTCTGATTTCAAAGGACCTTTCCCCAGTCAGGAAGAAATGCACTTCTTGCCATCCTATCGTCTTATTCCTGCCTCTCTTTCTCATATGTCGTAACCTGAGACTAGGTTTAAGTTACTCAGCTATTGCAGCAAAACTAATGGATGCTAAGGATTAGACAATAGAATGCCGGTAGGTAAGAAAATCATGGGAAAAGGAAAGCACAGAAAACAGTAGGAAAGAAGAGATTAGCAGGAAAAAATTTAGTGATGATCAAGACAGTCGAAGAGTAATCAGGAAGTTTGTGGGAAGTTAGATTGCGATAAGTAATGCTGGAGAAGGCACACTTCCCAAGAGAGAGTCCATCCTAACCCCAACGTGGTCAGGTAGGTTATTAGTCCCTTGTTTACCTAGCATAATGTCAGTGTTGGTTTGAAGTAACAAAAAATGAGATAGCTATGTTAAACGTTTATACTTAATAGCTTATAGAATGGAGTAATACTGACGTTATTATGCGTTTATACATATGGAAGCTTCTCTCTTTACTGTTTAGTTTGTAACAATAACGTATATAATGATGTAAATGCCATGTTTGACTTTCTCAATTCATCAATATAATTTTTAATGAATCAGTATTTTTGTTGTAGCCTCTCCACCCAGCATTTTCTTATTGCTGGGCTTCATTAAATAGTTAAGACTTTTACTTAGTTTAAAAAGAAAGAAACTAATAACATAGCGGGAGGGGATATTTTCCTTTAGGTAGATAACAAAAAATATACGTGAAGGACATATATAAACAACTAAATCTGTTTGGTTTGAACCTTGAATGAAACATGTCATATAGGTTTGGAATGTCTCTTCGCTTGATATGTGTAATAAATGCTTGTTCCATGACGGTGAGATTCTTGCCATGCTTGTTATGGAAGAACTTGCTCTTGATAAACTCTTATGTGGGAAAACTCTTCCTTATCTTCGAGGCATCCAAGCAAACATTCACGATGCTATTATGAGAACTGAGAAAGTTGTTTCATTAATTGGTATATGATGCTTTCAAGGTTGCTACATATATGAACAACTCTCTACTTTAATTTATTATTAGTAAGTTCTATATCTTTCCAAGAGGACTTCTCTTATGAACACGTGATATTTTTGTTTTTAGGGGCTATCTAGTCATCAACCCAGATCCCCTCCCCCCCCCCCCCCAATTCATTTGATTAAACCCCTCTATAAAAAAGACGCAAACTCTCTTCTAACATATTGTTTAACGATTCATGAACCCATAATTTTGAAAGGACATTAAGTTTAGTGTTCGCTTCTAGTGGTGCCCGGCGCTTGTAAATTCTAGGTCCGCCTCTGTATTCGTTAGACTATGTACAGGGAGAGTTGTAACCACTCGTATATCAGCTGGTCATTAACACTTTTCTTCGTGTGTCCTCGTGAGCATTTGTCATTTGACCTATTGGCCGGTCATATATAAAGGAGTGGCTTATATTTGAATCGACATCTTTTTGTTTTGGGTTAAAAACTATTGGTATTTAATGTCTGAGTAATCTATAGAAAATGGAAAAGAAGATGCCAGCAAAGATTAAGTTGGTGTTTAGTTTTGACATGTGATGATTACACTTGTACCAGGATATGAACAGTAACTTGTGAAATATGTACGTGTCGAACTCTTTAGTTTGTGACAACTGGTGGTGAGAAATGCAACGGCTACTACAAATTCCAAGCTAGTCAGGTGAGGCCGGTTAGTTTGTGACAGTGGGTTAATATTAGCATTTCAGAAAAAGATTTGGCGTGTACAAGTCCTTTGTATGCCATTAATAAGGTCATTTTGAGATGGAGGCTGGTAATTCGTTAATTTTCTTAATATGGAGTTTGAAATTGATCGATGTTATCGGTTATGCTTATTTTTTTTATTTTTACTTTTGACACCATCTGATTAAGTTTATTATTGACTTTATCTAGGATACATTGGTAATCCAAACTTTTTGCATTTTACATTGTGAGGCAATCGTAAAGCACCTTGGGGCAATATGTGGGGCTCCAGTCTCATGAAATCTACTCCTCAAGCGCCCACTCGTATGGTTGAGATGCGTCCAACGCCTTACGCATAGGGCACATTTCACAATTCCCGTGCAACTTTGACCAAAAAAAAATTCAAAAGGAAAAGTAAATATTTAAATATTACTAATTACTATTGTGGTGATAGGTTAGACATTAACCTTTTGCATATTAATAAGCAAAAGATAATTATATGCGGGGTTGGAGCGAAATCTGTCATAACCCTCGAAAGAAGGATGAAGAGCCACACTAGCTGAACGTCAAGTGAAATTAGTTAAAGTTAGCTAAACTTCAATTAGTTATTGTCTTGATATATGTGCAGAGGAATTGGGCTTACCTTAGTATAAATAACTACTCCCTCCCTCCCATTTGTGCTATTTGTACATCATGCTACTTTACAATTTTGAATTTAAGAAAATGACCTTTTTAGATATTTTATGTGTAATCTCTTACGTGTAAAAATAAATCTCTCATATGTAAAAAAAGAAGAAGAGGTAGGGTCATAAAATTAAAAACAAGTTTGCATCCCATTTGATGTGGCATAGTTTGACCGACCGTGATGTTTAAGAAAAAAGAAAGATTTTTGAAACTTGTGATCTAAAGCAAGCCATAAATATTTCTGTGGCTATAAATAATCCTATTAAGTGTAAAATGAGAAGTATAAAGTTAAATTGTTCTAAATATAAGGAGTCATTATTTACCAAAAAAATATGGGGTGTCATTTTTTCCGGGTCAGACTAAAAAGGAAAGCGTACGACATAAATTGAGACAACGATCCTTTAACATCATCATTTGACTGTTACGAAAGCTATCGCTTCTGTTCAATATATAATGACGGAAGTCAGCTATGGTTGGTTAATCCTATATGCTTATCGATCAAAGTATCAATAAGCTATACCCATACAAAGAATTACAGATAGAACAAAACATCCAAAATCCTCTATATCCATTATGCTTTATTAACAATTTTGTACTGAGATGCTTCATATAATTGAACTATTCTGCAGTGACCACCGTAACCCACATCCTTTCTCTTGTTCTTTTCCCCATATTACTTTGTTGGCTGAGAAAACACAAAATACCTTTATGTGTTCTATAATTTTCCAAATTAAACGAACAACACTCGCACACAGTTTTGAACACCTTGCATTTTAACTCTTGACATGTGATTGGGATAGTTAAGTAGAAGCAAAGTTTGCAAGCTTAAAAAGACTAATAGAGGTTGGACTTTTTTTTTTTTGATAAGATAAGATTTTGTTAATACGCAGTTTCAAGAAAATATTGCAGAAAAGAAAAAGAAAACAGAGCTAGACTTGGTACATCAGATCTCTATAAATTCTAACAAGTCTAGCACATCCTGGACTAAAAACACAGTTCTCATTCTCCCAATAGTTCAAATTTTGAAGGCATCTAAATTTCAGAACTTGAAGTGCTCATTTTCTATTTCTCTCCGTCCAAATTGTCCATGTAATGCACACTGGAATAGTAATCCAGATCCTTTTCTTGCACTTCCCAGCGTAGATTGATTTCCAGCACCCTAACAAACCTCTGAAGTTCTCAGGCATCACACCTTGAACACCAAAAATAGCCACAAACATGGTTCAAAGAAGATCAACAGATTCGCATAGATAGGATTCGCATTGCCAGAAGCACTCACATAGATAGCATCTGCTACACATATTAGAGCCTCTCATCCTCAAATTATCTTGAGTCAATCATGCTTCATGAGCCACCATCCAACCAAAGCAGGCCACTTTAGTTGGTGCAACTGTCTTCCAAATCTCCAAGGTCAATTAGTTCCCAACTTTGAATCAATTTTTATGAGTTCTCTGTGGTAAAATTTCACAGTGAACACTCCATTCTTAAAAACATTCCACCATTATGCATCTTCCTTCCCCTGATTAATCTCTAGTAAATGCAATTGATGCAAGAATAAGTCTGCCTCTTGCATTTCCCAATCAAAGAAATTTCTTCTAAACTGACAGTTCAAGCCAGTATCATTAAACATTTCAGCAATTAGAACATCAGTCCTAAGCCATCCCAATCGTCTTTCCATAGCCTGACTCTTTGCCCATATCCAATCCTAATGCTGATATTCTTGCTAAACTTCCCCCAAAGACGAGAAATCTGTTTCCATACAGCTACTCCATAAGGTGTTTTCACAGTCTTGGGAGCCCGAAACCCCTCTTCCATATTTGATCTCTACCAGTCTTCCAGGTAGCTATCTTTTCATCATTGAATCTCCATAGCCATTTCCGTAATCTCACTTCTCTCTTTTCTGCATGGAATGCTCTCTAGGTTTAACTATTACAAAAACCACAAAGGTATTGCCAAAATATAAATTTTAAAATTTTTCACGAAACTATTGTTAAATTATAAATTTGACAACTTTTCATACACATTTCACAAATAATGACATGCTTTAGTAGCGTTCATGAATTATTTTTCACTTCTAGCTTGTTCATAAGCGACACAAGAAATGTTCAAGTCTGAGGAAATTTGTTTTGCTGAACTGTGAAATTACCGGGTACTGTACATCCGAAAAGGAAAAAGGAGAATTGGGGTAAAGTGACAATACTACTTGCAAAGGAACCATATTTTCCTCCAAGCCTATCATTTTAGTTACATCATATAATCCTTCGACTCAGTAAGTCCCTATTTTAATTATCCTTCCTAGACAAGAAAAGATTAAAGGTTATCAGTTTCACCACACCCCTAAGACTTAAGAGGCCTCTAAGAAAGGTAGGAATTTGCGTCTTGGAATAATGAATACCAGCACAAGAATGAAGGATCTAATAATACTTAGTACCTGACGTGGCAGGGGTTGTAAGAAGCTGAAATTAACTTTCACCTGAATGGCAAGCTTGATACCATCAGAGTCAATGGCAACCTTCCCTGCTTGCTTGAGTAGATCTGAGCATCCGTCAGTAAATCAATAACATATTGATGCCTCAGTTCTAGAACTGATGCACAACTCGAGGCTCGTAGTCACCAACTCCCATTGATTTTAGCAATGTTTGGACAATCTTTGCATCCCTTGACAAGTCCTCTTCTCCACCTTTAGCCATTTCTTTCAAGGTTCAACCTTACACAGCCAAAATTCACCTTCAGATTCGTTTCGTACTCATTAGTATGGCCTATTTAGTGCAAAGTCCAACAATGAATTGCAGAAACTAGATCTCTCTACTACAGATTCAGGAATCTAGTTCACAAATGGCCCCAATTGTGCTACTAATCATCAAATACCAAAAAGCTTGATCACAAATGAGAAGAAGAGCAATACCACTATTTTAGTTGTTAGTATTCCTGGAAAAGAACCCAGCACCTGTAATAAAATCCAGCAAACAATTATTTTTTGTAAGTAAGAATATTTATACAGCACCCCGACCAGTTTAGAATTGAGGCGTTGTTGTTGTAAGAGTATTTCATACACACAAGCCAAAGTAAGCGCTTAAGAGGACAAATTCTTAAGCCATCGTCAAGCCATTTACATCTTTTTGCTTATACTGAGAGACCAAATGCATAGAAAAATATGCTTCATACTATTCATGAATATTGCTTCAAAATATCTTCTACTGCACTCTTGCCATAGACCATAGTTTGCTATATAGAGAGAATCGACGTAGCCGGTCACAACTAGTTTGATTGAGGCGAAGCGAAAGAATGAGAAATAGAACACCCTATACTTTTTCCACACTTGTTGTAATAATATTTCATTCTATAATCAAATATACATAAAATAGAGTTCGAGGCATAGAAAATGATCACGATTCACCGTGCCACAATTCTCTGCACCGCCAGAGAGAGGGCAGAGAAATCTGAGAACAACACATATTACAGAGGCAAGAGATGAAATGGTAGAAGGGGAAACCAAGAGGGATAAATGACATGAGGAAACCAGATAAAGATGGAGATACGATACACTATTAGATTGAAAAAAGCCTTGAAGTGGGTCAAATGATTGTATCTAATTGGGTTTTCACAAAGTCACAAATGATATCTTTAAAACGAGCATTTTATTATTAAGATAGCAAAATAACAGGAAAAAAAAAATTATCTAGCAGTTATGGTTAAGCTAGCACCTTCCAAATACACTACAAAAGTATCTCCTCCTTGTTATGAGGAAACTGAAAAATAATAGTACAAATAAATATTCTAAAAAAGCATTAGAATGAAAGCTAAAGCATAAAGAATCCTTCAAACAGACAAGCCATTCTAAATATAAGAAACAGAGCGATCCAGCAAATATTTAGAGGTACAAAGTAAGAACGCCATGAACAGTACGAGAATAAAAATAAAGTATAAATATAAAATGACACCCAAATTCTTTTTTACATGTACTTGATTCTATTGAGCACAAACATATACTCAAACATAGCTTAATACCGAAAAGTGCGTTAAATGGAATAAATTAGGTCGCCTTTATCCACTTCAAGAGGCGTGGTAATGGAACCCTTAATCTTTTGTATTTTATGAAATGCGTGTTGTTGGACTCTCTCTCTCACACACACACTCTCTCTCTACCTTGAATTTCAGATATAAAACCATTGAGGGAGAGAGCGAGGGAATGAAAATCAGAGACAAGAACTATTATTTTTCGTTTTTAGAAAAGCAAGCAGACACAAGTGGCATAACACATATTTTGCACAAAAATATCTTACTCACTTACTAATAACACAGGAAAAGAGCTATCTTTTCACCTTCAGCATCTTACTGCTAATTTTAAGAAAAAACTTCCACTTCACAAAGAAATTGAAAATGAAACACCACTACAAGGATAACTGGGACAAAGAAAATAGGTAAAAACTAAGTTGTATATATCGGAAGATTCATAACCCCAAGCAACAGGGAAGGGAGAAGACAGAAATCTCCAAGTGAGAAACACAATAATGATATCAAATGAACATAAAATGCCATCTTACCAGCATTAAAACCAATTACTAAAAGCTATAAAGCAGCTGCAGACAATAGAAATATATATATTTGTTTTTGAGAAGATGACATATTTGTAAATATATAAACAGGAACTACACAAAGCAGTGTAATCCTTCATAACTACAAAGCGAAATACAGACTGAGTTCCTAGCCCTTAAGACCTCACAGACAACAGAAAGCCACATAACTAAACACCAGCTTGTCTCTACTCTACAGTAATAAATCAAGCATATAGGGAAAGTTCTCAAAAAAGAAAACTACATCAGACTCTTTCACTGTCCTCTTTAGTCATTGCCGCTTTAACATCAAGTGTAAGAGTATACTCCTGGTCACAACCCAGATAAGAATCACACATGAAATAGAGTGTGTAGGTCCTCGTTCCAGCTTCTGCAGGTGCAGAAAAATTGAGCTTGACACTGGACTTCCTTTGCAGGGTAACTCTCTTAATGGCCAGCAGTTGGTTGCTCTTTGTATCGCCTACAACAAGCCACCATCCTTCTTCCTTGGTCGTGGGATATCTAGGTGCAAAAACAGGTCCAACCTCTGTTCCACCCTCAAGATCTCGCTCAAGGGTTACCTGCACACTCACATCGTCTCCAGCACTCACATTATCACGGTTCAACACATCATATGTCAAATCAATGTTTGGAAACCGATTACAAAACCGGGCAACATCCATAAGCTGTAAGTCCGACATTTGCAAGAGCTCACGCCTCTCGTCATCTTCCATCTCCACTAAATCAAACACTGTTTCTATACTCTTTCCTGGATTTTCTTGGCACTTCTTAGCCAATTCATTTGTAAAGTGTGGAACCTGAAGAAGTATCGAGTCATGTGCCCACGTTCCCTGTGTCACCATCTGGCTCACCTCCATTGCTAGAAGTGCTAGACTAAGCCATTTGTTTCTGGAAATAACATCAACCATTGCTTGAAGCAGCCTAATAGCAGAAAGAAGCACCTGTTGCTGGTCAGAAGCAAGATTTCCACCCAACACTTGCCTAGAAAAATGGGCTTGTAAAAGAGCATTAGCCTTGGTGTGAGGATCTGTGTATTTCGGATTCCTAAAGGAGAAACGCTGGTGATTAATCAACCTTCTTGTCAACTCCTCTTCACCTGGTCTTATCGGCAACCGTTTATACTCCGACGCTGAAGCCAATATTTCCAGTAAGCCCTTCAACTTCGTTTTGGAGGTCAGGGAAGAGCTAAATCGCTCTATTGTCGTGTAACTGATATAATAGTATGACGCTATCATGCCAAGGTTCAAAGGTGAAAGCAAAAAGTCATCCTCAACAGCAACGCATTTGCTTGCCTCCAAGTCACTGATAGCATTCTCCACCAGCTCTGAGAGGTGGTCCGACAGATGCCTGTGACTAACACCCTGCAGATTGTAGTAGTTTGGATTCTGTGTCAGCCTTCTATACATGAAGGTCCATGTTAGGTAATCCACCGCATCCTGCTTGTTCTGAATAACTCCCACAATCACCTCAGCAATCAAATTGTCATGGAGATAGTGTTGCAGATGGCTTTCAACTGGGAATGCATCATACAAGAACTTCTTGTAGTAGTCCTTGCGTGGTGCATGGCAAAGGATGACACACTTCCCACAGCTATCTACAAGAGGTCGACTCGCATGACCCATCATCTTCAACAAATCAGTAACTGGATAATCAGTGTGCATATTTTCCCTACCATCATAGTACTGTGTTCCCGTCACCACCACCAAATGGGCAGATAGTGGTACTCCCCAACACATTGTACTGTCCATTACACATACTTGAATCCATCCAGTTTCAAACAACGTCTTCACTATTTCCTGATCACTGCCGCTCAATCCGTCATGCAAGTAGCCCACACCATACTTGAGTGTCTCTTTCAGCATAGGTTCATTGATCCTCTCCACAAAAGGCTCCAGCTCTTCTGCAGATCGTAGCAGAAACATGGGTGTGTCTTCTCTGTCCATACTAGAATAACTCATCAGATCTACAGCAGTCAAGCGCACATGCTTCCTCATGGGGACGTACACAATTGCAGGCTTTCCTTTCCTTGCATGTTGGACAATTGCAGTATATGTGTGTTTTGTCATGGCTTGCATCCTAGCTTCAAAGTTAGCAATATCAACACCTTGAATGTGTATATCCAGTGGCACGGGCCTAACACCAGAAGGAAAGTTGAAGAGCCCATGAGATGTAGCCCCAATCCATTCTCCCAAATCCTTGGCATTAGCTAGGGAAGTTGACAAAGCAACGATGCGGATCTTGTTCTCAACCTGGCTTGAAATATATCTCATCCGAGAGACAATCACCTCCAGGATTGGGCCACCTTGACCACCAATCAGGTGCAATTCATCAATAATGAAAAGACCGACTTGCTGAACATGCTTTCGCTGTTTCCAGCGACGAGATAAAGCATCCCATTTCTCAGGCGTGCTGATAATTAACTGACCCTTCTCTAACAGCTTCAGATCTTTGGCAGTCTCCCCAGTTAATTTAACAACTCTAATTCCCAGAGAGTCTCCAAATTTCTTCTTCCAATCACTGAACCGCTCCTTGGCCAGAGCCTCTAGTGGAGCTATATACACAGTACGACTGATATTATCAGGTCCTTTCTGATGATTCCTCAATATGGCAAATTCAGCGCAAATGGTCTTCCCACTACCAGTTGGAGCTGCAACCAAGACATTGTCATTTGAATTGTACAAAACGGTGAATACCTGAGTCTGAACCGGATTGAAATGCTTAAAATCTTGATAAAGTGCTTCATATGCTGGATGCCTCAATGCAGTAACTGGAAGAGGTTGTAAGTCTAGTAACTCAGTGGGAGGAAGATATTTTTCTGGCAAAGTCAGGTGTAGGAAAGAGACTGGCAAAACAGTCTCAGACCCTAGCCACCTGTCAGAGACAACACGAATGAAATACTGAAGGGGCAATGGCTCATATATTGGGACTGTGAAGTTCAAAGTATGGTCTTCATCAATATACTGCTTCTTCAGCATGAAACATTCATGATGAAGAATATATTCCCCATCATTGTCTTCAACAATCACCCAGAAAGGTTCTACAAAACCATGGACCACGTCCTCCCACTGGAAATCCGGTGTAATGGTCAATTCTACCCTCAAGACTGACCGGGTAATTGGCTGAACATGTGCTGCGAGGTTCAGCTTCGGGAACTGATGAATACACTTGTGTAACGTTCTACCCTTCTTCGGGAACCGGATAAGCTCTCCCAACTCTTGTGATGAAAGATCGTAATAACGCTCCCAAGCAAGATCTTTCTTCTCCAACTTCATCAAGATCTCATTTGAAATGTCGTGGAATTGGCGGAGTGGTGTCTGTACGCTCCACATCCTCTTACTTATCATTTTGCACCATTTCAAGGCCTTCTCAGCTAACTTAGCCCATCCTCTCTTCAGAACAATCTCAAAAAGGGCTCGCATCAGACGTGCAGCACTCTGAGATATATAAACCATGTCGGATGACAGAGATAACCCTTCAAGCTTCAGCCGTGAAATATACGCCTGCAGTAGAACATTGATCTTGGCGCTAGGCTCCTCAAGACTCTCTTTTACCGGAATAGGGACACGATCTAGAAGCTTTGCCAATTCTATTTTCTCATCTTGTCTGACTGTTACATATTTGAATTCCTCACTAAGAGAGAAAAGCCTACAAAATTCAATATCACCTGTGATGGGCTTCAAATGCTCATTGTACGTGGAAATTGTCCCATGAGTTATGTAATAATAGCTCGCAATGCGCCCCAGGTCAGTCATCTGGAAATATCCACTTCTCTTATCGTACTTAACCAAGTTACTCTTGTCCAGCAACGTAGCAGCAGAATAAACCAAGTCAGCACGCCTTCCCTCCAAAGCATAATCAGTTTCGAGGGCATCCGCAGCTAGACCATAAAGTGTGGGATTCTGTACCATGCGAACATAGAGGTAAGTATATAGGAGCCACTTGCATGCCTCTTTGACATTCTGTACTGTCCCAAGAACAATCTCTGCATTCAATTGATCAGCCAACTTGGATATAAACTGACTTTCAATAGGAAGCTGTTCATTCATCAAAGAAAGATAATATTTCAGTTCACTGTGTCCAGTTATGATGATTCCTTCACCATAAGTGTCATACTGAGGCCTTCCAGCACGGCCAAGCATTTGCATAACATCAAGAGGACTGAGTTCAGTCCATGCTCCTTTTTCAGGATTGTAAATCTTGGTACCTTTTATAATAACAGTATGTGCAGGTAAATTTACACCCCATGCTAAAGTTGCAGTTGAGACCAACACTTGCACATGTCCATCAGCAAAAAGCTCCTCCACAAGCTGCCGATCAGTTCTGACCAAACCCGCATGGTGAATTGCAAAACCATATGGTAAAAGATCTTTGAGATCATTGCTCTTGATAAGCTCAGTTTGAGACTGTAAAATTTCCCGAGTTAAACCATCCTCCTTCAAAAACTTAGTAAGGGTGTCATTACCAAGTGCAGCATGCCGGATTGCTCGAGCTGTTTTAGTTGTTTCCTTCCTAGAATGAACAAAAATAAGCACCTGATGCTTTCCTGCAACATTAATCACCTTCTCATAGCAAATATCATTCATCAACTGGAACCTCTGCAGTGGCTTCTTAACAGTAATTCCAATATACTGTTGAGCCAACGGTACAGGTCTATAGCTATTGTCAAAATGGAAGAGTCCTTTATTCAGATCAACTCGCAAAAACAAAGCCACATCCTGATAATTTGGAAGAGTTGCTGACAATCCAACAAGCCGAATATGCTCTTTTGTGATTTCAATCTGTCTGATAGTTCTTGCAATGATACTCTCCAAGACAGGACCTCGATTGTCATGCAGGAGATGTATCTCATCAATAATAACAAGTTTAACAAGCTGCATATAGGTGCGATCACCTGACTTTCTAGTTATAATATCCCACTTCTCAGGGGTAGTCACAATAATTTGAGTCTCTTCAATCTGTTGACGAGTTAATGTTTGATCACCGCTCAACTCTTTCACCTTGACACCGTAATGTTCCAAACGCTTGGAGAGATTGCCAACCACTTCAGAAACAAGGGCTTTAATAGGTGCCACATACACAATCTTATAATTGGTGTGGTTGAATGATCCATCTAAGTTGTGGTTTAGAGCGATTTGCTGAAGTATAGTGAGCATAGCTACATTGGTCTTCCCAGCACCCGTTGGAGCACAGAGCAAGATGTTCTCTGGGGAAAAGAGGGCAGCCTCATATACTTTACTCTGAACCCTATTCAATTGGGTCATCCCACTGAACGCTGGTTGAGCCCACACTGGAATGGAGGAGATCTTCACAAGCTCTTCTCCAGGGGCTAGTGGCTTTGGCTTCAGTGCTGGCACGTGAACTTCCTCATACCCCTTCCTATGATTCCTATAAGACCCCACTGGAAGCTCGCATTTTGTATTTTCCATCGACAGACTACCATGATGAAATGCAAGGCTGTCAAGATCAAGCAGCCGGCGTTGCCCCATTAACCAAGCATTATCATTATCTCTGTCACCATCTTTGAGATGCCGAGCCTCTTCCCTAATGTTTTTCTCCAAATTCAGCTGCCTCTCTTTTGCAGTAGCCCTAGTAGCATACAACTGCTCTAGTACCGCGGCATGATCCGGCCCCAACCGCAACATCTCTTGTTCAATTTCCTTCCTTTTCGATTGGTCTTCAGCCCGTGCAAGACGGGTACACCATACTACCTTTAGCCGATTCCGCAGAAGATATTTGATGAGACTGAACTTATCAAATTGGAGATGCAACAGTAGCTTGGTTTCTACTTCACGATCATCGCCTTCAGCAAGAGTTTTGAGAACCTCTTCAGCAAGCTTTTGGCTCTGTTGCGGATCGATCTGGTGCTCATAAGCTTGAGAGATCTTTCTTTGAAGCCAATAAGCATCTACGTCCTGAACATTCAAGGACATTCCCTCATCCGCCTCACGCATCTCATAATCAGCAATGATAGGCATAGCACCAGAACAGTCGGCATCCAGCACATCATTGTCCTCATCCTCTTCATCATCAAGGTCACTCTCTTCTTCTTCTTCTTCATTCTCCTCAAACTGAACAGCCACACCAACATCATCATCCAGAGGTGCATAGCCATCGCCATCGCCATCGCCTTGATAATCAGTGATGAGTCGCCCAATCGACACCAACTGGTCAAACACCTCATTTGATACGGAATTTAACAGGTTTTCAATCAGGTCTTTCTTCTTATCAGAGTTGGTAAAGTAGTCATTTTTTAAGACAGCCAATATCTCATCAGCTGCAGCAGTAACAATATTCAATGGTTGGCCACCAAGTTGCTGCTGAATGAGGCTGAGCATGGCCTCATAAGCAGCCCTAGCTTGCTTGGTTTTAGGCTGGTAAACACCTTCTTCCTCAGTTGAAGTAAGAACACTTTCAAGTAACCGTCTCTTCTTGCTTTGTCTATGCCAATCAGAGACAAGTAGTGGTTCGCGCTTCCTAGCAGCCTTGTCAGGTCTACCCTTGTAAGCACGATCACCAAATGTTTTGGGGTCTATTTTCCCATAAAGAGACTCAGGTGAGTTGGCTCCGTATTCATACACTGCTTGTGCTTCCAAATGGCCCATCACAAAACCTACACCTAGTTTGAGTTTGAATTTGAATTCTGATGTGAAGTGAATTGGAGGGAGGGAGAATATAAGGGGTGGAGTTCAATTGATGAAATACAATACTCCTATAAGGGATATATATACTAGTTGGCGGAGGAGCTCAATCCCAATTCCAATTGGCCTACATTGCTGGTTTCAATCCCAATCCCAGTCGGAATTGGCGAAGGAGCTATGCCGTTTCAATCCCAATTCGATTTGGATTAAAAAAAAAAAAGAACTGGCTGAGCCTACAACGGCTCTAACCTTAACTACGGGAAACAAATAATTTTATGTACAAACTTAAAATTATAGGTAATATTGTAAGCTCCTAAAAGTAATTTTATTTATCTAATTCATTATCCCGCACAAGTTTTAATACTGTCTTCTTGATTAGTGAAGTAGGGATTCTGACTTAACAATGTGCCAAGATTATAATTTATGAATTTGTAATGTTGAGATTAAGAATAATGCAGGAACCATCACGTAATAAGAAACCGGTGGTTCATTGAAATGTAGGGATTAATACTTTGTTAACACTAGTATCGAATTAGTACCTGCACAATGCACGGACATAAATCATGTCAAATTGTGATTTATTTATTTGGATTATATGCAAATAACCTAAAATATAAATTATTCACATAAAAATTATAGATATTAATTAAGAAGTAGAACATAAAATCATTTCTCAATTAGTGGATAACTTGTTTTCTTTTTCTATATGCAACGAAAGAACTCTTTGATTTTAGTACTTGTATTTTATTTCTTGATTAATATTAAAAATACTAAACATGTCTTGTTATGATATGTCTTATTTGAGTACATTGGATCATATTGTTTCAACAAAATTCTTACTACCCTTTTGTTTTTTCACCAGAAATTCAAAAAAGTCTTATTCTTCTATATATTTATATAAAAAAATTTATGTTTTTGTTCTTTCCTTATAGTTATTGCATTATTCTTTACTTAATATTGTTATAATTTCATGTGATCTTTTATTAGCTTACCAATTTACGTAATGTCTAACTCTTTTTTTCTTAATATCTTGCTTATTACCAACAACAACAACGGCGATAAACCCAGTTTGATCCCAACAGGTGGGGTCTGGGGAGGGTAGTCTGTACGCAGACCTTACCCCTACCTAATGTAGGTAGAGAGGTTGTTTCCAATAGACCCTCGGCTCAGGAAGGGCAAGAAGAAGAAGAAGAAGAAGAGGAAAGCAAGGAAGGAAGAAAGATGGAAGAGAAACGAAAAAGGGAGAGATAAAGGATAAGTATTACCAAATAATAGCAACAGGGAATACAATACCTGAGGCGAACAAAACCACTTAACGTAATAAAAATCTAAGAATATGAAGGGACATGCATGCTACTAAGACTATCGGTGAACAACTATAAACTACATACTAACCTTTTATCTTAATTCTCAACCTCTACACCCTCCAATCAAGGGTCATGTCCTCAGTGAGCTGAAGCAGCGCCATGTCTTGCCTAATCACCTCTCCCCAGTACTTCTTAGGTCTACCTCGACCTCTTCTCAAACTCTCCAAGGCCAACCTCTCACACCTCCTAACAGGAGCATCAATGATTCTTCTCTTAACATGTCCGAACCATCTCAACCTCAACTCCCGCATTTTTATTATAAATTCTAATTAGTTTTTACGGTAATGTTTTACCTATAATAATATCACTTTTTATTTTAAAATGTAACTTTAAATTAGTCTAAAATATTAATACATAGTTCTTTAATTATTTATTTAAAATCTTTGAGTTTTCTTATAATTATTTTTATATTACGCGTAATTAAATTTCTTTCTCTTTAGTTTCAAGATACAAATTTGATTTTTAATTGTCGATAGTAAAATTACCTACATAAGATATTTATTTTATATTTTTAAAAATTTTAATTTGTTATCAAATATTATTTTTCTTTATCTAGTAAAATTTCAATTTCATGGTCTTGTCTATAGTTTGAGTGTTCTCATCATAATTATAAGAAATTTCTAATCTCAAGTTTTGATAGTCTTTTCCTTCCATTTCTAATATTAAAACTTTTTGAATTTTTAATTATTTTTGTTAGTTTTGCTATGACGTTATCTAATATATTGTATTATCACATTTTTAAATGATTTTTTATTAACTTTTCACTTCATTTAATATTATTTTGCACTACCATCCTTTAATATTATATAGATAGATGTGCAATTTTTTAATTTTAAATAAATATTTATTTTATTTTAAAACTATTGTTCGAAATTCTTAAATTATTTGAATTTGTCAATAATATTTTTAAGTATTGTATATTTACTCTATTTTATTTTCTAAATTAATTCTTAACATAAATTTCTCATATTATCTCTAATTTATTTTTTATTATTCCGTTTTTCATTTTATATTTATATATTAGACTTCAGTGGCCTTATCCATAACATGATCTTTCTTATCATAATATTTCTCATTTCAAATTAAAATAAGTTTTATTTTTTTTGTAGGAGGAACTTTTTATCTTTTTCTTTGTTCTCTATTTGTTCCTTATTTTTGCTATTACATTATTCAATACTTAATATTATATTATCATGTGGCTTTTTATTAGCTTATTTGAATTTAATATTTATTTCTACTACATTTATTTTTATATAATACATATGAAGCTTTAATATTATTTCAATAGTGACTTTAACTCTATTACTTATATTCCAAAATATAAATTTTCTTATCATATTTCAAAAAAAAAAACTCATATCAAATTCAAATAAGTCTTTTCTTTCTACTTTTTACATTGGACTATATTGTCAAAAAATTATCTTATGCACTCAAACTTAGATTGACCGCACTAATTCAGATATTAATTATAAAAAACTAGTTTCTTATTTATTTGAACACAATATATCTAATTGCTATAACAATATTTTCACTATTATTTATTTCTTACATAATGTTTCCAAAAATAATTATGAAATGAAAGAAAACGAATCATGTGGTTAGTGAATAACTATTAAAATAGGAATCATTATTTTTTAAAAGCTTTTAAACTCTATTTACTATGAAAATAGGAGTTGATCATAATTAATTTCACCATAAATTAAATTTGATCAAATCATATTTGTCTTAATCCTTATTAGATTTGTCCAATTTTTTTTTAGATTTTGTCCTAAAAGATTCAAGTGACTTCTTATTAATACACCATTTGGCTTAATATCAAGCTTGACTATCCTCCTTTTAATATAATAAAATTGTCACGACCCAAAATCTCACTTGTCGTGATGACACCTATCTCAATACTAGACACGCCGACAATCTCAATAAACCACCATATCTTTTAAGTTTGAAAACATAATATTTAAATTTAACGGAAGAAATCTCACAAATACAGATATAAAATACTCCCAAAACCCTGTGTCACTAAGTACATGAGCATCTAAATGAATACAACGTTTGACTGATAAAATACTGTCTTAAAGTATAGAACAATACAATAACTGAAAGAAAGAGAGTCAAGGTCAGCGGACTCTAGGCAGCTACCTTGATAGTCTCCAATTGATAACACTCTGAGATCTAACAGTCGTCGTGTCCGAAAGCACCTGGATCTGCATACGAGGTGCAGAGTGTAGTATAAGTACAACCAACTCAATAAGTAACCAGACTAACCGCTGGGCTGAAAGTAGTGACGAGCTCCGCAGGTACAGTCCAGTATAGAGATAACAGTACAGAAATATAGGCATGTTTTCAAGTTCAACAGTTAAGCTCAGTACAAGTAAGAAAGATCAATACTGCATGATATGAGGAATATAACATCTCAGTGAAAAACCTTGTGTACTCACGATCACAAATCATTCGGTCACTAGGTACTATTTCTGGCCAATCCAGTCTAGGGATATTTCATCCCGTATATATATATATATATATATATATATATATATATATATATATATATATATATATACATTGACCGACAATCAGTTATTCAGTACCGTATAAGGCCAATCTAGGGAAATTTATCACAAATATAATTAAGTAAGACAAGTCCATGCCGTGGGAAGTCCACCCCGTATATAAATCATCTACGCTCACTGTGGGGGGAGAGGGAGGTGTAGACTCCGGAGGGGCTCCTTCAGCCCAAGCATGATATAAAGCCGATTTGGCATGCTGCAGGCGGGCAGCCCCGATCCATATAATGATAAAGCCTATAAGGCCTGCTGCAGGCGGGCAGCCCCGTTCTATATAATAATAATAATATATATAAAGCCGATATGACCTATTGCAGGCGGGAAGCCCCTATCCTATAAATATCCTCACATTTATGAATTGACTGAGTATGACATGTGCATTTTAAAATAATTAAATTCAACAACAACACGACCCTATGGGTCCCAAAACATAGGCCTGTAGCCTAAACGTGATCTTTAATACGAGTCTCAAATCAATTTCCTAATACATGGAGAATATTTGGAAAATAACATGATTCTTTAATTTTACAACTTCACAGAATTTATTCAAGTCAAAATTTCAATGGTGCACATCCAAACGCTCGTCAACTATCATGTGTGTGTCATCTCCAAACAATTTATATAACACCAAATTCGGGAATTCATACCCTCAGAACCAAGTTTAGAAGTGTTACTCATCTCAAACCGTATGATTTCTTACTCCGATATGCCTTTGCCTCGCAAATTGGTCTCCGAAAGCCTCGTATCTAGTCATAATTAATTCGATTCAGTCAATACAAATCATAGAAATTTATTCCATATGAAAATACTAATTTTCCAACAAAATTCGAAATTTAACTCAAACATTACCCGTGGGGCCCATGTCTCGCAACCCGAAAAAAGTTACAAAATATGAATATCCATTCAACCACGAGTCCAACCATACCAAAATTACTAAATTCCAACATCAACTCGACCCTCAAATCTTAAAATTAAACCAAGAGGGTTTTCTAAATTTTCCAACTTAATTCACCAATTAAATGTTAAAAACAACCATAGATTCGGATAATTTGACCAAAATTGAATTAAGAACACTTACCCCATTGTTTTCCTTGACCAAAAGTTAAGAACACCGCCCCGTACAACATAGTCGGTCTGACCATCACTCTGTAGAACTTGCCAAGTTTTGGTGGCATATTCTTATCACGCAAAACACCGGAAGCGAGCTTTTATTTCATCCACCCCGACTCAATATGATGTGTAACATCCTTGTCTATCTCTCCATTCCCTTACAACTGACCCAAGATATTTAAAATTTTCTTTCCTAGGTATGACTTGCGAATCAAGCCACACGTCTTTGTCTACTACCTGAGTTGTACCACTGAACTTACACTCCAAGTATTCTGTCTTGGTCCGACTCAACTTGAAACCTTTAGACTCCAGGGTCTGCCTCCAAACCTCTAACATCTCGTTAACACCGCCTCACGTCTCATCAATTGGAACAATGTCATCTCCAAAAAACATGCATCACGACACCTCCTCTTGTATGTGGCGTGTCAGTGCGTCGATCGCCAAGGCAAAAGAAAAGGACCAAGGTCCTCATCATAACTGGGAAATGCTCTGTGTAACCTCCCATGGTCCTCACTCGGGTTTTAGTTCCATCATACATGTCCTTAATAGCCCTAATGTATGCAACATGAATACCTCTAGCCTCCAAACATCTCCACAGAACCTCCATCATACATGTCCCTTGGCATTTTATCATAAGCCCTCTCTAAGTCGATGAATACCATATATAAATCCCTCTTCCTCTCCCTATACTGCTCCATCAACCTCTTAACAATATGAATAGCTTCTGTAGTCGATCGTCCCGACATATATTCATTTTGATTTTCAGAAATAGTCACAATACTCCTCAACCTCAGCTCTACCACCCTCTCCTAAACTTTCATAGTATGGTTTAGTAACTTGATGCCCCGGTAGTTGTTGCAACTTTGGATATCACCCTTGTTCATATACAGCGGGACCATCGTACTCCATCTCCATTCTTCGGGCATCTTGTTCGTCCTAAAAATGACATTAAAGAACCCAGTGAGCCACTCCAAGCCAGCCCTACCCACGCTCTTCCAAAATTCTATTGGGATCTCGTCTGGACTGATTTCTCTCCCCTTGCTCGTCTTACGCATAGCCCCCTCAACCTCCTCGACTCTTATACGCCTACAATACCTAAAGTTCCTACAGCTCTCAGAGTGTTCTAAGTCGCCTAGTTCAATGATCATATCCCCCTCTTCGTTCAAGATGTTATGGAAGTAAGTCTGCCATCTTCGTCGATTAAGTGCCTCATCCAACAAAGCTCTGCCTTCCTCGTCCTTTATGCACTTCATTTGGTCCAGGTCACGGGCCATACTATCTCGCACCTTGGCTAGCCTGTACAACTTTTTATCCCCTCATTTGCCTCCAAATTCTTCATATAAGCATTCAAACGCGGCCGTCTTGGCCGCAATAACTGCTAACTTTGCTTCCTTCTTAGCCATCTATACCGCTCCCTATTCCTCCTCTTCACCTCCTTGTCCATGCTCTCCCGAATCTTCAGATATGCCGCTTTCTTGGCTTCTACCTTGCCTTGAACCTCAGTACTCCACCACCAATCCCTTTTGCGGCCACCAGAGGAGCTTTTCGAGACCCCTAATACCTCTCTAGTAGCCTCCCTAATGCAATTCGCAATCGCGGTCCACATACCACTCGCGTCCCCGCTACTCCTCCATGCTCCCATAACCATCAACCTATCCCCCAACTCATGTGCTCTATCTTTAGTCAAAGCTCCCCACTTGATCCTAGGTAGACCAAACACAACCCTCTTCTTACGCTTCCTCATGATTTCCGAGTCCATGATCATAAGCCTATGCCGAGTCGTAAGATTCTCACTTGGGATGACCTTGCAATCCGTGCCCAGAACTTTATCAGACTTTCTGAAGAGTAGGTAATCAATCTGGGTCCTGGGTCCTAGCCACCAAACTCTAAAAGGTGACCAGATGCTCCTCCTTCCTCGGGAAAGTGGACACTAGACTTAGCTATCACTAAATCAAAAGCCTTAGCAAAATCCAGTAATGAAGTACCACCTCCGTTTCTAACACCGAAACCGTAGCCGCCATACCCGTCATCGTAGCTCCTAGATGACGCCCCAATGTGGCCATTAAAATCTCTTCCTATGAAAAGATTCTCAGTATGGGAATACCACGCACAACCTCGTCCAAATCCTCCCAGAAACGCCTTTTTACCTCCTCGTCCAAGCCACTTGAGATGCGTACGCACTAATAACGTTTAAAGTAAAACTCCCAACAACTAGAATAATGCCCATCAACCTATCATTCACCCTCCTAACCTCCACCACTAGCTCTCGAAGATCCCTATCAACCAAAATACCTACCCCGTTCTTGCCCCCCACACATCCAGAGTACCAAAGCTTAAACCCTTCTACATCCCGTGCCTTTTCTCCCACCTATCTAGTCTCCTGGAGACAAGCTATATTGACCTTCCTTTTCTGGAGAATCTTCGCTAACTCCACAGACTTTCCCGTCAAAGTCCCTATGTTTCCAAGACCCAACTCTCAACTTGGAGGCATCCTTACCACCCTTACCCCTTTTGCCCCCGGGACATAACCTTACCCTATCATCGTTCAGTAAAACCACTATAATCTAATACACACTAAGAAGGAATTACCACAGAAGTAGCGGCTGGCTAAAAAAAATAGTGCAAATAGTCCGAAACTAAAAAACACAGAAGGACACAACTAATGAACTAGGAATGGTAGTAGCAGCAAGGTATGTGAGACTAAGTACCCTAAAGAATGCTAAAAAGGTCCGCAAACATATACAAGTGAGTTAAACAGATTAACCACAATTAGAGCACAACAACTAATAAGGAGCACACTGGAGGCAAAGCAACAAGTAACGGAATATCGAAACAGAATATAACAAAATAAGAACACACCAGGAACAAAGCAACATGTTTCACAAAATATATCAAAAACAGAGTATAACAAAACAAGAACACACAAAGCAACAGGTCACAACAGAGTATATCGAAGGCAGGGTGTACAAAACAAGAACGTAGAACCTGGTTTATGGACGAAGTCATGATAGTCGCTGGAGGTGATGGGTCCGGTCGTTGGAGAGTTGCCACTAGTAGTACAAATTTGGCCGGAAAATGCGCTGGCGTCTAGGTGAAACTTTGACGGAGTTATGGCAGCCTTGTTCCTTGTAGTCCAGATGAAGAACAAAAATAAAACACACACCCACAGAAGGTTGGGGAACGAGGGAGAGGGAGAAAATCCAAAGGGGAAACCTACTGGTGAGAGGGAAAACCTACTGGTGAGAGGGGAAGGGAACGGAGAAAGAGGGAAAGGGGGAAGAAAGAGAGAGAGAGAGAGAGAGAGAGAGAGAGAGAGAGAGAGAGAGAGAGATGGGATGGCCGACGAGAACGCCGGTGAAGAGAGGCGGCGGGAAAGAAGGGGAAGAAATAATGGAGATTAGGGGAGAGAGAGAGAGGGATGGGAGAGAAGGAGTTAAAACATGATTTTTTGGTAAATAGGACCTCTTCGGCAACCTTTTTATGTAAAAGTTAAATTAAAATAGTAAATTTTGTAACACAAAACAGTCAAGGCAAGATCAACTCGTGAGTGACACGAAAATTTTGCTTTTTCTTTTGAAAAACTATTTAGTTACATAAAAAGTTAAAACTTTATTAACGGTAAGCTATCCTAGTCTTAAATGTTCTCTTTGCATTCAGAACCATCTTCATTAATTTTGGAGGGTTCTATGCTTTTAGCGGAAGAAATCTCACAAATACAGATATAAAACACTCTCAAAACCCGGTGTCACTAAGTACATGAGCATCTAAATGAATACAACATCTGACTGATAAAACACTGTCTGAAAGTATAGAACAATACAATAATTGAAAGAAAGAGAGTCAAGGTCAGCGGACTCCAGGCAGCTACCTTGATAGTCTCCAATTGATATCACTCTGAGATCTAACAGTCACCGTGTCCGAAAGCACCTGGATCTGCACACGAGGTGCAGGGTGTAGTATAAGTACAACTAACTCAATAAGTAACCAGACTAACCGCTGGGCTGAAAGTAGTGACGAGCTCCGCAGGTACAGTCCAGTATAGAGATAACAGTACAGAAATATAGGCATGCTTTCAAGTTCAACAGTTAAGCTCAGTACAAGTAAGATAGATCAATACTGCATGATATGAGGAATATAACATCTCAGTGGAAAACCTTGTGTACTCACGATCACAAATCATTCGGTCACTCGGTACTATTTCTGGCCAATCCAGTCTAGGGATATTTCATCCCGTATATATATATATATATACACACACATATACATTGACCGACAATCAGTTATTCAGTACCGTATAAGGTCAATCTAGGGAAATTCATCACAAATATAATTAAGTAAGACAAGTCCATGCCGTGGGAAGTCTACCCCGTATATAAATCATCTACGCTCACTGTGGGGGGAGAGGGAGGTGCAGACTCCGGAGGGGCTCCTTCAGCCCAAGCATGATATAAAGCCGATTTGGAATGCTGCAGGCGGGCAACCTCGATCCATATAATGATAAAGCCTATAAGGCCTGCTGCAGGCGGGCAACCCCGTTCTATATAATAATAATAATAATATATATAAAGCCGATATGACCAATTGCAGGCGGGAAGCCCCGATCCCATAAATATCCTCACATTCATGAATTGACTGAGTATGAAATGTGCATTTTAAAATAATTAAATTCAACAACAACACGACCCTATGGGTCCAAAACATAGGCCTGTAGCCTAAACGTGATCTTTAATACGAGTCTCAACTCAATTTCCTAATACATGGAGAATATTTGGATAATAACATGATTCTTTAATTTTACAACTTCACAGAATTTATTCAAGTCACAATTTTAATGGTGCATATCCACACGCTCGTCAACTATCGTGTGTGTGTCACCTCCAAACAATTTATATAACACCAAATTCGGGGATTCATACCCTCAGAACCAAGTTTAGAAGTGTTACTTACCTCAAACCGTGTGATTTCTTACTCTGATATGCCTTTGCCTCGCATATTGGTCTCCGAAAGCCTCGTATCTAGTCATAATTAATTCGATTCACTCAATACAAATCATAGGAATTTATTCCATATGAAAATACTAATTTTCCAACAAAATCCGAAATTTAACTCAAAAATTACCTGTGGGGCCCATGTCTCGGAACCCGATAAAAGTTACAAAATATGAATACCCATTCAACCACGAGTCCAACCATACCAAAATTACTAAATTCCAACATCAACTCGACCCTCAAATCTTAAAATTAAACCAAGAGGGTTTTCTAAATTTTCCAACTTAATCCACCAATTAAATGTTAAAAACAACCATAGATTCGAGTAATTTGACCAAAATTGAGTTAAGAACACTTACCCCGTTATTTTCCTTGAAAATCTCCCAAACATTACCTCTTCCCGAGCTCCAATTTGTTAAAAATAGAAAATGGGAGAACTTAAAGTTTCTGTCCAGGTGTTACTTCTTCGCGAACGCGGAAGCTTCCTCGCGTTCGCGAGGCATAAAATTGTGCTGCCCGGATTTCCTCCTTCACGAATGCGAGCCTGGTCTCGCGAACGAGAAAACCAATTTCCCCCAGGCCAATTTTCCCTTTTGCGAACGCGAGACCTCGATCGCGAACGCATAGCTTTGCCCCTCGACCCTTCGCGAACGAATGCCCTCGGTCGCGAACGCGAAGCACAAAATGGGCCAGTCCAAATTTCCTCTTTGCGAACGCAAGACTCCCCTTGCGAATGCAATGAAGGAAACCAGATACAGGCATCAGAAAATGCCTGCAGCTGTTTAAGTCCAAATTTCGATCCGTTAACCATCCGAAACTTACCCGAGGACCCCGGGACCTCAACCAAATACACCAACAAGTCCTAAAACATCATATGAACTTAGTTGAAATCTCAAATCACATCAAACAATGATAAAATCACAAATCACACCCCAATTCAAGCTTAACAAAAACTAACAAATTCCAACTTCTACATTCGATACTGAAACTTATCAATTCAATTTCGATTGACCTCAAATTTTGCACACAAGTCATAAATGATATAACAAAGCTATGAAAATCTTCAGAACTGGATCCCGACTCCGATATCAAAAAGTCAAATCCCCGGTCAAACTTCTAAACTTAAATTTTTATTTTAGCCATTTCAAGCCTAATTTAAGTACAGACTTCCAAATAATTTTTCCGGACACTCTCCTAAGTCCAAAATCAGCATACAGAGCTATTGGAATCATCAAAACTTTATTCTGGGGTCATTTACACATAGGTCGACATCCAGCCAACCTTTTCAACTTAAGTTTTAAACTTTGGAACTAATTGTTCCAATTCATTTCAAGACCTCACCGGACCCGAACCAATTACCACGACAAGTCATAAAATAACTGTAAAGCATACATTGAGCAGTAAATAGGGGAACAGGGTTGTAATACTCAAAACAAACTGCCGGGTCGTTACATTCTCCCCCTCTTAAACAAACGTTCGTCCTCGAGTGGGTTTAGAATCATACCTGGAGCCTCAAATAGGTATGGATATTTTTTTCGCATCTCCCGCTTAGTCTCCCAAGTAGATTCTCTGACTGGCTGGCCTCTCCATTGTACTTTCACTGAAGTTATGTTCTTTGATCTCAAATTTCGAACCTGCTGGTGTAAAATGGCTACGGGCTCCACATCATAAGTCAAATTACCATTTAATTGCACTGTGCTGAAATCCAAAACATGAGATGGATCCCTGACATACTTCCGGAGCATAGATACATGAAACACTGGATGAACACCCGATAGATTAGGCGGCAATGCAAGTTCATAAGCCACCTCTCCAATCTTCTCAAGTATTTCAAAAGGTCCAATATACCTAGGACACAACTTGCCCTTCTTCCCAAATGTCATAACACCCTTCATAGGTGAAACTCAGAGTAGTACCATCTCTCCTACCATGTAAGCAACAATGCGAACCTTCCAGTCAGCATAACTCTTCTGTCTAGACTGCGCTATGCGAAGTCGTTCCTAAATCAATTTAACATTTTCCAAAGAATCCTAAACTAAATTAGTACCCAATAGCCTAGCCTCACCCAGCTTAAACCAACCCACCTTAGACCGATACCATCTTCCATATAAAGCCTCATACCATGTCATCTGAATGCTCGATTGGTAGTTGTTATTGTAAGTGTAACACCCCGGAAAATTTTGAAGAGTTTTAAGACCATTAAGAAGATTGGCGGGTGCTAATTATATTAACTCAGGTATGAAAAAGACTGATAATTTGAATGATATCAATTGACCATGATAATATATGTATGAGGTGCATTCAGAATGGTTTATAGTCTAAGAAGAGCCCTAAGGCTAAGTCATGTTGAAAATTATATGATGGGATAAAGTTTCAAGTGAGTTCGCACAAGACCTAACATCAAATAAGAATAACTCTCAAGATATGTAGAGTTATATGGTGTATAACCTATCACAAGAAAGGTCTATGTGTCTAGTTTCTAATACTTCAAACCGTTTGTCATTTGGAGATTTTTACAAGAGGTTATGACCTTTTTACTAAAGAATGGCAGAACAGCTACGCGAGTCTTGTGTAGCCTACGCAACATAGTAGCGTAGCCTACGCAGCATAGCAGCGTAGCCTACGCACCATTGCGTAGGCAAATCCAACAGCTTCCAACTTAAGGGGGATAGAAGTCCACCCTGCATAGCCTTTGTGCGTAGCCTACGCAGGGAGGCTATGCAACTTTAGGGGCCATTTTAAAGGGGCTGGGCTGAAACAAGGGGTTTAGACAGAGAGAAAACATTAGTTCTTCAACTTGGAATTGATTTCTAGAGAGAAAAAGGAGCTCTACCATCATGGATACACTTCAAGGTAAGTTATTTTGGTACAAGGATGATTATATAACATCATTTAGTGATAACACTAACATTATTATGGATCAAATCCATAAGAAATGGGTTGAATCTTCAAAAACACCAAAAAGAGGAAAAGTGAGATTCTTCCACCAAGAGGTAATACCTTCATTTGAGCTTCATATATATATATATATGTCATATTAGAGTATGGGTAGTATGTTTATGAGTTTTATTTGAAGTTATAATGGGATATTGTATGAACCCTAAAGGTGGGTCTTGAGAATGCCATTTTGGTTAAAGAAGAAGATGAATATCGATGAATTGATATAAATACATATGTCTTGAGTTTCTAATGATTCCAATAGACTTGATAACTTAATTGATGGGCGAATTTAATTGGGAATCACCATTTGGATAAGATACAACAATAGTTCTTGAAATGGATGTTCTTGGACCTAGAGTTTTGTTGGAGAATGCAATGAATAGTGATTTGATGATGTTGGGTAATTAACATAGTATTATTACTGACTCCAAATGAGTATTAAATAATAAAAATTAAATTGAATAGGCTAATGGATGAGCCTATTGGATAATTTGGGATGGTTGAAGGCTTGCTGCCGAGTTGTGAAGCCTAAATGGATATTTATGAATTTTTTGTATTTATTTTGATGTAGTTGGGATATCTAATGGTAAATATTAAATTGTGAGTTAAATACATAGATTCTGGGTAGATTTTGAATATGTAAATTGTGGAAGTCAAGGGTTTAGATGAAAAACCTAGGTTTTGATAAAAATGAGATTCTAACCACGAAAATGGTTATGGAATGGGGTGCAAATTGCGTATTTGAGTTCTTAAGGTTATGGGTGACGATTTCCTCCGAAAATTTCCGAAATCAGGGCACGTGGGCCCGGGGTAAATTTTAGGAATTTTACCAATTTGGGACGGTTAATTAATCTAATAATTTAACTTCGATTTATTGAGCATGTATTGATTAAATTATATAACATTTGGCTAGCTTAGGATTTTTCGGCACCAAATTGAGGCTTTAACGCGAAATTGTGATCGGGAAGAGAGCTTCGAGATGAGGTAAGTCTCTTATCTAACCATGTAAGAGGAAATTTACCCCATATGTGATTTAAATTAATATTTGCTGCTAATTGTGGGGGATACGTACGCACTAGGTGACGAGAGTCTGTGCGTAGCTACTAATTATGCTATGTCCGGGTAGTTTAGGACCCAAATCATGAATTACTTGTAATGTTTGCATCATTTATTAATTGAAGTAACTGAATCATATTGGAAATTGTAAGCGGAAATAGTAAAAGACCGAAATTTCACACACTTGAATGTTTGTGCAAATTACTCGACCGTTAATAGAAATTGTACATCCTTATGTGTTAGCCTTGTGATAGATTCTCATTCCGGAGGTTCATAAAGTGTCCTCCTTTCTTGGGGAGCGGGCCGAACTCCTCGACAGTATAGATGCATCTATGGTTTGTGCAGCTCGACCCTCGGCAATGTACATATTATTCTGGATCGGGCGGAACGACCTCGGCAGAATCATGCGTTATATCGTTAGTAGCCCGAATATTCATAAGTAAATCTTTCCACTGATGCCCAACATTTTATATGGTATTTCTTATTTATTTGATAATGACACTTGACATATTTCTGAGTCATTATGATAGAATACAAGATTTAGAAATTCATGCCTTAAAGGAAATATTTGGAAAACTATATAACTTACAGATTTACCCCATTATTTCCATATGCTTCATATCTGCTCACGCTTTTATTATGTTGCTTTATTGGACCTTTAGTAAGTGTCGATGGTGACCTCTCGACACTATTTCTTCGAGGTTAGACTTGATACTTACTGGGTATGCGTCGATTTACGTACTCATACTACACTTGATCCACATTTTTATGCAGGTACATGTATGTCTTGTGATCTTTTGGGCGCAGAGGCGTAGCTATTGCGGAGACTTACAGTGAGCTGCATTCCATGTTATGAATCCGCAGCATACAGAGTCTCCATAAAATTTATTTACATACTCCTGTCTAATTTGTATTCCAGACAGATGTGGCATTATTCATATTTCCTACTTAATGCTCATGCACTTGTGACACCGGGTTTTGGGGGTTCCTACTGGATGTTTAGTACGATAATTCACATAACCATCATTGTTTCACCCTGTAAATTCTATTTCATACTATTTAGTTAATGGAAATTATGATTTCAAAAGTAATAAAGATAAGTAATTGAATTAGTAAATTACCGTTGGCTTGCCTGATGGCGACGTTAGGCGCCATCACGATCTATAGTGGATTTTGGGTCATGACAGTAAGAAAACTCTACAGGTGGTAGAAACTGATCCCAAGAACTACCAAAATCTATAACACAAGCGCGTAGCATATCTTCTAATATCTGAATAGTGTGCTCGGACTGTCCGTCCGTCTGAGGGTGAAATGATGTACTCAATTGTACCTGTGTACCTAACTCTCGCTGTACTGCCTTCCAAAAATATGATGTAAATTGGGTGCCCCAATCGGAAATGATGGACACTGGCACACCGTGAAGGCAAACAATATCACAGACATAAATCTCAGCCAACCACTCCAAGAATAAGTAGTACCGACTGGAATAAAATGCGCGAACTTGGTCAACCGATCTACAATCACCTAAACATCATCAAACTTACTCAGAATTCTTGGGAGTCCAACTACAAAGTCCGTGGTAATACGCTCCCACTTCCATTCCAGAATTTCAAGTTTTTGAAGCAATCTGCCCGGTCTCTGATGCTCGTATTTCATCTGTTGACAATTTAAACACCGATCTACAAACCCAACTATATCATTCTTCATTTCTCTCCACAAATAGTGTTGTCTTGTCCTGATGCATCTTTGTAGTACCCGGATGAATGGAATACCGCGAACTGTGGGCTTCTTCAAGAATCAATTCACGCAGCCCATCTACATTTGGCATATAATTCCGACCATGCATCCTCAACATCCCATCATCTCCAATAGTAACATCTTTGGCATCACCGTGCTGACTGTGTCCTTCAGGACAATAAAATGGGGATCATAACACTGGCACTCTCTGACGCGGTCATATAAGGAAGACCGTGAAATAACACAGGCTAGAACCCGACTGGCCTCCAAAACATCTAACCTCACGAACTGATTATCCAAGGTCTGAACATCAACTGCAAAAGGCCTTTCACCAACATGAATTAGTTCAAGGCTATCCATACTCACCGCCTTTCTACTCAAGGCATCGGCCACCACATTAGCCTTCCCGGGATGATACAAAATAGTGATATCATAGTCCTTTAGCAGCTCCAACCATCTCTGCTACCTCAAAATTAGATCCTTCTATTTGAATAAGTGCTGAAGATTCCGATGATCTGTAAATACCTCACAAGGCACAACATAGAGATAGTGCCTCCAAATTTTCAATGCATGAAAAATGGCTGCCAATTCTAAATCATGGACAAGGTAGTTCTTTTCATGTGGCTTCAGCTGGCGTGAAGCATAAACAATCACTCTACCCTCTTGCATTAAGACATACCCAATACCAATCCAAGAAGCATCACAATACACAGTATAAGAACCTGAAGCTGGAGGCAAAACTAGAACTGGAGCTGTGGTCAAGGCAGTCTTGAGCTTCTGAAAACTCTCTTGACTCTCATCTGACCACCTGAATGGAGCACCTTTTTGGGTCAATTTAGTTAAAGACGATGCAATAGACGAAAATCCTTCCACAAAGCGACGATAATAACCAGTCAAGCTGAGAAAACTCTGAATCTCAGTAGCTGAAGATGGCATGGGCCAACTCTGAACCGCCTCTATCTTCTTTCGGATCCACCTTAATTCCTTCACTAGGCACTATGTGTCCCAAGAATGCTACTGAACTAAGCCAGAAGTCACACTTAGAGAATTTGGCATAAAGTTTCTCCTCTCAGCCTCTGTAGTACAATACTCAAGTGTTGTGCATGCTCCTCCTGGCTACGTGAGTACACCAGGATATCATCAATAAATACTACAACAAATGAATCAAGATACGACTGGAATACACTATTCATCAAGTTCATAAATGCTACTGGGGCGTTAGTCAGCCCAAAAGACATCACGAGAAATTCATAGTGACCATAACGAGTCCTGAATGTCGTATTTAGAATATCTGAATCTCGAATTTTCAACTGGTGATACTCGGATCTCAACACAATTTTGGAGAATACCCTCGCTCCCTGAAGCTGGTCAAATAAATCATCAATACGCAAGGGATATTTATTTTTGATTGTAACTTTGTTCAACTACCTGTAGTCGATATACATCCGCATTATATCATTTTTCTTTTTCAGAAATAGAACTCAAGAAGTTCTTGAAATTGCTCTTTCAATTATTTCAATTCAGCTGGTGCCATACGATACGGAGGAATAGAAATGGGTTGACTGCCCGGCACCAAGTCAATACCAAAATCAATATCCCTATCGAGTGGCATACCCGACAGGTCTGCAGGAAATACATCCAAAAAATCCCGCACTACTGGTACAAAGTCAATAGTAAGAGTGTGTGCATCGACATCTCTCACAAAGGCCAAATATGATAAACACCCTTTCCCAACCATACGTTGAGCCTTCAAGTAAGAAATTACTCTGCTGGGAACATAATCTGGAGACCCTCTCCACTCAACCTTCGACAATACCGGTATTGCCAATGTCATCATTTTTGCGTGACAGTACGGAATAGTATGATATGGAGACATCCAGTTGTAACGACCTAGCCAGTCGTTTTGAGAGTTATAGCCCAAATCCCCTGTTTACTGCTTTCCCCATATCTTTTTCTGCTTATGTAACTTTCCGGGAGGTTGTTGTTGTTGTGGTTTCAGAGTGAATTGGGACACTTAGTCCCTAAACGGGAGCTTAAGTCTTAGTATTTTTTACTGTAGTTGGAACTATGTGAAGTTGACTCTAGAATGGAGTTTTGTCGGTTCTGTTAGCTCCGTTGGGTGATTTTAGACTTAGGGGCGTGTCCGTATTGTGTTTGGAAGGTCTATAGCTTATTTTGGCTTGAATTGGCAAAAGTCAAATTTTTGGAGATTTTGACCGGTAGTGGACTTTTTGATATCGGGGACGGATTCCTATTTCGAAAGTTGGAGTAGGTCCGTAATGTCAATTATGATGTGTGAAAAATTTGAGGTCAATCGGACGTGATTTGATAGGTTTTGGCATCGGTTGTAGAAGTTTGAAGTTTCACAGTTCATTAACTTTGAATCGAAGGGTGATTCATGTTTTTAGCGTTGTTTGATGTAATTTGAGGGCTCGATTAAGTTTGTATGGTGTTTTAGGACTTGTTGGAATGTTTGGTTGAGGTCCCGGGGGCCTCGGGTGTGTTTCTGATGCTTAACGGATTGAATTTGGATTTATGTAATTGCTGAAGATTTCCGGTTTCTGGTGTTTTCGCACCTGCGGTGGGGAGACCACAGCTGCGGACACGCACGTGTGGAAGGGAGCTCGCAGATGTGGCCCTGGTCTGGGTAACCAGTGGTCGCAGGTGCGATAAAAGGGGCACAGAAGCGAAGCCACTTCTGCGGGGGAGTGATCGCAGAAGCGGGAGCCGAGGGGGTGAGGACTTCGCAGAAGCGGATCATTGTCCGCAGGTGCGCACGTGTAGGTGCGGCCACCTTATCGCAGAAGTGGTCCCAGTCCTCTTAAGTCATTTTCGCACCTGCGATGGAAATTCCGCAGGTGCGGCGGCGCAGGTGCGACTAGAGATCCGCAAGTGCGAGATCGCTGGGCAGAAAAGGGGAAATTTCAAGAGTTTGATCTCATTTTCATTTTGGGTCTTTGAGAGCTCGGATTGTGGCGATAATTCAAGGATTTTTCGGAGAGAAATTTGGAGTAATAATTCTTAACTCGTTTATGGTTGTATTCCATTAATCTATAGTTGAATTCATCATTTAGTTAAGGAATTTGGTTGAGAAATTTGGAAAAAAGTTGGAAGGTTCTTCAAATATATTTTTGAGTTTTTATTCGAATTTTGATATCAAATTTGGATAATTTTGGTACGAGTGAACTCGTGAGTGAATGGATGTTCATATTTGTAACTTTTACCCGATTCCGAGACGTGGGCCCGGGTCGACTCTTTGTGGCGATTTTCTAATTTCTTGATTTAGCTTTTATTTCATTAATTAGATTAATTTCTTATAGTTGTATTTATGGTATGTAATTGATTTTGGTTAGATTTGGGCCATTCAGAGTCGTATATTTGTGGAAAAAGCATTGTTACCAATTGATTGAGCTTGGTTTGAGGTAAGTCGCTTGCCTAACCTTGTGTGGGGGAAATCCCCTTAGGATTTGGTACTGTTGTGATATGTGAGCGCCGTGTACGTGAGGTGGCGAGTACATAGACGTGCTATTTGTTGTAAAACCCGATTTATTTTACTGAGTAGCAAACTGTTTTCCTTTAATTTGAGTTATACCATTTAAATGAGTATTAATCTGTTTTTATTCTTAATTGAGCTATTCCAATATGTGTAGTTATCCTGTTTAGTCTAATATCGCATGTCTACATGCTTTAACTGCTTATTTGAACTCTGTGAAGCATGCCTAATAGATTTCCTACTTTTCCTTGTTCTTTATCAGTATAACTGTAGAAATCTTGCTGTTAACTATTGTATTTATCGGTTTGAGCTGTGTGTTTACTTTTGAGACTACGAGGCGGTTCCTCGGGAGTTCTCCCTGCACATTTGCTTTGAGACTACGAGGCGGTTCCTCGGGAGTTCTCCCTGCACATTTCCTCGAAAGTGAATGCTGTGGAAAATTATAATGCAATGGGTCAGAGGCACCCCGATTCTGCACGGATAACTCACGTGCCCAAAATATCAATATATAAAAATCGTAGGATCAATTTATTTTCAAAGTAAGAAATTAACAAAGAAATAACTTTACTTTAGAAATCGTTTGAGTGAAGAAAAATGACATTTCAATTAAAATAAAGCATAAGATAAGTTATTGATTTGGATGTAAAACTTATTAAATTAAAACATAATAGAAATTTCTTTTTATTTAAAACAACTCAATCATCGAAAATAAGTACAACCCAAAAATACAAATCCTCAGAGTCTGGTACAAAAAAGCCAAAGCCAACACAATACAACGAGAAATACAAAACACTTAATATTAAGTTAAATAATACATCACGGAGAACACAAGAATTTACAAATTATGGAAAAACAAAATAACAAAAGGCAAGTGCAACCATAAAGAGATATCAACAAAGGGCACTCCCGAGGCACCGCCTCGTAGTCCCAAATTAGAAATAAATTCACAATTTTTCCTTATATCACCGCGGGAGCCTTCACATTTCGTTTTAAAAATCATTTTTCCGAAATAGCATCCCACGTTTTAGCCACCCTTATCACACTGTATGGCTTCTAGTAGTTCCCCTACTATCCACGCGTATCAAACTCCCCTTATCTCACCATATGCATTTCCACACCCAGACCTTATACCACCACATGCGTATCAATATCACAATATATCACAATTCGCACCTCAAGTGCCCGATTATCACAGTATAACGCAACTTGTACCTCAAGTGCTCAAATATCACAATATATTATTAATTGCACATCAAGTGCTCAAATATCAAAACATATCACAAATTGCACCTCAAGTGCTCAAATATTACAACATATCACAAATTACACATCAAGTGCTCAAATATTACAACATATAAAAAATTGCACATCAAGTGCTCAAATATTATAACTTGCCATAGAAATCAACAATACATTATTTTCCACAATAAGGAGCCCATGTCTCGACCATAATGTACACAAAATCTTAACAAAATATTCGGGAGTGAACAATTCAACAAAATAATATTTCACAATTTAACACTTTGTCTCAGTATGATTTACGGCCTTTATAACTCAATACCAATTTCAACAACATGACTGGAAAGTAATTCATCAAGGAACAACGCCTTCTTTAATCTAAATTTTTGGCAAATAGATTAATGTCTTATTTTAAAATTATTTAATAAATTATTTGCAAATAAATAATACAGAATGAAATTATCTCCAGAAAATATCAACTCAACAAAAATACGGGATTCACATAAAATCAAGGTGGCAATCACACCAAATCATCATATAAAAACAAATTAACAAACAAGGATTTAGGCATGACAAATAGAGGATTTAATAAGTGCCAATAATTTCCAATTCAGTACATAAGGGTGTCTAAGAATTTTAGCCGATATAATTTGCACATATAAACCAAGTACGTACCCGTCAACTCGCATACATGATTTTCAATTACACAGTTTTTCACATAAGACTCAATGCCTAAGGGGTAATTCCCCCAGTAAAATTTAGGCAAGATACTTATATTTTTGAAGTTAGGCCGATATTCCAAAATTACCTTCTTGCTTGAATTGACCTCCGGACAGCTCAAATCTAACTAAATTAATTATATAACTTCATTAAAATTAATCGGAAATAATTTCGGATGATAAAACGTCGACTTAAAATTTTATTCTAAAGAGTCAATCAAAAGTCAACGCGGGGCCCGCCTCTCGGAACCCGATAGAATTTTCACGGAATCAGAACACCCATTCTGATACGAGTTCAACCATACCGATTTTATCAAATTCCAATAACAAATCGTCCTCCAAATCTTAAATTTTTATTTTTGAAAAGTTTTAAAAAATTTCCAATTTCATCCATTAAAACTCGAATTAAACGATGAATATAACCATAGATTCATGAAATATAATCACTTTAGGATATAGAACACCTAGCCCAGTCGAAGTCGTGAAGAAATTCTCAAAATCGCCCAAAAATCGAGCTCCCAAAATCCCAATCGAAAATGAAGAAATGACTTATTTTCAATCCTTAAGTTTTTGCCTAGGTTCGAATTTGCGGACAAAAACTTCACATTTGCGAATGAACAATACCTCCCATGAACAGTGTTTGCAATTGCGACAAATTGTTCGCAATTGTAAGTGAATAGTGTTTTTGCAATTGCGATAAATGGTTCGCAATTGCGAATGAACAGTGTTTTCGCAATTGCGATAAATGGTTCGCAATTGCGAATTAACAGTACCTCATCAGAAACCAGCAAACTCAAACTTCTCCGAAATGATCTGAAACCACCCCGAAACTCATCCGGAACCTCCCGGACACAAACCATATATGAATTTCAATCATAAAATATGCTACAGACCTGCTCAGGCAATCCAAACACTGAAAAGAAGTCATCTTGACCCGATATTGACCATGGTCAAACTCCCAAATTTCTTAACTTTACTAGTCTCTCAACCAATGATCCAAAAATATACCCAAGCCCCTCAAGACCCCGTCAAATCATACCAACAAGTCCCAAAAAATGATACAAACTTAGTCGAGGTTTCAAATCACATCAAACAATGCCTAAACAAAGAATCGCGCCTCGAATCGATTTATGAGTTTTGAAATTTTCAAATTCTATAATTTGCGCCGAAGCGTATTAAATCAATCCGGAATGACTTCAAATTTTGTACACAAGTCATAAATTCCATAATGGATTTGTTTCAATTTCCAGAATCAAATTTTGACCCCGATATCAATAAAGTCAATTCCCAGTCAAACTTTCTAAAAATCTTCTATTTTTTAACTTTTACCAAAATGCGTCAAATTGTCCTATGGACTTCCAAATCCAAATCCGGAAACACGCCTCAGTTTGAAATCACCATACGAAGCTATTGACATCATCAGAATTACATTCCGGAGTCGTTTGCTCAAAAGTCAAACTCTGGTAAACTCTTTTCATTTTAAGCTTCAAAATGAGAATTGTTCTTTTAATTAAATTCTGAATCTCCCGAAAACAAAACTCGACCACACACGTAGGTCATAATACATATTACAAAGCTGCTCGAGATCTTAAGTCGCTGAACGGGGCGTTAATTCTTAAAACGACAAGTTGGATCGTTATAGTTAGTATGATGACCCCCATATGCTTGTCCTTACAGACACGGTTCAGCACGGTGATGCTAAGGAGGTCACTATTGGAGATGGTGGTGCATTAAGGATGCAGGGAAGGCTATGTGTGACCAATGTAGATGGGTTGCATGAGTTAATTCTCCAGGAGGCTCACAGCTCATGGTACTCCATTCATCCGGGTGCCGCGAAGATGTACTAGGACTTGAGGCAGCATTACTGGTGGAGGAGGATGAATAAGGACATAGTGGAGTATGCTGCTCTTTGTCTAAATTTCCAACAGGTAAAGTATGAGCATCAACAGCTAGGCGGATTGCTTCAGAAGTTAGAGATTCCGGAGTGGAAATGGGAGCGGATCACTATGGATTTCGTGGTTGGACTTCCACGGACCCAGCAGAAGTTTGATGCAGTTTGGGTGATTGTGGATAGGCTGACCAAGTTAGCTCATTGTATTCCGGTGATGACTACCTATTCTTCTGAGCAGCTGGTTCGAGTTTATATCCGCGAGATTGTCAGGTTTCATGGCGTACCGGTATCTATCATCTCTGACCGGGGTACACAGTTTACATCACGGTTCTGGAGGGCCGTACAACATGAGTTGGGTACTCGAGTAGAGCTGAGCATAACATTTCACCCTCATATAGACGGGCAGTCTGAGCGCACTATTCAGATATTAGAGGATATACTTCGTGCGTGTGTGATAGATTTTGGAGGTTCTTGGGATCAGTTCTTGCCACTTGCAGAGTTTGCCTACAACAACTGTTATTAGTCGAGCATCCAAATGGCACTGTATAAGGCTCTGTATGGTAGGTGGTATCGGTCTCCAGTGGGTTGGTTCGAGCCGGGCGAGGCTAGATTATTGGGTACAGACTTAGTTCAGGATGCCCTGGATAAGGTGAAGGTAATTCAGGATTGACTTCGCACAACCCAGTATAGACAGAAGAGTTATGCGGATCAGAAGGTTCGTGATGCTGCATTCATGGTTGGGGAACAGGTCTTGCTCTGGTTGTCACCTATTAAGGGTATTACGAGGTTCGGAAAGAAGGACAAGTTGAGCCCAAGATTTATCGGCCCATTTGAGGTGTTGCAACGTGTTGGGAGGTTGCTTATGAGTTTTCCTTACTTCCCGGTCTAGCAGGAGTTCATCCAGTATTCCATGTTTTAATGCTGTGGAAGTATCACGGCGATTGTCTCATGTGTTGGATTTTAGATCAGTCCAGTTGGACAAGGATTTATCCTATGTTGAAGAACCAGTGTCTATTTTGGATAGGCAGGCTCGAAAGCTAAGGGTAAAGAACATTGCTTCCGTGAAGTTTCAGTGGAGGGGCCAGCCGGTCAAGGAGGTGACTTGGGAGAGCGAGCATGATATGCGCAGCCGCTATCCTCATCTTTTCACCACTTCGGGTATGTCTCTATACTCGTTCGAGGACGAACGATTATTTTAAGAGGGGGAGGATGTAACGACCCAGCCGGTCGTTTTGAGAGTTATAGACCTGATCCCCTGTTTACTGCTTTCCCCATATCATTTTCTGCTTATGTGACTTGCCGGGAGGTTGTTGTTGTGGTTTCATAGTGAATTGGGACACTTAGTCCCTAAACAGAAGCTTAAGTCTTAGGATTTTTTACTATAGTTGGAACCAAGTGAAGAAGACTCAAGAATGGAGTTTCATCAGTTCCGTTAGCTCCATTGCGTGATTTTGGACTTAGGGGCATATACGGATTGTGTTTTAGGGGTCTGTAGCTGATTTTTCTTGAATTGGCGAAAGTCAAATTTTTAGAGATTTTGACCGGTAGTGGAATTTTTTATATCGGGGTCGGATTCTGATTCCGAAAATTAGAGTAGGTCCGTAATGTCAATTATAACTTGTGTGCAAAATGTTAGGTCAATCAGACGTGATTTGATAGGTTTCAGCATCGGTTGTAGAAGTTTGAAGTTTCAAAGTTCATTAAGTTTGAATCGGAGGGCGATTCATGTTTTTAACATTGTTTGATGTGATTTGAGGGCTCGACTAAGTTCTTATGGTACTTTAAGACTTGTTGGTATGTTTGGTTGAGGTCTCGGGGGCCTCGAGTGTGTTTCGGATGCTTAACGGATTGAATTTGGATTTATGCAGTTGCTGAAGTTCTCTAGTTTATGGTGTTTTTGCACTTGCAGTGGGGAGACCGCAGGTGCGGACTCGCACGTGTGGAAGGGAGCTTGCAGATGCGGCCCTGGTCTGGGTAACTAGTGCTCCGCTCCTGCGGGGAAGTGATCGCAGAAGCGGGAACCGAGTGGGTGAGGACTTCGCAGAAGCGAACCATTGTCTGCAGGTGCACACGTGTAGGTGCGGCCACCTTATCGCAGAAGTGGTTCCAGGCCTCTTAAGTCATTTCTGCAGCTGCGATGGAAATTCCACAGGTGCGGCGTCGCAGGTGCGACTAGAGGTCCGCAGGTGCAAGATCGCTAGCCAGAAAGGGGGAAATTTTGAGGGTTTGATCTAATTTTCATTTGGGGTCTTTGAGAGATCGGATTGAGGTGATAATTCAAGGATTTTCTAGAGAGAACTTTGGGATAGTGATTCTTAACTCGTTTATGGTTGTATTCCATTAATCTATGGTTGAATTCATCATTTAATTAAGGAATTTGGTTGAGAAATTTGGGAAAAAGTTGGAAGGTTCTTCAAATAAAATTTTGAGCTTTGATTTGGATTTTGATATCGGATTTGGATAATTTTGGTACGAGTGAACTTGTGACCGAATGAGTGTTCATATTTTGTGACTTTTACACGATTCCGAGACGTGGCCCCGGGTCGACATTTTGGGGCGATTTTCTAATTTCTTGCTTTAGCTTTTATTTAATTAATTAGATTAATTTCTTATAGTTGTATTTATGGTATGTAATTGATTTTGGCTAGATTTGGGCCATTCAGAGTCGGATATTCGTGGCAAAAGGCATTGTTACCGATTGATTGAGCTTAGTTCGAGGTAAGTGGCTTGCCTAACCTTGTGTGAGGGAAATCCCCTTAGGATTTGGTACTATTGTGATATGTGAGCATCGTGTATGTGAGGTGACGAGTACGTACACGGGCTATTTGTTGTAAAATCCGATTTATTTTATTGAGTAGCAACCTGATTTTCCTTTAATTTGAGTTATACCGTTTAAATGAGTATTAGTCTGTTTTCATTCTTAATTGAGCTATTCCAATATGTGTAGTTATCCAGTTTAGTCTAATATCGCGGGTCTACATGCTTTAACTGCTTATTTGAACTCTGTGAAGCATGCCTAGTTGATTTCATGCTTTTCCATGTTCTTTATCAGTTTAATTGTAGAAATCTTGATGTTAACTGTTGTATTTATCGGTTTGAGTTGTATGTTTACTTTTGAGACTACGAGGCGGTTCCTCGTGAGTTCTCCCTTCACATTTACTTTGAGACTATGAGGCGGTTCTTCGGGAGTTCTCCCTACACATTTACTTTTGAGACTACGAGGCGGTTCTTCGGGAGTTCTCTGTGACGACCTGGCTGGTCGTCTCAAGAATTGTATCCCCGATCCCCTATTTACTGCTTCCCCTGTATCGGTTTTTGCTTATGAGACTTGCCGGGAGGTTTTGTTGTGGTTTCGGAGTGATTTGGGACACTTAGTCCCTAAAACGGAAGCTTAAGTCTTTGAATTTTGACAGTGGCCAGAACTGTGTGAAGACGACTCTGGAATGGAGTTTCGTCGGTTCCGTTAGCTCCGTTGGATGATTTTGGACTTGGGAGCACGTCCAGAATGTGATTTGGAGGTCCGTAGTAGAATTAGGCTTGAAATGGCGAAAGTCGAATTTTTAGAGATTTTGACTGAAAGTGGACTTTTTGATATCGGGGTCGGATTCCGATTCCGGAAGTTGGAGTAGGTCCGTAATGTTGAATATAACTTGTGTGCAAAAGTTGAGGTCAATCGGACGTGGTTTGATATATTTCGGCATCAGTTGTAGAAGTTTGAGGTTCCAAGTTCATTAAGTTTGAATTAGAGTGTGATTCATGTTTTTAGCGTTATTTGATATGATTTGAAGGCTCGACTAATTTTGTATGGTGTTTTAGGACTAAGTTGATTTTGGGTGGTTAACGGATCATTTCAGACTTAGGAGAGATAGCAGATTTTCTGGTATTTGTGTTGCAGACTTTTCTTCATCGCATTCGTGAGAGAGGTCTCGCGATCGCGTAAGGCATTTGAGAGGCCAGCTAGAGTTTTTCTTCGCATTCGCGAAGATAGGGACACATTCATATAGGTTTGAGGATCAGTGCATTGCGAACATGAGAAGGACATCGCATTCGTGTAGAGGAACTGGAGCAGCCGGGAACCCCAAGGATTTGTTCTACACGTTCACGTAGCGGGTGTCGCGTTTGCGAAGCATCAGGAAGTGAAAGGTACGCATTCATGAGAGGTCCCTCACATTCGCGAAGGAGGAATTTTGGTCACTGGATTTTGTTATACGCGAACGCGAGGGTGTGGCCGTGTTCGCGAAGAAGGTTTTGCCTGGGCAGAATATAAGATTTCAAAAACGAGGGTTTGGCCATTTTTATCAAAACTTGAGTTTGAGAGCTCGAATTTGGGCGAGATTTTGAGGGATTTTCAAAGAAATCAATTGGGTAACGATTCTTCACTTGATTTTGGTTATATCCCACTAATCTATCACTAATTTCATCTTTTAATTTCGCATTTGTGTGGAAAATTTAGGAAAAATGGGAAGAAGTTCTTCAACTAAGATTTTGGGTTTTGATTGAGATTTTGATATTGGATTTGGATAATTTTGGTACGAGTGTACTCGTGAGTGAATGAGCTTTCGGGTTTTGTGACTTTTTTCGAATTTCGATGCATGGGCCTGGGGCTGGCTTTTGACAATTTTCGGATTTTGGATTATAATTTCGTACTTTTCTTGTGAAATTGATTCCTTTAGTCCGTATTGATTGTATTGTACTGCTTGTGGCTAGATTCGAGAAGTTTGGAGGCCAATTCACGAGGCAAAGTCATATTGGAGTAGAGTTTTGCTCGAATTGAGGTAAGTAATAGTCTTAAATCTAGTCCTGAGGGTATGTAACCCCAGATATGATGTGATTATTTTGGAGGTGACGAACATGCTAGGTGACGGGCATGTGGGCGTGCACCGTGGGGAATTATGACTTTGTTCGTTCCGTGAGACTGTAAAGTCGAATAGCTTATTGTTAATTACATGTTCCCTCTGTCTTCTAGAAATTTGTCTGCCATTCATGTTAGAAACCATGCTTAGGCCATATGATATCACTGTGGGACCCGTAGCGGTCGGGTACTTGTTGAATTAGCTGTTATTTGTTGTCTTGTACTCAATCACAGTTTTACTTGCATGTCATATCTCCATTTCCTCTTGTTTTCTTGTTCATACTTGTTATCATCTCTTTTGGGCAGATTTGTATGATTTCTCAAAGCTTGAGAGGCGGGAGAGATTAGTGACTGAGATAGGGCCTGAGTGTCGAGCTGTGAGCTATGTGAGGTATATGGATTGGGTTGCACGCTACAACGAGCCTGAGGGCTGAATGTATATGGATCAGGTTGCACACCGCAATGAGCCTTATGGCTATTTATGGATTGTGAATCTGGTTGCACGCCGCAACGAACCTTATGGCTACTTATATGATTGGATCGGGCTATACGCCGTAGCGACATAAAGCTTGGGCTGAAGGATCCCCTCCTGAGTCTGTACACCCCCAGTGAGCGCAGGTACCTATTGAGTGTGATTATTGAGGGCTGAGAGCCGATTGTTGAGCTATTGAGAGCTTGAGTGATTGTTACCCTGAGAGGTTGCTTTTGTTTTCTTTGTTGTTGTACTTAGCTGAATTATGTCATTGTTTTGAACTTTTGGAAAATATTGTATCCGGTTTATTTGAACTTAGTAAATGTACAACTAACTGAACTTATATTTGCCGGAATTAAATCATGTCTACTTTCATTGGTGAAATTTCTTAAGTAAACGTTAATTTTATAGCTCGTCACTACTTCTCAGCTCCTTATTTATTTTTGTTACTTACCGAGTTGGTTGTACTCACGCGATACCCTGCATGTGCAGATCTAGGTGTATCCGGTCATGGAGGACATTGATCTCATGCGCGGTTGAGTATCGGAGATTCATGAGGTAGCTGCCGACGTTTGCAGTCCTTGTCTATCCTTTCTTGTTATCTTTCTTTTCTATATTGGCATTTAGACACAGACTCTTGTGGACGCTGTTTCTTAGATTGGTTGTTTAGATGCTCATGACTTGGTGACACCCCGATGTTTAGGGCTATTTTTCCGCGTTGTATTTTGAGTTTAACTCCTATCTTTATGAAAAATCTGTTATATCAAGCTTTTGGTTTATTTTTGTGAAACAATTGAAGTATTTAGAAAACTAGGCTTGCCTAGTACCATCGATAGCCTCCATCACGACAGGTTAGGGTTTGGGGTCGTGACAAGTTGGTATTAGAGCCTAGGTTACATAGGTCTCACGAGTCATGAGAAGTTTTAGTAGAGTCTTACGGATCGGTACGGAGATGTCTGTACTTATCTTCGAGAGGCTGCCGAACCCTTAGGAAGTTTCACATTCTTGAATTCTTGTCATGCAAATCGTTTGATTCTAGTAACTGAATTTCTGTTGTTCTATTCTCTCAGAGATGGTGAAGACGCGTGCTACGGGGCAGGATGGACAGCCACCAGTACCACCAGTCAGGCCGCGAGAGGCCGAGGTAGCGGTAGAGGCCGCAGTAAGGGCAGAGGTGCGGTTAGGGTAGCACCTGCAAACCCACCAGTTTCCCTAGTTCATGAGCAGGCTCCACTTGTGGATGAGCCTATGGGACCAGCTCAGGCACCACCTGTGCCTATTGTGATTCCTGGCCTTCAGGAGGCCTTAGGTCAGGCGGTCTCTGTTCCGGCCGCAACAACCACTTCTCAGGTTGGAGGAGGTGCTCAGACTCCTGCCGCCTGCACACCAGAGCAGGTGGTACAGGGACTCCAGACACCGGGGGCACCACCATCCCAGCCGGTTGTTGCTGCTCAGGACTATGTGGTTCCTGTCATGCCCGATGATGAGCAACATCGATTGGAGAGGTTTGGGAGACTCCGGTCTCCATTTTTCAGTGGTACCGAGGGAGAGGATGCATAGGGATTCTTGGACAGGTGTCGGAGGATATTCTGTACATCAGGCATTCTAGAGACCATTGGGGTCTCGTTCACTATTTTTCAGTTCTCTAGGGCTACCTTCACTTGGTGGGAGGCATACGAGAGGCGTAGTCCGGTAGACGCAACACCCCTTACCTGGCAGTAGTTCTCCGGTCTATTCCTGGAGAAGTTTGCGCCTCAGTCCCACAGAGAGGAGATATGCAGGCAGTTCCAGCAGCTTCATCAGGGTGATATGTCTGTGACGTAGTATGAGATGAGATTTTCTGAGTTGGCCCGTCATGCTATCTGGTTGGTTCCCACAGATAGGGAGAGGATCAGGAGGTTCATAGATGGCCTCACTTTTCAGCTGCGATTGCTTATGACCAGAGAGAGTGTCTGGTGCTACTTTTGATGAGGTTGTCGACATTGCTCGTCATATTGAGATGGTTCGCAGCCAGGAGCGGGTTGAGAGGGAGGCCAAGAGGCCTCATGTACAGGGTGGATTTAGCGGTGTTCCTTCTGGGGGTCAGTTCCACCACGGTAGGGGTCGTCCTTTTAGACATGCTCAGACGACTCACCCAGTTTACCGTGGTACATCATCTGGCCATGGTTCACATAGTTATCAGCAGGGCCATTCATCTCTCAGTGCTCTCCCAGCTCATAGTTCGTCCCGTGCTCCATCGGGTCAGGGATCATATATGCCAGGTCCTTCTACCAGTTATCCCGGTGCTCAGGGCTCCCTTCAGTCCCCAGCACTAATACCGAGGAGTTGCTATGAGTGTGGAGAGTTTTGTCACATGAGGAGCTAGTGTCCCCGCCTAGTTGGAGGTCCAGCTTAGCAGAGGAGCCAGTCTATGACATCAACACCAGTTTCTTCACCACCCGCTCAGCCAGCTCGGGGTGGAGCTCAATCAGCTAGGGGCTACCCGAGAGGGGGAGGCCGATCAAGGGGCGGCCAGGCCCGTTTCTATGCCCTCCCTGCCAGACCAGATGTCATTACTTCAGATGTTGTGATTACAGGAATTGTCTCAGTTTGCCATAGAGATGCCTCTGTATTATTTGACCCTAGTTTCACTTATTCATATGTGTCCTCATATTTCGCTCATTATCTGGATATGCCCTGTGAGTCTCTTATTTCATCTGTTCATGTATCCACTCCAGTGGGTGATACTATTATTGTGGATGGTGTATATCGGTCATGTGTGGTGACTATTGGGAGTCTGGAGACCAGAGTAGATCTCTTGTTGCTTAGTATGGTCGATTATGATATGATTTTGGGTATGGATTGGTTGTCTCCATGTCATGCTGTTCTAGATTATCATGCTAAGACCATGACGTTGGCGATGCCGGGGTTGCCGAGGGTTGAGTGCAGCGGCTTTATTGACTATGTTCCCAGTAGAGTGATTTTATACTTGAAGGCTCAGCGGATGGTTGAGAAGGGTTGTTTATCTTATCTGCCCTTTGTGAGGGATGTTAGTGTAGAGACCCCTGCTATTGATTCTGTTCCGGTGGTGTGAGATTTCCCGGATGTGTTTCCTGCAGACCTGCCGGGCATGCTGCCTGACAGGGATATTTATTTCGGTATTGATTTGGTGCCGAGCACTCAGCCCATTTCTATTCTACTGTATTGCATGGCACCGGCGGAGTTGAAGGAATTAAAGGAACAACTTCAGGAACTCCTTGATTATGGGTTTATCCGGCCTAGTGTGTCACCTTGGGGTACACCGTTTCTATTTGTAAAGAAGAAGGATGGTACTATGAGTATGTGCATTGATTACAGGCAGTTGAACAAGGTCACAGTTAAGAACAAGTATCCTTTGCCACGTATTGATGATCTATTTGACCAGCTTTAGGGAGCGATGGTGTTCTTCAAGATTGATTTGAGGTCAGGGTATCACCAGTTGAAGATTTGGGACTCATATATTCTTAATACAACTTTTAGGATCAGATATGGCCATTATGAGTTCCTTGTGATGTCTTTTGGGATGACCAATGCCCCAACACCGTTCATCTGATGAACAATGTGTTTCAGCCTTATCTTGAATCGTTCGTTATTGTATTCATTGATGATATCCCGGTATACTCTCATAGCCAAAAGGAGCATGCCCAGCATTTGAGGATCATGTTGCAGCGGTTGAGTTAGGTAAAACTTTATGCAAAGTTCTCCAAGTGTGAATTCTGGCTCAATTCAGTGGCGTTCTTGGACACGTCGTGTCCAGTGAGGGTATTCATGTGGATCCGAAGAAGATAAAGGCAATTCAGAGTTGGCCCAGACCATCCTCAGCCACGGAGATTCAAAGCTTTCTCGGTTTGGCTAGTTATTACCGTCGTTTTATGGAGGGTTTCTCATCTATTGCATCGCCCTTGACTAAATTGACCCAAAAGGATGCTCCTTTTAGGTGGTCAGATGAGTGCGAGGAGAGCTTTCAGAAGCTCAAGACTGCTTTGACCACGGCTCGAGTTCTAGTTCTACCATAAGCTTCTGGTTCTTACACAGTGTATTGTGATGCCTCGCAGATCGGTATTGGGTGCGTCTTATTGCAGGAGGGTAGAGTGATTGCTTATGCTTCGCACCAGTTAAAGCTGCATGAGAAGAACTATCATGTCCACGACCTTGAGTTAGCAGCTATTGTTCACGCCTTGAAGGTTTGGCGACACTATTTGTACGAGGTCCATTATGAGATTTACACTGATCATCGGAGTTTGCAGCATCTGTTCAAATAGAAGGATCTTAACTTGCGTTAGCGGAGATGGTTGGAGATTCTTAAGGACTATGATATCACTATTTTGTATCATCTCGGGAAGGCCAATGTGTTGGCCGATGCCTTGAGTCGCCGGGGGGAGAGTTTGGGGAGCTTAGCATATCTTCCAGCAGCAGAGAGGCCATTGGCATTGGATGTTCAGGCCTTAGCCAGCCAGTTTGTTAGATTTGATATTTTTGAGCCGAGTCGGGTTGTGGCTTGTGTGGTCTCTCGGTCTTCTATTTATGATTGTATCAGGGAGTGTCAGTATGATGACCCCCATCTGCTTGTCCTCAAGGACACGGTCTAGCACGGGGATGCTAAGAAGGTCACTATTGGGGATGATGGTGCATTGAGGATGCAGGGCAGGCTATATGTGCCCAATGTAGATGGTTTGCGTGAGCTGATTCTCCAGGAGGCTCAAAGTTCATCGTATTCTATTCATCCGGGTGCCGCGAAGATGTATCAGGACTTGAGACAGCATTACTAGTGGAGGAAAATGAAGAACGACATAGTGGAGTATGTGGCTCGGTGTCTAAATTGCCAGCAGGTGAAGTATGAGCATCAGCGGCCAGGTGGGTTGCTTAAGAAGTTAGAAATTCTGGAGTGGAAATGGGAGCGGATCAATATGGATTTCGTTATTGGGCTTCCACGGAATCAGTGGAAGTTTGATGCAGTTTGGGTGATTGTGGATAGGCTGACCAAGTCAGCTCATTTAATTCCTGTGATGACTACCTATTCTTTCGAGCAGCTGGCTCGAGTGTATAACCCACGAAATCATCAGGCTTCATGGCGTACCAATATCTATCATCTCTGACCGAGGTACGCAGTTTACATCACGGTTCTGGAGGGCCTTACAACATGAGTTGGGTACTCGAGTATAGTTAAGCACAACATTTCACCCTCAGACGGACGGATAATCTGAGCGCACTATTCAGATATTAGAGGACATGCTCCATGCGTGTGTGATGGAGTTTGGGGTTTCGTGGGACCAGTTCTTGTCTCTAGCGGAGTTTGCTTACCACAACAGTTATCAGTCGAGCATCCAGATGGCACCGTATGAGGCTCTGTATGGTAGGCGATGTAGGTCTCCAGTGGGTTGGTTCGAGTAGGGCGAGCCTAGATTATTAGGTACAGACTTGGTTCAGGATGCTCTGGAGAAGGTTAAGGTGATTCAGGATATACTACGCACAGCCCAGTCCAGACAGAAGAGTTATGCGAATTGGAAGGTTCGCGATGTTGCATTCATGGTTGGAGGTTTATCGGCCTCGGGTGTCACCCATGAAGGGTGTTATGAGGTTCGAAAAGAAGGGCAAGCTGAGCCGAGGTTTATCGGCCTATTTGAGGTGTTGCGACGTGTTGGGGAGGTTGCTTATGAGCTTGCCTTGCCTCCCAGTCTAGTAGGAGTTCATCCAGTATTCTATGTTTCTATGCTTCGGAAGTATCACGGCGATCCGTCTCACGTGTTGGATTTCAGCTCATTCTAGTTGGACAAGGATTTATCTTATGTTGAGGAGCCGGTGGCGATCTTGCATAGGTAGGTTCGAAAGATGTGGTCGAAGAATATTGCTTCTGTGAAGGTTCAGTGGAGGGGTTAGCCGGTCGAGGAGGTGACTTGGGAGACCGAGCATGATATGCGCAACAGTTATCCTCATCTTTTCACCACTTCAGGTATGTCACTATACTCATTCGAGGACGAACGTTTGGTTAAGAGGGGGAGGCAGACTTTTCTGGTATTTTTGTTGCAGACTTTTCTGGCCTCTCAAATGCAGATTTTCTGGTATTTGTGTTGCAGACTTTTCTACATCGCATTCGCGAGAGAGGTCTCGCGATCGCGTAAGGCATTTGAGAGTCCAGCTAAAGTTGTTCTTCATGTTTGCGAAGATGAGGATGCTTTCTCTAAGGTTTGAGGATCAGTGCATTGTGAACGCGAGAAGCATTGCGTTCGCGTAGAGGAAGTGGAGCAGCAGGGAACCCAAAGGATTTGTTCTACACGTTTGCGTAGCGGGTGTCGCATTCGCGAAGCATCAAGAAGTGAAAGGTAGGCATTCGTGAGAGGTCCCTCGTGTTCGGGAAGGAGGAATTTTGGTCAGTGGGATTTTGTTTTATGCGAACGCGAGGGTGTGGTCGGGTGTGCGAAGAAGGTTTTGCCTAGGCAGAATATAAGATTTCAAAAATGAGGGTTTGGCCATTTTTATCAAAACTTGAGTTTGAGAGCTCGAATTTGGGCGAGATTTTGAGGGATTTTCAAAGACATCAATTGGGAAACGACTCTTCACTTGATTTTGGTTATATCCCACTAATCTATCACTAATTCCATCTTCTAATTTCGCATTTGGGTGGAAACTTTGGGGAAAATGGGAAGAAGTTCTTCAACTAAGATTTTGGATTTTGATTGAGATTTTGATATCGGATTTGGATAATTTTGGTACGAGTGAACTCGTGAATGAATGGGCTTTTGGGTTTTGTGACTTTTGTCGGATTTCGAGACGTGGGCCCAGGGTCAATTTTCGACCAATTTCGGAATTTGGCTTATAATTTCATATTTTTCTTGTGGAATTGATTCCTTTAGTCCATATTGATTTTATTGTACTGCTTGTGGCTAGATTCAAGACGTTCAGAGGCTGATTCGCGAGGCAAAGGCATATTGGAGTAGAGTTTTTATCGGATTGAGGTAAGTACCAATCTTAAATCTGGTCCTGAGGGTATGAAACCCCGGATTTTGGTATGATGTGATTATTTTAGAGGTGACGCACATGCTAGGTGATGGGTGTGTGGGTGTGCACCGTGGGGGATTGTGACTTGGTCCGTCCTATGAGACTGTAAATTCGAATAGCCTATTGTTAATTACATGTTCCCTTCGTCTTCTAGAAATTTGTTTGCCATTCATTTTAGAAACTATGCTTAGGCCATATGATATCACTGTGGGACCCGCAGCGGTCGGGTACTTGTTTAATTAGCTACTATTTTTTGTCTTGTACTCAGTCACAGTTTTACTTGCGTGTCATATCTCTATTTCCTCTTGTTTTCTTGTTGATACTTGTTACCATCTCTTTTGGGCTGATTTGTATGACTTCTGAGAGCCCAAGAGGCGAGAGAGGTTAGTGACTGAGATAGGGCCTCAGTACCGAGATGTCAGCTATGTGAGGTATATGGATCGGGTTGCATGTCGCAACGAGCCTGAGGGCTGAATGTATATGGATCGGGTTGCACGCCGCAACGAGCCTTATGGCTATTTAATGATTGTGGATCGAGTTACACTCCGCAACGAACTTTATGACTACTTATATGATTGGATCGGGCTACACGCCGTAGCGATATAGCGATTGGGCTGAAGGAGCCCCTTCGGAGTCTGTACACCCCCAGCAAGCGCAAGTACCTATTGAGTGTGATTATTGAGGGCCGAGAGCCGAGTGTTGAGCTATTGAGAGCTTGAGTTATAGTTAACCTGAGAGGTTGCATTTATTTTCTTTGTTGCTGCACTTAGCTGAATTATGTCATTGTTCTGAACTTCTAGAAAATATTGTATCCGATTTATCTGAACGTAGTAAATGTACAACTGACTGAACTTATATTTGCCGGAATTGAATCATGTCTACTTTCATTGCTGAAATTTCTGAAGTGAACGGTAATTGTATAGCTCATCACCAATTCTCATCTCCTTATTTATTTTTTTTACTTACTGAGTTGGTTGTACGCACGCTACACCGTACACTTCATGTGCAGATCCTGGTGTATCCGGTCACAGAGGACATTGATCTCGTGTGTGGTTGAGTATAGAAGATTCACGAGATAGCTGCCGACATTCGCAGTCCTTGTCTCTCCTTTCTTGTTATATTTCTTTTCTGTATTGGCATTTAGACACAGACTCTTGTGGATGCTATTTCTTAGATTGGTTGTTTAGATGCTCATGACTTGGTGACACCCTGATGAGGCTATTTTTCCGCATTGTATTTTGAGTTTAACTCTTGTCTTTATGAAAACTTTTTCATATCAAGCTTTTGGTTTATTTTTGTGAAACAATTTATGTTCTTTGAAAACTCGACTTGCCTAGTACCAGCTCAGGCGCCACCTGCTCCTGAGCTGGAGCAACTGGTGGTGCTGCTCAAACTGTTGTACAAGCTATGCCTCGACCTCTACCTCGGCCCCGGCCTCTACCATGACCAAGCCTGTCGCGGCCCTAACTGGTGGCACTGGTGGAGGACCGTTTGTTCCGATAGTATGTATCCTCACCATCTGTGAGAGAATAGAATAACAGAAATTTAGTTTCTTGAATCAACAAATTCGCACGACATAATACAAGAAAGTGAAATTTTCCTAAGGGTTCGACAGCCTCTCGAAGATTAGTACAGACGTCTCCGTATCGACCCACAAGACTCTACTAAACTTGCTCATGACTCGTGAGACCTATGTAACCTAGGCTCTGATACCAACTTGTCACGACCTAAAATCTCACATGCCGTGATAGCGTCTATCTCAATACTAGGCAAGCAGGCAATCTCAATAAACTACCACATCTTTTAAGTTTGAAAATATAATATTTAAATTCAGCGGAAGAAATCTCAAGAATACAAATATAAAACACTCCCAAAACCCGGTGTCACTAATCTGAAAGTATAGAACAGTACAATAACTGAAAGAAAGAGAGTCAAGGTCAGCGGACTCCAGGAAGCTAACTTGATAGTCTCCAACTGATAGCACTCTGAGATCTAATAGTCGCCGTGTCCGAAAGCACCTGGATTTGCACACGAGGTGCAAAGTGTAGTATGAGTACAACCAACTCAATAAGTAACAAGACTAACCTCTGGGCTGAAAGTAGTGACGAGCTCCGCAGGTACAGTCCAATATAGAGATAACAGTACAGAAATGTAGGCAGGCTTTCAAGTTCAACAGTTAAGCTCAGTACAAGTAAGATAGATCAATACTGCATAATATGAGGAATATAACATCTTAGTGGAAAACCTTGTGTACTCACGATCACAAATCATTCGGTCACTTGGTACTGTTTCTGTCCAATCCAGCCTATGGATATTTCATCCCCTATATATATATATATTGATTGACAGTCAGTCACTCAATACCGTATAAGGCCAATCCAGCACTGGGTAATTTATCCTCAAATGTAAATGGTTCGGACAAGATCCATGTCTAGGGAAATTCATCACAAATATAATTAAGTAAGGCAAGTCCATGCCCTCAGAAGTCCACCCCGTATATAAATCATCTACGCTCACTGTGGGGGGAGGGGGATGTAGACTCCGGAGGGGCTCCTTCAGCCCAAGCGTGATATAAAGCCGTAATGGCCTGTTGCAGGCCGGCAACCTCGATCCATATAATGATAAAGCCTACAAGGCCTGCTGCAGGCGGGCAACCCCGTTCTATATAATAATAATATATATATATATATATAAAGCCGATATGGCCTGCTGCATGCGGGCAGCCCCGATCCCATAAATATTCTCATATTTATGAACATGACTTAGTATGAAATATGCATTTTAAAATAATTAAATTAAACAGCAACACGACCCTATGGGTCCCAAAATATAGGCACATAGCCTAAACGTGATCTTTCATTCGAGTCTTAGCTCAATTTCCTAAGACGTGGAGAGTATTTGAATAATAACATGATTCTTTAATCGGAAAGGGCCAAAAATGCCCTTGAACTATTTGAAATAGCTCAAAAATATCCTCCGTTTATTTTTGGTACCAAAAATATCCCTACCGTGTATATTTTGGACCACAAATGCCCTTAAACCGTTAGTCTTGTCATTGAAGGTGAGATGGCAGTCGAACTGGATTAGATTTTCTTACATGGCCATCCACCTATACAATCCAGCATGGCAAAATTATTTTTTCGGAAAAAATATTTTTTCAGAAATTTTTATTAAAATACAAAATCAACACTTATTTCGAAAAAAGTAAAAAAATTTCAACTTTTACATTCGATGCCGAAACCTATCAATTCAATTCCGATTGACCTCAAATTTTGCACACAAGTCATAAATGACATAACAGAGCTATGAAACTTTCATAACTGGATTCTGACTCCGATATAAAAAAGTCAACTCTCCGGTCAAACTTCCAAACTTAAATTTCTATTTTAGCCATTTCAAGCCTAATTTAACTACGGACTTCCAAATAATTTTTTCGAACACGCTCCTAAATCTAAAATCACCATACGGAGCTACTAAAATCAACAAAATATTATTCTGGGGTCATTTACACATGGGTCGACATCCAACCAACCTTTTCAACTTAAATTTTTAACTTTGGAATTAAGTGTTCCCATTCATTTCAATACCTCATCGGATCCGAATCAATTACCCCGGCAAGTCATACAATAACTATAAAGCATAAATTGAACAGTGGAGAAAATAAATATCATGACCAAGAAAGAATGATGTTAAGTCTCTCTAGTTCCCCCTAAAAAAACAATGCCTCAAAGAATTGGCAAAGCATGAGCCGACAAGAGAAAATGGAGTGCTTAAGGAAAGATGAACCCGTTCTATCATAGCATATCCAACCTTAGTCCAAAAGCATTCATTGCATTCCGAAAAAGCCCTACATGATTTCAATTCGAGTGAACTTATATTAGTGGTGATTTAAGTGAGGGACAAGCCTATGGTACTTAAAACCATACTTGCGACATTCTTTTGAGAGAGATGAGCGAACCTATCACAAATCTTTGAATTGAGTGCTATATTCTTAAGTGAGATATACAAACAGAGAGTAGAGGGGGATGAGTTTGGGATCCACAATGACCTACGTAAAAGAACGAGCTTTCTTGATGAATAAAGTCAACTCTTGATGCTCAAGTGTCACATTAGAACTATTTGTGCTTAAACGTTCAACCCATTGCCTTGTTAATAATTCATAAGTGTTGTGGGTAATTGTTGGTCCCAAGTGATGTGTGATTGATGCATCTTTGATTAGTTGGAATAGCTCTTAACTTGTGGAGGTGGGAATTACCTTATTTGCTTGAGGACAAGAAAAAGCTTAAGTTTGGGGGAGTTGATAAGTGGCGATTTTGACTACTTATTAGTGCCTTTTTTCTTTCGTTTTAGTCCAAAAGCGCTTAATTATGATCCCGTAAACTGATGAAATATGCTTAATTGCAGGAATATTGGAAGATGAGCTCCGAAGATGAAATGTAACTCAAGAAGGAGTGATCTGAACTCAAGGACAAAAACAGGAACAAAAGCTCAGAAGTGCGGAGCGTAGATTATCATCTCCGGCCGCAGGATGTGAAGAAACGCCCATCAGAGAAGTGTGAAAAGTGCGGTCCGCACATAATATGTGCGGCCGCAGAAACTGGGTGAGAGCAAAAGTTCAGAGAACCTGCATCTCAAGTTCAACAAAAGTGCGGACCGCACAATTATTGTGTGGCCTCAGAAGAACAGCTACGCGGCCGCAGTCACATTTGTGCGGACCGCAGAAGAGCAAGGTGCAGTCGCAGACACATTTGTGCGGACCGCATAAAGAGAGAAGTGCAGCCACGGTTCAGAATTATGCGGCCGCAGGTTTTCCAATCCTGTCAGGCTGAAGCAAAGTGCGGACCGCACATAGAATTATGCGGCTGCAAAACCTTTGAAAGGGCATTTTTGTCCGAAAATTCCAGCCCTATATAAATAGAAGAGTTTCACTTTTTAGGTCAAGTTTTGACATCAGCCGCTACAATAGACGGTTTCTTTTACTCTTTTTAGTAGTTTTTGCTATTTTGAGCTTTTTGAATATTGATTTCACCATTTTAATTACCAATATGGGTTTAATTATCATTTCTTCTTCTATTTCATCTATCTTAAGCATGAATAGCTAGATTTTCACTAGGGTTGTGACCCAACCCTAGAGTGTAATCTTAATGGATGTTCGATTTATTGCTTGTTTATGGTTGAGTATTTATTATTTAGCCTTGTTCTTGTTCTTGCTTTTAATTGTAGAATCAATGGTTGAAAACATTAGCTCATGCCTATTTGACTTGGTCTCTACTTGAGAAAGAGAGCCTTAGTCTAGGAAAACGCGGCTAACAAGAAATTGGGTAAATTGAGAGATTTATAGTCCCAATTAAAGGGTTGAACCTAGAGATAGTAAAACCCGACTTGAGCTTTGTATTAGCCATTTTGTTTAATACCCATTTGGACTTGAGAAAGCCAAATTGGGAAAAATCACTCTCTGACCTAGAGGTATTGAGTGGGTACTCGAGTGTTGATAGCTATAATACACTCCGACCAATAAAACAAGCTTTAAAGTTTACAACCCGTTAGGCAAACACCTAGGTAAAGGTCATAGCCCTAGACCTTTTACATCATTTGAAAAACAACAACAAAAACACTTTGCTAGTTTCAATTCTTAGTTTGTAAATTTAGTTTAAATTAGACCTAGAAACATCCCAAGTTTGTGGAAGTGCAATTTGAGATATTTCAATCTCATACACTATAATATATACCCCTAAGTCCGTTCATATCTCCTTGTGGAAAATCGACCCTGACTCCTTGTTGGGTATTACTATTGCATCGACCATTTCATAACCCTAAATAGAGGTGTGTCTTGGATGAGATCAGCATCTCAAATCGAACTTAGTGAACTTATGAACTTTCAACTTCTACAACTCACACCGAATCGTATCAAATCAACCCGGAATGAAGTCAAAATTTGCATGCAAGTTTTAAATGACACAACGGATCTGTACCAACTCCTGGAATCAAAATTCGGGCCTGATATCAACAAAGTCAACTCCCGGTCAAACCTTTAAACTTTCCAAACCTTCAACTTCCCAATTTTTGCCAAAATGTATCAAATCAACCTACGGACCTCCAAATCCAAATCCGGACACATTTCTAAGTTCAAAATTACCATACAAAGCCATTAAAATCATCAAAATACCATTTCGGAGTCGTCTTCACAAAAGTTAAACTCCGGTCAACTTTTTTTACTTAAACTTCTAAAACAAGATTTGTTCTTCCAAATCAATCCTGAATCATCCAAAAAACTGATCTCGATCACAGCGCAAGTAATAATACATAACATGAAGCTCCTCGAGATCGTAGGCCAATGAACAGGACGCTAATTCTCAAAATGACCAGTTGGGTCGTTGCACTTGAATAACTCCATACAATTATGTTGATGTTATCTCCGACACCAATTCACTCTTGGTTCTAAGTACACTCGTAATAATTGTGGTACAATGCCTCACCAAGGTTTTTTTCTCTTTCTTCTCTCTACTGATTACACAGTAAACTACACTTAGATTACAATATTTGTTTATAGTAGAACAAAGAGCATAAAGTTATTTTGATCAAAGTATATCTTTCTTCCTTGATAATCTGCAATATATACTTGAATTTTGGCTTGACTGATTTTAGCAGATTGTTGAGAGATTTGCGATCCCAAGGGAATTGATCCTTGGAGTTGAATCTGTTATGATTCATTCCAAGAATAAGTGCAGAGCTTCTTAGTTGGTTCATGACTACCGATCTTTCCTTCTTGTAAGATAATCTCATTGTGTAAGTGGTCCTTAGATTGTTCCTTGATCTAAGGGATTGATTGCCTTGCTTTGCGACACATATCTTCAGCAATCTGAGCATGCACAATTTTAGCAGTTTAGATCTCCTCAAATCTCGGTCCTTCCTTCTTTATATTCTGTCATCCTGGTTGTCGTATATTTTACAAATTTCTTTACTCTTGGGTCTTCCTTTCTTGCTTCTGTTGATAGATCTTTGTATTCTTCCTTTATTTTATTGTTTCCTTTCTTGTCTTATTTCGTACATCATTGATAGACTTGCTCGCATCCTTCTTTGCGTCTTGAGTGATCCTACAAACAACAATATGTTATTTTTCATCATTGAAATTTAGATCTAACAATCTCCCCCTTTTTGATGATGACAAATAACATATATAAAAATATTTTACTTCCCTGTTTAGCCGAGTCTCTTCTTATTGTAGTCGACTCCTCATTGGCTTGGCATCATGGGGTAGTTAACTCCCCTCAATAGGACAGTCATGAGGATGTGTATACTTGCTAAATTCTCGTAGCAGTCGAATCCTCCTCAACAAGACAGTCATAAAAAATTGCTACCTGTATTGTAAACTCATTTCTCCCCCTTTTGGCATCAACAAAAAGGATTATAACATTATGTAAACATAAAGTACTGCAAGCAAAAATATTTGAAGCAAACTAAGCAAACCTAAGTGCAGTGATAGGCATGCAAAGATAGTGAGTGTCCTACATAAACATCCAAAGACTGGTAAAGCAGTCCAAAGTAGCCAAAAAAAAATAACAGAAAGAAAATATTATCTTAAATATCCACCCATTTTTAACTAACTACGTAGAAAAAGTGAGAGTATTGTAGATAGCCTCCTTCAAATGATCAAAGCTAGCATTCACTATAACAGGTACCCCATCGATCCCGTAACGACCTGAAAGGTCGTTTTGAGCTCTAGTACATCATTTGGCTGTTTGAGGCCTTGGGTAGATTCACTTCATGTATTATGACTTGTACGCGTAGTCGGAATTCAATTTTAGGAAGTTCGGAGTTGATTCGGATGGAAATTCTCATTTTGGAGGCTTTAAGTTGGAAGAGTTGACTAAGGGTTGACTTTTGAGTGAACGGTCCCAGAATCAGGATTTGAAGGTTCAATAATGTTCAGATTTTACTACCTGGTGCGGAAGGTTGTGGGAGTATATCCCATGAGAATATCGTATAAGTGGGACGTGTTAGTCATTCGATTGTTAGAGATTTAAAACAGGTATGGATATTTTGGTATTGTCGCCAATGACAGAGGTTATGACTGAGAGACACTCTATTCCTTTGGTTGTGGACTGTGGGAGTTTATTCTGGATTTGACAGTTGCTCTTCTGTGTCATTAATAGGGTCATTGTGGATCCTTTAAAGTTATTGGCCCAGTATGGGATGATCGGAATCAACTTGAGGTCCACTATTAGAACTTAGGTGAATTGTATGCTCTACATCAGGTCAGATGTGTTCATTCAGCATAGCACTGCTTATGGAGGAGTCTTCGGGTGTTGGATGATATTCCTATCGTCAGCTATTCTCTGTAATACTCTATTGTGCCAAGTGGGTTGTGAGACGGCTTGATTATTCGTACATGTGTTGTGATCCCGTGTAACTTGTGGTGTTATATGAGCAAGATGACTCTCGAGATGCAGGTCATTTATTGCACCTTAGTCGTGCTTGAGTTTTTGGTAGTGCATGGTGCTAGTCATCTCCCCAAGGTTGCATTCATGCACTTGGCGTACTTGTGGTCGATATTCGAGCATTTCATAAGTGTAAGCATTACGGCTTGATGGGTGTTTCCTTATTGATTGTTGTGTGGATCGGGTGGCACGCCGCCACAGGTATATTGTTTGGATCGGGTGGCACGCTGCCACGGGTATGTTGTGTGGATCGGGTTGCGCGCTGCAACGATGTTATATTCAAATTAGGTTGCATACCGTAACAATGTCATAGTTGGATCGGATTGTACGCCGCAACTGTGAGGTGTTAAGTACGCTTCCTTATACTTATTGAGTACCTTATTTTCCATCTCTGAGCTAGAGCTATAACATCGGTTTGGCCATTTTATTCATTACGCGGACTGGATAGCTCTTTGCCAGAGTTCATTTTTCCCTATAGGTCATATTCAAGTTGTATCTTGTTGGCGCTTTGATGGCGTTGTATGAGATTTTAGACGGTGTTTGAGGTGGCCTATTACCCGAGCAGTTTGTACTGGGTGAGAGGAAATTATTAGACCTGAGATCAGTGCAATCGAATTTATGTAGGGTATATTAAAGAGGAAATATCTTTATTCAGTTCAAAATGAGGTAACAATTTTTGTCAGGTGGAGGGACCCCATGATTTATTGATTTGGCAGGTGGTAATGAGTTTCTATGCATCTCTTTCATCATGGCAGTATTGCAAGAGTTGGAACATGGCTTATATGTGTTATGAGGTGTATTGTGGGCATCAGATTTGTGAAATTGTAGCTATTGTGGTCGGAGGATGTTATTATGGGCAAATGACTTATGTGGTGCATGGTGTGATTTTAGTATATGTGCATGATCATGTTTTGGTACAGTGTGTAGTGATTGATGCGGTGTTTGTATGTTAGAATCGGGTCTCGTGTAGAATTTCGGATGTTGTAATTTGGTTCTAAGGCTTGTTAGCTAAGGTTATAGGGAGGATCTTCAGTATGGCTCGAGCTAGTGTTCTCACATGGCTTGTGGTGGCACGGGGTAGGTGCACGAGGTGTTAAACAGTGATTTTGGACAACTCCGGAATGGTTCTTGGCACATTCGAGGACGAACGCATGTTTAAGTGGGGGGAGAATGTAACGACCTGACCGGTAATTTTGAGATCTAGCACATCGTTCAGCAGTTTGAGACCTTGGGTAGCTTCACTTCATGTATTATGACTTGTACGCTTAGCCAGAATTGAATTTCGGGAAGTTCGGAGTTGATTCGGATGGAAATTCTCATTTCGGATGCTTTAAGTTGGAAGAGTTGACTAATGGTTGAGTTTTCATTAAACAATCTTGGAATTAGGATTTGAAGGTTTTAATAGGTTCGTATGATGATTTCGGACTTAGGCTTAGGTTTGGATTGAGTATCGGGTTTCCCGGGAGCCTTTCAGCGCTTATTATGAAAAATCGGCATTTTAAAAGTTTTAAGAATTTCATAGGTTTGGTTTGAAGTGGGTTTTTATATTATTGATGTCTGTTTGGGATTCCGAGCCTTGGAATAGGTTCGTATTGTGATTTATGACTTGTGCGTAAAGTTTGGCGTCATTCCAGAATGTTTAAGTATGAATCGGATGCGTTCGTCGAAGTTTGAAAGTTGAAAGAAGGTTTCGATCATCGATTCATAGTTTTGATATTGTTTGGTGTGATTTGAGGTCTCGAGAAGGTTCATGTTATGTTTTGGGACTGGTTGGTGTGATTGGATGGGGTCCTGAGGGCCTCGAGTGTGATTCGAAGTGGTTTCAGCCCATTTTCCTTGTTTTGCAACTGCTGGTCCTAGTGTGTGGTTTTGTTCTTCGCGAACGCGAAGGGTCTCACGCTTTTGCGAAGTAGGATTTTGGGCTGCTGGGATTTTTCTCATCGCTAACGTGACACAAGGGTCGCAAACACGGAAGAGAATCTGGGGCAACCTATGCGAACGCGACATGGATGCCGCGAACGCGAAGAAGGAAGAGTAGTTAGGGGCCTGGAGGTGTTAAGCCTTCACGAACGCGGCTGAGTGACCGCGAACGCGAAGCATTACGATCTAGAGGCATCGCGAATACGACGTGGGTGATGCGAACGCAAAGAAGAACTTTGGGTCAGTGGATTTTTGGCCTTCGTGATCACGAAGGTACTTCCGCGATCGCGAAGAGGAAGGGCCTGGGTAGACTTCAATTTATTTCGGGATTTTGGTCATTTCTCTCTTGCTTGGGGGATTTTTGGGGCGATTTGGAGGAGCCATTTTCATCATCAATCTTGAGGTAAGAGATTTCTTCACATTGTGAGTTAAATCCATGATTTATAAATGGATTTAAACATGAAAATTAGTAGAAATTTATGAGATTTAGGTAGAAAACCTAGAATTTGGTATTTTTGGATTTTGAGCACGAAATTGGGCATGGAATTTGGAATAAATCATATATTTGAGTTTGTGGCATCATGGGTAAAGTTCATATTCGAAAACTTTCAGAATCCGGGCACGTGGGCCCGAGAGTTGACTTTGTTGACTTTTCGAGTAAAATTGAGAATTGTTATGAGTTGATTAATTATGAGTATTAGAGTGTATTTTTAATGGTTTGCATATTGTTTGACTAGTTTTGGATCAATGGGCTTTGGTTTGAGGTGTTAGAGAGGCGCGGGAGCCGGTTATGGAACTTCGGAGCGAGGTAAGTTTCATGTCTAACCTTGTGAGGGGGAAACTACTCCCTAGGTGATGTAATTGGTATGTGTTACTAGCTGTGGGTGCTACGTACGCACGAGGTAACGAGTGTCCGTACGTAGCTAAAGCATGTTTATGTCTAGGTAGACATAAGACTTTATCATGTAATATTTGAATTATTTGAACTCATTCTGCTAGCTTAATTAATTGAATTTATAATTAAAATTGATTTAGAAATATATATATATATATATATATATATATATATATATATATATATATATATATATATATATATATATATATATATATATATATATATATATATATATATATATATTAGGCCGAGCCCTATCACCTTAAGTTGTTGGCAAGTTAATTGAGAAGCGGTAAAGGTTATATTCACTTTATGCTCATGTACTGTATTGTAAGCATGTGTCTCATAATTCGATAAGTTCCTTCCTTTCTTGTGGAACGGGCTGAACGCCTCGGAAGTTTAATAGATGCATCTATGGTTCGTGCCGGTCGATCCTCGGCAGTATACACATTATTCTGGATCGGCCCGTACGACCACGGCATAATCGTGCATTATATCGCTAGCAGTCCGAATATTCACGAGATTATCCTTCCACTGATGCCTGGCATTTTGTTTAGTATTCCTTATTCATTTGATACTGACACTTGTTATTTTCCGAGCTGTTGAGATATGATACGAGATTGAGAAGTTTATATCGTTAAAATAAATTTTGAAAGATTATGTTGGTTACCGTTTTGTCCCACTATTATTGTTGTGCTTCATATCTGTTTAGGATTTAGCATACTGTTTTATTGGACCTCTAGTAAGTGTCGATGTCGATCCCTCGTCACTACTTCTCCGGGGTTAGGCTAGATACTTACTGGGTACGGGTTGATTTACGTACTCATGCATCACGTCTGCACTAAATGTGCAGGATCTGACAGGTTCATTCGGTGGTCATCTCGGTGCGTAGGCGCAACTGTTGAGGAGACTTATGGTGAGCTGCATTTCAGGCTACGTATCGCACTCCACAGAGTCTCTGTCATACTATTTACTTTATCCTGTCTTATTTACATTCTAGACAGATGTTGTATTATTGTTGTACCCCTTAGTAAATACTCATGCACTTGTTACACCGGGTTTTGGGATATTCTAGTTGATGCTCACGGATTCTCAAATTTTTATCACCTTTTATTTTTATGCATTACTAATTATGTATGTATCAATGATTTTAAAGGTGTAAATTTCCTTACTTAATAAAAATTTATGATTTCGAAAGTAATAAAATGAACAATTAATGTGATAGTTCACCGTTGGCTTATCTAACGGCGACGTTGGGCTCCATCACGGCCTATAATTTATGTTTTGGGTCGTGATTTCTAGTGGTTGTTGGTAATAGATTATTTTGCATGGAGTAGTTAGGGATAGTGTCCAAGACTGAGTGTAGTTCTTCCTGCCACGTTGAGAGTTTTGGCTTTCCAACCGGAAAGCTTATTGTCTATTTTATCGATTATGAATTAGTAATCCTTGCCTTTGGGGAAGTTATTTGTTAGGTAGAAACCAAGGTATTTTTCATTTATTGGACGTGCAAATGTTTAGAGCTCTAGTCAAATAATCCTGAGTGTTGATGGCCGCATTGTTTGAGAAGAATACTTTGGATTTGGACAAGTTGATTTTTTGTCCCGACTGGCTGTGAAGATTATTGAATATATTTATAATAGTGCTAGCGTTGTGATGGTCAGCGCGTGGTGGTCCCGATCTACTGATCTTAACTGGCGTCCAGTCTCCATTGGCTGTTGCTTGGTCAATTTGGTGAGATAATGACTGCATACAAATGATGAAGATATATTGAGAGAGGGGAGCTCCTTAGCGTATACCTCTTTATGGTTCAAAGAATTTTGTTTATTTTTCATTCATCATGTTGTAGATGGTAGAGGATGAGAAACAATTCATGATTAGGTTGACAAGCTTTGTGGGGAATCCTAAGTTATGGAGAGATTTACGGATGAAAGACCATTCAAGCCTATCAAAGACTTTTTCGAGGTCTAGTTTGATCATCATGTTGCCCATACGGCCTGACATGCGTTTGAAGGAGTGGCTTACTTCTTGCACTATGATGGCATTATCAACTGCACTTCTACCTGGCAGGAAACTACACTGGTTGGGACTAATTAGTTGTTTGAGGAAAGGGGGATCATATTCACTATTATTTTAGTAATGGCTTTATAGACAGTGATGCAAAGGCTGATTGATTTGTATTGAGATATGCTCAGGGTTCTTGACTTTTGGGATGAGTGTGATAAAGATGGTATTTAAATCACTTGGGATGGTAGCAGATTCAAAAGCATCTTTATAAATTTGCAAGATAGCACTTTTAGTGGCATTCTAGTATTTTTGAAAGAAAATTAGATATAACCCATCTGGTCCAGGGGATTTAAAGGGTTTGAAAGATCTAATTGCTTAGTTGACTCCTATTTTAGAAATGGTCCTGGATAGATGGGCCCTATCTTCTTATGATAGTGCATATTCATAGTGTTCGTGTGTTTCATTGGTACTGGAAGTAAGCTCAGTTGAGTAAATAACATTGTAGTGGTTTAAGATAATGGAGGTGATTTCTTTCTGATTGTAGGTCCTGTTACCTACAGAGTCATTTAAACCTAGAATTCTATTTCTTCTTTCCCGTTGGATAGTAGAAGTGTGGAAGAATTTAGTGTTAGCGTCTCCCTAATTTAGCCAGAGAACTCGAGATTTTAGTTTCCAAAAATCTTTTCTCATTTTTTAGTACTACATTATATTGGGCATACAGGTTGTTTTCTAAGTTTTGGTGGAAGAAGGATTTTGTGGTGGGGTCAATTTTTTGAAGGCTCGCTCGTCTGGCAAGGAGGACTTTTTTGTGTGAAAATATTGCCAAAATTAGACTTATTCCACTCCTTGACGTGGGTGGTAAACTGTTTTAGTGCATAATGATATATGGAGGACTTATGCCAGTGATGATTAGCGATATTATTGAAATCTGGGTGGCTAAACCATATAGTTTCCAGCCTAAATAAATTATTGGGCATGGCTATTTTTGTGAGACAAAATAAGAGGGGACAATGGTGTGAGTGGGTTCTAGGAAGATGTGTGATCGTAGAGTCGGGGTGCATACTAAGCCACGAGGGATTTGTATAGAAGCGACCTGAGCTTTCTAGAATTAAATTTTTCCTAGTGCTTCTTAGGTTTGATCGGGTAAATCTTGAGCCGGTGAAACCCAAACTAACCACGTTAATATTTTGGAGGTAATCTAATAGTGCATTGGCTTAATTATTATTAATAGGATTTCCCTCGAATTTATCAGCGGCAGAGGTAATTTCATTAAAATCCCCACAAAGGATCCAAGTTTGTACATGGGATGTAGAGATTTGCTCTAGATTGTCCCATAGAATTTTCCTATTATTAAACTAGTACTACCACAAATTAGAGATAGAATCCAGGGTTGGCTTGATGGACTTACCTAGACATTTGCATGTATTTCCTGATTTGTAGCAGCAATGGGGTCCACTTGCAAAACTTCATGATCCTTCTCATAGCATGATCATCCCTCCTGAATAGCCAATAGTATCCACGTGAAGCATGTTGTGAACCCTAATTCCATCATTAGAGCCTCGTGTGCTGCCTCTTTCATTTTTTTCTCGGTGAGACATACCATAGTGGGGTTGTTCCATGAGAGGACTACTCTGAGGTTCCTCCAAAAATTCAGTTCCATAACAGTATCTTCATTAGGGGAATGTTTTGGGTTGATCTCTCTTGATGGACCGTCGTGGGTTTCAGAGCAAGAGACAGTCGTTGATAGTTAAGGTCTTCTTGAGGATGTGATTTTTCCTTCATAGTTGGAACCATCACAATGGAGTAAGATAATGGTTACACAGGGTCCTCATGTTTATGGCCATCTTCATAACCAAAGGTGGCACACTGACGAGAAATTTTCTTTCTGAGTTTTGGGGAAGGGTGAGTGTTAGAGGCTCCGTTATTGTGATGTTCTGGAGAACTTGATCGAGGATGCTTGACTGCAAGGGGCCTGTACTCGATGTCCCTGGTGGTGTTGGAGGGGAGTCCAATCGTTGTAGCTCCTCGAAGAGGAACTGTGGTAAGAGTGGTACAATCTGTTCTTCTTCCTGGTGATCTGATGAAGCGTGTTGGGGAGCCATAGTTGGTGATGAGCTCCATGAGTTGGGGGGGGGGGAGTGTATTCCAGTGCATTGGTGGCTTCGTTGCCTGTTGAGTGGTCGTTGCTGCTTGCATGTCTAAGATCTAATTGCTTAGTTCTAGAGCAATTATTTCTTGGACTTGCAGTACCTGGTGCGCGTGCTGCATCCTCATGTTGGAGTGCAGTCCCTGTGAGACATAGTGCAATAATGTGGATGTGTGTCTCCATTAATAGGGTTACATGTTGTACCATGTATTCGTAGTTCCAGTGGCGTGGTAGTGCTGCTTGTGCTTGCATTTGTGGTGGACCTTCCTCCTGTGACTGTGGTGGTGGTGCGTGTAGCGTTTGACTGTAGTACTGTTGGTGGTGCAAGTGTAGGTTATTTTCGTATGCCAAAGAAAACTGGTAGCGGTTGTAGTACCCGTTAAAGGGGTAGCTGAACCCCATAAGATCAAATGTATCTGGGAGGTAAAAGGTTTGGGTCACTGAGTGGATTGGGTGTCTATTGTTCTTGGTAGGTGATGAGTTGGGAAGGGTGATTGATGGTAACGAACATCGTTGCCCATGAATCTCCTGCTTGGTTCCCCATTGTTCCGGCGAGCATTGTTTTTAAGTGGTGATCGAGGCATGTTTGAGATCTGATGGCTGTTAAAGTTCTTTTTTGGGTTGTGAGATTGTGGAGTTTGAGATAGAGGGGGTATAATGGAGTTGGGGCAATGGCGTGGGAGTAGGGTTTCGTAGAGGGGCATCATTGCAATGGAGGTTAATAGGATGTGACCTCCCGGCAGTGGAGTGCTCTGAATCCATTTCTCCCAGAGCTGGATTTGGCGCATCATCGCTCAATTGTGCTTTTAATAAACTTGCATGTGTAATGTTTTGTACCCTGGTTGGGGTGGGGGTAGTGTTTGGTAGAGAGGGTTTGTTCTTTTTTTTTGGGGGGGGGGAGGGGGGTGTATATCCGGTTTGGATATATTTGAGACTATTTCCTCATTAATGGTTTGAAGGCCTTGTAGTTCTGTGTTTGGCAGAATGTTTGGTAGGAAAGTTGTTTTCACAATGGATTTTTTTGGTATAATTATTTTCAGGTGGTGTAGTAATAGAAGTGGGGTTATTTAGAAAGGCTCCAAGATTAAAAATATATGTTCACTCCATTCCATAATTGGCGGGATAAGGCTCTCCACGTTTATTTAAAGCATGAATAAGAAGAGTATTTTGACTAATTTATCCCTTATCAGTTATTTAATCTTTGTTACTTGCTCTAGAATAATTAATGCTAAGGGTAAAGCTGAAAACTAACTAACTAATTAATTAATTAATTATCTCTTAATTTTCTAAAATGATAAGTATTTAGGAACAACTATTTTTAATATCCATGACAACTAACTGTAAACGTAAACAAGGGGAGTACTACAATTAATATAATTATCATTCATTGCTTTTTCCTATTCTAAACGTGGTGATTTTCCTAGTTCAATTCAGTTTTCATGAATCAATTGTTTCTCTGTGACCGGACTGATTGATCCATAAATCAAAAAGTAGGTCATTTATCTCATTAATGTTTGAATTTTATTTAAATAAGTTTAAAACCTCCCGTCAAAGTTTAATTTTAGGCCTCAAATTCCATTCAAATTGACGCTCTTGTATAGACCGCATATATAACAACATCATGTCGACATCTATATAGCTTACGGATAAGAGGTAATGTAGGTATTATGATACAGAGTAATTTAATGTAACTTGCGACAAACTTGAGTTTTAAAATGGCTAGCTAGGGGCTAGAGGGACCAAATGTTAAATATGCCTAAAGGAGAAACTTTGAGAAGGTGACGTGCTATAATTGCCCTTTGATTGGATCCCTCTCGTGGTATGCTTTATTTAAATTTGCTTCATTATATGAGGATATGCGAGGGGAATATGATGAATCACGTACTATAGCCCCGTGGTAACAACTCATCCCTAACAAGCTAGGATTAAAGAGAATTCTGCAGCAAAAAGACACCTTTATAACACGAAGTTCTAAATAAGATCTTGGTCACAATTATTGACACGTACAACAGTGATCACACCAAATTATTGATGTCAACAATTTGGTAATTCGATAATAATATTAAGCGTTACTCCATAACCTCAGTTGCTAGTATTTGATAAGTCTCTAAATGGATTTCCTCTAAAGGGATTCTAGATTATTGTTTTACCCGAAAAACGGATAGAGTTGAATTTATACATAGTTCTAAGGATACATGATATAAATTGATACAAATTGGGAAAGATATGTAAAAGAAAATCGAAATTAGATATAAAATAAATGAATACAAATCGAATGAACTAGTTGGCCTAAGCCTTCAAGTTTTGTCACCTCCAAATTGAATGAAGAATGATTGGTACAAGAAATAATATGACTAAATATTAAAAGTCAAAAAATGATAGTATTTGCTCTCTTTTCTATATATCTCAGAATCAAAGTGTGTCCATTACAAATGATAATAACTCTTAATATAGAGGGGGAATCCCATTTTGGATATAATTAAAAATACATAGTGGAGATCCCATGATATATTAATTAATTAGCTTTTCCTTGATTTAAACCGTGATTTCCGCCGAGATTCTCTCCCAAATGCGACTATAATAGCTTTTTTGTTTCCTGGCTCGATCTCGATCTAGGACGATCTCAATCTTGATCTGTCTCTGGGTCTTGAGCTCGATCTCGATATTGATCGGTCTCTGGGTCTCAAGCTCGATCTTGACTCAATTTCGATATTAATCGGTCTTTGGGTCTCGATCTCGATCTTGACTCGATCTCGACATTGATCGGTCTCTGGGGCTCGAGCTAGACAACCTAACTTCGTACCATAGTTCGATATTACAATGATAGACCTTGGACCATCATGTTCCAGCCTCGATTAGTCATACGAAGGGCAGACTCGGTTTTGACCATATACAAATAGTCCCCTCGGTTCTTAGAAAGAAGATGACGAGAAAGGATATGAATTTCCGAACTTCGACTTGGTAGATGATGGTCAGCGACGAGCCCGATTGTGACGTATGCAACAAACATCCTGTCGGTCTAGTTACCAAGGCATTAAATGTGCGTTAGTCGATGGTCGGTCACTACCAGTTTTGAACAGTCATTGTGAAACCAATAAATAGCTCCTTTCTTCATCATTCCAATACTTTCAAATCTTTTTCATTCTTATCTTTATAGTTTTTGCCTTCTCTAAAGCTCCTTATTTCCAGGTTTTCAAATTTCTTTGCTTGTTCTTCTTGAAACACCAAATACTTCAATCTCCATTCTCCTTTGTTTACAAAAACTAAATGGCAAAGACATCTAAAACCATTCCACAGAAAGAGGTTGCTTCCTCATCTCGGTCGGCCGGCGAGAAACCAGTGGTGGAGTCACGCCTTGAAGAGCTTATTCCCGGGGTGTGTGTTATTGATTCCGATTTTATGGTCGAGAAACCCTCATCGGTTGCTGGTCGATGCGAGCCGGTATCGAAATATATATGCTTGATACCCAAAAGGCTTCTTGATCTGATGAAGAAAGATTGCAATTGGGAAAACAAAGAGGTTGTGATACCGGCACCGGAGGAAGCGATCACTAGCCACGTGGAAGGGTACCTAAGTGTTTACACTTATCCTTTCATGCTAGGTGCCCTCGATCCGGTCATCATCGATTTTTGCAAGAAATACCAGGTGACCCTCGGCCAAATTCACCCTTTTTTCTGGAGGATCGTGATACTGCCCCGTTTCTTTGTGAGCAAAATCGACGGGCTTCCCTTCATTCTCGACCACCTCGTAAGATTATATAACCCTCGACTCTACTGAGGTGGGTTGATAAAGCTTCAATGCCGGGCCATCAAGGCGTTCACCTCGAGTATAGATGAAGACAAAGATCGGGGTTGGATGGGCCGGTTTGTTTGGGTGAAGACCTCGGACCTAATCTCAGCTGAAAGTATGCCATTTCTTGAGAAATGAAATATGAAACGTAAGTACGATCTCGTTTTTAGTTTTTGTTGTTTTTACTTCTTCATATTTTCTTATCAGTGTTTTTCTCGATGCAGCCGTTGCTTGGATGCCGGGTGCGGTTCCCCACCTTGAGAACTGGGTCAGGAGCCTGGTTTTGATGTTAACATATGCCGAGCGTGCGTGGAGCGATTTGTCAAAGGGTCGATGAGTAGAGGCTCGTACTCATGGTAAGCCTTCTTCTTGGCTTACCGATTTGCCTATCGTTCAAGCATTTTTTCTCAAGTATGGTTTTATTTACTTTCTCCTTTTGTAGATCTCGAAAAGGATGCGGCTATGAGACCCTTGTCCGGTGATGAAGGAGCTTTACCGCCTATCTTGAAACCGGCAATGGCGATTAAGAGAAAAAGGGTCTCGAACTCCGAGGGTCAAAAACCCAAGAAGAGAGCGGCTCGTAAACCTAAGAGAACACAATCCCACTGAATATGGAGTCAGTCCAAAGACTAAGGGATGGAGAAGAAGAAGAAGAAGAAGAAGGTAGTTCTGGGCTGGTGGCCCGTGCACGAGCTGGCTCTGATATTCAGAAAACTTCGGGATCGGTGGGGGCTGATAATGCTCCATCTAGGCTCGATAAGGTCGAGGATGAGACTCCGGCCTAAGTTCCCAGGCCGAGGAGAATCGAAGATGCTTTACCTCGGGGCAAAGGGACTGTTGAAGAGGCGGTGGATGCCGATATAGAAACCGGGCTTGAGGCTCATCAAGACGGAGATGACGCCCCAAAACACCTACTTGGGGCAATAGAGAACGGGGATTCCCCCTCGTTTCCTTCATTTTCCCAGTCGATGATACATGATGCTCAGGCCGTGGAGACTTGTCACAGAGAGGGAGCCCATGGAGAAGAAGATCCTTTCCGTGGTTATTTTGTTGGGGTAGAAGATGTCACCGATCTGAGTGACTTGGAGGCTCCGAAGAAGAGCTCGGGCGAGGTGGGAGTTTCTTGTCTTTTCAACGAAGCTCAACAGGCCCTGAATCGGGTAAGTTCATTTTCTCTTTGTCAATTTTCATACTTGTATTTTTCTTTCCTTGTGTAATTCCTTCTTTCTATTTTTGTAGGCCTCTGTGCTTCATCACGAGGTGTTTCTCTGATCCCGAGGGGAGCTGAGTCGGTACGAAGCCAAAATCTGAGGGCTTACTGAGGAGAGGGATGCCTTCAAGCTTCTCAGTGAGCAAATAGAAGGAGAAGCAAAAGGACTTCGGGCTGAGCTAGAAGCAGCTCAGAAAGAATAAGCCGATCTGTCCGAGCAGGTAAAAAGAATCTTTGAAGTTAATGACACTAACTCGGGCATGATGTCTAACAGTTCGGTCCCACAGGTCCAACAAAAGTTCGATGTGATCATGCAGCTTCGTGTTGAAGCGGACGCAGTGAAAGCGGAGGCCGAGGAGTGGAAAAAGAACGTGGACCACTTTGCCTCAGAAAAGGAGGTTGCCCGAGCTCAACTGGCCTCAGTTGAGACCCAACTCCGAAGCTTGAAAGATAAGGCCTTGGTGCAAGCCAACGAAATCGAGGAGTTCCAGTCTCGGTTGGGCTCAATAACTTCTGATCGAGAGAGACTGGCCACAGAACTTGCAGCGGCCAAATCAGAGGTTAAAGTAGCCACGACTAATGTTGATGCAATGGTGGCCGTCTACCGGTACGATGTTGAAGCTGCTCAGTTTCGAGCAAAGGAGGTTGCCGAGGCTGCTCAGGCTCGAGCAAGCTGGGTTACCGAGCATGTTAAATGACATTCTCCAAGGGAGACTCTCAAGGAGATCCATGCTCGTGGCTTCGATCTTACAGCTGAGATCGAGAATGCTAAGGAGCTTGAAGTCGAAGACAGAGTGTTGGCCTTTCTTGATGATGATGATACCGGGAGTATGAGCGGATTTGAAAGTAAAGGATGCCTCGACGGCGAAGATGCTGCTCCCGGAGAGGACTAAATCCTTTAGGATTACTATTTTTTGTGTTTCTTTTAAGACCGTTTCGATCTTTTGTAGAGAAACTTGATCGGGCCATGATGCCTTTGTAAATGATTTTTGACATATATATAAAAACTTTCTTCCTTTCTGCCTTATAAAATTATGAAGTTATATTCTAAGATCCGAGGTTTAAACAATTTATGGTCGAGTGAGTGCTTGCTCAAACTCGAAGTAAGTTAACCCTTAGTTTTTTATTTGAGCGAGGACGGTCTCTTGAACTCAAGACAAAAAATAGCCCTTAGGCTTTTGTAAAAAGATTGTTTATGGCTTTGTCCCCTTTTAGGCTTGAAAGAGTTTCTTATCATTTGTATTTGCGAAACTTGTAATGCCTTGGCATGAAATGAGGAATTGTTTGAGAGTTCGAAAAATTTTGTACTCATTAGAGTTTTTGAGGCTTGATATTATCGAAGCCTTTTATGATTTTGCCGGGGGTAGCCTTTTTAGCCGGTTTATGAAAGATTTCGAAGGACTGTTTTGTTACGGAATTCGGACGTCTCCGATCCATGTTAATTCGGTCATAGCCTCTTTAGTTTGGGATTTTCCTCTTGGGCTTATTTTCCCGTTTTACTTCGAGCTTGCCCGAAGTGTCAGTCCTCGAGTGGGTTAGATGTAGCCTATAAAATCGAGGGTTGCCTAAGAGGTCTTATGATCTTCGAAGTTTATATAATTCGATCTCATTAATTTTTCGGACGGCTGTCCCCGATTTGTGGGGGTAATCATCCGAACTCCGGTCATGGTTGGCCCTTAGGCCTGTTTACATAATAGATCAAGAATATGAAGTAGAAAAGCTTTTCTAAGGTACGAGATATCGGTAAAGAAGAATACTTCTCTTTATAAATCATTATACATGCGTGCATGTTTTGTGCCAGGGCTCGAGCAAACTATGCGGACATGGTTTGTTTGATCATTTGGCCCTTATAAATTTTTCCTATCGAGACCCTGCTGCCATGAAGTAACTTCCTTGCATCAAACTTGATATTCAACTTGATATTCGAGGGTAATGCCCCCCAATATTCGAGGTTGATTGTAAAGAGGCCTTGGATACTATTGAATTGTTATAAGTTAGAACGATCAATGGTTGCCTCATTAAAAACCTCATCGGAAAACCCATTTGGGACAAAACCGGTCTAAGAGAAAAAGAGTGCAACGCGTGCTTTCAGACTTACAAGCTTCATGTTGAAGAATCCATCACTGCTTCTAGTCGAATACCTGCAAGGGTTAGTTTTGAAATATAAATGAAAATGGGAGGGGTTGTACCTTAGCAGTAGTATCGTTTTAGGTGCGATACATTCCAATTTCTTGGTAGTTGTTTTCCGTTTATCATGTCGAGTTTGTAGGATCCTTTTTCGATTATTTTGAGAACCTGATACGGTCCTTCCCAGTTCGGACTCGATTTCTCTTCATTCAGATTTCGGTTGTTGAGGGTGACTTTTCTTAGAACCAAGTCCCCGATGTGAAAATGTCGAAGATTGGTTCTTCTATAGTAGAACTATTCGATCCACTATTTTTAGGCGGCCAATCGGACGAGAGCGGTTTCTCATCTTTCGTCCAACAATTCTAGGCTCGTATTCATGGTCTCGTTATTTGACTCCTCTGTTGCGTATCGAAACCTGATGCTAGGTTCCCTGACCTCAATCGAGATCAGAGCTTCGGAGCCATAAACCAACAAGAACGGTGCTGCTCCGGTACTGGATTTCGATATTGTGCGGTATGCCCATAGGACCTCGGGTAGTATTTATTTCCATTTTCCTTTGGCATCGGTCAATCTCTTTTTAAGATTTTGGATGATGGTTTTGTTGGTCGATTCGGCTTGTCTGTTCCCGTTGGGATGATAAGGTGTTGATAGGATCCTTTTGATCTTGTGATCCTCGAGAAATTTAGTTACTTTGCTGCCGATGAATTATTTTCCATTATCACATACAATCTCGGATGGCATTGCGAATCGACATATGATGTGGTCCCATATGAAGTCTATGACTTCCTTTTCTCTGACTTTCTCAAAAGCCTGTGCTTCAGCCCATTTAGAGAAATAATCAGTCATAAACAAAATAAACTGAGCCTTACCTGGGGCCGATAGGAGGGGCCAACGATGTCCATTTCCCATTTCATTAAGGGCCATGGGGATAGGACCGAGTGGAGTAGTTCTCCGGGTTAATGAGTCATGGGCGCATGCCTTTGGCATTTATTGCATTTTCGAATAAACTCCCTTGTATCCTTGCCCATATCGGTTCAATAATACCCTGCTCTGGTTACTTTGTGGACCAGCAAATCGGCACCAGAATGATTTCCATAAGTACCCTCGTGAATTTCCCATAGGATGTAGTCGGTATCTCCCGGTCCCAAACATATTGCCAATGGTCCATCGAACGTCTTTCTAAACAGCGTTCCGTCTTCGGACAAGGTGAACCGTGCTGCCTTTGTGCGCAGAGCTCTTGATTACTTTGGATCTGATGGAAGCTTCCCATTCTTTAAGTACTCTATGTATTTATTTCTCCAATCCCAGGTTAAACTTGTGGAGTTTATCTTAGTGTGACCTTCTTCGATTACCTATCTCATGAGTGGTACGACTGTCTCCGAGTTGAGTTCGTCATCTTCGACCGATGAACCTAAGTTTGCAAGAGCGTCGGCCTCGCTATTCTATTCTCGGGGTACATGTTGCAAGGTCCATTCTATAAATCAACGTAGAGTCACCTGTAGTTTATCCAAGTAACTCTGCATTCGATCTTCTCGGACTTCAAAAGTCCCGTTAATTTGGTTTACCACGAGGAGGGAATCAAACTTAGCCTCTACGACTTTCGCTCCCAAGCTTCTAGCTAGTTCGAGACCTGAAATCATGGCCTCATACTCGGCCTCATTGTTTGTCAATTTTGTAGTTCTGATAGACTGTCTAACTACATTACCTGTGGGTGATCTTAGTACGATGCCTAGTCCAGACCCCTTCGTGTTCGAAGCACCGTCCGTAAAGAGGGTCCAGACTCCCGAAGATGTACCCGATTTTATCAGTAGTTCTTTTTCAATCTCGGATACGAAGGCCGGCATAAAGTTAGCCACGAAGTCCGCCAAGATTTGATATTTGATGGCGGTTCGAGGTTGATACTCAATATCGTACCCACTGATCTCTATGGACCATTTATCCAATCGACCCAAAAGCTCGGGTTTGTGCAAAATACTTCGAAGAGGATAAGTTGTTACAACACATATCGGATGCCATTAGAAATATGGTTTTAGGTTCCTAGAGGCGCTTATTAAAGCAAGCACTAATTTTTCTAAGTGTGGATATCTAGTTTCGGTCTCGCCTAAGGTCCGACTGACATAATAAATAGGGAATTGCATACCTTGTTCTTATCGAACCAGGACTCCACTTACCTCTATCTCCAAGACAGCTAAGTATAGGTAAAGTTGTTCATCCACTTTCGGGGTATGAAGCAATGGCAGGATCGATAAATACCGCTTTAGTTCCTCCAAGGCCTGCTGGCATTCCGGAGTACATGCAAAGTTGCTCTTCTTCTAGGGCGGCTATTCATCCCATTAGCCTCTGCACGGACTTTAAATTATCCACTATCGTGATATCCTCAATAGCTTTGATTTTATTAGGGTTGATCTCGATTCCCTGATTGGACACCATGAAACCAAGAAACTTGCCCGAGCCAACCCCGAATGCACACTTTTCGGGGTAGAGCTTCATATTGTACTCCCTCAGTATATCAAAAGTTTCCTGCAAATGCTTTAAATGGTCCTCTACTCGCAGGGACTTAACTAACATGTCATCAATATAAACTTCCATTAATTTTCCTATTTTTTCTTCGAATATTCGGTTTACTAGGCATTGATAAGTTGCACCAATATTTTTTTAGACCGAATGGCATTACGTTATAACAGTAGGTACCGTACTTAGTGATAAACGCGGTCTTTTCCTGATCCTCCAGGTTCATCTGTATCTGGTTGTACCCGAAGTAGGCATCAAGAAAACTGAGAGTCTCGTGGCCGGCCATGGCATTGATCATACGATCGATATTAGGCAAAGGAAAAGAGTCTTTGGGGCATGCTTTATTCAGGTCTTTATAATCTATTCACATTCTATGCTTGTTTCCCTTCTTAGGGACTACCACCATATTTGCTAACCATTCGGGATACTTTACTTCTCGAATGGATCCTATTTTGAGAAGTTTAGTTACCTCGTCCTTGATGAAGGCATGTTTGACTTCGGACTTGGGCCTTCATTTTTGCTTCACCGGATTGCATTTTGAATCCAAGCTTAGTCTATGAGTGGTGATTTCTGGTGGGATCCCTGTCATGTCAAGATGGGACCAAGCAAAACAGTCCATGTTAGCTATAAGAAATTGAATAAGCTTTTTCCTGAGCTCAGGACTTAACCCCGTGCCCAGGTATACCTTTCATTCGGACAGATGTTCGATTAATGTGATTTGCTCCAGTTCTTTGACCGTTGATTTGGTAGCGTCGTAATCATCAAGGATCACGAAGGATCGTGGGATCCCATAATCATCATCTTTGTCAGTCTTCTGCTTCTCTAGTTGGGTCGAGGCTGACGTTTGTGATTGCTATTTGGTATCCCGTTTTCCCTTTAAATTTGCTCCATTTGTCGATGAGATTGTTGATATCGGAATTACTTCATTGACGGCAAATATTTCCTTTGCGGATGGTTGCTCTCCGTAGATTGTTTTGATTCCCTCTGGTGTTAGGAATTTTAGAACCTGGTGAAGGGTCAAGGGTCACCTGGTATTTCTTGCAAAAATCGACGAAGACTTTCTTCACCAGATACCCTTCCACGTGGGTAGTGATCACTTCCTCCAATGCCGGTATCACAACCTCTTTGTTTTCCCAATTGCAATCTTTCTTCACCAGATCACGAAGACTTTTGTGTATTAAGCATATATATCTCGATACCGGCTTGTATCGACCAGCAACCGTTGAGGGTTTCTCGACCTTAAAGTCGGAATCAATAACACACCCTTCGGGAATAAGCTCTACAAGGTGTGGCTCCACCACTGGTTTCTCCCAGGCTGGCCGAGATGAGCAAGTAGCCTCTTTCTGTGGAACAGTTTTAGATGTCTTTGCCATTTAGTTTTTGTGAAAAAAGGAGAATGGAGATTGAAGTATTTGGTGTTTCAAGAAGAACAAGCAAAGAAATTTGAAAACCTGGAAATAGGGAGCTTTGGAGAAGGCAAAAAACTATAAAGATAAGAATGAAAAAGATTTGAAAGTAAAAGTTTGGAATGATGAAGAAAGGAGCTATTTATTGGTTTTACAATGACGGTTCAAAACTGATAGTGGCCGACCATCGACTGACGTGCATTTAATGCCTTGGTAACTGGACCGACGGGACATTTGTTGCATACGTCACAATCGGGCTTGTCGCTGACCATCATCTACCAAGTAAAAGTTCGGAAATTCGTATTGTTTCTCGTCATCTTCTTTCCTAGAAACGAGGGGACTATCTGTATATGGTCAAAACCGAGTTTGCCCTTCGTATGACTAATCGAGATTGGAACATGATGATCCAAGGTCTATCATTGTAATATCGATCCATGATACGAAGTTAGGTTGTCGAACTCGAGCCCCAGAGACCGATCAATATCGAGATCGAGTCAAGATTGAGCTCGAGACCCAGAGACCGATCAATATCGAGATCGAGCTCGAGACCCAGAGACCGATCAATATCAAGATCGAGTCGAGATCAAGCTAGAGACCCAGAGACCGATCAAGATTGAGATTAGCCAAGATCGAGATCGAGCCAGGAAAAAAAAAGCCGTTATAGTCGCATTTGGGGAGAGAATCTCGGCGGAAATCACAGCTTGAATCAAGGAAAAGCTAATTAATTAATATATCATGGGATCCCCACTATATATTTTTAATTATATCCAAAATGTGATTCCCCCACTATATTAAGAGTGGTTATAATTTGTAATGGACACACTTTCATTCTGAGATATCTTTTGATTCTGAGATATATAGAAATGAGAGCAAATACTATCCTTTTTGGCTTTTGATATTTAGTCATATTTTTTCTTATACCAATCGTTCTTCATTCAATTTGGAGGTGATAAACTTGAAGTCTTAGGCCAACTAGTTCATTCAGTTTGCATTCATTTCTTTTATAACTAATTTTGATAGTCTTTTACATATCTTTCCCAATTTCTATCAATTTATATCACGTATCCTTAGAACTACGTATAAATTCAACTCTATCCATTTTTCAGGTAAAACAGTTTCAACTCTACGTATAGGGAGGCGTTACCCTTGAATATCAAATCGAGGGTACTGCTCTCATGTTGTGGATCCATGGCCTCCCGAACAGGGCGTTATACCTCATGTCGCCCTCGATCACGTGGATCTTCATTTCTTGGATGGTCCTGGCCACGTTTACTGATAGAATTATCTCATCCTTAGTAGTTTCACATGCATATTGAATCCGTTTAGTACCAGGGTTGCGGGCACGACCTGGTCTTGTAGACCGAGTTGCTTTACGACCCTCGATCGAATGATATTGGCCGAACTACCTGGATTAATTAGCACACGCTTAACTTGAGTTTTATTCATAAGTACAGATATTACCAATGCATCGTTATGAGGCTGCATGATTCCTTCTGCGTCTTCGTCATTAAAGGACAAGGTTTCTTTAGATACGTAATCCTGAGCTTAAGATCGCTTCTCTCTTACAATCGACATCTTAGTGCATTTAAGCTCTGTCCCCTGGGGGACATCGATCCCTCCGATGATCATGTGGATAATGTGTTGTGGCTCTTCTTGTTCGTTTTGTCTATTGAACTCTCTATTTTTGAAATGATTCTTCGCCCGTCACTTAAAAACTCTCGAAGGAGCCCTTCATTGAATAATCGGGCTACCTCCTCTCTCAACTTCCTGCAATCTTCCATTATGTGGCCATGGCTACCATGATACTTGCACATTTGATTGGGATTTCTCTGGGCTAGATCGGACTGTATAGGTCGAGGCCATTTAGTATCTTTGATGCGTCGGATAGCTGACACGGTGGCGGATGCATCAATGTTGAAGTTATACTCTGATAACCGCGGTTCTTCCTTAGGTCAGGTATGCATGTCAAAACCATTCTTGTTCATTAGCCCTCATGACCCTTGGCACGGAGTTGCGTCCTGGTTCGCTACCCCTACGATCTCCGTTATACGGCCGGTATTGGTCCCTGTTCGACCTCAGTTCTCGGTCGATGTCCCTTTTAATAACGGACCTAGAACCCAACTTGTCGTATTCCACTCTAATCTTCGATTGATATAGATTGTGTACATCGGCCTAGGTAACAGCCAGGTACTCAATCAAGTTCTGCTTCAACTGCCGTGAAGCCATTGAGCTTCGTTCGTTCAGCCCTTGGGTGAAAGCTTGAATGGTCCAATCATCCGTGACTGGTGGTAGATCCATTCGTTCCATTTGGAAATGAGATACGAACTCTCTTAGCATCTCATTATGTTTTTGCCTTACCTTGAGACGGTCTGACTTCCCGGTCTCGACCTTTATGGCTCTGGCTTGTGCTTTTACAAAAGAATCTGCAAGCACGGCAAAAGAATCGATAGAGTTAGGCGGTAAATTATGATACCATATCATAATTTCCCCGATAGAGTTTCCCACAATTTCTTTAATAATATGGATTTGATCTTGTCGTCCTCTAGATCATTCCCTTTAGTGGCACATGTGTAAGAGGTGACATGTTCGATGGGGTCGGTCGTTCCATTATATTTAGGAATTTCGAGCATGCGGAACTTCTTGGGGATCGGTTTGGGAGCTGCGCTCGGGGGGAAGGGCTTTTGTACGAACTTTTTGGAATCCAAACCCTTCAAAATTGGTGGTGCCTCCTGGATCTGATCAGCCCTGGAGTTATAAGTTTATACTTTTTTGTCATTTGCTTCAATCCTCTTTTCTCCTGACTCTATCCGTTTTGTCAGTTCCTTGAGCATCTTTATAATTTTAGTGTTAGTCCCTGATTCCTCTTCATTTGACCTTGCTATAGCTGGCCCCATTCTATGGGTGACTTCTTGGGGTGGATCGGGCTTAGGCCTGCTCGGTGTCTGGGTTTGGCTCTGCAACTAAGCTATCGCTACCTGTTGAGCTTGCAACATTTTAAAAATCATGCGCAGGCTGATCCCATCTTCTCCAACATTTTGGGTATTTCGAACTGCAGATCGAGTTCCACCATGAATGCTATTTTCGGGGTCGGAACGTTGGTTCGTCTCAATGGCCACATGTGAATTAACGTCAATTGGATCCACGACCCGAGTTCCAATATGGTCAACGAGTGGCCTTTCATACCCGGGCATCAGGTTGTTATTCTTATCTTGATGGCCAGCTTCGTTATCGATAGGTAGGGCCATTAATTGAGAGTTCGTCATTTTTAACCTGAAATCAAAAATCTTCCAAAAGCAAGTATAAAATAGTGCGTTTTACAGTGATTCGTACCAAATAACCATTATTATCCTTAGCTCCACGGTGGGCACCAAATTGTTTGACCCGAAAAACGGATAGAGTTGAATTTATACGTAGTTCTAAGGATACGTGATATAAATTGATACAAATTGGGAAAGATATGTAAAAGAATATCAAAATTAGTTATAAAAGAAATGAATGCAAACTGAATGAACTAGTTGTCCTAAGACTTCAAGTTTTATCACCTCCAAATTGAATGAAGAACGATTGGTAGAATAAACAATATGACTAAATATCAAAAGCCAAAAAAAGATAGTATTTTCTCTCTTTTCTATATATCTCAGAATCAAAAAATATCTCAGAATGAAAGTGTGTCCATTACAAATGATAACCACTCTTAATATAGTGGGGGAATTCCATTTTGGATATAAATAAAAATACATAGTGGGGATCCCATGATATATGAATTAATTAGCTTTTCCATGATTCAAGTCATGATTTCCGCCGAGATTCTCTCCCCAAATGTGACTATAGCGGATTTTTTATTTCCTGGCTTGATCTCAATCTTGACCGGTCTCTGGGTCTCGAGTTCGATCTCGACTCGATCTCTATATTGATCGGTATCTAGGTCTCGAGCTCGATCTTGACTCAATTTCGATATTGATCGTTCTCTGGGTCTCGAGCTCGATCTCGATATTGATCGGTCTCTGGGGCTCGAGCTCGACAATCTAACTTCGTATCATGGCCCGATATTATAATGATAGACCTTATACCATCATGTTCCAATCCCGATTAGTCATACGAAGGGCATACTCGGTTTTGACCGTATACGATTATCTCTTTCCCTATTTCAAGACATGCATGACTAAGACAAAATGTTTGACATTATGGGTGTGTTTGGTGTGGGGGAAAGTATATTTTTAAAAATAAGTTTTAATTTTTTATATTTAGTTGGCACAAATATTTGGAAAAATTATTTTTATAAACTCATTTTTCTCCAATTTCAGAAATGTGACTTTCATGCCAAAATGATGATTTTTTTTTTCTGAAACTCTTTTTCAACATTCTTACCCCGAATCCACCATTGCATCCCTTTCCAACCCAGCCCACCCTCCACCCGTGATATCCCGTCCTGCCAACCCTTGTCTCTACTCCTTATCCCCCAACCTCGCACCCCACCCGGTCTACCCCTCACACCCTACCCACCCTTGGCACCCCCAACCAACTCAACTCCCTCTCCCTGCCTCCCGGCCCACCAACTCCCGCCACCCTCCCCCATAACCCCCTCCACCAGAACGAAAACCCTAACCCGAAACTTGACACCCAACCTCCGTACCCTCTCATCGGAGCCCACCCTCCCCTACCTCCAACCACCTTATTCCCCATAGTATGTTCCATAATTATATATAAATTCTTTTAGGATAATATTTCCTACTTACTAACTAAGAATTTTAGGTGCAAAATATTTCCTTTATACCAAATACACCTTATATCAAAGTATAGTTTGTAGTATTATGAATATGGATATTAGTATAATTTTTTTTGTATATCAAATTAGAAAATGTATGCCATCCGAATTTTCTTTACTTGTTGCGGATAAAACCAATTTAGGCCATTAAAAGATAAAGTTCCTCTTCGTCCCCACTTTGTACTGGTAATTTAATCTACTTCTCATTTTATAGAACGTACATATTACTGCATCTTCTTATGTGTATTTGTAATGATCCGACCAGTTGTTTTGAGCATTTTTATGTCGCTCGGTAATTTGAGGGCATGCGTAGCTCCGTATGATGTATTATGACTTGTGTGAATCGTCGTTTTTGATTTTCAGGTTAATTAGAATCGATTTGGAAGAATGAATTTCATGATTTAAGCTTTAAGTTGGAAGAGTTGACCAAGTTTGACTTTTGTGAATTTGACACCGGAACAAAATTTTGAGGGCTCCGTTAGGTCCAGATGGTTATTTTGGACTTGGGCGTATGCCCAGATTTGCATTTGGATATTTCTAGAAGGATTCAGCGCTAATTGGCAAAAGTTGGAAATTTGAAGGTTTGAAAAGTTCATGAGTTTGACCGGGAGTTGATTTTGATGGTATCGGATTTTGATTGGGGTTCTGGAAATTGGATTAACTTTGTTATGTCATTTGGGACTTGTTAGTATATTCGGATGGGGTACCGAGGTGCCCGAGTGAGCTCCGAGCGAGGTTCAAACCATTTCTCATTCTTATTTGGTTGCTGGTAGCTGCTGGTACTGGTGTTGCACACTTGCGGTTGAAGTTGCGCAGGTGCAATGGTTGCAGAAGCGACAAAGGAGTTGCAGGAGCGGATGTGATGCTGGAGCAGGGCTCCGCAGATGCGAGAGTTGGGACGCACCTGCGGAAGCGCAGAAGCGGTGCGTTGAGTCGCAGGGGCGAGGAAGTTCGCAAGTGCGATGGCAGTGCCGCATCTGCAGTCGCGCAAATGCGAAATGTTATTCTGAAGATGCGGTGCCAACTAGGTTATGGGGTTCTCGCAGAAGCGAGATTAATACCGCATAAGCGGTGGTCGCAGATGCGACAATGTGACCGCATATGCGGAAATGCTGGGCAGAACTATATTTTCGAAGTCTTAGTTCTTGTTTCACATTTTGGGATTTTGGAGCTTGGTTTGGGTGACTTTGTAGAGGAAATTCACCATGTGACTTGGGGTAAGCATTCTTGACTCACTTGTAATTATATTTCATGAATCTATTCTCGTTTTTGGTATTTGGTTGATAATTTCAAAAGAGAAATTGGGGGTTTTAGCCTAAAGTTTTATAGAGTTAGTTTTTGAGTTTTGAACATCGATTTAGAGTCGAATTTGGGTGAAACTAGTATGGTTGGACTCGTAATTGAATATGTTATCAGATTTTATAAGTTTCGTCGAGTTCCGAGGCGCGGGCCCGAGTTGGATTTTTGGGTTGATTTTGGGATGTTAATTAAAGATTCGACCTTTATCGATTGGGTTTGTTTTCTTTGGAATTAATCGATGTATTTTAGTTGCATTTGGCTAATTTTGAGCCGTTCGGAGGTCAGTACGCGCTGGATGGAATGTTTAGAGCATCTCTTGGCTTGCTCGGTATTGTATTTGGCTTGTTCGAGGTAAGTGACACTTCTAAACTTGGTACTGAGGATATGAAACCCCAAATTACGAGTTATGTGATTGATGTTGAGCTGACGCACAAGCTAGGTGACGGGCATGTGGGCGTGCACCATGTGAATTGTGATTTAGTCGATTCCATGGAACTCTATAGCTATCTTATCTGAACATTTTGATTGTACTCTATGTGTTAGAGCATTTGAGCTGTAATTTATGTTAGAAATCATGTTTAGGCTATATGCTAGTACTATCGGGACCCACAATGGTCGTTCTTTGCTATTGAGTTATTTGCTTAATTGCAGTTATGTACTCAGTCGCATTCATCATTTCATATCATATCTCAGTCTCTATTATCGTATATTGTCACATCTCGTATCATTGATTAGGGCTGCTTAGCATGAGTGTTGTGAGCTCGAGAAACTGGAGAGATTAATGGCTGAGTGAGGTCGAGGGCCTATTGTGAGTCATATTTATGGGTTCGGGCTTCACGCCATAGCAGACTTTATTGATTCACGCCAGGATTTGGCTTATTATAGCGCTTGGGCTGGATCGGCCCTTTCGGAGTCTGCACATCCACAATGGGCGCAATTTTTAGAAATCATTTAAATTTGGGTTGGATCTGTCCTGTGTCACGACCCAATTTCACATATATGTCGTGATGTCGTCCAACATTACAGCTAGGCCAGCCAACTAGTGAATTAAACATATATTAATTTCATAAATAATTATCCGAGTAATTAAACTCTTCTTACTTGCAAGAATTAAGAAAATATGAAGGATCTGATAAATTAAAAACCAAGAAAATAATTAAATCCAAAATTCGACTAGTGTGTGTGCCAAGACCTGGTGTCACAAATGTATGAGCATCTAGTAGATTATACAAAAATTATAAATATTGTCTGTAAAATAGACAGAATACAAATACAAGAAGAGGCACTAATTGCTGCTGAACGGCTCAGAAAGGCAGCTCACCACTAAGCCTCTGGATAACGTGGATATGCGTCGATAGGTCCACCTATAGCACCTGTCTCAGGTCCTGCACAAAAAGTGCAGCAAACGTAGCATGAGTATGTAAACAACGTGTACCCAGTAAGTATCAAGTCTAATCTCGAAGAAGTAGTGACGAGAGGTCGACTTTGACACTCACTATGGGTCAATAATATTAAAATAGAATATTTTAATAAACAAGATTTATGTGAATAACAATAATTTTCTTAACAAGCGGAAATAATTAATTCCTTCAATTTCAATAATTTCCAATTTATCAATTAGCTTCACAAGCTGCAATAAAATATCAAGGTATCGTGACTTTATTATTATTTGGCACGATTTCTGCCGAGGTCGTTTGGCCCGGTCCAGAGTGTTGTGTACACTGCCGAGGGACGTGCGGTGTTGATACCCAATATATATATATATATATATATATATATATATATACTTTCAAAATAGTGAATATGCATCATCATTTGATTTACAAGCATATACAAGTATTTTCATAATTTTCATAATTTTTAAAGGCTTTAAATAAATTTATTTCCACATTCTTATTATATAAATAACCATTAATTACCTTACAAATAATTTTTATGATGATTTTATCATCTAAACTCATAATTTACACCCATATTAGGTTTTAAATATTTTTAGTATATTTGTTATAATTACATTTGCATTTTAAAGGCTAAAATTGCATATATTTGCAAAAATAACCTATATGTACTTATAATTACTTTATTTATGCCAAAATAACCTTTTTATACTTTTATAATGTTAAAAAACTATTTTTATTTATTTTTATGCACAAATTATATTTTTATTATTTATTTATTATTTTTTACAAATTATTTATTGGTTAAATTTGGGTATTTTAAAATCTGGCCCCATTTTAAAATTAAATTTGGACCTAAAACTAACCAAACCAACCCAATTTGCCTAAGCCCAATACCCTACCCATTCATTAAAACCCAACCCCATTCTGCCTAAATCCTGGTCGTTGATCAAATTTGATCAACGACCTACAAATAACGACCCCCTTCCCTTATATCCCCTCCTCTCTACCCTAATCCTCACTTCTCTAAAGCCGCCGCCCTCATTTCCCCTCCCCTGATGAACCTTAACGACGCCGCCTCACCCAAATCCCCTCGAATCCCGGTCCTAATGGGATTCTTTCCCTACTCCCTTACCATTTTAGTGTTTTACCTTTATTGGGTGCTAAATTTCGGAATAACTTAGGTACTTGCCTAAACATGGCAAGTACCCCGTTGTGATTCCGTCCAAATCTATGTTTACCTCTTGAATTTGGACAACCTCGTGTCCAAGTACGTTATTTGTAATGATTCTCTCATATCTCGCCTGGTTCGCACTAAGCCCTAAAGGTTAGGGTTCCAGATTTTTCTTTGATTTGAACCCAATATGGTTCAAACTCTGATTTTTAACATTTTTTTCGTCTATATTCGTTCTATTACTTATGGATTTGCTTATTTTTTGCCGATTTTGTGACCTAATTTATGGTATCAAACCCTTTTTACTTGAACCAAATCAGGTTCGATATTTGGTTTCCTTTTGAATAATTTCCTATATATGTTTATGTTTGTGCTAATATGTGATGCTTACCTTTATTTTCGCTGATTTTGTGTTTTACCCAAAAATTAGGGTTTCAGCCCCTTTTTACTTGAACTAATCTGGTTCGATTTCATGTTTCTTTTGAATAATCCCTGTCTACGTTCGCCTTTATGTGTTAATACGTGATTCTTTGCCATTATTCTCTGTTGATTTTGGGGTTTACCTAATTTAGGGTTTCCGACCCTTTTTAGTTAAACCAAATCTGGTTCGATTTAGTATTCCTTTTTATAATAATCTTTTGTCTGCCTTATGTGATTCTTTTCCTTATTTCCTACTGATTTTGTGTATTTCCACCTAAAATTTAGGGTTCAACCCTACTGATTTATACACTGACCTCAATATTTAAGTGAGCAATTCTTTTAAGGCTAAGAGGAGGCAGTACTATTCGAACCCCTCCCACTTCCCTCTGAAAAAGAAAAAAAGAGATTTTAGAGTTCGAAATTTCTCACTACTATAAACAAAATCTTTCACTCCTATTATCTCTAGCAATATTATTCTGTGCTTTTGATTCCTGGCCGGCTGGAAGCCAAGGCCAGAAATCCTCAACTATTCTGCTTCTGTTGGTGACAATTGCTACACTGTTGGATTTCTTTTTCCCTGTTTCACCTTAACTGGTGAGTTATTGAATCCTTTGCTATTCCATTATGATTACTTGTTTAATGTGTTGCTGCCATTAAACCATGTTACCCTAAATGCTATTACTTATAGTTAAGACGTGTGGAACTTAGCTAGTGAAATCTGCCTAACTCTGTGTTATTTAGGGTTGTCTTTTAGAGTAAAAAATGTTTTCATATCTCTTCTTAAGGACTGGTTAATTATGTGTGCCTTAACAGATTCATCAGTTTGTTTATTGAACCTGTTACCATGTGATTTGTTTGGTTCTGTGCTCACTATGTTATGATACCTATGCTAAATTGTTTAATCAGTTCCTCATACTAATTAGTGTGTTCCTGACCTACTGTTAAGTAGTGAGCTTTCTTTCTGTGACTTAGTCTGATTTGCAGTCTTTATTATCATTGTGAACATGTTTATGAACTGGTCTTATTAGCATGCGACTGTGTTAACCTCTAGAAAACTGGATTAAGTCTGCCTAAGTTCAAATGTGTTGCTATTTGTTTGTGTTCTATGTGTGATTATGTACCCCCCCTAATCCCATCCTACTCTCCTGAATTCTCATTGTTTGCTGGCTGAAAGCCAAAGCAATTTAGGTTATGTCCCTTGGCCTCCCTAGTGTAAGCACTGCTCAGGGTTCATACGAGACCCTTGTGAACTCTGATACACTAGGATTTGGTCCCTAGTCTCCCTTGAACTATTTTGATCATTCTTCTCTAGTGTGAGCACTGCCCTGGGTTCTTGAAGCCCTTAGGAACTCTGACACACTATAGATTTGGGTTCTATATGCTTATCCTTGAGATATGGGTGAATCATTCACCATTGGTTATGGTGTGTCTATGAACATAGGCTTTTGGAACTACTATGAGTTGAAGGCCTAGCCTGTCCAGGTGCATTTGGGCATGCTGCAGGCTTCCTATAGTTTTATATACTTTGTAATTCATTCATTAAATTCTGGTCTGTAATAACAATTGGGGTGTTAGCAAATTGGGAAACTGGGTTTATTTTAACATTTTGCATGAGAATGGGTAGAAATTCTGCCTATAGGTGTTTACATTGCTCGTTCTTCTATTGTGTGGTAGATGACCTGCCTATAGGTATTTACATTACTCGTTCTGCTATTGTGTATTAGATAACCTGTCTATAGGTATTTACTTTGCTCGAATATGTTCTGTTACTGTGTGTGGTAGATAACCTGCCTATAAGTGTTTAATTCGTCTAATCTATTCTGCCTCTACATGTTAGATACCATGCCTATAGGAAATAAAGTAACCTAAGTTCAATTTGCATTACAGCATATTCATTAGGCATAATGATCATAGGGATATTTATGCTCTACAAATCTTCATTTTTTTAGAAATAATGCCTATATGGTTCTTAATTGATTGATATGCTATTGTCATACTTGCCCATTTAGTATACATGCTTATAGGAACTAAAACCAGTTTCAGTCATCAAAGGTAGGTATCACGTCTATAGGGTAATCCCTATATGCGTTAAGTGCTAAAACTAGGCTTTTAAAAACAGTCTCGATGAACACTAGTAGAAAGCATGCCTACAGGGACAAACTGAGTAATTATGAATATCTCTCATTTTTATTACTGCTAAATACTGAGTAAATCACCTAGATAGCATATCTATAGGTTTTAACCGCTTATACTCATAATCAGTATGCAATTGTGCAGTCACGCAGGAATTATACTTTGCATAACTGCTCGCATGATTAAAATCCAGAATCACATAGAAATCATGTCTATAGGACCTAACAACTTTAATTGTTGAAACTGTCAAAACGCCTAATTTGTTTGCATGCATTTGCTGCCTAAGTGTGGAGGCTAACTTGAGCCCTTATTTGCTTTTACATAAAGGTCCAACTTGTTTTGTATGTCGCTTAGTTTTATCATTTTGAGCAACCTAAGTTAAGTCTAGAACCATCCAAAATAGAGGTCCAAATGCCTCTTGGACCATAGGCATGGGACGGATAGTGCACGCATAGGGTATGACTTAGAATCGAATAGAGCGCTTTAGGTAAACAACTTAAAGATAGTAATCGGGTAGCAGGAGATGATAGTCTGTGCCCGTTGAATAATATGAGTAACACCTCATCTTGAGGGAGTTACAAAGTATTATTTATGTTGCACGGGGTGATCCTTTAGGCTAAAAACTTAGGACCCCCCATTTCTGTTTTAAAATAAATTGTTTATTTTATTTGTCAATTGTTTCTTTTCTCTTAGTTTAATTCACATGATTTGAGTTCGGCTGGGACCCACCGTTGTGGACTTCGAGAAGTGCCTAACACATTCTCCTCGAGGTAATTTGAGCCCTTACCCGATCTTGGGTGACGCAAACTAGTAAACCTGAGTCATTTGCAAATAGGTGCCCTAATGCACCTTAATCCGTTAGGTGAAAACTCTCTCTTTTAATAACCCTTCCTTTTAAAAGAGTTGTCAATGTCGAAACCCGATTTTGCGAGAAAGAGGGGCGCAACATGCGGCACGATCCATAGATGCATCTATACTGCCGAGGCATTCGGCCCGCTCCACAAGAAAGGAGGACATTTTCTTATGAACCTCCGGAATGAGAAGTTACTATAAAACTAACACATAAGGATGTATAATTTCTTTTAACAATTAAATAATTTACACAAAAATTCAAATATATGAAATTTCGATCTTTTACTATTTTCCCTAAAAATTTACAATATAATCCTAATATTTTAATTAAATAGAGGATGCAATTATCACAAGTATTTCATGATTTGATTCCTACACTACCCGGACATAGCATAATTAGTAGTTATGCACGAACTCTCATCACCTCGTGCATACGTAGTCCCCACAATTAACAATAATTATTTATTAAAATTACCTATGGGGTAAATTTCCTCTTACAAGGTTAGATAAGAGACTTACCTTATCTCAAAGCCTACTTTTCGATCCAAGATTGTGCTCAAACCCTCAATTTGGTGCCAAACGACTCGAAACAAGTCAAATGTTATATAAGATAGTCAATTTATGCTCAAAATTTTATATTCTAACTATTAATGTGATTACCCAACCCCAATTGAAGAATTTTCAAAATTCACCCCTGGGCCCACGTGCCCGGATTCCGAAAAGGTTTGAGGAAAATTGTTACCCATAACCTCATAAAGTCAAATATATGATTTTCACCAAATTCCATAACCATTTTCATGGTCAAATCCCAATTTTATCCAAAACCTATGTTTTCATCTAAACCCTTGATTTTACCAATTTTTACATGTCAATCTACTCATAATCTATGTATTTAACTCATGTTGTGTAGCAATTACTTACCTCAAAGTGCTAGGTGAAAACCCTCTTCTAAAAGCTCCAAAAATCACCCAAGAGATGGAAGAAATGAGCTAAATGGCCTAAGTCACGCATTTAATAAGCTGTGCACAGGTCTCAGATGTCGCATTTGCGACCTCTGGTTCACAAATGTGACTGATTTTCTCGCAAATACGAGCTATGCCCAGACCAGACTTCTTCGCGACTGCGAGGTTCGCGAATGCGAACTATTTCTCGCATTTGCAACACCTGTAGCACCAGTAAAGAAAACACCAGAATACTGAAGCTTCATCCTTCCGAACATTGTCTGAAACTCACCCGAGCCCTCGGGGCTCCACACCCAACATCCATACAAGTCTAGAAATATCATACGGAATCTCTCTCATGATTGAAATATCAAAATAACATCACAATCCATGAATCGGGCGCTAAAACGCAAAGATTAACTCATGAACTCCAAAAACATCTAAAATACTTCCGCGCGTCCAGTTCCTATCAAATCAACTCGGAATGACGCCAAATTTTGCGTGCAAGTATTAAATCACCATACAGAGCTATTCCCAGACTCAGAATTCCAAACAGACCTCAATTACTCCAAAATTACTCCAAACCAAATTTAAAGAACGTTAAATCTTTAAATAATTAATTTTCACCATTAAGCGCCGAAACGCTCCCGGGTTGTCCAAATTCTAATTCAAACATACGCCCAAGTTAAAAATCATCTTACGAACCTATTGGAATCCTCATATCCTGATTCCGAGGTCGTTTACACAAAATGTTGACCGAAGTCAAACTTAGCCTTTTAAGGCCAACTTAAGGAACCAAGTGTTCCGATTTCAGCCCGAACCCTTCCAAATCCTGAACTAACCACCCACGCAAGTCATAAAAGAGTAAAAACATGTACAAGGAGTCTTATTTAGAGGAACGGGGTTCTAAAAAGTAAAGCGACCTATCAGGTCGTTACACCCTAGTTCATTTGCATTGGGCTAGATCTTCCCTAGTTTATTTGCATCTAGGTTCATTTGCATTGGGATGGATTTGCCATGGTTTATTTGCATCTTTAGGCTGGATCTGCCTTGGTTTATTTGCATTTGGGATGGATCTGCCCTGTACAATACTGAGTGACTGAGTATGCTGAGTATTAAGCATGATGAGTGAGAATACGAGACAGTGAGATTGAGTACTCTGAGAGGGTGAGTATATGAGTTCATCATTGAGATGCATTGTATTTGACATGCGTACTTGTGATACATGCATAGAGATACATTTTCTTCTGTTACTCGGCTTTGGTGACATTCATGAGTTCACCTATATATTAACATATAGGCATAGAGATGTATTTTGCTCATGCTATCTGAAAATGAAACATCTTATTTATTGCTGAAAGGTTTTTGGGAAAAATCACGGTTTGCAAACTTATTCATATGCTTTTGGTGTTTTCGGTGAAAGATTTGGGATTTACTGTTATACTTGAAAAGCATGCCTATCTTTCCATAACTGTGAACGAGTTGAGCCCCTTACCTCTGAGTTATTTTTATGTACCATTTTATTATTATTGTTATGACTGTTGCTGGTTATTGGAGTTAGACTCTGAGCCTTGTCTCAGCTTTTCACTACTTTCAACCTAAGGGTAGGTTTGTTACTTATTGAGTACATGAGGTTGGTTGTACTCGTACTACACTTATGCATCTTGCATGCAAATGTTGGATGCTGATGTTGCTGCATACAGAGGGAGATGGATCAGAAGATGTACCCGCGTTCCAATTATGGCTATCACTAGTCCTTGGTAGCATTAGATTCGAATTCTATTTATTTACACTTCAAACAGATGTTGTAACTAATTCAATTTAGTTTTTGTAAAGAAATCTAAATCATAGACGCTCATGATTTATACTACCAGTCCTTGGAGAGTTGTAAAAAATTTAGTTATCTCATCTTTGACTCACATCCGTATTATTATGTTATGTTTTATAGTTAATTAGCTTACCTAGCGGGTTGGAATAGGTTCCATCATGACGGTTTGGATTTTAGGTCGTGATAAGTTGGTGTTAGTGCTCTAGGGTCATAGGTTCTACGAGTCATGAGCAAATGTCTAGTAGAGTCTTGCGGGTCAATATGATGACGTCTATTTCTATCTTCGAGAGGCTACGAGACAATTAGGATAATTTACCATCTTTCTTTCCTTATCATGCGGAATTGATTCAGCTTCAAACATAACTCTTTGAATTCCTTTCACGCATCCGTATGCGCATGTGAGTGTTCGATATCAGTTGTATGGCCGACTTGTGATTCCATAGATGAGGTGCGGGATATGATTTCGGTGTGCTAATGATGGGCTAGTCTGGAGGACTTGAGGCTGGGGTTTGACTGTAGCTTGAGCACAGGGATTTTGGTTGTGTGAGTATGTTCTTTTGGACTTATATGTCTGGTAGTGTCCCTATAAGTGGAGTTCGTTGCTCGATGAGTGGCTGGATGGCTACGTGATGGGTATGAGGTGACTGCGAGATGTATTCAGATAGTTTGAATATGATGAGAAGAGTTTGCCTGAGATGTAGAAGGGGCTAAAGGGTGCTTGATTTTTGTCTTAATGTGACATATAGTCTCGAGCTATGAGTGTGTTGAAGGATCTTTCATGTTGTTTAATTGTGGAACGAATTAGATTTTCCCTTCTTGTTGATGAGTTCAGACTCAGGAAGATTAGGTAATTGCATAGTAGTTGTGGCGGTGAAAAGGTATAGAGAGTGGTCATTTTGAGGCTAAACAGGTAGGTTATTACCTGCTGGGTAACCTACGGATGTGTGATCCTTATGATGCCATCTGGAGGCTGTTTTTCTACCAGTGGGTTATATTTCTTCGATTTGAGTTGGATCGGTTGTAATAGTTGACCTGACCATCACAAGGATGAATATGAGGTTTGCAAATGATTTGAGGTATTAGAGGGTTGGTGTTACATGGGCTTAAGAAGGATTGAGTTGAATTTCAGTGCGGGATCATGTCAGTAATAGAGTATGGGCATTATGAGTTGTCAAGTGTTTTGTTCTATGGCTTTGAGCCAAATGGGGGAGTCTGCTATCAACGATTTGATTACGTGCTTATGTGGTACTAGTTTCGATTAGAGGCATACTTGTGAATCAGATATGACTTACAGAGGTTGGTTTGAGGATGACTCGAGTAAGAAATTTCTGGATACGGGTTGTATTACACTTTATGAGTATATGAAAATCATGGAATGATTGAGTTGTTTTATGTGAAAGATGTAGTGCGCATGGAGTATGAATTTGATCGGTGGTGTTAAGGAAGGGTTACTTCCTTGGATGTTGTTGTGCTAATGGGGCACATGTCGTTTGGCCCGTTTGGGCGGCGCAATTGAGATGTTAGCAGAATGGATGACTCTCGAGAAAGGTCTAATGGATTCAAGATTTATATGTGGCAATTGGGAATTTCCAGGATTCGCATATGACTAGAATCTGAGATTTACATTGGATGGTGTCGAGACTCGCGGTGTTTCTATATCATTTTGGACTTTACATTTTAGCATCAGGAAGGAGAAGGAAACGATTTTAGATTCACAGAAGGTCTCTTCTGAGTGGGTGTCTCAGTTGTGATACTTTTGGGGTGCTTAAAAGGGAATACAATGGCTTATGGGCCTTAGGGCGGTGTCGTTTTATTCTAGGATGTTGTGCGGTGAGTCTTGGTTGAGGATCATGGTATTATGGCGAGGATGAGTGTCAACTTGAAGGTAATTCGGAAGGAACTCGGAGAAATATGGCAGCTTGGTAGTAGGTTAGATCAATAGGTAATGGCATGCTCGATTATTTTGGTTCTCGTGATGTGGTGAGTCTCTACAGGTATTTTGTAGCAGTACTCTTGGTTTTGGCGACTCGCACAACTTGTTTGAGTTAGAGACATTTAGTTCTGATGGTTAGGTTAGGTGCAAATGGGTTTCAAAGAGTTCTCAATGGTTTTTACCAAGGTTTGAGATGGATATTTCCTACTGGAGCAAGGAGCATGTTGCGTATTGTGATTTTCTCCCGGATAAGATCAAATGGAAGGTTCCTGGCCAATTGAGTATGTAGTTTGCTTGCGACTCAGAGTTGATTATAAGATTATCGTACTTTTTCTATGATGCCATGATAGATGTGGTATGTTATGTGGGATTGAGATTTGCATGTGCAAAGTCACGGGTTCGTTTCGAAGGGAAGAACATAAATTCTTAGACAATATGGACAGATTTCGAAGTTTAGATGAATGCTATAACTATTTGGTAATTCCTGGTAAAGGTGGGCATTTCAGAAGATGCACTGTGATAAGGCTTACAGATGCTTCATTGGTATTGCGATACTCGCCTAGTTGATCGACTGCTAACATTCAGATTTTTCTATGTGGCACGGAAGAATTATAGAAGTATTCCTCTAGGGATGATCATGTATGAGAGATGTGTTAGACATTCGGGCGGTGTAGTTGGGATTAGATATGGTGATTCATGTGTTCTATGGACTTAGAGACCAGGAGTTCTCAGAAACAGATTGTTTCGTGGTTGTGGAATGTGAAGATGTGGCCAAAGCTAGCCAGATGATAATATGTGTTATGGTTCAATCATTGTGGGCTATATATCTATTTGTGGGTGACTAGAGTGGATTTGGGGTCCATTGGCATGACCAATGAGGATGTGTATTCTACACCGGATCAAATTGGTTGACACCGTACTGCTGTTGTTGAGGGATGTGCCATTCGGTTAGAGTTGAGCTTATTCGTGTTTTAAGATGTTCTATGAGTTACCCTTCTATTCTACGAAGGGTTAGGATCCGTTGGTTATAGGCACACATGGTTCGGTCCTATTTGGGCATTATAGTAGAATTTGAGCAAGATAGATATTAGGGTGTTGAATGGTTGATTGCGCCTTGGTTATGTTCTCTCCGGACTATGGTATATTGTACTAGTTGCTTCTCCGTGGTTATGGTCATACACTTCGTGAATTTGATGTCGAAGTCTTGGTTCTTATTTCACATTTTGGGATTTTGGAGCTCGGTGTGGGCGACTTTAGAGAAGAAATTCATCATGTGACTTGGCATTTGGTTGATGATTTCAAAAGAGAAATTGGGGGCTTCAGCATAAAATTTCATAGAGTGAGTTTTTGAGTTTTGAACATCGATTCAGAGTCGGATTTGGGTAAAACTAGTATGGTTGGACTCGTAATTGAATGATCGTCGGATTTTATAAGTTTTGTCGAGTTTCGAGGTGCGGGATTGGGATGGACTTTTGGATTGATTTTGGGCTTTTGATTAAAGATGAGACCTTTCTCGATTGGGTTCGTTTCCTTTCGCATTAATTCGAGCCTTTCGGAGGTCGTTACGTGCGGGTTGGCATTTTTGGAGCATCACTTGGCTTGCTCGGTATTGGATTTGGCTTGTTCGAGGTAAATAACACTTCTAAACTTGGTGTTGTGGGTATGAAATCGAGTTACGAGTTATGTGATTAATGTTGAGGAGACGCGCATGCTAGGTGACGGGCGTGTGGGCGTGTACCGTGTGAATTGTGATTTACTAAATTCCATGGAACTGTGTAGCTATCTTATTTGAACATTTTGACTGTACTATATGTATTAGAGCACTTGAGCTATAATTTATGCTAGAAATTATGTTTAGGCTATATGCTGGTACTATTGGGACCCACATAGTCGTTCTTTGTTGTTGAGTTATTTGCTTAATTGCAGTTATATGCACAGTCGAATTCATCATTTCATATCATATCTGAGTCTTTGTTATCATATATTATCACATCTCATATCATTGATTAGGGTTGCTTAGCATGAGTGTTCTAAGCCCGAGAGACTGGAGAGATTGATGACTGAGTGAGGCCGAGGGCCTGTTGTGAGTGATATTTATGGTATCGGGCTGCACGCTGCAACATGCTTTATTGATTCACGTAAGGATTTGGTTTATTATAGTGCTTGGACTGGATCGGCTCCACCGGAGTCTGTTAATCCACAATGGGCGCAATTGCTAGAAATTATTTACATTTGGGCTGGATCTGCCCTGGTTTATTTGCATTTAGGTTCATTTCTGTTGGGATGGATTTGCCCTGGTTTATTTGCATCTTTAGGCTGGATCTGCCTTGGTTTATTTGCATTTGGGCTGGATCTGCCCTGTACAGTACTGAGTGACTGAGTGTGCTGAGTATTAAGCATGATGAGTGAGAATACGAGACATTGAGATTGAGTACTCTCAGAGGGCGAGTACATGAGTTCATCATTGAGATGCATTGCATTTGACATGCGTACTCGAGATACATGCATAGAGATATATTTCCTTCTACTACCCGGCTTTGGTGACATTCATGAGTTCACCTGTATATTGACATGTAGGCATAGAGATGTATTTTCCTCATGCTATCTGAAAATAAAATATCTTATTTATTGCTGAAAGGTTTTTGGGAAAAATCACGGTTTTCAAACTTATTCATATGCTTTTGGTGTTTTCGGTGAAAGATTTAAGATTTACTGCTATACTGGAAAAGCATGCCTATCTTTCCGTAACTGTGAACGAGTTGAGCATCTTACCTCTGAGTTATTTTCATATACCATTTTATTATTATTGTTATGACTGTTGCTGGTTATTAGAGTTCGACTCCGACCCTTGTCCCAGCTCGGCACTACTTTCAACCTAAGGTTAGGTTTGTTACTTATTGAGTACATGGGGTCGGTTGTACTCATACTACACTTCTACACATTGCGTGCAGATGTTGGATGTTGATGTTGTTGCGTACGGAGAGAGCTGGATCGGAAGATGTACCCGCGTTTTAGTTATGGCTATCACTAGTCCTTGGTAGCATTAAATTTGAATTTTGTTCATTTACACTTCAAACAGACGTTGTAATTATATCAATTCAGTTTTTGTAAAGAAATCTAAATTTTAGACGCTCATGATTTGTATTACCAGTCCTTGGGGAGTTGTATAAAATTCAGTTATCTCATCTTTGACTCACATCAGTATTATTATATTGTGTTTTATAGTTAATTAGCTTACTAGTGGGTTGAGTTAGATGTCATCATGACGGTTTGGATTTTGGATTGTGACAGTATTATTAGTGAGAAGCTAGTTTGGGTTGATAACCAAAATGACATGAAAATCCCAATATATTACCTTTCTGGATTTTAAAAGTTACCACATTATTATTATCTTTCACTCTTACGTTAAAGTTATCATTTTCAATGTTCAAACATTTAATTAAACAAGTGATAATCCATAGACCTTTATATGGAACATATCACCCAAAAGTACAAACGTGAAAACGGAAAGGTTTAAAAGTAATGATCAAAACAAACACGGAAATAAAGAGAAAATTAGCTTGCAATGCGAGTGGTTCATTCAGAAGTTCACATCAAGTTTCGATATGATCTGTTTGTGCCATGCAAGCAAAAAAGTGCATGTACAAAGGCAGCCAACCCAGCCAAGTAAAAGATTTGTAATGTCTGATTAGTAATATTTAATTATGTCTAGGTTACTTAGTGCAAAGATATTTGCGTTTGGGCGATGTATCACCACTAACTGATACGCAGCAAGTGCAAAGAGATCAGACCAAATCATGTCTATGCATATACCGATATACGTATGACAAGTGGCATATTATTCATTGCAGAGGAAGCATAAACCTGATAAGAGTCCTTTAATTTATCTTTTGCATTATTTATTATGATTTAATTAATATACATAAAGATCTTTTTAACACTATCCGTATTTTTAACTTGTAATCATATAATAGCTACCATGTCTTATTTTTTAAGTTAGTAGCTATTTTCACTTTTGAAATGATTAATTATACTTATTTTTTAAGTAACCTTGATAATATAAATTTTTCTTATATTATGAGCGGTTAAAAGCTAAATTCATATTATTATTGCAGAAAAGGTGGTTTGGGGGGTGGGGGTGGGGGGAGGGGAGTTAGCGTTGCCTGACTTCCAAATAATGTCTGAAATATTATTAACATTATTGTTCCTAAAGCGATTTTTTCTACTTTTTATGTTGTGTCATGTTTAATTCATAAAAATAGTTTAAATGATATAGAAGAATTAATGCCTTTTTTCTAAGTATCTCTTTCATTCTTAAAGTCAATTATTTTAAATTTAGAAATTTTCAAAATTGTTTTTAATATTTCAAGATGAAAGTTTTTCAACTTTAAAATTTTTCTAATATATTGTCTTCTTTATTTTTAAAAGAAGAAATTGATCAAGTTAATTAACGTTTAGAAAGATACGCGCGAGTCATTTCCATTATTTATGAAATAATATTCGAATAGTCCTTAAATTAAAAAGGAAAAACTAAACATAGAAGTAACAAATTACAAGATCATGATATAGGAGAGTAACTAGGCCGAAAGAGTACTCCGAAAAATTACTGTAACTCTGAAGAGGATTAAAAGATGGCTCCTCCTCTAATAATTACCTCGACCAATGGATCAAGTATCAATGTTTTCTAATAATATTATGTTATCTTTTTCTCATTATTTGATTGTGGAAATAAACAGGTGTTATACCAAGAAACGCCACACTCATATGCGTTAGGCAACTAGAAAGTGAAATGGCAAATAACAAAAAGCTTCACATGGCGTGTAACCAGTTACATGTTCAAGAGATGGCAGGTGTAAAAGGTGATATTTTATCAAACTAGCTATTCTCACATCAACCAATGAACCCCACATATATATATATATATATATATATATATATATATATATATATATATATATATATACTACCATTTGTAACTTAGACAAGTGGAAATTTCAGGACGAACAAAGTGTGTTTAATTTCAAGCATTTTTATAAGTGACAAAAGGATGTGTCCTTTTGGTTTCTTTAGAAAGATTTTGGCACTCCCCCTTTTCATCCCAACAACTCGAGGGCGTGAATCAGGGCGGAGCTACCTTTGAATATGGGTTTGGCCGTAACTTTTGTTCAAATTCTGTATTTGTCTTAAAAAATTATTAAATTATGTACAAATTATTAATTTAGAACTCAGTAACTTTTTTTACCCCTGAAATGGGTAACAATTGAATTTATACTCGGTTTAAAAGATGCATGATTTAATTTAACACGAATGATATAAGAATAACAAATAATTAAATTAAATATAAAATGATCAAACCAAAGGCGATGGAATAATTAAGCCTGGCTTTATGTTGAGCACGGAAACTGGCTCGGTTGTAACTAAAGAAAAGAAAAACTGAAGAATACTTTGAACAACATTTAGAAGACATAAATAAACTTTATTGCTTTGATATGCATGCCAACCGTGGTTAAAAATAAAAAAGTTCTCCCTTTTATATAGTTGGAGAGTTTTAATCTTAGTACAATTCTAAATAAGGTAAAAATCTTCTTTTTTATCAGACGGAATCCGGTTGAGGGCGGATACTATAGCTCCCTGCTTATCGTGCTTAACTGTTTCTCTTTTTCCTTGGTCTCGAACCTTCACTCTGCCCGGACCCGATGTTCAGCCGTATCTGATCCCGGATGCACAGTTCGTCCTCCCCGTGCTCAGAAATGAGGAACCCTTCGGCTTTACTCGAGGTTGCGTCAGATCATGCTTCCTTCTCGTTTCTTTATCGGGAAATCGAGGGTAACATTATCCCCAATTTTATCCGTACACAGATAGTCCCCTCACTTTTCGGAGAGCATATTTATCGAAGCGACGATAAGTGATTAATTGACCCCGGCTCCTTTCTCTGTACGTTGCAATCGGGTCGATGAGTTAGTGATACATCGCATCAGTTATGTTGTTCTGACTTTGGATACATGTCAGCTGCCGGCTGGCCGTCCTCGAATAAAAAACGTCACACATTATAGTCCTCGACTTTTGCAAAAGGTACAAGGTCTGACTATGGCATATTCACCCGTCCTTTTGGAGGATCGTGATCCTCCTCCGTCACTTCGTCAATAACACAGAGGAGCCTCGATTTACCATCGACCATCTGCTTCGCCTCTACAGTCCCCGAATCTTTCGAGGGGGATTAAACAAGCTTGTCCGTCGGGCAAAGAAAGCTCCATTCTCGAGCATTGATGAAGACAGGGATCGAGGCTGGAAGGGGAGATTCGTTTGGGTAAAGACCGAGGATCTCATTCTCCCCGAGTTCCTATCATTCCCTGAAAAGTAGAACCTAACACATAAGTTCCTCTCCTCTTGAGTATTTAGAATACTTTTTAGGTTTTGTTCTTCCTTCTCATCGCCTGGTTCTACTGTTGTGCAATGGTCGCCCGAATCCCCAATGCAGTTCCTTTCTTCAAGGAGTAGGTCGAGGGGATATGCAAATAGTTATTGTACTTCGAGCGCAAATGGCGCAAACTCTCAAAGGACTAGTGGGATGCCCGTTCCCATGGTGAGTGTTCTCCCCCCGATTGAGTTTCCTTTTTATATTCAACTTTCATATTTAATAAGTCCCCTTCTCCCTCACATAGGTCTGCCCAAGACCATTGAGCTTCGGGTAGTGGACGAGGACAAGGCTCTATCCTCACCTGCTAAACCCTGCACTTCGGGACAGATGCCGTCGAGGCTACTATGAAGAAGAATGAGAAAAAGAGAAAAAATAGGGGGTCTTCCGGTTCCCCAGACGCTGAGGCCAAGAAGAATTGAGTCACGGTCAAGGTCCGAAAGAGCAACAATAAGAGTACCCGAGCTAAGGTACCAGACCCCGAATCCCTTTACCGGCTCTAGGACTACCCTAAAGATGATGTAATAACCCGACTTGTCATTTGAAGAATCTATGCCCCATTCAGCTACTTATGGCCCCGAGCAACTCGTAATACATATTATGACTTGCATGTGCGGTCGTTTGATTTTCGGAAGATTCAAAATTTAAATTGAAAGAACAATTCTCATTTTTGAAGCTTAAATGAAAAGAGTTGACCGAAGTTTAACTTTTGAGAAAATGACTCCGGAATGGAATTTTGATAATTCCAATAGGTCCATTTGATGATTTCGGACTTGGGCGTATGTTCTGGTCGAGTATCAGGTGGACCAGGAGTATTTCGGTGCCTATTACTGAAAGTTGGCATTTTTAATGTTTAAGAATTTCCTAAGTTTGGGTTGAAGTAAATTTTGATGTTATCGATGTCCGTTTGGGATTCCGAGCCTGAAAATAGCTCTGCATGGTGATTCTGGTCTTAGGGGAGCGTCCGAATGTGGATTTGGAAGTCTGTAGGTCATTTCGGGGTCATTTGGCGAAAGTTGGAAATTTGAAGGTTTTTTTGAAGTTTGATCGAGAGTGGCTCCGTATTGTCCATTATGACTTGTGTGCAAAATTCGAGGTCAATCAGATTTGATTTGATAGGTTTCGGCGTCGAATGTAGAACTTTGAAGTTCTAAAGTTCATAAAACTTGAATTGGGGTGCGATTCGTGGTTTTGATGTTGTTTGATGTGATTTGAGGCCTTCAAGTAGGTTCGTGTTATGTATTGAGACTGGTTGGTACGATTGGATGGGGTCTCGGGGGCCTCGGGTTTGATTCGAGGTGGTTCCAGACCAAGTTTGGGTATTTTGATGCTGTTGGTTGCTAGTTCTGGTGTTGTTCTTCGCGTTCGCGAGGAGCCTCTCGCATTCGTGAAGAAGGATTTTTTTGTTGGGACTTTGTTCTTCGCGTTTGTGAATAGGTTCTCGCGTTCGCGAAGAAGGAAATTTTGATGTCCGTCGTCTGATTTTGGAGGCACATATCTCTTAATCTATAAAGAATTTGATGATGATCCAAAAATAAAAGTTATAGCCCTTTGTGTCTAGTTTTCAGAAACTTAAACCATTTGTCATTTAGATTTATGTGCAAAATATTATGGTGGATACGCTATAGGCTATCTGGGAAATATTTGGAAATCTCTGTTGCACAGGGCTGACTTTGAAAGCTTATATATCGCAATCTATAAGGAATTGGGAGATGTGCAATAAATAAAAGTTATAGCCCTTGGAGTCTAGTTTTCAGGAAGGTAAACCATTAACCATTATACTAGAGACTGTATGAGAAGAGTTTGAAAATGACCGTTGAAGAATTTGTTCATCGCAAACGCGAAGAACAAACCCCTGGGCAACAGAATAAAGTCCAAATTCGTCTCATTCTTCCATTTTTGGACCAATGTAGCTCGGGTGAGGAAATGTTTCGAGAGTTTTTCAAGAAAAATATTGGGGTAAGAATTCCTAATTTTATTTTGGTTAAATTACAAGAATCTATTGTTGTTTTTATCACTAAATTAGTGAATTGGGTTGAAAATGGTAGAAATCCTCTAGACTTTAATTTAAGACTTGAAGGGCGATCCGTCATCGGAATTTTATAATTTTGGTATGGTTGAACTCATATTGGAATGTGTGTTCGGATTTCGTAAAAAAATTATTGGGTTCTGAGGGACAGGCCCCGCGCTGTCTTTTTAGAATAAAATTTTATGTTAGTGTTTTATTATCCGAAATTATTTTTGATAAATTTTAATGAAGTGATACAATTAATTTGGATAGATTTGAGTTGTCCGGAGGTCAATTCAAGCAAGAAGGATATTTTGGAATATCGGCCTAACTTCAAAAAGGTAAGTATCTTGCCTAACCTTAAGTGGGAAAATTTCCCTTAGGCATTGCGTCTTATGTGCAATTTGTCTAATTGAAAACCATTTACGCAAGGTGACTAGTACACACTTGGTTTATATGTGCAAATTACATTGGTTAAGATCCTTAGACGCCCTTATGTATTAAATTAGAAATTATTGGGACTTATTAAATCCTTTAATTGTCTTGTCTAAATCCTTGTTTTATTGGATTTATTTTTATATGATGATTTGGTGTGATTGCCACCTTGATTTTTATGTGAAATATTATTTTGTTGAGTTGTTCACTCCCGAATATATTTGTTAAGATTTTGTGCACATTATGGTGGAGACATGGGCTCCTTATTGTGAAAAATAATGTATTGTTGAATTTTATGAAAAATTATAATATTTAAGCACTTGATGTGCAATCTGTGATAAATTGTAATACTTGAGCACTTGGTGTGCAATATGTGATAAATTATAATATTTGAGCACTTGAGGTGAAATTTATGAGATGTGATATTGGCACGTTATATTGTTGGAAAGTTTTGTTCGGGTGTTTGTACGAGGTTTCTTCCGTGCTATTATTACTATTGATTTATGCACATGCGGCGTGACAATGTGGGATATATGTGTGTGTGTGTGGGGGGGGGGGGGGTTGCGCATGCGGCGAGACAAGGTGGAAAAATTATTATGCGCGTGCGGAGAGACAAGGCAGGCATTTACATTATTATTGCGCACGTGGCGAGACAAGTTGAGCTATGTCGGGAATTGAATTGTGATGACTTGTGATAGCCTGGGGGCAGTGTTGTTGTTGTTGTTGCATATTTACTTTGGGACTACGAGGTGGTACCTTGGGAGATCCCCATATCTTGCATATTTACTTTTGGGACTACTAGGCGGTACCTCGAGAGATCCCCTATTGAGCATTTACTTTTGGGACTACGAGACGGTATCTCAGGAATACCCTTTTGTTGACATCTCTCTATGGTTGCAATTGCCTTTGATTATTTTGTATTTCCGTGTTAGGAAAATCCCAGTGAGCTTTCGTGATATATTATTTGGTTTTACTATGTGTTTGTGTTCCTTGTTGTATTGTGTTGGCTTGGGCTGTTTAGTACGAGACTCTAAAGATTTATATTCCTATTTTTATTCGATTTTTGATGACTGGGTTATTTTAAATAAAAGAAGTTACTATTATGTTTTGAATTAATAAATTTTACATCCGAAGCAATAGATTATCTGATATTTTATTAAAATTGAAATGTCATTTTTCTTCTCTCCAATTGTTTCTAAAATAAACTTATTTCTTTGTTGAATTCTTACTGGGTTTAAAAATGATAACCTTACTTTATTAAAAATAAATTAATCATGCGGATTTTATGTATAGGCATATTTGGCACGAGAGTTATCCGTGCGGTTGTGATAGAGATATGGACATGAGATGCCATGGAAATATAAAAGTGGGCTGAGACCCGTATATTTTTTATTATAAGATGAATTGTCACAAGGTGACTTTTATTTGAAAGGATTATATTCGAAATAATATATATTTGAAGGAATTATATTAGAATGAGATTTATGTGAAAGAATTTTATTTTTGTAGAGTATTATTTGAGAAGCATATAGTCGAAAGATTTATATTTGAAGGACTTGATTTAATTGGTTGTACTTATATTTATTACTTTTTGAGCAATATTTATGGTGTTCTTATTGCCCCGTTGTGTATATCACTGGTTGATTATTGTTGCCATCATTATTACTTCTATCCTATTATTTTTGTATACTATATTTCACAGGTTATTTGACTAGTGAGTGTCTTGACTGTACCTCGTCACTACTCCACTGAGGTTAGTCTTGATACATACTGGGTACCGACTGTGGTGTACTCATACTAGACTTCTGCACATTTTTGTGCAGAGTCAGGTATTGGAGATATCAGACTCGGAAAGAGTTAAAGTGTGATCGCAAGGACTTAAGGTAGAGCTGCTTGGTCGTCGCAGTCTCTTGGAGTCTTTCCATTTTATTGTACTGTCTACTCATATTCGAACAGTATTGTATATTCGATCTTTGAGATTATTGCATGTATTCAGTTAGAGTTCGTGACTCAGTATTGCCAGTCTTGGGAAGGTGGTATAATTATTTCCGATGTTGGTTTCGATTAAAAAAATGGCTTGAATTGTAATTATAATCGGCTTACCTAGTCTTAGAGACTAAGTGCCATCACGACGCCCGTGATGGGATTTTGGGTCGTGACAGATGACGAGTTGGAGTCTGTCACCCATGGGATGACCATTGATGCAGAAGAGCGGGCAACATCGGAGGGAAGTGACCGGGAGACCGGACCCTCTTTTGCTCGGGAGCCCAAAGGAAAGCCAGTGGCTACGGCCTATCGATAAGCTACTCCGCTAATATTCGACATAAAGTATGCATATTTATATGCATATCGCCTCACATTTTATTCATATTGCATGAGTTTTGTATGTGTAATGCAATGATTTGTTCTAATTCATGGTATTTTTATGTGTAGGAGTCGAATGGAAGTGGTTTGGAAAATTGGCATGCAAATTAAAGCAAAAATGGATGAATTTGGAGGAAGTACGAGTTTGATGTCTAGGTTGACTCTAGGCACCAACCAAAATGCCATTTACAGAAGTCCAAAAGGTTTGGTGTCCAGGTTGGCGCTAGGCACCAACCCAAACGCCATTTATAGAAGACCAAAAAGTTTGTTGTCCAGGTTGGTGCCAGGCGCCAAGCGAGACGCCAAAGGGTGGATTTTGTCCTAATTTGGCTGGGAGATGGTGATTTAAACCCTACACGCCCCCAACATGTATAAAAGAGGTTCTAAACCTATTTTGGGGTGTTCGACATTCTTTGGAGGCGAGAACAAGGCACGAAACACTCGGGAGCAAGAATTCTCAGTTTTTCTTCATCTTTCTTAGTAGTTTCAATTATTCAAATGCTTCTGAATTTGTTTTGATACTATCAGGAGTGGCTAAAACCCATAGTTCTGGGGTTGTGATTTGACCATGAATATTGTTGTTTAAAGTTGACTTAACTTTAATTACAATTCACCAATATATGATTGTTTCTTCAATTCTGTGATTAATTGCTTAATTGTCTAGCCAAAAGTTAGGTTTTATTTACTATCTATGCTATGCTTGGGAAAGCCATGTTTAGATTAGAGAAGAATTGAAGAGAGCACGATCTTAACTCTGAGGGGGCGGATTTGTGGGAGGGGGGTTGTGGTTAGGATAGGAATATAGCTAGTCACCAATATTATAATCTTAATGTGCTCTCAATAAATTGATTTCATAGGCATATAGGCGTTAATCTATTTTGAATAGGCGAGTAGTACTTCGGGAGAAGGCAACGAGAGAAATTGCTCGATTAATTAGCAACCATGAGTGAATTGTATAAAAGGGAGAGTTAACTAGAACACGATAGGATTGGTGAATCGATCATAACCCTGGAATATTCGTCTATACTGAATACACAACAACCATTTTGATGATTGATAATTTAGTTACTAGTTAGAATTATTCTTTAGTATAATCACACTTTTGAACTCTGAATGACTCGACTGAATAATAATCTTGGTGAATTTAGTGGAATTTAATACAAGTCTCTGTGGGTTCGACATTTGACTTATCATTTTATTACTTGTATGACCACGTATACTTGCGTGTGCGTTTGAGATCAACAAGTTTTAGGCGCCGTTGCCGGGGTTTTTTTTTCTTTAATTGTTTATTTTGTCAAGTATAACATCACTTGATTGTGGCTATGCTCTCAGTAACCTAGATTGAATGCGAAGGGTCAGAAGCCAGGATAGACTTCAAGGCTTTGACCCCGAACCTGAGAGAACATTTCACAGGAGGTTGAGGGAAGTAAGAGAGACAAATAATCTTGAAGGACTTGTTCAATTTCCTGTGAACATGGTAGAAGAGCAACACATGGTTGTTCAGGAGGTGGCGATGCCCAGCAGTGCTAATGTCACCTCCAGCATTGTGAAGTCTATAATCACTGGGCACTTTGAGCTGAAACAGAGCATGATCCAGCTACTACATGCGAATGGGCAGTTTATGGGTCTTCCACACGAGGATACACAACAACATATTCTGAACTTCTTGGAGATTAGTGATACTTATATAACTAACGGAGTCACTCCAGACTATGTGAGGCTCACACTTTTCCCATTCTCTCTGTTGGGCGAACCAAAGCGATGGATGAAGGCATAACAAGCTAATTCTATTACATCATGGAATGATCTGGCAAGGAAATTTTTGGCAAGGTTCTTCCCTTCAGGCAAAACTGCAAAGATCAGAAGTGAGATAGTCACCTTCAAACAGATATCGGGGGATTCTTTATACTCAGCTTGGGAGAGGTTCAAGGGGCTGCTTAGAGATTGTCCTCATCATAATCAGACAAACGAAGTGTTAGCTTATACTTTCATAGAAGGGCTACATCCTTAGAAAAAGTTTGTGGTAGATGTTGCAGCTGGAGGTCAAGTGTTGGAGAAAAGCTTTGATGAGATATATGCGTTATTGAACAAATTCTCCAAAAGCAATCCTGATTGGCAAGGAGAGATGGGCAGGCACACATTGCAAAAATCTGCAGGGGTTCTCGAGTTAGATGTCTTCTCTGCATTATCAACGCAGATTTCCACATTGACCAATCAAGTCAATCAGATGACATTGGTTATAAACAAGCAACAAGCCCAACCAGTGCAACATGTTCAATTGTTTTGTGAAGTATGTGGGGAGGGTCATACGAGCGACTTATGCCCAGTTAATTTAGAGTCTGTGTGTTTTGTCGGTAATGCAAATAGGGTCCAAAAGAATCAGCATAGTATTGTACTTCTCTTGGGGTAGAAACCAAGGTGCTCAGAATCAGTACAAGACACAATCACCTCAACAACAATATAGACCACCTCAGGTTGAACAACATGCAAACTTGACGAGTCACCTTGAGGAGATGATTAAGAGATTTATGACAGACCAGCAGGCCCAAGAAGCATAGATGATGAAGAAATTAATGGATAACTAGAGCAGGCCCAAGCAGCAGCGATGAGAAATTTGGAGTGAAAAATGGGACAACTTGCTAGTGCCCAAAATACTCAACCAGTTGGGACTCTTCCCAGTAATACCGAGCCTAATCCTAAAGCTCAAGTCAATGCGGTTACCTTGAGAAATGGAAGAGTGTTAGAAGAAGTTCCAAAGAAAAAGAAGTATACGGTTAGTCCTGAAGGAGAATTAGTTCCCAAGCCAGTTGAGAAGAATGAGAAAGAGAACAAAGTATCAGAGCCAGTAATTGTGACAATGCCACCACCTCCATTTCCACAAAAACTTTAGAAGAAAAAAGATGATGCTGAGTACAAGAAATTCTTAGATATTTTGAGCCAAGTGTGTGTGAATTTTCCCGTGGTGGAAAGTTTACAGGAAGTGCCTAAGTATGCAAGGTATCTCAGAGATATTGTGGCAAACAAGTGAAGACATATAAAGTTTGAAACAGTTGCACTTACTGAAGAGTGCAGTGCTAGAGTTCATAGTAAACTTCCTCCTAAGTTAAACAATCGTGGGAGTTTCACAATTCCTCTGTCTCTTGGAAAATAAGAAGTTGGTAAAGGCCTGTGTGATTTAGGGGCTACTATAAATTTGATGCCATCCTCTTTGTTCAAGAAACTTTGAGTGGGGGTGCTTAGACCTACTACAATTACTTTACAGTTAGCAGATATGTCACTAGTTATACTAGAAGGAATTATTGAGGATGTGTTAGTTCGAGTGGGAATGTTTATTCTTCCTGCTGATTTTATTGTTCTTGATTACGAGGCAGATAAGAAAGTGACCATTATTTTGGGGCGACCATTCCTAGCTACTGGTGGAGCAATTATTGATGTGCGGGAAGGGAAGTTGAAGATGAGAGTTGACGATGAGGAAGTCACTTTTAATGTGTACAAGGCACTTAAGCTCTCTAAGCATTATAAAGACTTGTGCATGATTATTGTGGTCGAATTGAAGGGGATAGAGCGGAGTTCTTATGTGAATTGTAGTGATCCAGATGGGACAACTGAGTTAGAGGAGGTGGTGTTGCAAGCTGAGTGTGTAAAGATGATTGAGAAAAGAGCCAGAAATGAAAGAGGAAATCTTCTGAGAGCGTGCAAAAAGGCTAGACTTCATGGGGGAAAGAATAAGAGAAAGCGTCCAGCCTGAGCAGAGTAGCAGAGTCGTGCCACGACTATAAATAAGGCATTTGTTGGGAGGCAACCCAGCCTGTATTTTATTTTATTTTATTTTTTATAGTGTCAAGTTTTGTGTTGTTTTTGTTTTGCAAAGTGGGGAAAGTTTGAGTACCTGAAGTTGAAGTTGAGGAGCATGTTTGAGCTTAAGTATGGGGTCGTTTCGACCCTTAATATTGAGGATCATGTGCGAGCTAGGCCCGAGAGGGTCTCAGGGAGTATTTTTCACCCTTGTTTAATATTTTCTCTGTGATCATGCATCGAGGACTATGCATAATATAAGTGTGGGTTGGGGGGAATTACTTTCTGAGTAGTGTAATTGTGTAAACATTGTTATTATTTTCTTTTAGCGTAGAGTAGTAGACAAAATATCAAAAAACAAAAATGAAAAACAAAATCAGAAAAAACTCGGAATTTTCCCGACGATGAATCTTTTAGACAATTTTCTTGAGGGAGTAAGGTACGACTAAAAATACCAAAAAGATTTTTTTATGATAGTTTGGTAGTATCCCTTGATTTTTCTTTGGGCGCCGGTTCTTTTCCATGGGTGTAGCTCGAACCGGGTACTTTATTTTTCTTTCAGGAGTAGGTTAGGAAGAAACTGAGTTGCACTGAGGTACCTATCGTCGTGTTTGGTGTTGGCACATTAGGTTAATGGTATGTGCTCTATCTTACCATACATTTGATTTGAATTGTGATGCCTCAGTAAATTAAATAGCCTACTCTGTGATGCCTTTTATCAGTTGTTCGACTTGTATGCCACATTGTGCAAGATTGCTTAAAATTTATCAATTATATGTACTTGCTTGACTTGAGAGTTGAACAAAACCGTCTTGATTGAGTCATGTTCAAGATGTGTGTAAGGATTTGTGGTATTTTGTGCTATCCTGTGTTGTGTAGAACTTGGCTCGTGTGTTAATCGAAGTGAAATCATTAAGTTGAGCTAGTCTAGGAGATGGCGTAGGCATTTCTTGCTTGATCATAGATGTGCTTGTCACATAAAAATAAAATTTTCCAGTGCTAGCCCTGTTGAGCCTATAGACCTTTCCTTTGGCACCCACATTACAAGTCGTACCCCTATTTTGTTCTTAATTTGAGATTGTTGAACCTTTATCTCCTAAGGCACTTAGTCGCTAAAAGAAGTACAGTGAGAAATTGGGGAGTAGCTTTTGAGTGGAACCATGGAAGGGCCCTTAAGATGCACTAAAGCTATGAAAAAAAAGAGTCACTAGACGATGAACCTTAATGTATGGAGGGTGTGTAGAAAAAAAGAAAAAGATAATTGCAAGGAAAAAAATGATAGTTCAAATAATGTAGAAAAACACACATCTCCTAATCTTACTAATTCGTGCCAGTGGGGATAAAGAAGTGCTTAATTGAAGAAGAGGGCTATGTTGTATATGGTTTGTGGCAAGTGAATCGGTTGAGAAAAGTATGTGCTCTATTTTTGAGTGTAGTGTATTAAAGTACTTAGGAGGGTGAGTCACTATTCCTAAATGTATCCTACCCGTCTCATAGCCTACATTAAAACATTAAAGTCCTAATTGATCCTAGATTTAGCTAGCTTAGATTAGTAGAGATGTACACTACGGGCAAGCTTATGGTACAACCACGGGATGCATATGTTCAAATTATGTGATGTCCTTAATTTATGTTCAAAGTCATACTTAACTGTGTGGACTATTCTATATTCACTGTTTTAGTTGTTGGTGAGGGCACATGATCTCATGACGGATTGGTGATGTTGTGAATTTCTTTTGTTGGGTGAGTGCGCGAGTTGGGAGTGCTTAATGGTAACGATTCAGCTCCTGAGATAGGGTGCTTATGGGTATGTTGTTTGAATTGAACTGTTTATACTTCTGCATGTTTAAAACGGAAAGAATGTGAAAGTCATATGTCATGCTTGATTGTTGGTGTCGATCATAGTCAAGGGTAGAGTGTATGATTAAAAATTGAAGTGATCCTCTCTAGTTGAGATGTGTACGTCGTTGGGGTATAGTTGAGAGTTCCATTGCTAGAGGACGAGCAAGACTTTAAGTGTGGGATTTTGATATTCAGCATAAAGTATGCATAATTATATGCATATCGCTTCGCATTTTACTCATATTGCGTGAGTTTTGTATGTGTAATGCAATGATTTATTCTAATTCGTGGTGTTTTTATGTGTAGGAGTCGAATGGAAGTGACTTGTAAAATTGGCAAGCAAATTTAAACAAAAACGGAAAAATTTGGAGGAAGTACGAGTTTGATGTCCAGGTTGGCTCTAGGCACCAACCCAAACGCCATTTACAGAAGACCACAAAGTTTGTTGTCCAGGTTGGTGCCAGGCGCCAAGCGAGATGCCAAAGGGTGGATTTTGTCCTAATTCGACTAGGACTTAGTGATTTAAAACCTACACGCCCCCAACATGTATAAAAGGGGTTCTAAACCTATTTTTGGGGTGTTCGACATTCTTTGGAGGCGAGAACAAGACACGGAACACTCGGGAGCAAGGATTCTTAGTTTTTCTTCATCTTTCTTAGTAGTTTCAAATATTCAAACACTTCTGAATTTGTTTTTATACTATCATGAGCGGCTAAAACCCATAGTTCTGGGGTTGTGATTTAGCCATGAATATTGTTGTTTAAAGTTGACTTAACCTTAATTTCAATTCACTAATATATGGTTGTTTCTTCAATTATGTGATCAATTGCTCAATTGCCTGGCCAACAGTTAGGATCTATTTACTATATATGCTATGCTTGGGAAAGCCATATTTAGATTAGAAAAGAATTGAAGAGATCACGATCTTAACTCTGAGGGGGGGGCGGATTTGTGGTTAGGATAGGAATATACCTAGTCACCATGCTTAATTAAATATCGTAATCTTAATGCGTTCTCAATAGATTGATTTCATAGGAATATAGGTGTTAATCTATTTTGAATAGGCGAGTAGTACTTCGGGGGAAGGCTACGAGAGCAATTGTTTGATTAATTAGCAACCATGAGTGAATTGTATAAAAGGGAGAGTTAACTAGAACACGATAGGATTGGTGAATCGATCACAACCCTGGAATATTTGTCTCTACTGAATACACAACAACCACTTTGCTGATTGATAATTTAGTAACTAGTTAGAATTATTGTTTAGTATAATCACACTTTTGAACTCTGAGTGACTCGACTGAATAACAATCTTGGTGAATTTAGTGGCTAGTTAATACAAGTCTCTGTGGGTTCGACACTTGACTTATCATTTTATTTCTTGTACGACCACGTACACTTGCGTGCACATTTGGGAGCAACATCCGCTTTGAGAGAATCCGTCGGTGTGATTGACATCTCGGAGTCATCGTCTAACATGAAGTCTCTATTTGACGAGGCTCAGGCCATCAAAGAAAAACCAACCAAGACTTCATGGGCCACAGACGAGACCCTAAACCTATTCTTTGAAGGCATGGACATTGGTGCATTGGAGGATTACTCTGGCTTTGGTCACCTTGATATCCCAAAAAAGGATGTGCTACCGGAGTCAGGTGGGCCGAGCTCGAGCCCAAAGCTGGTGAAGCATTTCCCCGCCCCGATCTTGGATCCCAACCATAAAAGAACGGTCATGTTTACAATCACAATAGATACCCGGGTGCTGTCCGGGCATGTTGGCATTGCCAACTACCTTCTCTGCTTGATAAATGAAGAGGATCAAGCAAAGATGAATGGGGTGGATGCTCCGAGCCTTTTCTATGAGTCACAACAGTGCTGAATAGGGTATGCTTTTCTTTCTTTATATCATTTGAAGGGTTCATTTAACCTTAGCATATTCTTATGATCTCATCATTTGTTTTCTCAGGCCTCGGTGCTTCATAAAGACAGCTTCCATCGGTCTCTAATAGAGGTGAGCCAACTCGAGTTCGATCTCAAGGAACAGGTCTGGCAGAAGGGCATGTACAAAACTCTTAGCGAGCAAAGAGACGAGGCCCTCAAGTTCCTCTCCATCCTCCAAGTCGGGCTGGAAAAAACTCAAAAGGAGGCCTTGTTAGTGAAACGGGAGCATGTCATTCTAGTCGAAAAGGTAAGGGTATTTGAGATTAATAACGAGAGGCTAAGCGCATCTGCTAGAACCGCAACCTCGCAGGTTCAAGAGAAGATAGACCTGATCGACCAGCTCTAGGCCGAGATTAACGAGGTCAAAGCCTCAGTCGAGGTATTGAGGAGCAAGATAGATCTCCTAGCCTCGGAAAAGGAGGCTACGAAAGAGGATTTGGCATCGGCCAAGGACCAGCTCATGGTGATGAAGGATAAAGCCGACAAGTGGTCTCGGCTGAATGATGAGCTCCGAGCATAACTAAACTCGCCGTCTCAGAACGGGATGACCTCGATTGGGAGTACACCGCGTTGAAGTCAATGTTGGGGGTAGCTTTGAATGAGTCCTTTGAAGTCCTGGATATGCTGGCCCAATACAAGAACAACGTGGAGGTAGCCGAGGCTTGTTTAATAACCAAAGATCGAGTATGTGAAGTGGATATCCCGGAGGGTGACCCTCGAGGAGATTCACGCCCGGGGGTTTGATCTATCGGCCAAGATCGAAGAGGCAAAGAGACTGAGGCCAAAGAGATATACGAGCCCGAGGGTTCAGGCAGTGAATCGGGCTCTGCTGAAGACTAGGCGGGAATGCCTTAGTTTATTTTCTCTTTTGTACACATTTTTTATTTGTCTTGGGGTCGATTTACAATGCCTCTGTAAATACTTTTGACATATATAAAAAAATTTCCTTTGGCTATACTGTGTCCTTTACTTTTCAGCATCCGCTAACCATTCTTTGGTTAAAAATTTAGACTATTCGTTTTCCCAGATCCCGAATGAGGTCTGGTTAAGTAATAACTCCGAGTTGCTTTGGATTCGGAATATATGATAAAAAATAAAGTCTTAAAAATACTTGACTGTTTCAGTTAGACATGATGATGTTTTGTCAAAGGTGGCTTTTTTATAGTCGGGTAGTATTTTTTCATAGGTTTTAACCATGTGTAAGGACCTTACTTTCTACGTATGGACTCAAACATCTCTGAGCTGTTTTAAGTTAGCCGTAGCTTTTCATGTTCGGGCCCTGCCTAATAGACTCGGTGCCTCCGAGGTTCGATAGCCTGAGTTGTTCGTTCTTATTATCGGACAATAGTCTCCGACTCGGGGAGGCTCGTGGGCTCTAGGGTTTTGAACCCATTATTTATTCTAAGTAACTTAACGATAATATCGCTGGTGCAAATGTAAAGTGATGAAATATTTGGGGAAAATTTATTTTATTACTTTGTATGTAGAGCACATGATCGAAGGCACAAAAGCTTTCTGCCATGGCAAGAATGAGCTACACGGGCACGGTTTATTTGACTATTTGACCCTTACAATTAATTCTAATATTCAAGCCGTGGCTTTTAACATTAGATAAAAAATGCCTTCTAAGAGTCCTGACTTAGAGAATAATAGCTCCCCTAGTGTTTGTGACTGAGCTCGTGAGGGCTCGAATAGTATCATTCCAGTACGGATGATCAGCAATCCCAGCCTCATGTCGGTCTTCAAAATTAGGGTAGCATGTTTTACTGTTGACTCATTAATAACCTTTCCGTAAAATTCATTTTGGAAAAAACCGGTCCAAGGGAAAAAGAGTGCAACACGTGCTTTCAGACCTAATCGTTAGATTTAACCTCGACAAAATACCTATATGGGTTAGTTCAAAGCATAACAAACTTCAAAGGAAATTTTGTTCGCACCTTAGCAGTAGTACCTCTTTAAGTGTTCCACATTCCAGTTGTTCGATAGCTATTCTCTAACTCGTGCTTATATGAGCCTTTCGTGGTTATACCGGCAACTCTGTACGGACATTCCTAGTTCAGGCCTAGTATCCTGTCGTTTGGGTTCTTGGTGTGTAGCGTAACTTTCCTTAGTACCAAGTCCCTGACTTGGAATGATTGAAGGTTAGCCCTTCGATTGTAGTATCTCCCCATTCGCTACTTTTGGGCCGCTAACCAGACCAGGGCGGCTTTTTGCCTTTCGTCCGATAAGTCCAAGCTTGTGGCCATGGCCTCATCATTTGACGTCTCAGTGGCGTATTGGAACCTTAGGAGCAGTTCTCCTACTTCAACCGGGACCAGAGCTTCCGTGCCGTAGAATAAATAGAATGGGGTCGCATCAGTGCTTGACTTCGAAGTCGTTCGATATACCCACAAGACCTTGGGAAATATTTCTTCCCACTTTCCCCTTCAAATGGTCAATATCTTCTTCAAGTTTTGGAGTATAGTTTTGTTTGTTGACTCCTCTTGACCATTACCGCTAGGGTGGTAGGGTGTTGACAAGATCTTTTTAATTTTTTGGTCTTCGAGAAACTTACTTACCTTGCCGCCGATGAACTGCTTCCCGTTGTTGCAAATGATCTCGGCCGATACCCCGAATCGGCATATTATACGTTCCCATATGAAGTTGATGATATCTTTTCCCGAATCTTCTCGAACGCCTGTGCTTCGACCCACTTGGAGAAGTAATCGGTCGTGAGCAATATGTAATGGGCTCTACCGGGTGCCCATGGCAAGGGACCGACAATGTCCATCCCCTATTTTATAAATGGTCATGACGATAGGACGGGGTGAAGTCTTTCGCATCCTTCTCCATCTTGTTCTTTTAATAATTGGCTCTAATCAATTTCCGAACCAAGGATTCCGCTTCTAAATGGTTTTCACAAGTACCCTCGTGTACTTCCCTCATTGCGTAGTCGGTCTCCCCCCAGACCCAAGCACCTAGTTAGTGGCCCAAACAATGACCTTCTAAATAATTTTCCCTCACCCAAGCTGAACCTCGCAGCCTTAGTACGTAGGGCCCTCGATTCCTTGGGATCCGACGGAAATTTCCCTTTCTGAAGGTAGTCTATGTATTTGTTTTTCCAGTCTCAAGTCAAGCTTGTCAAGTTTACCTCAACGTGACCTTCTTCTACCATCGAGTTCATCAATTGAACTACTGCCCCGAAGTCGAATTCGTCGGAGTCGACTGACGACCCTATATTGGCCAATGCATTTGCCTCGTTATTTTGATCTCGCGGTATATGTTATAGAGTCCATTCCTTGAATTGGTGTAATATCACCTATAACTTATCCAAGTATCTTCGCATCCATTCATCTTTTACTTCAAACGTCCCGTTGACTTGGTTGATGACGAGGAGGGAGTCACATTTGTCCTTGATCACCTCGACCCCCAGGCTCTTAGCTAGTTCTAGACCTACATTCATAGCCTCATATTATGCTTCGTTGTTAGTCAATTTTACAGTTCTAATAGACTACCTTATTACGTTACCCGTAGGCGGTTTTAATACGATGCCCAACCCGAACCCCTTTACGTTGGAAACACCATCTGTGAATAGGGTCCAGATCCCCGAGCTAGTCACCGAGGCGAGCAATAATTCCTTCTCAACCTCAGGGATCAAGGCCAACATAAAGTCGGCCAGGAAGTCCGCCAAGATCTGAGATTTTATGGCGTTCCGGGATTTGTACTCGATATCGTACCCACTAACCTCTACGACTCATTTGGCCAACCAGCTCGAGAGCTCGGGTTTGTGCATAACAATCCTAAGAGGGTAAGTGCTCACGACACACATAAGGTGACACTGAAAGTATGATTTTAATTTCCTCGATGCGCTCAATAAGGAGAGCGCTAATTTTTCTAAGTATGGATACCTTGTTACGGCATCACCTAGGGTTCTACTAACATAATAAATAGGAACTTGCGTACCTTCTTCTTCCCGGACCAAGACACCACTTACCTCCACCTCGAAAAATGCCAAGTAGAGGTACATCTGTTCATTCGCCTTCAAAAGGGAGGGCTCGATAGCTACCGTTTAAGTTCTTCTAAAGCTCAATGGAACTTCGGGGTCCAAAAGGTCGTTCTTCTTTTTTAGTAATGAGAAAAACTAGTGGTTCTTGTCTGACGACCTCAAAATAAACTGTCCCAATGCGTCTATCAGCCCGGTCATTCTTTGTACCGCCTTAATGTTATCAACTACGGTAATATATTCTATAGCTTTTATCTTTCTCGGGTTGATCTCTTTTCCCCAGTTAGATACCATCAACCCGAGGAACTTGCTCGAGCTGACCCTGAAAGCACACTTCTCTGTGTTTAGCTTCATGATGTATTTTCTCAATATGTCGAAGGTTTCCTGCAAATACTTCAAATGGTCCTCTGCTCGCAGGGACTTAACCAACATATCATCAATAAAAACCTTCATTTATTTCCCTATTTGTTCTTCAAACATCCGGTTAACTAGGTGTTGATACGTGGCACCAATATTTTTTAGCCCAAACGGCGTAACATTATAACAGTAGGTGCCGAATTTGATTAGAAGTTTTTTTCTTGATCTCTTGGGTCCATCTGAATTTGGTTGTACCCGGAATAGGCATCGAGAAAACTCACTGACTCATATCCGGTGTCGTATCGATCATTCAATCCATGTTAGGCAAAGGGAATGAATCCTTCGGACACGCCTTATTTAGGTCCTTATAATCTACATACATTCTAAGTTTGTTTCCTTTTTTAGGCATGACCACAAGTTAGCTAACCAATCCCGATACTTAAATTTCCCAGTGGAACCTATTTTCAATAGTTTAGATACCTCGTCTTTGATGAATGCGTGTTTTTTCTCGGACTGTGGCCTTCTCTTCTGTTTGGCCGGGTGGAACTTTGGATCCAGGCTCAATTTGTGAGTTTTCACTTCCGGTGGGATCCCTGTCATATCTAAGTAGGACCGGAAAAACAAATTGGCATTAGCTTTAAGAAAATCAATAAAGTTTTTCCAGAGCTCGGGAGTAAACCCCGTGCCCAGGTATACCTTTCGATCTGGTAGGTGCTCGATCAATATAATCTGCTCCAATTCCTCGATTGTCGATTTAGTGGCATCAGTGTCATCAGGTGCTATAAATGATCTCTTGACACCATAATCATCCTCCTCGTCCACTATGTGCTCCTCCTATTTTTCCAGCTCGGTCGAGGTCGGGATTATTTATTGCTATTTGGTTTCCTTTTCTTCGACCAATCCCCTGTTTGTTGGAGTCGAGATCGCGGGCACCGGGATCACTTTGTCGATAACGAACATCCCTTTAGCAGCCGGATGTTCCCCGTAGACTATTTTGACTCCTCTCAGTGTGGGAAATTTCAACGCCTGATGTAAGGTTGAAGGCACTGCCCTCATGTTGTGAACCCAAGGCCTTCCGAACAGGGCATTGTACCTCATATCTCCCTCGATCACGTAGAACTTTATTTCCTGGGTGGTCCTAGCAGTGTTCAGTAGTAGGGTTATTTCACCTTTCGTCATCTCGCACGCCATGTAGAATCCATTCAACACCCAGACCACTGGTACGATTTGGTCCAATAAGCCTAGTTGTTCTACGACCCACCGTCGGATGATGTTGGCCGAGCTACCTTGATCAATTAACACATGTTTAACTCGAGATTTATTGATAAGTATAGATATTACTAGTGCATCATTATGAGGCTGGATAATGCCCGCGACATCCTCATTGCTGAACAGGATAGGCCCTTCGGGACGTAATCCCGTGTACATTTTCCCCTTGTGATAGAAATATTGGTGCATTTTATCATTGGCCCTTGGCGGGCATCCACTCCCCCAATGATCATGTTTATCACGTGTTGGTGATCCTCTTGTTCAATCTGTTTGTTGGCCTCCCTATTTTTGAAATGATTTTTGGCCCATTCATGTAAGAATTCCCGAAGATGTCCGTTGTTGAATAATCGAGCCACTTCTTCCCTTAGCTATCGACAATCTTCGGTAATATGATCGTGAGTATCGTGGTACTTACACACCAAGCTATGATCCCTCTGTGCGGGATCAGACTGAAGTGGTCTAGGCCACTTAGTCTCTTTGATGCAACTAATGGCCGACACTATACTTGCAACATCCATGTTAAAATAGTACTCTGATAATATCGGTGCTTCCATACCCCCGAGTGATCTGTCAAAACCATTTTTACTCATCAGACCTCGGTTGCTCGGTCCTTGATCATTTCTTTTGTCGTTCCTAGTTGGGTGGCGACCGAATCCATTTCCCCTTCCGTCCAAGCCGTACCGCTGATACCATTCTCGGACCAGCCTTGGTTTCTGGTCCATAAACCTTTTAGATATGTCATTGCTCTACTACGGTAAACAGACTCTGAAGGGCCCCCAGCTGGTTATCCTTGACTCTGTTCTTCGACTGATACCTGTTATGGACATTGGCCCAAGTAATAGTCAGATACTCCACCAAGTTTTTCTTCAGTTGTTTAGAAGCAATAGAACTTTGGGGGTTGAGCTCTTGGGTGAAAGCCTGAACAGCCCAATCATTTGTGACCGAGGGCAGGTCTATTCGCTCCATCAGGAATCTTGACAAGAACTCCCTAAGCATCTCGTTATCTCTCTGCTAGACTTTGAAAAGGTCTGATTTCCTCGTCTCGACCTTGATGGTGCCGGCATGGACTTTTACGAAAGCATCTGCAAGCATAGAAAATGAATCAATAGAATTTGGAGGCAAGCTTTGATACCATATCATCGCTCCTTTGGACAAGGTTTTCCCAAATTTCTTCAATAGCATCGATTCGATCTCATCGCCTTCTAGGTCAGTCCCTTGATTGCGCACGTATAGGAGGTTACATGCTCGTTTGGATTTGTGGTCCCATTATACTTGGGAATATATGGCATTCAAAATCTCTTCGAGATTGGCTTCGGCACCGCACTCGGTGGGGAAGGCTTCTGAATGAATTTTTTGGAATCCGGCTCCTTCAATATTGGAGGCGCTCCCAGGATCTGATCGACCCTAAAATTGTAAGTTTTCACCTTTTTGTCGTTTGCCTCTATCTTTTTCTCACCAGACTCCACCCACTTTGTTAGTGCTTCGAGCATTTTCATCACCTTAGAAGTTTCCTCGAGCCTGAATTCATCCGGTTCCACGACAATTTGTTCATTCCTTCAAGTGTTTTCTCTGACCCACTCAGGCTCGATCCTATTAGGGACGTGACTTTGAGTCTGCAATTGCGCTATTGACGCTTGCTGAGCTTGCAACATTTCAAAAATCAATCGCAATCTAACTCCATCACCTTCCCCTTCGGGTGCTTCTCGAGCCGATGCCCGGGGTGCCCCGCGAATGCTATTTTCTGGGTCAGCTGGCAGGTTGATGTTGACGGCAACCTGTGAGTTAGTATCGACTGGGTCAGCAATTGGGACACCACTGGGATCAACGGGGGGTACATCATTGCTGGGTGCTACGTTATTGTTTTCACCGTGGTGGCCTCACTCAGCGTCAACGTTTAAGTGAGCAGACGAAGAATTTCACATTCTTAGATTAACCTGAAATCAAACTTCAAAGAGCAAGTATAAAATAGGGTGTGTTATGAAGATTCATATATATCACCACTATTATCCTTAGCCCCACGGTGTGCGCCAAACTGTATACCCCTGAAATGGTTAACAATTGAATTTGTACACTGTTTAAAGGATGTGTTATTTAATTTAACACGAATGATCTAAGAACAACAAATAATTAAATTAAAGAAAGATAAAATAATCAAACCAAACGCGATGGAACAATTAAGCATGGCTTTAAGTTGAGCACTAAAACTGGCTCCGATCGAGCCCTCGATACGGGCTCGGTTATAACTAAAGAAAAGAGGATCTGAAGAACACTTTGAACAACATGTAGAAGACAAAAATGAACTTTATTGCTATGATATGCGTGCCAACAATGGTTGAAAATGAAAAAGTTCTCCCCTTTATATAGTAGGGGAGTTTTAATCCTAGTACAAGTATAAATAAGGTAAAATCATTTTTTGGGTAAATGTTGATGTGCAGTTGATATCGAGCGGAATTTGCGCCGTAATATCCGGTTGAAGGCGAATACTATGGCTCCCTGCTTATTGTTCTTTACCGTTTCTCTTTTTCCTTGGTCTCGAACCTTCACTCTACTCGGATCTGATGTTCAGCCGTGTCCGATCCCGAATGCACAGTTCGTCCTCCCGGGCTCAGAAACGAGGAACCCTTCGGCTTTACTCGAGGTTGCGTCAGGTTGTGCTTCCCTCTCGTTTCTTTACCGGTAAATCGGGGGTAACATTATCCCTGATTTTACCCGTATATAAATTTAAAAGAATTAGAATATTGAACCTATAAGTTTCATTTCCTAGCTCCGCCTCTGGCGTGAATTGTTTCGAGCAGGACAAGAAACAAATGCATTACATTTTCCTCATTCAAAAATTTATTTCGTGTTCACTTTTTCTTTTTAAAATAATATCCTACAATCCATATATTAAAAAACGTTCACGAGACCTTGTTATGACAATTTTCTACAAGCATGTAAGAATTAAGGTAATAAACTAATAATATTCAAGAATGAACAGCGCGCTTAAGAGAGGGGAGAACGCAACATGATTATGGCATGAAGACAGAGCAATTATCCTAACTTTCCAAATAGGGAAGTAGGTGTGCGAGTAGAGCCCAAGAACTCTATCTTTTATATATATATATATATATATATATATATATATATATATATATAGAACTTCCCTGGGCTGGATTGATGAGTTGTAAAATTAGATAGTTATATATATATATATATATATATATATATATATATATATATATATATATATATATAACTATCTAATTTTTGTACTCATTAACCCGTCTAATTTAGTTCTATTTATGGAATTTTACTGAATTTATTATTATTTTTATTATAACCTGATTAATTCATATTCATATCCCGTATTACTGATTTAAAGGAAAGACTGAATTTCTCCATTCTCATACTTTGGATATTTTTCTTCACGTGTACACCACGTGACAAGAATACAAAATTGTACCTGCTCCAAATAATTTCATTAACGTCAATCAACAATCTATTACAAGTATAAAGGAAAAGTACTTAGAATACCCGTTACTACTAGTCGAGGGTAACAACCAATACAGGGCTAAAGGTCAGGGAGCGCCTGACTTTGTTAAAAATATTGTACATAATCAAGTCACTTATAAGAAAATTATAAATAAATTTCTATTGATAAGCATTGATTGGAAACCTAGAAAAATGATAACTAAATGACTATCATGTGTTAAAATTTACTCAAAACGTAAATAATATTTAAATTGTCAATTTATATAACGTAAATCTTTATAAAATTGGTTTCAATAGTATTTTTATTTGTTCTTTCTGTGAATGTTATCGGGGTAAAGTGGTGGTGGGGTAAAGGTGGTCTTCAATTGTTCTTGAGAGTGGAGAAATTCAATTGTTCTTGAGAGTGGAGAAATTCAATAGTTATGGTGGTTATTTATTTAGAGTGATGATGGATGGTGCCCGAGAAAATAAAATCTACACAATTTCGGAAAGTTCAAGGGGCAAATCTAGATCATTTAACATAATTCAAGAAAGGTGTAACGACCCGATCGATCATTTTATGTATTTGAGCCCCATTTCTCCTTTTGAAGCTTCCCGTATGTGTATCTGTGATTTATGACTTGCGGGGATGGTTAATTTCGTTTCGAAAAAGTTTTGGGTTTGTTTGGACCCTTAAGTTATTGGTTTAAAAGCTTAAGATAGAAAAATTGATCGAGCTTTGACTTTTGTGAAAATGAACCTCGAACGGCATTTTGATGGATCCGATAGGTTTGTATCGTGATTTTGGATTTGGTCATATGCCCGAAATTGAATTCGGAGGTCCCTAGGTTGATTTGACTTGACTTGCCAAAAGTTGGCAATTTTAAGGTTTAGAGATTTCCTAAGTTTGACCGTAGGTTAACTTTATGGCTATCGGGGTCGAATTTTAATTGGGACTTCGAATAGGTCTGTTTTGCTATTTGGAACTTGTCTTTAAAATTTGGTGTAATTAAAAGTTGGTTTGATAGGAATCGAACGCTTGGTTGCAACTCTAGTGATTTTTGAGTTTTCTTTTGAATTTTATGCGTTTTGATGTCTGATTCGTGGTTTCGGATGTTATTTGGTGTTTTGATCAGGCGAGTGAGTTCGTATAATAATTTTAAACTTGTGTGGATGTTTGGTGTGGAGCCACGTGGGCTCGGGTGAGTTTCGAACGTGTTTCGAATTGGTTTGAACTCATTTTAGGTTGCTAGTGTATTGGTGCCTCATGTATTGCAATTGCGACCACCAGCATCGCAATTTTGAAGTGGACAAGGAGAGCTCAGGTATAGAATTAGCGATGCCCTACTCGCATTTGCTAAGTTTAGGCTTAGGCTGGGTAAGTCACAATTGCGACCATTTGGTCGCATTTGCGAAGAGGACTGACTTCGCATTTGCGAAGATGACCGACATCACAAAGTGTCGCATTCGTGATATTCCCCTGGGCTGTTAGGCGCCATATTTACGAGTCATTGTTCGCATTTGTGAGGGTTCGCAATTGCAAACCCGGTTCGCAATTACGAACCCAGGGTCGCAATTGCGAGTTCTGCACCTGAACATAAGGGTTGGAAAAATAGGACTTAGTCTCATTTTCACATTTTAGAACCCTAGACTCGGTAGGAGGGGATTTTGAGGAAGGATTTTCACCTAAAACTATTGGGTAAATGATTTTGATCAATTTTTAATTATATTAGATGATTATTTGTAAGATTTAACCTTTAATTTATGGAGTTTGAAGAGAAATTTTGAAAATTTTGGCTATGTTTTAAAAAATAAAAAATTGAGATTTGAGAGTCGAATTGAACTCGGATTTGAAAACAAAACACATATATGGACCCGTGGAGTTATGGGTAGTCGAGATCTACCCTTGGACTCGGTTTTGACTGGGCGAGTCTAGGGTTGGCATTTATTGACTTTTGGAAAAATGTGTAAAGATCTTAGCTTTATTGATCGAAATTGGTTTCTCTTGCATTGCTTGATAACATTAAATTATTTTTGATTAGATTTGAGCCGTGCGGAGGCAAATTTTGAGGGAGAAGCTATTTTTGAGTGTTTATTTGGCCTAGTTGAGGTAAGTATCTTGCCTAACCTTTTGTAGGGGAACTACCCTACGATGATTTTACTATTTGAATTATGTGAAAGACGTGTACATGAGGTGACGAGTATATACACGGGATTATATATGAAAATTGACCGGTTTGGACTCTTAAATTGCTTATAAGTATTTAATTGAAGTTGTTATTATTTGTTCTATCTTTCGTTGTCAAGTTTATCCTTATATGCTGTAATTGAATTTGTTATTACATATTCTATTTTTCATTGTCGATGTTACTCTTATATGCATTTATTAGTAGTTGTTATTACATGCTATTATTTTCATTGTTGAGTTATTCTCATACATTTAGTGGTAGTTGCTATTTCATGTTGTCTCTTTCATTATTGAGCATATGTTGAGTTATTGAAGTTGTAGTTGTTGAGAGATATTAATATGTTTGTGGTTAAAATTATTGATTATTGGAATATCTTTCCTTGTTGAGTTATTTCCCATTCATTTTGTTGTTATTAAGATTCATGTACATATTGTGGTTGAGCTGTGAATTATGTGTTGTGGTGATATTGGTATTGTTTATTTTGCAATATTGTGGCATATGGGTACGTATGGTGCAAGTTGATAATTGTGTTGTGATATTGATGCGCATGCGGTGAGTCAAGGTGGGATTTATACACGTGTTGCTACTAAGGGAATTACTTGAAGCCATGTGGCACGATAAGGGGCTTAAGCGCGTGAAGCTATTTCGGAAAAAATATTTTTAAAAAAATAAACGCAAGGCTCACGCGGCAATACAAGAAAGATTGTGATTGGTACTTGTGAAATGTGAGTATGAGGTGTAGTACCTCGGTATGATTCTTGTTGTACATTCTATGTTGGAAATACTTTTTGATTTGAATGGTTATTGTTTTGTTTCCTTACCTCATTCCATTCATATTTTGATTGTAATTGGTTACTTGTTGTCTTTATCATATGTACACTCTTGGTTATCATTTGTTGCTTTTATTTCCATTGTTAGACTTGTATTGATAAATTGCTTTATTGTTATTTGTTGCCTTTACTTCCCCGTTGTTAGATTTTATTAATAATCTGCACAAGTTTCTATGTCTATTAGGTGTTTTGACTTGACGTCGTCACTACTCTACCGAGGTTAGGCCTGATACTCACTGGGTACTATTGTGGTGTATTCATATGTAATGACCTGACCGTTCGTTACGAGTGTTGTAGCCCTGTTCTCCCATTTGCTGCTTATTCTATTCTCAATTTTTGTTATGTGACTTGTCAGGGTGCTTGGTTTGGTTCCAAGGATGTTTCGGAATAAATTGGGACACTTAGTCCCAAGGTTGGAAGTCTAAGTTGAAAGAGTTGATCGAATGTTGACTTAGATGTAAATGGCTCTAGAATGGAGTTTTGGAGGTTTCAATAGCTCCATAGGATGATTTTGGACTTAGGAGTGTGTCCGGATAGTGGTTTGGAGGTCCGTAGGTGATTTTGGCTTGAAATGGCGTAAGTTGAAAAATTAGAAGTTTGGAGAGTTGAGAAGTTTGACCGAGAGTTGACTTTGTGGTTACGAGACTCGAATTTTGGTTTCGAAAGTTGGAATAGGTCTGTTGTGTCAATTATGACTTGTGTGCAAAATTTGAGGTCAATCGGAGTTGATTTGATAGGTTTCGGTATCGATTGTAGAAGTTTGAATTCATTAGTTTTTATTAGGCTTGAATTGGGGCGTGATTCGTATTTTTGATGTTGTTTGATGTGATTTGAAGCCACAACTAAGTTCGTATCGTGTTTTAGGACTTGTTGTTAAGTTTGGACAAGGTCCCGAGGGCCTCGGGAATAATTCGGATAGGAAACATATTGAAATTTGGACTTAGGAGAATATCCGGGTTGCTGATGTTTGGTGCCATCGCACCTGCGGAGGATTGGTCGCAGGTGCATGAACAACAAAACGATGAAGGGATCACAGGTACGGTCTAGAAAGAGTTGGGCAATGGTCACAGGTGCGAGAAGGTGGTCCACAGAAGCGGAGCCGCACCTGCGGAGAAGAGGTCGCAGAATCGAATTTAGGCAGGAGGCCTTGGAGTCACAGAAACGAGGAGTGGTTCGCAGATGCAATCCTGCAGGGGCGCAAGGTTGGTTGTTAAGTGGGATTCACATAAGCGTGATTTTCTCCACAAGAGCAGTAGCGCAAGTGCGAGCCCAGGCTTCGCAGTTGCTGAATGCCTGGGCAGTGTTTGAATTGAAGGGGTTCTGAGGTTTTTATCATTTTTGGACTTTTGAAGCTCGGTTGGAGGCGATTTTTGAGAGGGGTTTCACGAGATTTCTTGAGGTAAGCCACTTATGATAATTTTTAATCATTATATTGAATACCCATTGAATTTTCCACCTAGTTTATGTATTTTTAAGGTGGAATTTTGGGAATTTTGGGCTAGGGAATGTAGAGTAAGAATTGGGGATTTGAGTAGCAATTTGAGTGGTGATTTGGTATCGGTTTTGAGTAATTTTGGTATGGTTGGACTCGTGGTTGTATGGGTGTTCAGATTTGGTAGCTTTTGTTGGATTCCGAGATGTGGGCTCGGGGTTGACGTTTTTACTTTTGATTAAGAACTTAGCTTTTTCATATGGAATTGATTCCTATAGCTTGTGTTGATCGTAACAAGTTGTTTGTGGCTAGATTCAAGGCGTTCAGGGGTCGATTCGCGAGGCAATGGCTTATTGGAGTAGATATTTGCATGGTTTGAGTTAAGTAAGGCTTCTAAACTTGGTTCTGAGGGTATGAATCCCTGAATTTCGTGTTTTGTGATCGATGTTGAGGTGAAGCACATGCTAGGTGATGGGTGTGTGGGAATATACCGTAGTAATTGTGACTTAGTCAATTTCGTGGGACTGTGTAGTCACCTTATATGAATATTATTACATTACTCTATTTGTTAGAGCACTTGAGTTGTGATTTATATTAGAAATCATGTTTAGGCTATGTGCTGGTACTATTAGAACCCACAACGGTCGTTCTTTGTTGTTGAGTTATTTGCTTAATTTGCAGTTATGTACTTAGTCACATTCATCATTGCACATCATATCTCAGTCTCTGTTATCATTTATTGACACATCATGTATCATTGATTTGGGCTGCTTGGCATGAGTGTTGTGAGCCTGAGAGACTGGAGAGATTGATGATTGAGTGAGGCCGAGGGCCTTTTTGTGAGTGATATTGATGGGATCGGGATGCATGCTGCAGCGGGTACTATTGACTCATGATAGGATCTGACTGTACGCCGCATCAGGTACTATTAACTCATAATGCGATCGGGCTGCATGCCGTAGCAGATACTATTGACTCATGATGGGATCGGGTTATGTGTCACAGCAGGTATTATTGATTCATGATGGGATCGGGCTGAGTGACTGAGTGTGATGAGTGGGAATTTAGACAGTTAGATTAAGTACTCTGAGGGTGTGAGTGTGTGAGCTTTTCATTGTGTTGCATCACATGTGATATGCACATTGGCATGTAGATATAGAGATGTAATATTCTTCATATCAGTCATACTTGGCATATTTTAACTGTATTGAGTTTAACTGTTAAACCTAAAAATATGTCTACATTCCTGTACTGTGTTCCAACAAATTATGAGTTTCATTGAGATATTATTGTCATATTTCCTATTATTTTAGTACTATTAAACTCTGTATTTGGATTGTATTGGTTGAGCTCGTCATTGCCTTCAGACTAAAGGTTAGGCTTGTTATTATTGAGTTAGTTGTACTCATACTATACTGTGCACTTCCTGTGCAGATCCAGGTATTTCCGAGCACGGTAGTCGCTGATTTCTGGAGCTTTATCGGTTCAGAGATTATCAAGGTAGCTGCCTTGGCGCCCGCAAACCTTGACTCTCCTCCTTTATCTTTTAGTTTTGTTTATATTGTTCTATCTTCCTAGACAGTGTTTCAATTGTCAGACCGTGTTATTGTATAGATGCTCATGTACTCAGTGAAACCCAGATTTTTCGGAAATTCTGTATGTGTTGTGGTATTTTCATTGAGTACTTATGAGATTTGCTTTCAAACTTTTATTGCTATGTTTTTCCAAATTAAAAAATGTATGGGTTTATTGTGAATGTCGGTTTGTCTAGTATTGCGATAGGCACCATCACAACATGTGAGATTTGGGTCATGACAAGTTGGTATCATAGCCTAGGTTACATAGGTCTCAGGAGTCATGAGCATGTTTAGTAGAGTCTTGCGGATCAGTACGGAGATGTCTGTACTTATCTTCGAACCCTTAGGAAAACTTCACAATCTTGTATTCTTGTCATGCGAATTTGTTGATTGCAGGAACTAAATTTCTGTTATTCTGTTCTCTCACCGATGGTGATGACACATGCTATCATATCGAGCAGACGGCCACCAGTACCACCAGCTAGGTCCACGAGGGGTCGGGGCCGAGGTGCAGCTCGTACATCAGCTTGAGAAGAACCAGTAGACCCACCAGTTGCTCCAGCTTAGGAGCAGATTCCAAATGTGGTTGAGCCGGTGGGACCAGCTCATGCACCAATTGTGCCCATTATGATTCTAGGCCTTCAGGAGGCTCTAGCCCAGATATTGACTATTTGCACTAGCCTTGCTCAGGTGGTTTCAGATCAGGCTGCACCATCCACTTTTTAGGACGTGGGAGCTGCTCAGACTCGTGCCGCTCGTACTCCAGAGCATGTGGTGCAGGGACTTCAGTCACCAGGGGTACTACCAGCCCAGCCGATTATAGTTGCTTAGGCCCAGATAGGTCCCATTATGAGTGATGATGAGCAGAAGAGACTAGAGAGGTTTGGGTGGCTCAAGCCTCTATCTTTGAGTGGGGCTGAGTCAGAGGATGCTCAGGACTTCTTGGATAGGTGCTAGAGTATTCTTCACATGGCGGGTTTTCTGGACACTAGTGGTGTCTCATTTACTACTTTTTCGCTTATGGGGGCAGACTTCATATGGTAGGAGACCTATGAGCGGAGTAGGACAGCTTGTGCTACACCACTTTCATGGCACGAGTTCTTTGTTCTATTCTTGGAAAAGTTTGTGCCACCGACCCGCAGAGAAGAGTTGCATAGGCAGTTTGAGCAGCTATGCCAGGAGGGCATGTCTGTGACCCAGTATGAGATGAAATTTTTAGAGTTGGCTCGTCACGTGGTCTGGTTGGTTACCACATAGAGAAGGAGGGTTAGAAGGTTCATTGATGGCCTCAACAATGGACAGCACTTTGTTATGACTCGAGAGAATATTTTAGGTGTTATGTTCGATGAGGTTGTTGATATTGCTAAGCGGCTAGAGCTGGTCCGTAATCAGGAACGTGAGGAGAGAGAGGCCAAGAGGCCTCGTGGTTCGGGTGGTTTCAACTGTGTATCTTCTGGGGTCAGTCTCACCATAGCAGGGGTCGTCTTTATAGGCCCGCTCAGATGGCTCATCCGGTTCATCATGGCGCATCAGCTAGCCACGGTTCATACAGTGCTCACCCAGGTCAGTCATCTCTCAGTGCACTACCTGCTCAGAGTTCATCTTCTGCTCCATCAGTTCAGAATTTATCTGTGCCAGGCCCCTCTAGTAGTTATTCTTGTCCTCGGGGTCCGCTTCAATACTTGTCGCCATTGTCAGATTGAGGTTTCTTTGAGTGTGAAGAGCTTGGTCATGTGAAAAGGCATTAATCCCGCCTTTTGGGAGGTCCAGTTCAGCAGAGGAGTCAGGCTGTGACTTCCACACCAGTTACTTCACCACCCACACAGCCAGCTCAGGGTGGGGCTTAGGTATCTAGAGGTCGCCCTAGAGGGGGGGAGGGGCGATCAGGTGGCGGTCAAGCTCGATTCTATGCTATTCCTGCCAGGCTAGAGGCCGCTGTTTCAGACACAGTGATCACAAGTATTGTCTCAGTATGCCACAGGATTGCTTCAATATTATTTGACCCTAGATCCACTTATTCGTATGTATCATCATATTTTGCTCGTTACTTGGATATGTCTCGTGAGTCCTTAGTTTCACATATTCATGTTTCTACACTAGTGGGTAATACTATTGTTGTGGACCGTGTGTATCGATCGTGTGTGGTGACTATTGGGGGATTGAAGACTAGAGTTGATCTCTTATTACTTAGTATGGTTGATTTCGACGTGATTTTGGGTATAGATTGGTTGTCTCCATGTCATGATATTCTATATTATCACACAAAGACCATGACATTGGCAATGTCGGGGTTGCCAAGGATCGAGTGGAGAGGTTATCTAGATTATGTTCCCAGTAGGGTGATTTCTTATCTGAAGGCCCAACGGATGGTTGGGAAGGGGTGTCTGTCATAACTGGCTTTCATGAGGGATGTTGTTGCTGATACTCAAACTATTGATTCTAATCTGGTAGTGCGAGACTTTCTGAATGTGTCTCCTGCAGACCTACCGGGCATGCCACCCGACATGGATATTGATTTGGTATCGGCTTGGTTCCGGGCACTCAGCCCATTTCTATTGCTCGATACCATATGGCACCAGTAGAGTTAAAGGAATTGAAAGAGCAGTTTCATGTGCTTCTTGATAAGGGGTTAATTAGGCCTATTGTATCGCCTTGGGGTGCACCAGTTTTGTTTGTGAATAAAGAGGATTGTACTATACGGATGTGCATCGATTATAGGCAGTTGAACGAGGTTACAATCAAGAACAAGTATCATTTGCCACGCATTGATGATTTATTTGACCAGCTTCAGGAAGCGAGGGTGTTCTCTAAGATTAATTTGAGGCCTGGGTATCACCAGTTGAAGATGTGGGACTCGGATATTCTGAAGACGAAATTTAGGACCCGTTATGGTCAATATGAGTTCCTTGTGATGTCTTTTGGGCTGCCCAATGCCCCAACAACATTCACGCATCTGATAAATAGTGTATTCCATCCATATCTCGATTCGTTTGTCATAGTATTCATTGATGATATCCTGGTGTACTCACGTAGCCAGGAGAGCATGCCCAGCATTTGAGGATTGTACTACAGAGATTAAAAGGGGAAGAAACTTTATGCCAGGTTCTCCAAGTGTGAGTTTTGGCTTAGTTCAGTAGCGTTATTGGGGCACATGGTGTCCAGTGAGGGGATTAAGGTGGATCCAAGAAGATAAAGACAGTTCAGAGTTGGTCCAGACCATCGTCATCTATTGAGATTCAGAGTTTTCTCGGCTTGGCCGGATATTATCATCGCTTGTCCATTGCAGCACCGTTGACCAGGTTGACCCAGAAGGGTGCTCCATTCGGGTGGTTGGATGAGTGTGAGGTTAGCTTTCAGAAGATCAAAACTGCCTTGATGCTTCTCGGATTGGTATTGGGTGTGTCTTGATGTAGGAGGGTAGAGTGAATGCTTATGCTTCGCGCCAATTGAAGCCCCATGAGAAGAACTACCATTTTCATGATTTGGAATTGGTAGCCATCATTCATGCATTGAAGATTTGGTGGCATTATCTCTACTGTGTGTCTTGTGAGGTATTTATGGATCATTGGAGTCTCCAGCACTTATTCAAACAAAAGGATCTAAATTTGAGGCAGCGTAGATGGTATGAGCTACTAAAGGACTATGATATTACCATACTGTATAATCCTGCGAAGGACAATATGATGGCCGATGCCTTGAGTAGAAAGGCAGTGAGTATGTGCAGCCTTGCATTTATTCCGATAGGTGAGAGACCGCTTACATCAGATGTTAAGGCATTGGCAAATCAGTTCGTGAAATTAAATATTTCAGAGCCTAGTCGGGTTCTAGCTTGTGTGATTTCTCGGTCTTCCTTATATGATCGCAATAAAGAGCGTCAGTATGATGATCCTCATTTGTTTATCCTCAAGGACACAGTTCAGCACAGTGATGAAAAGGAAGTTACTATTGGGGATGATGGGGTGTTGAGGATGCAGGGTCAGATTTGTGTGCCCAATGTAGACGGGCTACGTGAGTTGATTCTTGAGGAGGCCCACAGTTGGCGGTATTCCATTCATCCGAGTGCCACAAAGATGTATCAGGACTTGAGGCACTACTATTGGTGGAGGAGGATAAAGAAAGATATAGTGGGGTTTGTAGCTCGGTGCCTAAATTGTCAGCAGGTGAAGTATGAGCATTAGAGACGGGGTAGGTTGCTTCAGAGGCTTGAGATTCTGGAGTGGAAATGGGAGTGTATCACCATAGACTTCGTAGTTGGGCTCCCATGAACTTCGAGGAAGTTTGATGCTACTTGGGTGATTGTTGATCGATTGACCAAGTCCACACATTTCATTCCTGTTGGGACTACTTATTCTTCGGAGCGACTGGCTGAGATCTACACCCGCAAGATTGTTCGCCTTCATGGTGTGCCGGTGATTATTTCAGATCGGGGCACGCAGTTTACATCACAGTTTTGGAGAGCAGTACAACGAGAGTTAGGCACACGGTTTGAGTTGAGTACAACATTCCACCCTCATGTAAATGGACAGTCCGAGCGCACTATTAAGATATTGGAGGATATGCTACGCGCTTGTGTCATGGATTTTGGGGGTTCTTGGGATCATTTTCTGCCACTTGCCGAGTTTGCCTTTAACAATAGCTACCAATTGAGCATTCATATGGCTCTATATGAGGCTTTGTATGGGAGATGGTGTCGGTCTCCGGAGGGTTGGTTTGAGCCGGGTGAGGCTAGACTAGGTTAAGTTGATTCAGGATCGGCTTCGCATGGTGCAGTCTAGACAGAAGAGTTACACTAATCAGAAGGTTCGCGATGTTGCTTACATGGTAAGGGATAAGGTACTACTCAGAGTTTCCCCCATGAAGGATGTTATAAGGTTTGGGAAGAAGGGAAAGTTGAGACCTCAGTACATTGGCCTGTTTGAGATGCTTGAGAGGATTGGAGAGGTGGCTTATAGGATTGCATTGCTACTATTCTATCGAGTGTTCATCCAGTGTACCATGTTTCCATGCTCCAAAATGATGTCGGCGATCCGTCTCATATTTTGGATTTCAGCACGGTTCAGTTGGATAGTGGTTTGACTTATGATGTGGAGTCGGTGGCCATTTTGGATTGGCAGGTTCAAAAGTTGAGGTCAAAGAACATAACTTCAGTGAAGGTGCAGTGGAGAGGTCAGCCAGTCAAGGAGGCTACTTAGGAGACCGAGCGGGAGATGCGGAGCAGATATCCATGCCTATTTGAGACTCTAGGTATGATTCTAGACCCATTCAAGGATGAACGTTTGTTTAAGATGGGGAGGATGTACGACTCAGCTAGTCCTTTTGAGTGTTGTATCCCAATTCCCCTATTTACTGATTATTCTATGCTCAATTATTGTTATGTGACTTGACAGGGTGGTTGTTTTAGTTTCGGGGATGTTTCGGAATGAATTGTGACACTTAGTCCCAAGGTTGGAAGCCTAAGTTTAAAGAGTTGACTGGATGTTGACTTATGTGTAAATACCTCTGGAATGAAGTTTTGGCAGTTTATATAGCTCTGTAGGGTTATTTTGGACTTAGGAGTGTGTTCGGATAGTGATTTGGAGGTCCGTAGGTGATTTTGGCTTGAAATGGCGAGAGTTGGAAAATTAGAAGTTTGGAGAGTTGAGAAGTTTGACTGAGAGTTGACTTTGTGGTTACCGGGCTCGGATTTTGGTTCCGAAAGTTGGAATAGTTCCATTGTGTCATTTATGACTTGTGTGCAAAATTTGAGGTCAATCGAAGTTGATTTGATAGGTTTCGGCATCAATTGTAGAAGTCGGAATTCATTAGTTTTCATTAGGCTTGAATTATGGTGCGATTCGTATTTTTGATGTTGTTTGATGTGATTTGAGGCCTCTACTAAGTTCGTATCGTGTTTTAGGACTCGTTGGTATATATGGACGGGAATGATTTGGATAGGAATCAGATTGAAATTTGGAGCAGAAGACTAGTTGGTGCAACACCACTTTCATGGCATGAGTTCTCCGTATTATTTCTGGAGACGTTTGTGCCACAGACCCGTAGAGAGGAACTGCACAGGCAGTTCGAATATTTACCTCAGGAGGACTTGTCCGTGACTCAGTATGAGATGTGGTTTTCAGAGTTGGCTCGTTATGCAGTTTGGTTGGTTCCCACTGGGAGGGAAAAGATCAGAAGGATCATTAATGGCCTCAACCAGCAGTTTCGTTTTGTTATGACTCTGGGGAATATAGTAGGTGCTAGATTCGACGAGGTGGTTGACAGTGCTCGACGGCTAGAGATGGTTCTTACTCAGGAGCGCGAGGAGAGGGAGGCCAAGAGGCCTCGTGGTTCGGGTAATTCCAGCGGTGTTCCTTCTGGGGGAAGCCCTATCACAGCAGGGGTCGACCTTATAGACCCGCTCAGATGGCTCGTTCGGCTCATCATGGCGCATCAGCTATCCATGGTTCATACAATGCTCGACAAAGTCAGTCTTCTTTTGGTTCACTTCTAGTTCAGATTTCATCTCGTGCACCATCAGTTCAGGGTTCATCCGTACCAGGTTCTTCTGGTAGTTATTCTGGTTCTCGAGGTCCGCCTTAGAACTCGCCACTATTTTTCGAGAGGGATTGCTATGAGTGGAGATCTGGGTCATGTGAGGAAATATTGTCCCTACTTTTCGCGAGGTCCAGTTCAGCAGAGGAGTCAAGCTACAGCTCCTGCACCATACATGTATTGTCTCAGTGTGCCACAGGGAAGCTTCTATATTATTTGACCCTTGTTCTACTTATTCGTATGTATCATCGTACTTTACTCATTATATGAATATGCCCCGTGAGTCCTTAGTTTCACCTGTTCATGTATCTACGTCGGTGAGCGATACTGTTATTGTGGACCGTGTGTAGCGATCGTGTGTTGTAATTATTAGGGGACTGGAGACTAGAGTTGATATCTTATTGCTTAGTATTGTTGATTTCGATGTAATCTTGGGTATGGATTGGTTATTTCCATGTAATGCTATTCTGGACGGTCACGCAAAAACCGTGACGTTGGCGATACCGGGATTGCCGAAGGTCGAGTGGAGAGGTTCTCTAGATTATGTTCCCAACAGGGTAATATTTTACTTGAAGGCTCAACGTATGGTTGGGAAGGGGTGTTTATCATATTTGGCCTTTGTGAGAGATGTTGATGCAGATACTCCTACTATGGATTCAGTACCGATAGTGCGAGACTTTTCGGATTTATTTCCTGCAGACCTGTCGGGTATGCCACCCAACAAGGATATTGATTTTGGTATTGACTTGGTGTCGGGCACTCAACCCATTTCTATTCCTCCATCTTGTATGGCACCAGCTGAATTGAAGGAATTGAAAGAGCAACTTCAGAAACTTCTTGATAAGGGATTTATTAGGCCTAGTGTGTCACCTTGGGGTGCACCAGTTCTATTTGTGAAAAAGAAAGATGGTACTATACGGATGTGTATCGACTATAGGCAGTTGAACAAAGTTACAATCAAGAATAAGTATCCTTTGCCGTGTATTGATGATTTATTTTACCAGCTTTAGGTAGCGAGGGTGTTCTCCAAAATTGATTTGAGATCTGGGTATCACCAGTTAAAAATTCGGGACTCGGATATTCTAAAGATGGCATTCAGGACCCGTTATGGTCACTATGAATTTCTCGTGATGTCGTTTGGGCTAACCAACGCCCAGCAATATTTTTGCACTTGATGAATAGTGTATTCCAGCCTTATCTTGATTTGTTTGACGTAGTATTTACTGATGATATCTTGGTGAACTCACATAGATAGGAAGAACATGCACAATATTTAAGTATTATACTACAGAAACCGAGGGAGGAGAAACTTTATGCCAAATTATCCAAGTGTGAGTTCTATCTTAGTTCAGTGGCATTCTTGGGACACATAGTGTCGAGTGAAGGAATTAAGGTGGATCCGAAGAAAATAGAGGCAGTTCAGAGTTGGCAAAGGCCATCTTCAGCTATTGAGATTCGGAGTTTTCTTGGCTTGGCTGGTTATTATCGTCGCTTTGTGGAGGGCTTCTCGTCTATTGGATCGCCCCTGACTAAATTTACCCAGAAGGGTGCTCCATTCAGGTGGTTGGATGAGTGTGAAGAGAGCTTTCAGAAGCTCAAGACTGCCTTGACCACAACTCCAGTTCTAGTTTTTCCTTCAGATTGAGGCTCTTATACAGTGTATTGTGATGCTTCTCGGATTGGTATTGTGTGTGTCTTAATGTAGGAGGGTAGAGTGATTGCTTATGCTTCGCGCCAGTTGAAGCCACATGAAAAGAACTACCTTGTCCATGATTTAGAATTGACATCCATTGTTCATGCATTGAAGATTTGGAGGCACTATCTCTATGGTGTGTCTTGTGAGGTATTTACAGCTCATCAGAGTCTACAACACTTATTCAAACTGAAGTATCTAAATTTGAGGCAGCGGAGATGGTTGGAGCTGTTAAAGGACTAGGATATCACTATTCTGTATCATCCTAGGAAGGCCAATGTGGTGGCCGATTCCTTGAGTAGAAAGGCGGTGAGTATGTGTAGCCTTGCATTCATTCCTGTTGGTGAAAGGCCTTTTGCAGTTGATGTTCAGACCTTGGCTAATTAGTTTGTGAGGTTAGATGTTTTGGAGCCCAGTCAGGTTCTAGCTTGTGTGGTTTCTTGGTCTTTCTTATATGACCGCGTCAGAGAGAGCCAGTATGATGATCCCTATTTGTTTGTCCTTAAGGACACAGTTCAACACGGTTATGCAAGAGATGTTACTATTGGGGATGATGGGGTTATTAAGGATGAAGGTTCGGATTTGTGTGCCAAATGTATATGGGTTGTGTGAAATAATTCTTGAAGAAGCCCACAGTTTGCGGTATTCCATTCATCCGGGTACCACAAAGATGTATCATGACTTGAGACAGCACTACTGGTGGAGAAAAATGAAGAAAGATATAGTGGGTTTTCTATCTTGGTGTTTAAATTATCAGTAGGTGAAGTACGAGCATCAGAGAACTGACAGATTGCTTCAGAGACTTGAAATTCCGGAATGGAAGTGGGAGCGTATTACCATGGACTTCGTAGTTGGACTCCCACGGACTTTGAGGAAGTTTGATGTTGTTTGGGTGATTGTAGATTGGTTGACCAAGTCCGTGATTTTTATTCCAGTCTGTACTACTTATTCTTCGGAGCGGTTGGCTGAGATTTATATCCGTGAGATTGTTCGCCTTCACGGTGTGCCAGTGTCCCTCATTTCTGATCGGGGCACTCAGTTTACATCACAGTTTTGGAGGGCAATACAACGAGAGTTAGGCACATAGGTACAGTTGAGTACAACATTTCACTCTCAGACAGACGGACGTACAGTCCGAGCGCACTATTCAGATATTAGAAGATATGCTATGCATTTGTGTTATAGATTTTGGGGTTTCTTGGGATCAGTTTTAGCCACTGGCAGAGTTTGCCTATAACAACAGCTACCAATCGAGCATTCAAATGGCTCCGTATGAGGCTTTATATGGCAGACGATGTCGGTCTCCGGTGGGTTGGTTTGAGCCGGGTGAGGCTAGGCTATCGGGTACTGATTTAGATCGAGATACTTTGGAAAATGTTAAATTGATTCAGGAACGACTTCGCACGAATCAGTCTAGACAGAAGAGTTATGCCGACCGGAAGGTTCGCGATGTTGTGTTATGAGATTTGGGAAGAAGTGCAAGTTCAGTCCTAGGTATATTGGACCTTTAGAAATACTTTAGAAGATTAGAGAGGTGGATTATGAACTTGCATTGCCGCCTAATCTATCGGTGTTAATCCAGTGTTTCATGTATCTATGCTCTGGAAGTATGTCGGAGATCCGTCTCATGTTTTGGATTTCAGTACAATGCAGTTAGATGGTAATTTGAATTATGATGTGGAGCTGGTGGCCATTTTGGACCGGTAGGTTCGAAAGTTGAGATCAAAGAACATAACTTCAGTGAAAGTGCAGTGGAGAGGCCAGCCAGATGGAGAAGCTACTTGGGTGATTGAGCGAGAGATGCGGAGCAAATATCCACACATATTTGAGACTTCAGGTATAATTCTAAATTCATTCAAGGATGAACGTTCCTTTAAGAGGGGGAGAATGTAACGACCCGGCCGGTCGTTTTGAGTATTACAACCTTGTTCCCCCATTTACTACTCAATTTGTGTTTTACAATTGTTATATGACTTGCCGGGGTAATTGGTTCGGGTCCGGTGAGGTCTTGGAATGAATTGGAACATTTAGTTTTAAGGTTTAAAGCTTAAGTTAAAATAGTGATCGGATGTCGACTTATTTGTAAACGACCCCGAAATTGAGTTTTGATGATTCCAATAGCTCTTTATGGTGATTTTGGACTTAGTAGCATGTCCGAAAAAAGTATTTGGAAGCTCGTAGCTAAATTAGGCTCGAAATGGCGAAAATAAAAATTTAAGTTTGGAAGTTTGACCGGGGAGTTGACTTTTTGATATCGGGGTCGGAATCTAGTTCTAAAAATTTTCATAGGTCCGTTATGTAATTTATGACTTGTGTGCAAAATTTGAGGTCAATCGGACTTTATTTGATAGGTTTCGTCGTTGAATGTTGAAGTTGAAAGTTCTTAGTTTCATTAAGCTTGAATTGGGATATGATTCGTGTTTTCAGCGTTATTTGATATGATTTGAAGGCTCGACTAAGTTCGTATGATGTTTTAGGACTTGTTGATGTACTCTGTTGAGGTCCCGAGGGCCTCGGGTGAGTTTCAGATGGTTAACGGATCGAATATTTGGACTTTGGAAGATCTGGAAATTTTTTCTTCTGGTGTAACCACTCCTGCGAAGCTTTCATCGTAGGTGTGACACCGCAGGTGCGCAAGGACCATCGCAGAAGCAGCCAAGAGTGAAGGGCTGGGCAGGTTGCGCAGGTGCGAAGATTTTCCCGCACCTGTGAGGTCGAATATGCGATTGATTGACCGCAGAAGCGGAAATAGGGGGAATTTGGACTCGTCGTAGAAGCGTGTCCGCAGAAGCGGTTAAAATACCGCAGATGCGAAACCCCTGGCAGTATACATTTCGAAGGGGTTCTGAGTTTTCCCATTTTGGGGATTTCAAACACGGGTTTGGGGCGATTTTCAGAGGGAATTCACGGAAAAACTTGAGGTAAGTCACTTGTGATCATTTCTACTCCATAATATTGAATTATCATCGAATAATCCGACTATATTACGTGTTTTTGAGGTGTAAATCCGAAATTTGGACCTAGGGATTTCAAATAAGAATTTAAGATTGGAGGTCGAGTTGATGTCGGAAATTGGTAAATTTGGTATGGTTGAACTTGTGGTTGAATGGGCGTTCATATTTTATAACTTTTGTCGGGTTCCAAGCCGTGGGCCCCACGGGCGATGTTTGAGTTAAATTTCAGATTTTGTTGGAAAATTAGTATTTTCATATGGAATAAATTCCTATGATTTGTATTGACTGAATCGAATTAATTGTGACTAGATTTGAGGCGTTCGGAGGCCGATTCGCGAGGTAAGGGTATAGCGGAGTAAAGAATTATACGGTTTGAGGTAAGTAACATTTCTAAACTTGGTTCTGAGGATATGAATCCCTGAATTTTGTGTTATCTCAACTGTTGGAGGTGACGCACATGCTAGGTGATGAGTGTGTGGACGTGCACCATAGAAATTGTGACTTGAATATATTCAGTGGAGTTGTAAAATTTTAAGAATCGTGTTATTATCCGATTAGTTTCTACGTGTTAGGGAATTGAGCTGAGACTCGTATTAAAGATCATGTTTAGGCTACGTGCCGATACTTTGGGAACTACAGGGTCGTGTTACTATTGAATTTAATTATTTTTAAAATGTACATTTCATACTCAGTCATGTTCATCCATTGTGAGGATATTTATAGGATCGGGGATGCCCTCCTGAAGCAGGCCATATTGGCTTTATATATATTATTATTATATGGATCGGGGCTGGCCGCCAGGCCATTCAACCACGAGTCCAACCATACCAAATTTATCAATTACCGACATCAACTCGACCTCCAAATCTTAAATTCTTATTTTGAAATCCCTAGGTCCAAATTCCCGATTTACACCTCAAAAACACGTAATCTAGTCGGATTATTCGATGATAATTCAATATTATGGAGTAAAAATAATTACTAGTGTCTTATCTTAAGTTTTGCCATGAATTACCTCTGAAAATTGCCCCAAAACCGTTCTTGAAAGTCCAAAAACGGCAAAAATCGGAACCCCTTCAAAATGTATACTGCCAGGGGTTTCGCATTTGTGGTATTTTAACCGTTTCTGCGGAGACGCTTCTGCGACGAGTCCAAACTCCCCTTATTTCTGCTTCTGCGGTCAATCATCCGCAGTTGCGACCTCGCATGTGCGGAAAAATCTTCGCACATGCGCAACCTACCCTACCCTTCAATCCTGGCCGCTTCTGCGATGGTCTTTGCGCACCTGCGGTGTCTCACTTGCGATCAAAGCTTCGTAGATGCAGTTACACCAGAAGTAAAATTTTCAGATTTTCCTAAGTCCAAATTTTCGATCCGTTAACCATCTGAAACCAAATTTTCGATCCGTTAACCATCTGAAACTCACCCAAAGCCCCCGGGACCTCAACCAAATATATCAACAAGTCCTAAAACATCATACGAATTTAATCGAAGCCTCAAATCACACCAAACAACGCTAAAAACACGAATCATACCCCAATTCAAGCCTAATGAAACTAAAAAAATTCCAACTTCTATATTCGATGTCGAAACCTATCAAATCATGTCTGATTAACCTCAAATTTTTCACACAAGTCATAAATGACATAACAAACCTATGAAAATTTTCAGAACTGGAGTCCGACCTCGGTATCAAAAAGTCAACTCCCCGGTCAAACTTCCAAACTTAAACTTCATATTTTTGCCATATTAAACCTAATTTAGCTACGGGATTCCAAATAATTTTCGGACACGCTCCTAAGTTCAAAATCACCATACGGAGGTATTGGAATCATCAAAGCTATGTTCCGGGATCGTTTACACATAGGTCGACATCCAGCCAACCTTTTCAACTTAAGTTTTAAACTTTGGAACTAAGTGTTCAAATTCATTCCAAGACCTCACAGGACCCAAACCAATTACCCCGGCAAGTCATATAATAACTGTAAAGAACAAATTGAGCTAATAAATAGGGGAACAGGGTTGTAATACTCAAAACAACCGGCTGGATCGTTACATGAACGGCCCGATCCTATAAGAGTGGTGTTATTATACTGCCGAGGCGAACAGCCCGATCCCATTAGAGTAGAGAAGTTTACCTCGCTCGCGGAAGTGCTTGAAAGCGAGAGGACATGGATTTTTCATAATTATTCAGTATTCCTCAATTTTCCGAAATAAGAAGACTAAGTCGATAATTGCAACTTTAAAATCCCTAGTCTCAGCTCTATTCATGACAGTTAGTACGCATGATAAACATAACAGTACAATTAAAGTCATGATGTGGATCTAAGTCTACCCGGATATATTATGAAATATAGCTACGCACGGAATCTCGCCACCTAGTGCGTACATTGCTCCCCACTCAAGTAATACACAACAAGATACACCTATGGGGATGAGTTCCCTCTTACAAGGTTAGGCATGTGAATTACCTCATTTCCAAGCTCACTTCTAATCCACTAATCCTCTCTAAAAGCCCCAAATCGATGCTGAACAATCTAAAACTAGTCATATATTGTATAATTTAATCAATATATACTCAAAAGTTCATAATTTAGCTACTAGAGTAATTGCCCAACCCAAATTAGAAGATTCTGAAAATTCGTCCTTGGGCCCACATGCCCGGATTCCGAAAATTTTCGAAAATAAATATTACCCATAGCCTCAAGAATTCAAATATATAATTTTTACTTAATTCCATAACCAATTTTGTGGTCAAATCTCATTTTTACCAAAACCCTAGGTTTTTCACAAATCCCATTAATTTCACCATTTTTTCATGTTAAATCTACCTATGATTGGTATAATTAGCTAAGGACTTGATAGGGATCACTTACCTCTTGATGTTGATGAAATCCCTCCACGTAATGCTCTAAAAATCGCCTAAGATCAAGTGGGAAATGAGGGACATAAAGCTAAGTCTCGTAATAAAAGCTCTTGCACCAGTCGCAGATGTCGCATTTGCAACATCTTATTAGAAAATGCGACAAAACTATCGCAAATGAGAAGGCCGGCCATCTCTGCTATGGTCACAAATGCGACCAAATCTTCGCAAATGCGAAGAGTGACAGGTTCGCAAAAGCGGCAGGATCTTCGCAAATGTGAAATCCTTAGAGCCTTCCCATCTTCGCAAATGCGAAAGGCTTCTCGTAAATGCAAGCTTGCAAATGCGAACAAAACTTTTCATTTGTGATACCTGATGCACCAGCAAAAAAATAGAAAAACTGTTGTCCTTCCACCCCTCTGAACGCGTCTGAAACTCACCCGAGCCCTCGGGGCTCCACACTAAACGTCCACACAAGTATAAAAATATCATACAAACTTGCTCGAGCAATCAAAACACTGAAATAACATCTAGAATCACGAATCAATGCCAAAACGCATGAATTAAATCATGAAACTCAAAAACTTCTAAAAACACTTATGCGCGTCCGATTCCTATCAAATCAACTCGAAATGACGCAAAATTTTGCGTGCAAGTCATAAATTACCATACAGAACTATTTCTAATCTTGGAATCCCAAACGGTCCTCCATAACACCAAATTCTACTCTAAATCAAACTTAAAGAACTTGGAAAACCTTCAATGTGCCCACTTCCAATATTAAGCACCGAAATGCTCCCGGGTCATCCGAAATCCGATCCGAACACATGCCCAAGCCCAATATTAATAGCACATTATGTTGCTCAGCTACAAGAAGATGTTAGATAAGTTCAGAATACTTTTTGAATCCCATCTCTCGATATTGATGTTGTATGAGCATATTCGAGGCATTCAAAGTGGTGAAAGTTTTCTCCAACATATCATGATCAGTAATATTATCACCACATAATTTTAATTGGGAAATAATTCTGAACATAACAGTATTATACGCACTGATAGATTTAAAATCTTGTAGCCTTAGATGAGTCCAATCATAACGTGCTTGTGGAAGAACGATCATCTTCAGGTGGTCATATCTATCTTTCAAATTCCCAAGCCCTAATCTCCCAAATCTCACCTCAAACACTCACCAACTAGGTGTAAAATCAGTGGGGAAACACCATTATTGAATAAAAACAGGCACAAGGAACTTACCTCAAATATCTCTCAAAATTCCCAAAATCCGAGCTAATAAATGATGAAAAAATGGTGAAAAATCTCGAAGTATTCTATTTATAGGTTCTGTCCAGACTTCTTGCACCTGCGGCTCCATTTCCGCATCTACGAAGCCCACATCTGCGGGCAAAGCCCCGATTCTGCGGAAAAATCCCTAAACACTGCCTCCGCTCCTGTGATCAAGTGACCGCATCTGCGCTCTTCGTGGGTGCGGGAACTACATCGCACCTGCGGTCCAAACTCACACATGTGCTCCTAAATCTGCTTCTGCGACCATCGCAGGTGCGTGAATGCCATCGCACATGCGTCCTCTGCCCAGGTCCTCCTTAACCGCATCTGCGGCTCCTCCTTCACTTCTACGGGCTCGCACCTGCGGTTCCCACTCCGCAGGTGCGGTTACACCTGTAGCAACAGCTTCAACTGCAATTCCTCAACTCCCATAAAGCCGTTAACCACCCGAAATCACCCCGAGGCCTCCGGGACCTCAACTGATCATACCAATAAGTCATGTAACCCCATGCGAACTTAGTCGAACCTTCGAATCACTCAAGACAACATCAAAACACCAATTACACCCGGATTCAAGACTAAAGAACTTCTAAACTTTCAAATTTCACAAACGATGCCGAAACCTACCACACCACATCCGATTGACCTCAAATTTTACACACAAGTCACAAATGAAATCACGAACCTATTCCAACTTTCAAAAATCCAATCCGACCCCGATATCAAAATTTTCACTGCCGGTCAAAATCGCCGAAATATCAACTTTCGCCAATTCAAGCCTAATTCTACTACGTACCTCCAAATCACATTCCGGACGTGCTCTTAAGTCCAAAATCACCTAACGGAGCTAACAGAACCATAAAAATTCAAATCCGAGGTAATTTTCTCCCAAGTTAACATCCGGTCGACTTTTCCAACTTACTTCCAATTAAGAGACTAAGTGTCTCAATTCACTCCAAAATCACTCCGGACCCGAACCAACCAATCCGGTAAGACATAATATAGCTTTAAAGCACAAAAAAAGCAGAAATGGGGGAAATGGGGGAAACGGGGCTATAACTCTCGAAACGACCGGCCGGGTCGTTACACTTTGAATAGTATAATCCAGAAGATAAAGTTGGTAACTTTTCTACAATGCACTTCTGGCCAGAAACATTCTTTGTAATACAAAGATATTCCATATTCATTCCATCTATCATCTCAACATGATACCCATTTCGGCGGATATCTATAAAACTCAACAAGTTTCTTCGGAATTTGGAGGAGAATAATGCATTGTCTATAATAAGTTTTGTTCCCTTAGACAGAAATATAGTGGCTCTTCCGGAACCTTCAATCAAACGTATATTACCAGAAATTGTTGAAACATTTGCTTTTTTCTTATGCAAATAAGAAAAGTATTTCTGATCTTTGAATATGGCATGAGTTATTCCACTATGAATTACACAAATATCTTCACGATTGGTCTTTGATCCAAACATAATTTGATGATTATCTATATTCTTCAAAATGATATAAACAAAATAAATATGATAATAAACATCATTATCAAAGTATGAATTTTATTTATATACAACAATTACATAACCATACTATCTATTAAAAATAATAAAAATTAAAATATTTACATTTCTACAGATTCATCACCGATCACATGACTTGTTTCTCCTTCCGGGAGTGCAAAGTAATCAACTACATCCAAATGCATGAAGTCTAAATTATCTTTAGAAATAAAATTTGCTTCAAGATTTTTCTCTGTCTTCTTCTAGGAGGCTTTATACAGCTCAACCAGGTGCTTTGGCGTACGACAGGTACATGACCAGTGCCCTTTTCCTCCACATCTATAGCATGCATTTTCTGCCTTTGCTGTTTGTACTGTTTCATGCTTTTGTTCCTTCCTTTTCCACTGCTGGTGGTGAGGAGGGTTCTTTGGTGTATTATTATTATCATGATTAGAGTTTCTTCCCCGACCACGGCCATTACCACGACTGGGGCCACGTCCTCTTCCACGCTTAACTTGGTGGAAGTTCGTCTTATTCACTTCAGGGAATGGACAAGAACCAGCAGGTCGGCTTTCATAATTTTTCATTAATAGCCCATTATGTTGTTCGGCTACAAGAAGATGTGAGATAAGTTCAAAATACTTTTTGAATCCCATCTCTCGATATTGCTGTTGTAGGAGCATATTCGAGGCATGAAAAGTGGTGAAAGTTTTCTCCAACATATCATGATCAGTAATATTATCAACACATAATTTTAATTGGGAAATAATTCTGAACATAGCAGAATTATACTCACTGATAAATTAAAATCTTGTAGCCTTAGATGAATCCAATCATAATGTGCCTATGGAAGAACGACCATCTTCAGGTGGTCATATCTGTCTTTCAAATTATTCCACAGTATGACTGGATCTTTAGTAGTGAGATATTCCATTTTTAAGCCTTCATCAAGGTGATGGCGTAGGAATATCATTGCTTTGGCACGATCTTGGTTTGATGCTTGATTTTTGTCCATGATGGTGTTTGCCAGACCCATCACATCAAGATGAATTTCAGCATCAAGCATCCAAGACATGTAGCTTTTGTCCGATATATTCAGGACTACAAACTCAAGTTTAGAAAGATTTGACATTATTTAGAAAAAGAAAGTTCGTACCTCTGATACTTTCAAAGTATTTGCTCGAGATGGCAGAGTCCGGTGCTGATAACGTGTTATAAAATAAAGACTGTAAAGTAAAGACAAGTATAGAGAGAAACTGATATATTATTCAAACTTCAAACTTATGTACATAATGAATTGAAAACTCTTCTATTTATAGAAGAAAGGAAGCTAATGTGTAAACTGCTTGTAAGCTGCTACTGCAAGTTGCTGTGTAAGCTGCTATTGTAAGCTGTTGTGTAAGCTGCTTGTAAGATGCTACTACAAGCTACTGCGTAAGCTGTTTGTGAGTTGCTTGTATGCTGCTACTGTACCAGATATAGATAATCTTCTACCAGAAGTAATGTTTATCCATAACGGAGTACCAAAATAATAAGCTTCTTCAGGAGGCTTATTTCCAATAGAGTACTAAATAGATAAACATATTTACGGTGGAGTCTCATATGGATAAGCTTCTTCAGGAAGCTTGTTTACAATCGGGTACTAAATGAACATCCATAAGATAATATATTTATAACACACTTCAATATATTTTTATTCTTTGTTCTTCGATTCAAGTCTCCATTCTTCAACAGTTAAATATCAAGTATTATTGTGGTGCTTCAGTGTATAGATTTGAAAAGCAGTAGAATATTTTTGTTTGTTCTATTTTTAGAATTCAAGCCTTACGACAAGCGTACTCGAGTAAAAATTTAATCTAATATCAAGTTATCTATTCCTTAACGCTTTCTATCTTTTTATTATTTTCTTACCTAAAATTTAATATTTTTGCTATTGTTATTTCATGTGTATTGTCACGACCCAAAATTCCACCACAAGCGTCGTGATGACATTAAGTCCCTAAGACTAGGTAAGCCGATTACAATTACAATTCAAGCCAATTTTGTTTTTTTGAAATAGATAATCAAATACGCGTGTCGAAACCAACATCGGAAATAATTCTAATAACCTCCCAAGACTGGTAATACTGAGTCACGAACTCTAACTGAATACATGCAATGATCTCAAGGATCGAATATACAATATTGTTCGAATAATAATTAACAGTACAATAAAATGGAAAGACTCCAAGGGACTGTGACGACCAAGCATCTCTACCTTGAATCCTTGCGATCAACATACTAACTCTGCCCGAGTCCGTTATCTCCAATACTTGTCTCTACACAAAAATGTGCAGAAGTGTAGTATGAGTACATCACGGTCGGTACCCAGTAAGTATCAAGACTAACCTCGCTGGAGTAGTGACGAGGTATAGTCAAGACACTCACTAGTCAAATAACCTGTACAATATAGCAGTATACAATAGTCTGGAAAACAACTAGCAATAATAGCAACAAAATCAACCAGTGATATAAACAGCAAGGCAACAAGAACAACATAATTAAACGAACAAGGAACACAAGTACAACCAATTAAACATATCCTTCAAATATAAATCTTTCACATATAATTCTTTCGAATAAATACCTTTCGAATATGCTTCTTTCAAATAAAAGTCTTTCGAATATAATTCTTTCAAATAAAAGTCACTATGTGACACCTCATTTCATAATCATAAAATACGGGTCTCAACCCACTTTCATATTTTTGTAACATCGGTCTCAGCCCACTTTTACATTTTCACGGCACCTCGTGCCCATATTTCTATCATAACTGCACGGACAACTCACGTGCCAATAATATAATTATCATTTACTCACGGCACCTCGTGCACACGTCTCATATCACAACTGCACGGACAGTTCACGTGCCAATATCTTAATTATCATATTTCCCCGGCACCTCGTGCCCACATTTCATATCACATCTGCACAGGAAAATCATGTGCCAATAACATAATCCGCTTGGCAATAGCCACATGCCCATAATTTTAACATAGATCAGACTATTATCAAGTTTACCGAAACAACAAGACAAGTTACACAACGTATAAAAATAAACACAAGGAAAATCACAACATCACATGAAAATTACCTACACAATAATCCCACATTATCACATAAAAATTACCAACACAATAACCCCATATCATCACATATCATCCCTGATAATAACCACTCTTATCTCTCCTATAGCCACCCTTATCACTCCTATAATAACCTCCCTTATCCCTCCGCCCTGACAATATCAATAGCCACCCTTATCGCTCCTATAGCCACCTTTATCGCTCTTATATCCACCCTTATCGCTCATATAGCCGCCCTTATCACTCCTATAATAGCCTCCCTTGTCGCTCCGTTTAATAGCCTCCCTTATCACTCCACCCAGACAATATCGCCACACATAACAACAATGAAATGCCACCCTTATGCTTCCATAATGTCAACAATGGAATGCCACCCTTATACGGAGCATAACAGTAACCCAAATCACACAACAATTCACACAGAATATTATCACAACAGCACAACATCATCAACTTGTATTTACAAATTGCCTGTAGGCCACAACCATTCCAAGGGTACAAGAAAGTAAATTAATTTCACAATAGATAGTCCACGGCTCAACACAATGTATATAAAATCTCAAAACAAATCACCATAAAGATGGAAAAATAACTCATCATAGGACAATGCCTTCTTTAATCCAAATTTTAGATAAATATATAGACGTCTCAATTTAATCTTATTTAATAAATTATTTACAAATGAATAATCCATAATGAAATTATCTCCAGGAAATATTAACTCAACAAAAATATAGGATTCACATAACAATCAAAGTGGCAATCACACCAAATTATCATATAAAAATAAATTCAACAAACAAGGATTTGTGCATGACAAATAAAGGATTTACTATGTTCGAACAATTTTCCAATTTAATACATAAGGGCGTCTACGAGTTTCAACCAATATAATTTTCACATATAAATCAAGTACGTACTCGTCACCTCGCGTACATGGTTTCAATTACACAATTTTCACTTAAGACTCAATTCCTAAGGGGTAATTCTCCAACTCAAGGTTAGGCAAGATACTTACCTCAAGCAACTCAATCCACTGGTAAGCCTTTTTCCGCAATTATCGAACTCCGAATGGCTCGAATCCAGATGAATATTTCCTTGAAAATGCGTCGGCAAAATCGCTACAAACCGAGATTTCTTGATTCAACTCTTTAGTGATATTAAAACCTCCAACTACTCTTACAACTTCGATCTACATCAACATAATTCAATTGGACTAATATTAGTAAAACTTTCAGGTTTTAGGTCATTTAGGTATTTTATCAAATACCTGGTAGGCATGAATCTCCACATATCTTAACCATAGAATTAGTTCATTCAACTACTACCATTTACCAATAATTTATCCCACCTTCATTCTTAAATAATTCATAACTTCCAACATCACATGACCATCCATCCACACCCAACTAACAAAATTCCATCAAATAATCACCTTTCAATCTCTATAATGGTTATGTATTTAAATTGGGAACATATGGCTTCCAATCACCATACCATAAGTTCTAATATTCATACTCATATTTCCATAATATATCCATACATGTAAGTCTAAGGATGTAGGATTACCTTTTGAAAGAAATCTTGCAAAACCCTCCTTTGAGTTCTTGAAGAAATTTCTTGAAGATCTAAGTATTTTATGTGTAGATTTGATCAACTAGTATAGAAATGATAGAATTTCACACCAAGATAATGGGTATTGCTTACCTTGAATAAGAGGGGAGCTTGTGGTCTTGAGAGAGTGGAGAAGAGCTCCAAAATTCGTCCAAATAAAATGGGGAAAATGAGCCCCGAATTGGCTTAAAAAGAGCTGGAGCTGACCCCGCGCCTGGTCTGGCAAAGTGACCCTCACTTCGCTGTCCACTGCATGCAAGAGAAGACAGGATCCGCGCCCCATCTGGCGAAGTGACCCTCACTTCGTTGTCCACCAAAATAACTAGGTGATCTAACTTTGGTATTTTGATCATAACTTTTAGTAGGAATGTCCAAATGACGAACTGCTTGATGCTTTAGAAACTAGACTCAAAGGGATACATTCTAGGTGCAAAATTTATGGAAAGTATCTTCACATTATGAGAGTTATACCCATTCAAATGTAGGTGTTGTGCAAATTAAGACACCTTTTCCACTTAATATTTCTAACTTTCGCTAATTAGTGTTGAAACCTTCTAGACCTATTCAAATGCAAATTCGGGTATGTGCCCAAGTCCAAACACCATCCGGTCCTAACAGAACCATAAAAATTTCGACCCGAGGTCGAATACTAAAAAGTCAAATTTGGTCAACTCTTTCAACTTAAGGCTTCCAACATGGAATTTATTCTTCCGAACTAATCCTGAAACACTTGAAAATCAAAACCGACGATTCACACACGTCATAATACATCATATGAAGCTATTCAAGACTTCAAATAGTTGGAAGGAGCGTAAATGTTCAAAACGACAAGTCGGGTCGTTACATGTATATAGTGTCCTTTTAGATTATTTATTAGAACATAAGTATGCCAAATACAAAATATAAATCTGGTTATGAATAACTCAAGGGAAAAAAAACAAATTCAAAATTTAACACAATCCCAAAAAGGTGATCTTAATAAATTTTTATTTAATAATAAAACTTTTGAATCGGAAAACTTTGAAGAATGTTCTCTAGATGAGTAAGCTAGTAGTTTAGTTGAGTTAGATAATTCAAAAAAATAACAATAGCTTATAAATGAATTAAATAATCAACTCCTATAAATATATATGATCCTAGTCAATGGACTAATGTTGATACAAAGTTGAGGGATCGATTACTATATATTACATTCAAAAATTGGCGAATGGTGAAAGATATGATAGAATATGATTATTTTTTTCTAAAAGACTTAGGTAAAGTATTTTACTTTTGTTGTAAGTTGTTTAGTTCAACTTCCAAAACTTGTAATAGTAAATTAGCTAGTGGAGGTAGTAATGATTAAAAATATTAGTACTAGACTGAAAACTCTTGAAACAACAACCGAGCATATTATTAACATGACTGCATAGATTGATTTAGAAATAAGACAGCAAGAAAAATTGATAAAAATATTCGAAAACAAATTTATAGAGATAGAGAGCATTAAAAAATATATTGTCAAAAATTATTATTGAGATCAAAACTCTTGGGAAAAATAATTTAGCATTTAGAGGAAAAAATAAAAAGATATATCAAGAGAACAATGAAATTTTTAAAAGTTTAATTGAAATGATTTCCAAATCGTCATGCAGGAACATGTTCGGCGAATTAAGCATGATGAAATTCATAGTCATTACCTTGGGCATAGAATACAAAATGAATTAATAAACTTATTTTCAAGTGAAATTAAGAATAGAATTATAGAAAAAATGATAAAAATAAAGTATTTCTCAATCATACTTGATTGTACTTCAGATACAAGTCATCAAAATAACTGTCTTTTATATTGTGGAGTGTGAATATTTCAGCAACTTTAATAAAAATTAATAAATATTTTGTAAAATTTTAAAAAGTAGATGATACAAGAAAAAATGGTCTTTTGAAGAAATTATAGATGAGATAAAAAAATATTGGACTTGATATTGATAATTTAAGTGGACAGAATATGATAATGGGTTCAACATGAAGGAAAACATCAAAGAGTGGAAAAAAGACTTCCTGATGTAAATTTTAGATCATTTTATACACAATGTGGTTTTTATAATCTAGATTTGGTACTTTGTGACATGGCTAATTCTTGTACAAAAGCTATATTATTTTTTGGAGTGGTAAAACGTATGTATTCACTAATTTCATCTTCTACTAAGCGATGGAAAGTATTAAAAGATAGTGTACTCAATCTAACTCTTAAATCATTGTCACAAACTCGTTGGGAATATCGTATTGAAAGTATTAAAGCAATAAAACTTCAAACTCCACAAATAAGAGATGCTTTATTAAAATTAGTAGAAATTAGCGATGATCCAAAAACTAAAAATGAAGTTAATTTGCATAGTAATATATAAACTTGAAAATTTTAAATTTTTATTGAGTATGACTATTTAGTATGATATATTATTGGGAAAAGGTCCAAAATTGCCCCTCTACTATGGTATGTTGTTTACTTCTGCCACCCGTTATACTTTTCGTCCAAATATATCCCTACCATTAACAAGGTTTGCATAATTGCCCCTAACCCTAACGGATCTATACCGTGGTAGCTGACCCACTCAATTTTCTCCATGTCAGCTGTCATGCCAGCAGGTCCCACCAAATAAAATGCCAAGGTGGAGTCCATATCACCACTTTTAATAATATCTTAGTTATTGCATTTATTAAAGTGCCACGTAAGAGTCCATATCACTATTTAAAAATATATTTTATTTATTACACTTATTTACTAAAACAACAAATTTAAAAAAAATCCCAAAAAGGTTGCTTTTTCTTCTTCCTCCATGCTTCTTCATCTTTGCTTCAAATATTTCGATCCAAACAAAATTTTTAACCAAACAGACTCAGATCGTCCAAAACTTCTCCACATGAATATTCCCAACAAACTCCAAAACACTTAGCTCAAACTTCAACAAATCAGAATACCTATCTTATGTTTTCGAGCTCTTTTACAATTCCTTCAATGGTGATTTCTATTTTTTTTAAAGATTTTGAACACCAGTGTTATTCTTTCCTTTTTAAGATCCAAAATTTATTTTCTCCGCAGGATTTCAGTATAAAAGAAGCAAGAAATTTCAGGATCTTGAGCCTTTTTCTAGCTTTGAATTTCGACGACCAAAAAAATATAATTCAAGTATTCTTTTACTCAAATCCACGAAATCAATGTTTCATTCACGACATTAAGCTCAAAACGACAACACCCAGTCGATCTCCTTCATAAATAATCAACTAATCTAAGTGGAATTCGAAAATTTTAGATACCCAAAGAATATACCGTAGTGGATTTCAAGAGCCATTATTGGAGAACACCATTGTTGACATATTGAAGGTCTTCAATTGTGATTCCTTTGATGAACCCTAAATTTTCAGCAATGATAATTTGTTAATTGGAGAAGAAGACTAGATTTTATTTTGGTGGAGGTATAATCTCTGCCATAAAAAAGGTAAAGGGAAAGAATGAAAAAAAATAAAAAAGTGTTGGGAAAGGATTTCATTTTTAGGGGGTGGGGTAAGGAGAATGTACGGGGAAATGGGAACTTTTTTTGGTCAACTATTCAAATGCAGAATATTAGAGAGGTTGGGTGGGACTTGCTGACTTGGCAGCTGTCGCGACCCAAAATCTAATCAGTCGTGATGGTGCCTATCGTGATACTAGGCAAGCTGACATCGACTGAACACTTTCAACATTTAACACAAATGAATTAATATATTTAAAATAACCGACGTCTTTCATGAAAACGGGGTAAAACCCAAAGCATAAGTGCGAAAAAATAGCCCCACATTGGGGTGTCACTGAATCATGAGCATCTAAATGTCCAGTCTAATACAAACAGTGTCTTAGTATCAATACTGGAAAGAAAGAAAACATAGAATGAGAGACAAGGTCTGCGGACGTCGGCAGCTACCTCGTAGTCCCTGGTACTCGATCGCGCATGAACTCAATGATCTCCGTGATCAAATACACCTGGATCTGCACATGAAGTGCAGGGTATAGCATGAGTACAACCAACTCAGCAAGTAACAGTAATAAATAAAGAACTGAGAAGGTAGTGACGAGCTATACAAATACAGTTCATTTTCAATAATTCCAGCAAAGAATAGACATGCTTTCAAATCCGACAGTTCAAGTCAAATCAGTTTATACAGTTACAGTGCAGGTAATCCAGATATAGAATCTTTCAGAAATTTCACAACAATGACAAATAGAAACTAAGTGAATCAACAAATGAAAAATAAGTACAGCCTCCCAGGGCAACAGACACTCAACTCGTCATAATAGCTCAATCACTCGGCTCTCAACCCTCACTACTCACACTCAATAGGTACCTGCGCTCACTAAGGGTGTGTAGACTCCGGAGGGGCTCCTTTCAACCCAAGCGCTATAATCCGCAAGGACAACTTACGTGCTATAGTATCAATATCTAGATCCGCACGGACAACTCACGTACTGCACGGACAACTCACGTGCTATAGTATAATATCTGGACCCGCACGGACAACTCACGTGCTATAGTATAATATATGGATCCACACGGACAACTCACATGCTGCACGGACAACTCACATGCTATAGTATAATATCTCACAATCAGGCCCTCGGCCTCACTCAGTCATAAATCTCTCCAGTCTCTCGGGCTCTCAATAATCATGAAAATCAACCCAAACAGCAATGATATGATGCATCAATAATGAACAATAGACACTGAGATAAAATAAACAAGTAAACTGTGACTGAGTACAAAATAATAATTTAGCAGATAGTTCAACATGTACACGACCTATGTGGGTCCCTATAGCGCCAACACATAATCTAAACATGATTTGTGGTTCGATTGCTCTACAACATGGAGGTACAGATAATAACAGATTATTCAACTACACATTTCCATGGAATGACCAAGTCATAATTCCTACAGTGCACGCCCACACCCATCACCAAGCATGTGCGTCACCCAAAAACCGATCACATAACACATAATTTGGGGTTTCATACCCTCAGGACTAAATTTAGAACTGTTACTTACCTCAAACTGCGCAAAATCCTACTCCGCAATGCCCTTGCCCTTCGAAGCAATATCCAAACGCCCCGAATCTAGCCACAAGCAGTACGATATAATTAATATAAGTTAAAAGAATCGATTCCACAAGAAAAATACGAAATTATAAGCCAAAATCCGAAATAGACTCAAACCGGCCCCCGGGCCCACGTCTCGAAATCCTACAAAAGTCACAAAATATGAACACTCATCCACTCACGAGTCCAACCATACAAGAATTACTCGAATCCAACCTCAAATCACCTTCCAAAACTCGAAATTTTAGCCTATGAAGTTTCTACCATTTCCCCCAAATTTACAACTCAAATCCCTAATTAGATGATGAAAATAGCAATAGATTCATGAAATATAGTCCAATCCGAGTTAGAATCACTTACCCCAACAATCTTCTTGAATAAACCTCGAAATATCGCCTCACACCGAGCTCTCAAAGTCCCAAAATCAAAATAGGAATCAAACCCTCGAAGTTCCATTTTCTGCCCAGTTCTTCCGCACCTGCGGACATTCTGTCGCACCTGCGACGCCGCACCTGCGGAAATTCCATTGCAGGTGCGAATCCCACTTAAGTTCCCAGATTCTGCATCTACGGTCACATATTCGCGCCTGCGGGCTCTGCCCACTTCTGCGATCCTTGCCACTTAGGCCTTTTTCCGCATCTGCGCCTCCCCTTCCGTATCTGCGATTTCGCAGATGCGCTCCTAACCTCGCACCTGCGCTTCCAGTCCAACCCAGCCTTGCCCGCATCTGCGTCCTCCTCTTCGCTTCTGCGGGGCCGAACCTGCGGGCTTCCACTGCAGGTGCGAAACACTAGAACACCACAAGAAACCAGCAATGCCTAAGTCCAAATTTCCTTCTGATGGGCATCCGAAACACCCCGAGGCCCCCGGGACCTCAACCAAACAAACCAACAAGTCATATAACCCCATGCGTACTTAGTCGAACCTTCGAATCACTCAAAACAATATCAAAACACCAATTACACTTGAATTCAAGCCTAAAGAACTTCTAAACTTTCAAATTTCACAAACGACGCCGAAACCTACCAAACCACATCCGATTGACCTCAAATTTCGCACACAAGTCATATTCAATATAACGAACCTACTCCAACTTTCGGAATCGGAATCAGACCCCAATATCAAAAAGTCAACCCCCGGTCAAACTTCTCAAAAATTCAACTTTCGTCATTTCAAGCCTAAATTAGCTACAGACCTCAAATTCACAATCCGGACACGCTCCTAAGTCCAAAATCACCCAACGGAGCTAACAGAACTCTATTCTGGAGTCGTCTTCACACACTTCCGATTACGGTCAAAATTCTAAGACTTAAGCTTCCGTTTTAGGGACTAAGTATCCCAGAATACTCCGAAACCAAAAACAAGACCTACCGGCAAGTCACTTAAGCAAAAACAGATACGGAGAAAATATTAAATAAGGGATCGGGGATAATACACTCAAAATGACTGGTCGGGTCGTTACAACAGCTGACATGGAGAAAATTGAGGGGGTCAACTGCCACGGTGTAGATCTGTTAGGGTTAGGGCAATTATGTAAACTTTGTTAACGGTAGGGATATTTTTGGACGAAAAGTATAACGAGTGACAGAAGTAAACAATATACCATAGTAGGGGGGCAATTTTGAACTTTTTTCCTATATTATTTGATGTTAATTCAATTAGTATAAGTTTGCAGTCAAAGACATGCATATTGATGTTACCATAGATAAATTAAAAGGCTTGATTTCTTTGTTTAACAAATATATAGAAGAAAGATTTTCAACCTCTATGATTTCTGTCAAGGAAATTATATTTGAAATAAATATTAAACCCGAATTGCATACAAAATGTGTGATAAATAGGAAGAAACAATTTGATGGGAATGTTGATAATAAAATCTCAAAGTCTCTCGAAGAGTCCTTTACATATGATTACTTTTCATATACAGTAGATAACGCTATTTTTTATTTTACTTCAAAATAGATTTGAATAATTCGAAGCATATGAAAATATTTTTAGTTTTCTATTTAGCGGTAAAAAACTAAAATCACAAGATGTTGAAAATTTACAAAAAAAAATATTGTCTTAATCTTGAATGTTTCTTAAAGAATAATAATCAATAAGATATAGATGGTTTAGATTTATTTTCTAAATTGAAAGTGTTAAGGGAAATAGTACAAGTAGAAGATAACAGTTTAATTGATATACTCAATCAAATATGAAGACTTGATTCTTTTTCCAAATGCCTATATTGCTTATAGAATAATATTAACAACTCTTGTTACCGTTGGTTCAGCGAAAATAAGTTTTTCAAAAATAAATGGATTAGCTATATTTGTCAATTGAGAAAGACTTATTAGGAGAAATTGATAATAAGAAAATTATTAATAACTTTGCATCTAAAAATCTGAAAAATAGATTTCAAATAAAAAGAATTTAAAAAAAAAAGAAGAAGAGTTAAGGCCCTCATTAAAGTTTGGCTTTAGGCCACAAACATCGTCAGTGTCAAGACTCGAAATTTCTACCCTCGGGATCGTGATGGTGCCTAACATTTCACTTACTAGGCAAGCCAACGTTAGAATAGTTTTAAGTCATTTTTAACAAATCAAATTAACCGATGCCAATTAAACTGAAATAACGATAATAGAAATGAAATAAACTACCAAAAGTCATAACAACCGAAATATCTAAATACAACCCAGAACCGGTGTCACAAGTGCATGAGTGACTAGAATAATACAGATAAGGGTCTGAATGAAAGTAAAACTGACTGAAAAGAAATAAACAGCTAGGATAAAGTAGAAGGGGATTTCAAGACTACGAAAGTCGACCAGTTGTACTTCAAGTCTACGATGAATGCAACATGAATGCAACATTCATGATCGCAAATGTGAATCTGCCCCCCTTCACATCTGCAGACTTCACTTCGCAAAAGCAAACATGACCCAGCCCCCCACCATCTTTGCATGTGCGAACCTGACCTCGCATTTGCTAGGCTCGCATTTGGGATCAAGTCCTCGCAAATGCGAGATCTGCAAACCTGATGCACCAACACTCTTCTAAGTTCAAAAATCACTCTGTAGCCTATCCGAAACTAACTCGAGCCCCTCGGGCTCCAAACTAAACATGCACAAAAGTGTAATAGCATTATACGAACTTGCTCGCGCGATCAAAACATCAAAATAACACCTAGAACTATGAATCGGACACCAAAACAAATAAAATTTTCAAAGAAACTTAAGAACTTTCAATTTTTCAACCGGACGTCTGAATCACGTCAAATCAACTTCGTTTTCCACCAAATTTTGCAGACAAGTTATAAATACTGAAATAAACTTATACCAAGTACCGAAATAAAAATCCTAACCCGATAGCAACAACGTCAAACTACGGTCAAACTTATAAATTCTTTAAACTTTTTAACTTCTAAGTTTCAAAAAATTACAATAAATCAAGTTAGGGACTTCCGAATTCGATTCCACGCATATACCCAAGTCCCAAATCACGATGCGGACCCACCGAGACTGTCAAAATACTGATTCGGGTCCGTTTACACAAAATTATTGACCGTAGTCAACCCAAATGAGTTTTAAGGCACGATTTCACATCTTTATCAATTTTCTCATAAAAACCTTCCGGAAAAAGGACACGGATTGTGCACGCAAATCGAGAAAGGTTAAACGGAGCTATTCGAGGTCTCGAAACACATAAATAAAGGGTAAAACTATAAATGACCTATCGGGTCGTCACAGTCGGGCCGCCCCCGGTAAAGGAGAGGAATTGCAGAGAGGAACTATTTCATATTATTGATATCAACAGAGTTATATAGGAGAGGAGTTATACACATTAATAGGAGTGTGTTACATCAGATAAAAGGTGTATTTGGAGTAGAGTTCAAAACTGGATACTCTACGAATGGTTATCCTTATCAATTGTACTTATTAATACTATGATCAAGTTATATGCATATATGATATGATTAAATTTGCCCTAAAAAGTTTGTGTTCTGATCGAATATAAATTCTCCAAGAAAAATGATGAATAAGTTTAAGAAATTAATGTTGATAATGTAAAGGTGCTCCCTTACAAATTAAAACCTGTTAATAAACAGAATATTATTCTTGAATCCTCGAGTGTACTTGGAAGTACAAACATAAAACAAGTCCAAAAGTTCGATACTGTACAATTTAAGGGAAAGTCATGCCTTATTGATTACATTGAAACAACAGTTAGAGACAAAGATGTAGCCTGTTATAGGTGATCCTTCATGCTTACTTCAAGTCACGTATTATGTGCATATGGCTTTCGCAAAACACATGCTTTATATATCTGGTGAAAATTAAATCATACAAATTTGGTTGGAGCTAGCTACTATTAAAGTTAAAAGTTTGAACTAAAAGATCTTAAGTTTATTGAACTAGGAATTGAGTTCTGGTGTAATTTTCATGCAAAGTGTTGTATATTTGACAAAAATCCTACAGAAAGAAGATGAATATCATCGACATGTTAGGAAAAACACATTGCACCAGCGCATTCAGCAACATCAAACTGGAATATACACTTTTGGCCATTACAATATTGATTCTTTGTTGTTGAGATACTGGAAATTGCACTACTTATTGTTTCAGGGAGGAATTCCATTGCATGTATTCTTCTCAAGTACGAGCCGAACTGGACGTGACTGGTAGTGTAGCTTGTCCATTCTTTTCTGTTGCTGGAGAATCCTTCAAAATTTCTGCTTCTTTTCTTTTACCCCATAGAAGAATATACAATCCAATAATAACCAAAATTGACCCCAATATGCTGTTAAAGAAAAAAAATTGTTCAGTAATAGTAATATCCAACAATTCTTTTTGAAGTCAAGAAATTGTTGTAGAAAAGAAGTTCCAACCTTCCAAGATGAATTTGTTCATGAAGTATGGAGATGTCAATAACAGCAGCAAATATCTGAATAAAGGGACTAAATGCAGAAGTGAAAACGGCACCCTTTTGCTTTACACACCATGACATTACCACACAGCATAACCCTGATCCCACTATTCCCTGTTACACAAATAGCCGGACAGATTCATTATTTATATTTTCTAGCCAGTATACATTAATTATACACAGTTATACACATATTATACATATATTATACATCCATCAACTATTTTTAGTTCAAGAGATTAGGTGGGCGGTTGTTTCTTTTAATTCTTCTAAAATAATATCTTGAATGAAAAGAGGAGATTACTCACGGCGTATATGACACTTGAGATCTCTAAACTTCCTTTCAGAAACCAAGTTGATGTGTTTCTATCAATGACAAGGCTCAATATAGCAGATTGAATGGCTCCATGTAATGACATTATTGCTGTGCTAGAATACTGATAAGGATATTCCTTCCCTATCCTAGCTTGTATTAGGAACCACGACGACCAAACGAGGCTTCCTCCAAATAGAAACGACGAACCAACAATCCAATTCTTTGTGCTGTGGTTCACTTCAAGTACTTCTGATGCCGGCTTGCTTATCAGTGGCATTCCTTTGTATAGAGTAAGTATTAAGGCTCCGCCGAGACAACATAAGGTTCCTAACGCCTTAGCTCTCCCGCTTTTGCATTTAATTGTTATTTTCTCTTGCCTGCAACAATTTTACAGGTTAATCGTTCATGCATATCGATATGATGATTGCTTAAAGAACCAATCGAGAAGTAGTTGTTTGTGCTTACCGGAGTAGCAATGCCATAACGAATGTGTTGATGGGAACCATATTGATGAAAGCACAGCTAAATGTTGTTGAGGTGTACTTAAGCCCAATTAGGAAGAAATATTGAGTGAGTGTACCCCTGAAAACAACAAGCTTTCTCAGAATTTGTTGTTACAGGAAAGTGAATAACACCAACACCAACACCAACAACAACAACAACAACACTCGGTGTAATCCACAAAGTAGGATCTGAGAGGTGGAATGTACGTAGACTTTACCCCTACCTTTGTGAAGGTAGAGAAGTTGTTCCCTAGAAGGAAAGTGAATACCATAATCTTTTAATGAGACCAAATGTGATGAAGATATACTTAAGCATATACAATGAGCAGAAAACTGACCCGAGAAGTGCACTGAAGAACAGAGAACAAACAACGCGACCTGTTAAATTTGATATGAAATTCCTGCAAAGGAATAGGAATAAGATCTTACTGTCATATAGTAGCAGAATTATTGAACTCTTCTAATCAGTACACAAATGTATAAAAAACCATACCTTTCTAGTAAACATGCTATTGGGGTTAAGAAAATCGTGGCGATTGAGAACCTGTATGTAGCTATCACCAATAAACTCACTCCTCCACTGAGTACTTTTTTGAAGAGTGCGTTTACAACAGCCAGAGCAAATTCAACAAATATCATTGCAGCTACTGGCTTCCATTTGTCAAAGAAACTCATTGCTGCAATCTGATGATCTTTGTATTACTATAAAACTCCTATCCTTTAAGTTTTTAGCTTCCCTTGCTTTGTAAGCCACATTTGGTGAATATATTGTGAGCTCCAGAATATATAGTAAAACATCAGGAAGCAAAGTGAATATGAGATTGATTCTCCTTACATCACATCATTGTTTTTTTTTGCAAATATGTCCATGTTTATAATGTTCTTGAGGCTACTTTTTTCAACTTTTTAATTGAATCATTCATATTGGAGATTGTTTGAATCGCTTTGTTTGTTAATATTCTATATGTCATCAGTTCATGACCTCAGAAATTATATACAAGTTTCATGTTTTCCATTTCTCACTTTTGAGTAATGAGTTTGACTCTTGAAGACTAGAACCACTCTTAATTTCCTACCACAAAAGCATTATAATTTACTAATAAAAATTATGAGCATATCAGAAAGTGGATGCAGATACAATTAAGCATTACTTTTAGCATCTTATCCTTCTCCTTTCGGAAATAAGGACCGGTTTCTCTTGTTTTTATGTGTTAATATATTTGGAAAGTGGGAGAAGAACAATCTGTCTAATCTTCTAAAGCTAATTCTATTGGTTTGAAGCTGCTAGAGACTTGCAGTGGAACTTCTGTATTACTCTAAACCTTTGATATTTTGGGTTAGTAATGAACAGTGTAGCTTGTGCGAGGCCACAATACAAGTATGCTTTTTCCTTCTTTAAAGGGCATGGATAACTACCAACACAGCTTTACAAGATCAAGATTATTCATTTTGAAATTTGCATGTTGTTTGGTACAGGATCATCTGGAGTCCCATAATTTACTTTAGTTAGAACAACATATGTATGTATGTATGTTCAGGGTTCGCTTGATGGGTAATGCTCGTTAAGTGCCTGTCACAACCGTCCAATGTTGGTCATGGCAAACTTGTTTACTTTAGTTAAACAGCATATATGTGTACGTTCAGGGTTTGCTTGGCGGGTAGAATGCTCGCTAATTAAGTGCCCGTTACAACCGTCCAATGTTGGTCATCGCAAACTTGTCTACTTTAGTTAGAATAGTATGTCGACCCGACTTGTCGTTTTAAGAATTTACGCCCCGTTCAGTGACTTAAGGTCTCGAGCAGCTTCGCAATATGTATTATGACCCGCGGGTGTGGTCGAGTTTGATTTACTGAACATTCGGAATTAAATTAAAAGAACAATCCTTATTTAGAAGCTTAAATGGAAAGAGTTGACCGGAGAGTTGACTTTTAAGCAAACGACTCTGTAATAGAATTTTGATGATATCAATAGCTCCGTATGGTGATTATGGACTTAGGAGCGTGTCCGAAAAATTATTTGGAGGTATGTAGAGGAATTTGGCTTGAAATGACGAAAGATTAATTTTTGAAAAGATTGATCGGGGGATTGACTTTTTGATATCGGGGTCGAAATTCGATTCTGGAAATTTGAATAGCTTTGTTATGTCATTTATGACTTGTGTGCAAAATTTGAAGTCATTCTGGATTGATTTGATAGGTCCCGATGTCGTTTGTGAAAACTTGAAATTATAAAGTTCATTAGGCTTGAATTGGGGTATGATTCGTGGTTTTAGTATTGTTTGAGGTCATTTGAGGGTTCGTCTAAGTTCGTATGATGTTATGGGACTTGACGGTATGTTTGGTTGAGGTCCTGGGGCCTCGGGTGAGTTTCGGAAGGTTAACGGATTATTTTGGACTTGGCATGTTGGCTGAAGACTGCTGGTGTGCTTCTTATGGTTTCCTTCTTCGCGTCCGTGAGTGGGCCCTCGCGTTCGCGAAGGAAAATTTAAGACATGAAAGATTTGCCCTTCGCATTCGCGAGGGAAGTCTCGCATTCACGAAGAGGAGCTGGTGTTAAAGCTATGCGTTTGCGAAGATTGGCTCGCGTTCGTGAAGAAGAGAAGTTAGTTGGGGACCCCGTGCGTTTGGCCTTCGCATTCGCGAGTGGTGTGCCGCGTTCGCGAAGTAAGAGGACAGCAAAGCTTCGCGTTCGCGAAGGGTTAATTCTGGGCAGTCGAGCTTGTGCTTCGTGAACGCGGGGATACTTCCGCGTTCGCGATGAAGGCATATCTGGGCAGAATTAAAAGTCCCAAAATGGGGGTTTTGAGTTCATAACACAAAATTAAATTGGAAACTCGGTAGAAGCCGATTTTTTGAGAGATTCTTGCGTGGGTATCTGGGGTAAGTGTTCTATATCCTAAAGTGATTATATTTCATGAATCTATGATTACATTCATCGTTTAATTCAGATTTAAATGGAGGAAATCAAGATTTTTGTAAAATCTTCCAAAAATAAAAATTTAAGATTTGGAGGTCTAGTTGTTATTGAAATTCGATAATATTGGTATGGTTGAATTCGTATTGGAATGGGTATTCGAATTTCGTAAAAATTATGTCAGGTTCCGAGAGGCGAGTCCCGCATTGACTTTTGTTGACTTTTTGAAATAAATTTTTAAGTTGATATTTTTTTATCCGAAATTATTTTCGATGAATTTTAATGAAGTTATACAAGTGATTTGAATAGATTTGAGCTGTCCAGAGGTTGATTCAAGCAAGAAGGCAATTTTGAAATATCGGCATAACTTCAAAAAGGTAAGTGTCTTGCTTAACCTCGAGTGGGGGAATTTTCCCTTAGGCATTGAGTCTTATGTGCCATTTGTGAAATGTAAAAAGCCGTGTACTACTCGGGCTTATATGTGCAAAATTTATTGAGTTAAAGTCTTGGGCATATTGTGTAGTAAATTGGATAATTGTTGGCATATAATTAATCATCTATCTATCATGCGTAAATCTTTGTTGTTGAATTTGTTGTTATATGACAATTTGATGTGATTGTTACTTGATTATTTATGTAATTCTGTGAGTTTCTTGGTTTGATAATTCGTGGAATTTATTTTCATTATGGATTTTTCTTCTGCAAATAATTAATTAAATGAGCTTAAGAAGAGGTGTTTATATAATTATTGAGAATTTGGATTAATGAAGGCTTTGCTTTATGTTGAGAAATTTCTATCTCTGTTGATTGTTTTGGGGGTGTTATACACATTGTGTGGAGCCTTCGGCTATTTGTTGTGAAATTAATTGATTTGGTTGTGGCCATTGGGCATATTCTGATATAAATTGATTTTGTAGTGTTGTCGTAAAAATTTTCTGTGTAAATTATTGTGTTGGGTGAGTTATTATTTTGAGGATATAAGGGTGGTATTCCACTGTTGGTATTATGTGGGTATAAGGGTGGCATTTCACTGTTGTTGTGTTTGTTGGAATATTATCTAGGTGGAGCGATAAGGGTGGCAATATGAGCGATAAGGGTGGCTATTGATATTGTCAGGGCGGAGGGATAAGGCAGGCTATTATAGGAGTGATAAGGGTGGTTATAGGAGAGATAAGGGTGGCTATTGATATTGTCAGGGCGGAGGGATAAGGGAGGATATTATAGGAGTGATAAGGGTGGCTATAAGAGAAATAAGGGTGGCTATTGTCAGGGATGATATGTGATGATATAGAGTGGTTGCATTGGTGATTTTATGTGATGTGATTTTCTTTGTGTTTATTTTTATACTTTCTGCAATTTATCTTGTTGTTGGTAAATTGATAATAGTCTGATTTATGTTCAAATTGGGAGCCCGTGGCTATTGCCATGCGAATTATGAAAAGAATTGTGGGCACGAGGTGCCGTGAGTAAATAATGATGATATTGGCACGTGAATTGTCCATGCAGTTGAGATATGAAACGTGGGCACGAAGTGCCGAGGAAAATATGAGGGTTTTATTATTGGCACGTGAACTGTCCATGCATATGTGATATGAAAAATGGGCACGAGGTGCGAGGGAAATATGATGATTTAATTATGGGCACGAAGTGCCGTAAAAACATGATTGGAAGGATTTTTATTCATAAAGTAGTATTTGAAGGAATTGTGTGTGTGTGTATATATATATATATATATATATATATATTTGAGGAAATTATATTTGAAAAATATTTATTGAAATAATTATATTTGAAAGATAGTTATTTGAGGAAATTATATTTGAAAAAGATTTATTGAAAGAATTATATTTGAAAGATATTTATTTGAGGATATTATATTTGAAAGAGAGTTATTTGGAAGAATTATATGTGAAATATATTTATTTGAAAACTTAATTTAATTGGGTGTACTTGTATTTATCAATTGTTGAGTAATGTTAATGGTTGATTTGTGTTGCCCTTATTGTTATTTGTTTCCTATTATTTTGTATACTATATTGCACAGGTTAATAGACTAGTGAGTGTCTTGACTGTACCTCGTCTCTACTCCACTGAGATTAGTCTTGATACTTACTGGGTACCGATCGTAGTGTACTCATACTACACTTCCGCATATTTTTGTGCAGAGCCAGGAATTGGAGATATCAGACTTGGACATAGTTAAAGCGGGATAGTAAGGATTCAAGGTAGAGCCGCTTGGTCGTCGCAATCCCTTGGAGTCTTTTCATTTCATTGTACTGTTAATTTTTAATAAAACAGTATTGTATATTTGGTCATCGTCATCATTCCATATATTCAGTTAGAGTTCGTGTTTTCGTATTACCAGTCTTGGGTGGTTGTTGTATTCATACTTGTTTCCGCTGTTTGGTTTCGATTATCTATTTAATTCAAAAAGAAAATGGCTTGAAATGTAACTGAAATCGGTTTACCTAGTCTTAGAGACTAGGTTCCATCACGACGTCTGAGGTGGGATTTTGGGTCGTGACAAGTTGGTATCAGAGCTCTAGGTTCATAGGTTTTACGAGTCACGAACGAGTTTAGTAGAGTCTTGCGGATCGGTACGGAGACGTCTGTACTTATCTTCGAGAGGCAATAGAGCTAGTAGGAAAAAATAAATTTCACTTCTTTCATTCCTTATCGTGCGGTATTTATTCATCTTGAAGCATATATCTTATGTTCGTTTGCATACACTCGTGTATGAAATTGCGCACTCGGTATCAACTATGCGCCAACGGTTCGTGATACTATAAAGGGGTTATAAGGGAGCCAGGGTTGCTCAACCATTGTTACAACGTGTTGTCCAGATCGAGGATGCGGAAGTATTGAGAGATCATTCAGATGTGCACATGGGGGTGCAGCAGGTTCTGATATCTGGTTGATAAGTACGATCTTAAGAAGGTTTAATTAGTTGCCTAATCATCACAATCATGGTAGGGTCACGAGGGGGATGTAGTTCTGAAGAAAGTTGGTGGTATTAAAGACTATGTGGTTCTATGAGATTTCCATTTAGTGAAGGGTACATACTACCAGTCAAGGCACTGGAGGAAGCGAGTTTAACTGTCACGAGGATGACATGCGCCAAATAAATAGCTTGAGGTGTCTTATGACTAGTGTCGTACGAGCGTTGAAGGTTAGTATGTGGATCATCGGACTGTGTCCTATGGCTTCACACCAAGTGAAGGGAGTCCACTATCAAAGATCAGATTGTGGGGTCATGTGTTATATGTGTTTTGGCCTGAGATGTATTTATGTGGTATTGAAAGGTTCTTCAAAACTTATATATGATTAAGAGCTGAGATTTGTATGGGATGATGCTGGGACTTGCGGTATTCCCCCGTCCTTAATAATTCTATATTTAAGTATCAACGGGGTCATGGAAACAATTTCAGAATACTTGGGTTGTTCTAGTAAGTTCTTTTAATGCACCACCGGCATAGGATCCCTATAATGGTTATTCCAGTTATCCGGCACAGACTCAGTGTGAGCAGCCGAAGCCGCAGAGGGGTTGTTATGAGTGTGGTGATACTAGACACATCAAGAGAAATTGTCCCAGACTTGGGAGGGTTTATTTTATCAGAACAATCAGGCTATGGGCCCCAATGCAATTACTACCCCACGTGCACAGCCAGTTATGGGTGGAGGACAGACGGGTAGAGGGCACCTAAGAGGTGGAGGACAGACCCGTTGATATAATCGCTATGATTTGGCTGAGGCTGATACACTTGAGGGTGTCGTTACAGGTACGATCCCGATTTGTTATAAAAGAATATTTTCCCTTAATTTGATTCGGATCTGAAAATTGAAGTGAGTCCTCCTATTATGCTCCGCTTATGGGTGAGCTTCGTAATTTTGTGACCCAGTTATATGTTTATCCCTGTTAGGAGATTTGAAGATGTGAGCCCGTGTCTTTCATTTTTATTTTTGGGCACCATTGAGGGCTATAAGTCCAAAAGTAATTTTTATATTCATTACAATGGGTTTGATGTATTTCGGAATAATTGAATTCAGTTTTATGAATTATATGCCCTACCGGTATGAGGGTTCATTATGTGTTGTGAAATATTGTTTACGAAATTATTAAAAAGAAAAAAGAAAGGAAATTAAAAATTTTAGTTGGTACAATGTGCAAAATACTTGTGATTCGGAGTTGAGGACGAGATCCTCGCATTTTTATATGATGTGAAATATTTAAAGTGGGCTAGGAGCCGCAGTGGAAGTTATTTAAGGACGAGGTCCTTGTGGTGAAATATTTATGAGTTTAAATTCTCCCTTTGTGAAGTTTAATTGTACTATAGTACTAATAGGAAGTTATGCCTCATAGGCTTATGTGATAATTCTTTTATGTGTTTCTGTGCCATAATTGTGCTATAATTATTGAGTTTTAGCCTACGAGGTGAGTGCCCAGGTGGCGTTAAATGTGACTCGTTAAGTCGGGTAAATAGTTATGAGGTCTTCATGCCTCACATTTTGCTGTCAGTGTTATGAAAATTCGAAACTAGGTTTTGATTAATATGAGGTTAATTGGTGATATTGTAATCGATTATGAACAACTATTAAGACCAGAGATGTGGTGATGGGCATACACATGATGTGCTTCATGTCTTGATATCATTATGATAACGCAGTGCTTGTAACGATGAGATTAGTATTATTGATATATACATTGTGGTGTTTTGCTGGGTTGTGGATGTGCTGTTAGGAGTTGTTTTAGTGTTACTCTGGCAGGTGGATAGGCACATTTACAGGGGTGACTCTGCCAAAATTTCTGAAAAATTTGGGAGTTAGAAAAATTTGAGAAATTGATATGTGCGAAAGAAGAGAAAACTTATGTTATGTGTTTGAGGGCCGACTCTACATCTCATTCAAGGGCGAATGGTCCTAAGCGGGGGAGAATGTAACACCCCGGAAAAATTTTGAAGCACTTCAACACTATCAAGAAAGTTGATGTGTGCATAGGCACCAATTGCTATAGCCAGTTGATACTAATATCGTGCGTCGAAGTGAAAATCGGGCCTTTTAGAAATGATTGGAGAGCTAGGAAATTTGTTTTAATTATTATAAGAACGGAGAAAAGAAATAATCTCATTTGAGATGGTGTTGTCGAACCCGTGTTAAATTGAGGAACATAGAATCGCACGCGAGTATGTGTGTAAGAATACACTAAGTAATTTAGTGTCCTTAGAATAATTCTTAGCACGTTCGAGGACAGACGTTTATTTAAGAGGTGGAGAATGTAATGACCCGACTTGTCGTTTTAAGAATTTATGCCCCGTTCAGTGACTTAAGGTCACGAGCAGCTTTGCAATATGTATTATGACCCGCGGGTGTGGTCGAGTTTCATTTACTGAAGATTCGAAATTAAATTAAAAGAACAATCCTTATTTAGAAGATTAAATGGAAAGAGTTGACCGGAGAGCTGACTTTTGAGCAAACGACTCTGGAATGAAATTTTGATGATCTCAATAGCTCCGTATGGTGATTATAGACTTAGGAGTGTGTCCGAAAAAATATTTGGAGGTATGTAGAGGAATTTGGTTTGAAATGGCGAAAGATGAATTTTTGAGAAGTTTGACCGGGGGTTGACTTTTTGATATCGAGGTCGAAATCCGATTATGTAAATTTGAATAGCTTTGTTATGTCATTTATGACTTGTGTACAAAATTTGAAGTTATTCCGAATTGATTTGATAGTTCCCGACATCGTTTGTGGAAACTTAAAACTTTAAAGTTCATTAGGCTTGAATCGGGGTATGATTTGTGGTTTTAGCGTTGTTTGAGGTGATTTATGGGTTTGACTAAGTTCGTATGATGTTATGGGACTTGACGGTATGTTTGGTTGAGGTCCCGGGGGCCTCGGGTGAGTTTCGGAAGGTTAACGGATTATTTTGGAGTTGGCATATTGGTTGAAGACTGCTGGTATGCTTCTTCTGGTTTCCTTCTTTGCGTTCACAAGTGGGCCCTCGCGTTCGCGGAGGGGAATTTGATACAGGCAAGATTTTCCCTTCGTGTTCGCGAGGGAGGTCTCGCGTTCACGAAGAGGAGCTAGTGTTAAAGCTACGCGTTCGCGAAGATTGGCTCGCATTCGTGAAGAAGAGAAGGCAGTTGGGGACCCCGTGCATTTGGCCTTCGCATTCGCATGTGGTGTGCCGCGTTCACGACATAAGAAGACAGCAAAGCTTCTCGTTCGCGAGGCCTGTGTTGCGCTCGCGAAGGGTTAATTCTGGGCAGTCGAGTTTGTGCTTCGCGAACGCGAGGATACTTCCGTGTTCGCGATGAAGGCATATCTGGGCAGAATTAAAAGTCCCAAAATGGGGGTTTTGAGTTCATAACACAAAATCAAATTGGGAACTCGGTAGAAGGCGATTTTTAGAGAGATTCTTGCGTGGGTGTTTGGGGCAAGTGTTATATATCTTAAAGTGATTATATTTCATGAATCTATGATTATATTCATCATTTAATTTGGATTTAAATGGAGAAAATCAAGATATTTGTAAAATCTTCCAAAAATAAAAATTGGTATGGTTGAACTCGTATCGGAATGGGTGTTCGAATTAAATAAATATTATGTCGGGTTCTGAGAGGCGTGTCCCGCGTTGACTTTTGTTAACTTTTTGGAATAAATTTTTAAGTCGATGTTTTTTTATCCGCAATTGTTTTTGATGAATTTTAATGAAGCTATACAACTGATTTGAATAGATATGAGTTGTCCGGAGGTTGATTCAAACAAGAAGCCAATTTTGGAATATCGGCATAACTTCAAAAGAGTAAGTGTCTTGCTTAACCTCGAGTGAGGGAATTACCCCTTAGGCATTGAGTCTTATGTGCCATTTGTGAAATGTGAAAAGCCGTGTACGCGAGGTGACGAGTACGTACTCGCGCTTATATGTACAAAATTTATTGAGTTAAAGTCTTGGGCATATTGTGTAGTAAATTAGATAATTGTTGGCATATAATTAATCATCTATTTTGTCATGCCTAAATCCTTGTTGTTGAATTTATTGTTATATGACAATTTGATGTGATTGTTACTTGATTATTTTTGTAATTCCGTGAGTTTGTTGGTTTGATAATTCTTGGAATTTATTTTCATTATGGATTTTCCCTCTGCAAATAATTAATTAAATGAGCTTAAGATGAGGTGTTTATATAATTATTGAGAATTTGGATAAATGAAGGCTTTGCTTTATGTTGAGAAATTCTATCTCTGTTGATTATTTTTGGGATGTTATACACATTGTGTGGAGCCTTCGGCTATTTGTTGTGAAATTAATTGATTTGGTTGTATCTTTGGAATTTGGTTGTGGCCATTGGGCAAATTGTGATATGAATTGATTTTGTTGTGTTGCCGTAAAAAAATTTCGTGTAAATTGTTGTGTTATGTGAGTTGTTATTTTGAGGATATAAGGGTGGCATTCCACTGTTGGTATTATGTGGGTATAAGAGTGGCATTTCACTGTTGTTGTGTTTGTTGGAATATTGTCTGGGCGGAGCGATAAGGGTGGCAATAGGAGCAATAAGGGTGGCGATAGGAGCGATAAGGGTGGCAATAAGAGCAATAAGGATGGCTATTGATATTGTCAGGGCGGAGGGATAATGGAGGCTATTATAGGAGTGATAAGGGTGGCTATTGATAGTGTCAGGACGGAAGGATAATGGAGGCTATTATAGGAGTGATAAGGGTGGTTATAGGAGAGATAAGGGTGGCTATTGATATTGTCAGGGCGGAGGGATAAGGGAGGATATTATAGGAGTTATAAGGGTGGCTATAGGAGAAATAAGGGTGGCTATTGTCAGGGATGATATGTGACGATGTGGAGTGGTTGCATTGGTGGTTTTATGTGATGTTGTGATTTTCTTTGTGTTTATTTTTATACCTTGTGCAATTTGTCTTGTTGTTGGTAAATTGATAATAGTCTGATTTATGTTGAAATTGGGAGTTCGTGGCTATTGCCTTGCGGATTATGAAAAGAAATGTGGGCACGAGGTGCTGTGAGTAAATAATGATGATATTGGCACGTGAATTGTCCGTGCAGTTGAGATATGAAACGTGGGCACGAAGTGCCGGGGAAAATATTATGCTTTTATTATTAGCACGTAAACTGTCCGTGCAGATGTGATATGAAAAATGGGCACGAGGTGCGAGGCAAATATGCGTGAAAACATGAAAAGGGTTGAGACCCGTATTTTTATGATTATGAAATGAGGTGTCACATGGTGACTTTTAATTTAAAGAATTATATTCAAAGTATTTCTTGGAAGGATTCTTATTCAAAGAGTAGTATTTGAAGGAATTATATTTGAAGAAGATTTATTGAAAGAATTATATTTGAAAGATATTTATTTGAGGAAATTATATTTGAAAACGATTTATTGAAAGAATTATATTTGAAAGATATTTATTTGAGGAAATTATATTTGAAAGAGAGTTATTTGGAAGAATTATATGTGAAATATGTTTATTTGAAGAACTTGATTTAATTGGGTGTACTTGTATTTATCAATTGAGCAATATTAATAGTTGATTTGTGTTGCCTTTATTATTATATGTTTCCTATTATTTTGTATACTATATTGCACAGGTTAATAGACTAGTGAGTGTCTTGACTGTACCTCGTCTCTACTCCACTGAGGTTAGTCTTGATACTTACTGGGTACCATGGTGTACTCATACTACACTTCTGCATATTTTTGTGCAGAGCCAGGTATTGGAGATATCGAACTTGGACAGAGTTAAAGCGGGATCGTAAGGATTTAAGGTATAGTTGCTTGGTCGTCGCAGTCCCTTGGAGTCTTTTAATTTCATTGTACTGTTAATTTTTAATCAAACAGTATTGTATATTCGGTCCTCGTGATCATTCCATGTATTCAGTTAGAGTTCGTGACTCCATATTATCAGTCTTGGGTGGTTGTTGTATTCATACTTGTTTTCGCTGTTTGCTTTCAATTATCTATTTAATTAAAAAAAATGGCTTAAAATGTAATTGAAATCGACTTACCTAGTATTAGAGACTAGGTGCCATCATACGCATGAGGTGGTATTTTGGGTCGTGACAGTGTATGTTCAAGGCTCGCTAGGGAGTAGAATGCACACTTAGTGTCCGTTACAACTGTCCAATCTTGGTCATGACAAACTTAATTACTTTAGTTAAGAAAAACATATATATGTACGTTCAGGGTTCGATTGGCGGGTAGAATACTCGCTAATTGTCCGTCACAACCATCCAATGTTAGTCGTCATGAAAAACTTGATTAATTTTAGTTAGAATAACAATTATATGTATGTTTAGGGTTCACTTGACGAATAAAATGCTCAGTAAGTGCCTATCACAACCATCTAATTTTGGTCATGACAAACTAGAAAAAGCTATATGCGAACCTTACCTATAGACAGAACAAGACATCACAGGCTAATAGCCAATATAGAACATTGTGATTACATACACACTTCATTTTGATTGCTATGAACTTGTTGTACACCACCTTAAATCTGTACATGTTATTTTTGTACTTGTTTTAACATTTCATATGTACTTTGAGTACTTGGTACCAATCAAAATTGTATTTAAATAATTTAATTTCTTATAGTATGCATATATTCTTGACGCTCGTATGTCACTTCATTTGTTTCTGCTTCTCTTGCCTTATTTAATTTTTTCTTTAATTCATAGTAGTATATAGAAAGAATAAAACTACGTTGTTCAGCATCACTAATTAAGAGACCATGTTCGTCCAACGTAGGATAAAACATAAGACCAATTTTTTTAATTGCCACCCAAAAAGTGATTTGAACATCTAATTAAAGAAATTCATGCAAAGACAAAGTTACTTTGCCTAGTCAAATAATTGAATAACAGAAAAGTTTTTCTTCTATTAGGTTTATTTCTTCTAACACGTATCTTTTGAATTAGAGAACTCATAAGATATATTTTTCAATAGTTAATTGCATCTTTTGCTTTTCTTGTTTACTACTTCCTGTTTTATCTGCAATTCTTTAAAAAATATAAAGATATTTGGAGAAGACAACTCCCCACCCAACCCCCACCCCACAAAAAAAAAGTAATTTTTGTGTGATGAATCAATATTAAAGACGAATTAGTCTAGTTGTAGAACAATGGCCTCACCATTCTTTCATTTCTATGGAGAATATTTTCTTCCACTCATGTGATTACTGAATTTTGAAAGGACGGCACATCCATTTTAAATACTTAAATATTGTTAAAATAAATAATAAATTAAGACCATTAATTAAGGAAGAAAAAGCAGACAGTAGTCAGACAAGATTTTATGACATAGTACGGTGTAGATTGCACACCCGCACATTATTTTTAGAATATTAAGTTAATTAATCTTAAAAATGGTAGCTCCAACTATTATAAGATAAAGTAGTCAACTCTCGTCCTGAGTCAATATTATATATATATATATATATATATATATATATATATATATATATTAAAAGAATAAAGTTACCATATATAATGCATTGTAGTTAAGTCAAATGACAAGCTAATAAATGTCAATAATATATAGTAACTTTATTCTATATTTGGCTATGTTAGTCAAATATATATATATATATATATATATATATTCTAAGCCATGCTCTTGGTGCACGTTAGTTAAACCTGCGCCTCCGGTGGTTCCATGGCCAAAGGAAGCGGAAGAGGACGGGGCCGACCAAAAAAACTGCACACATCTGCCTTTGGAAGCTCGGTGGGAACTAGGTTACAGAAGTGGGAACTAGGTTACGGAAGGAGATACCGATACAAGACCAATTGTTGTCAACCTCCCTCCCCCCCACCACCCCCCCCTTCCCACACACACAAAACCAATGACCCAATTGAATGGGGAGTCTGGAGTCTCTTTGAGCAACTCAAGAGTTTCTAAAGTGTTGAACCTCAACGGAGAACAATCAGGAGGTCAAACACCATAAGCTCCAATTGTCACAAATCTAGAGGCTATCTATTCTCTGGACAAATCTAATGAGTCTTTAAGGGAGGAGGAACAAATTGTGAAAATTGAACCTAAACAAGAGAACCCAGATCTAAAAGCTGGTGAGGAAAATGTGATGCCAAAGAAGACATGGGTCACTCTGTTCTTCGGCAATCGATGGACTGAAAATGGTATGAATCTAGCTTATATTCCTCCTATAATCGTAGATGGGAAAATTGTAGTCCAATTAGATACAACTGAAGTTGAAAAAGAGGCTGAAAAATGGCGTAGTGCACTGATTGTCTATGTGATTGGTGAAGCCCCAGGGTATAATGCTATGAGTCGATATGTCAATCAAACCTAGAAAAATGTGGAGGTTACATAGATTTTCTTGCATGAAGAGGGTTACTATGTGGTTCGGTTTAAATCAAAGGAGGATATGAAATCAATCTTCCATGTCGGACCATATACTATCAATAACAAGCCTATCATCCTCAAACCCAGGTCACCGGATTTCAATTTGAATGAGGAATTCCTCACTGAGATCCTCTTATGGGTTAGATTCCCTAAACTCCCTATGTATTGTTGGGGATTCAACTCTCTTAGTCAGATTACTAGTGCTATTGGAACCCCTCTCTTTGCGAACGAATGGACCACTAAACAAACTAGGATTTTTTTTGCGTGAATGCTGATCGAAGTAAATGTCACTAAAGCCTTACTTAGTATGGTGATTGTTTGTGACCAAAGTGGTCGACAATTTCAGCAAGCTATTATTTATGATTGGAAAACTGAGTTCTGTGATAAATGCCTAATAATATGACACATTTGTCTCCCACGGCCAGAAGGGGTTGAGCAGCAATTTGAAAGACCAAGAAGAAGGAGAAATAGAAAACCCTTATCCTCACCAACAAAGGCCAGCCCCTGTACAAGTGTGGAAGGTTAGAGATGGACCCCAAGGGGGTAATGCCTTTGTTTCTCAGCAGAACACTGATGCAACTAAATCTACTCCTCAATGTGATATGGGTGAACAAACTAGCTATCAGATTCCCCTACAAAGAACATCTAAAGCACATCCTCTGAATACTATCAACAATCAAGCTAGTATCTTGTCCTTACCTGAGAGGTTAGAGGGAGGATATTGCTTAAAACCCCAGCAGAAATAGCAGGATGAGCAAGCAACACTACAGATGAGTATCTTGACGAACATAAGGAGCATAAATTTCACAAAGAGTCCTGAACTAGGGAGCACAATAGAGTTCCCTGAGTTAAAGTCAGTAACCACTCGGAAATGAGGTGATCTTTGGATATCCGAGGGATATAGGACAGGAAATCCATTAGCCTATGTTAGTGGAGTAAAACATTAACCATTCAATGACTTGGTTGATATGGAATGTTAGGCGTATTAACAAGAGGTATAAACAAAAGGGACTGAGGAGTTTTTTAAAGCTGAAACACATTAAACTAGCATGTTTAATTAAAACTCGTGTGCTAGAACCAAAGCTAGACTAATTAGTAGGAACATTGTCCCAGGATGAATGATGCAGGGTAATTATCAGAAGGAAACAAATTGTAGAATTTCGATCTTATGGGATGCTTCTATATATGATATTGACATTATCAGAAAAGAGGACCAGCTGATTCATTGTATGGTGAAGGGAAAAATTGATAGTATTGACTATAGCTTGACCATAATATATGGATATAATACTATGGAGAAACGAAGGGTCTTGTGGTATTAACTGACCGAAATGTCTCAGAAGGTAACTACTCCTTGGATGGTATGTGGTGATTTTAATGCACCTTTATACCCCTAGGGTAGGTTGTTTGGTAATCCCATAACCAGTGTTGAAGTGAAAGACTTCTCTGATTGCATCCATAGCTTATTTCTTAATGAGCTACCTTGGAAGGGGGAATACTACACATGGTCCAATAAGCAGCAAGGGGTGGATAGAATCTATAGCAAAATAGATAGAGTGTTTGGAAATGATGCCTGGATGATGAAATGGGGGCACATCTACACTGAGTATGACCTGTCTTATGTATGTGATCATTCCCTCATGTTGTTTACCATTAAGATGTCTCACTAGAATGGAAAAATCCCTTTTAGATTCTTCAATGTTTGGGCTGATCACATTGAGTTTGGAGCTACTGTTGCAAGAGTCTGGAGCCACAAGCTAGCTGAGGATGGTTGATAAATATTTGGCTGAAGCTGAAAAAACTTAGACTTGTGCTCAAGAAAATCAATGCTGAGGAATTCAAAGGGATCTCTCAACAAATAGAGAATATCAGAAAGGAACTTAGGATGATTCAAGAGAAGCTGACAAAGCAGTATTCAGATGACCTATTAGAGGTGGAAAAAAATACTATACTGAAACTTGAGAAGTGGTCTTTAATTGAAGAGAGTGTCATGAAATAAAAGTCCAGAGTTAAATGAATACAACTTGGAAATTCTAATACAAAGTATTTCTCAGTTGTCATGAAGGAAAGAATCCAAAGAAAATAGATTGTGGAACTCAACTCCATTGCGGGAAACAAATTAACAGATACTACTAAGATAAAGGATAAGATTATTAATTTCTATAAAGGATTAATGGGCACCACAGCACATACAATGCTTGTTATCAACAAGCAGGTCATGAAGACTGGCCTTGTGCTATGTCATGCTCAACAGATATTTCTTTGTAAAGAGGTTACTGACAAGGAGATTTATGAGTGCTTATCTTCCATAGGTGATGATAAATCCCCTGGTGTAGATGGGTATAATACGTATTTCTTCAAAAAGACATGGAATATAGTCAGAACAGATGTTTGTGAGGCAGTCAAGAACTTCTTTACTACGGGGAGACTATACAGGGGCATAAATTGCACAACCATTACCCTTATCTCTAAGACAACATGTCCAAATTCAGTGAAAGATTTTTGACCTATTGCATATTGTAGCGTGCTTTACAACAAAGATCCTGGCAGCAAGGATCAAGCAGATCATAGGGGACATTATCTGTGATGCCCAATCTGGGTTCATCCCTGGAAGGAAAGTAGCAAATAGCATCCTAATGGCATATGAACTCGTCAGATCTTACACTATGAAGAACATATCTCCTAGGTGTATGATAAAAATAAACTAGAAAAAATCCTACAATTCAGTAGAATGAATATTCCTGGAGCAGGTAATGGAGGAGCCAAAATTTCCTAGAAGATTCATTCTCTGGGTGCTAGAATGTGTTAGAACAGTAAACTATTCTATCTTGATTAATGGAGAACCTATTGATCCCTTTGATGCTGCAAGAGGCTTAAGAAAAGGTGACCCAATATCACCATTATTATTTGCCATAGTTATGGAGTACTTAAGCAGAAATCTCAATAGGTTAAAAGAAGATAGAGCTTTTAGATACCATCCCAGATGTGCTAAACTAAGAGTTACTCATCTATGCTTTGCAGATGACTTGCTCATGTTTGCCAAAGGGGAAGTATCATCGGTATCTAAAATTCATAAATCCTTCATGGATTTCTCTAATGCTTCTGGATTACAAGCTAACCTGGACAAAAGTTTAGTTTATTTTGGAGGTGTCTCTCAAACCTCTAGAGATCTGATACTACAAAACCTTGGTTATGTGTCAAGCGAACTTCCTTTTAAGTATCTGGGAATCCCCCTCTCCACAAGAAAGCTTTCTCTAATTCAGTGGAAACCATTAATCAACAAAATGGTGGCAAAAATTTCATCTTGGACCGCTAAGAAGCTGTCATATACAGGAAGGGTTCCGCTAGTAAAATCAATGCTATTTGGCATACAATCCTATTGGGCTCAAATGTTCCTACTGCCGGCGAAAGTGAGTAAAACTATTGAAGCCTACTGCAGAAGTTATATTTGGTCAGGTACTAACAATATCACAAAAAGGGCTTTGGTTTCTTGGTAGAGGGTTTGTATCCCTAAATGTACATGGGGATTCAATCTCATCAATTTAAAAATGCGAAACAAAGCAGCACTTGCAAAAGACTTTTGGACTTGGCTCATAAAGTAGATAAGCTTTGGATAAAATGGGTGCGTGCTTACTACATAAAAGTACAGCAAATGGCCAGCTTTAAAGTGCCATAACAAGGAAGTTGGATGTTAATGAAAATCATTGAAGCAAGGAGCATAATAGAGGATGGCATGAATATCACTAGAAAAGGGCAAAGTGTGATAAGAAGAATCTATTTGCAGCTTATTGATAATCCTACTAGGGTGAACTGGAAGTGTCTTATGTTCAGAAATGAAGCGAGACCCAAAGCCACATTCACAATGTGGCTCCACTTGCAAGATAGACTTCTCATTGGTGAAAGACTATCCAAATGGGGAATACTAGTTGATGCAGGGTGTGCTTTCTGTCAAGAACGAGTTGAATCTAGAAGCCACCTCTTCTGTGAATGTGATTTTGCGAGGAACATATGGTGCAGAGTAATGAGTTGGCTTCAAAGACAGAGATACACGGCTATAAGTTGGGATAAACATTTAAAGTGGTCTATCCAGAATGGCAAAGGTAGGTCACAAGAAGCTAAGATGTTCAAACTCGTATATGCGGAAACTATTCATGCTATTTGGTTGGAAAGGAACCAGAGGATATTCGAAAAGGAATCCAAAGAAGGAGAAAGGTTAGCGAGAGAAATTGCCTATATCTGCAATATTAGAGCCTCGGAAGACACAAGAAAACTTCTCCAACTTTGTATTTTCTGATTTTTCCGTTGGTATTTGAGGAATTAGACCTGATAGTTAGAATTAAGTTACCAGTGATACACTAACAGAGAAGTAGGCAGAAAGTGTAGAAAGATAGTCTAATATACAACACTAAGAGCAATCCTCCTCTACTAGAAGTTTTGGTATTTAGCCTTGTTAGTTTTCTTTTGGACAGTTAGCTGTGTTGTAGCTAAACTGTGTCTTTGTAAAGTTACACATTGGTGATTAATAAAATTCTTAGTTACCAAAAAATAAAAGTTACCATATATAATTGTTATTTTGGTTAAGCCAAGTGGCAAGCTAATAAATGCCAATAATATATGGTAACTTTATTCTATATTTGGCTGTGTTAGTCAAGTTAAAATATAAATTAAATTTATCTTTTGGTATCATACTTAATTCAGTTAATGATCATATGCAATCATGTTAGAAACATTTGTTATCTTTTTAAATTACTTAAATACTACTCCGTCTCTGGCAAAAGAAATAATAATAATAAAACTACTCCATATAACTATAAAACTCTTTCACATCTAAAGCCATATAATTAAAGCTTTTTAAAATACTATATCTAGATTTGAATAAAGGGAATTTCTTTTAAAAGAAATATAATGTATATTGTACACGTCTATGTTTATCCAGATAAAAAAAAAGAGTTTAAAAATTAAATAAAAGCTTACTTACATATATAATGAAGTAAACCTACATGCTGGAGAAAGAAACATCATAACAATTAGTCAATATTCAAAAAAAGTTATTTTTTTCTTTTTAAAGAATGTTTGTTTGACGAGTCAATTTTATAACGACCCGGTCAGTCGTTTTGAGAGTTGTAGCCCTATTCTCCTATTTACTGCTCAATATATACTTTAAATTTGTTATATGACTTGCCGGGGTGATTAGTTGGGTCCGATGAGTTTTTAGGAATGAATTAGAACGCTTAGTTCCAAGGTTTAAAGTTTTAAGTTGAATTAGTGACCGGATGTCGACTTATATGTAAACAACCCCGGAATAGAGTTTTGATAATTCCAATAGCTCTGTATGGTGATTTTGAACTTAGGAGCGTGTCCGAAAAATTATTTTGAAGTCCGTAGTGGAATTTGGCTTGAAATGGCGAAAGTTGAATTTTTGAGAAGTTTGACCGGAGAGTTGACTTTTTGATATTGAGGTCGAAATCCAATTCTAAAATTTTTTATAGCTCCTTTTATGTCATTTTATGAGTTGTGTGCAAAATTTGAGGTCAATCGGACTTGATTTGATATGTTTCGGCATCGAATGTAGAAGTTGAAAATTCTTAAGTTCCTTAAGCTTGAATTGTGGTTTTAGCGTTGTTTTATGTGATTTGAGGTTTCAACTAAGTTCGTATGATGTTTTAGGACTTGTTGGTGTATTTGGTTGAGGTCCCGAGGGCCTCAGGTGAGTTTCGGATGATTAACGGATTAAAATTTGGACTTAAACAGCAGCAGGAATTTTTCGGCTGGAAATCGGGGCTGGAAATCGAAGCAGGAAATGGGGGCTGGATATCAGCGGCTGGAAATTGGGGCTGAAAATCGGGGGCTGGAAATCAGGGCAGGAAATTGGGGGCATGAAATCGAGGGCAACGCCTGGACAGAAACCTTTAGTTATAAACAGGGGACTTCGTCCCATTTTTCATTTTTGACAATTTGGACCTTGGGGAGAGGCTATTTTTGAGAGATGTTCAAGGAAAAATATCGGGGTAAGTGATTCTAACTTGGATTTGGTCAATATACACGAATATATTATTATTTTCATCATTTAATTAGTGTTTTGAGATGAAAATTTGGGGAAGATTGTAGAAATTTCATAAAACGAATTTTTGAGATTTCGATGTCGATTCGGAGTCAGATTTGAGTGAAACTGGTATGGTTGGACTCGTAATTAAATGGGTTATCAGATTTTGTGAGTTTCATTAGATTCCTAGATGTGGGCCCCACATGTGATATTTGGGTTAAATTTCGGATTTTGTTAGAAATATTATATTTTCTTATGGAATTTATTTCTATAATTTATATTGATTGAATCGAATTAATTATGATTAGATTCGAGCCAATCAGAGATGGAAAATCGAGGAAAAGGCATGCTACTTGACTGATTGAGTGTGGTTTGAGTAAGTGACTTGTCTAACCTTGTGTGAGGGAAATTTCCCTTAGGATTGGTATTGATATGAAAATGTTGATGTGTTGAAAGTTGTGTATAGGAGGTGACGAGTGTGTTCACAGGCTAAATGTGGAAGATTATGTCTTTAAATTGTGTAGAGCACTGTTGCATATTAATTAAATTATTTTATTCTATTATATTCATCATCATTAATATATTTTCGTATTTTAAATTTGTGTGACTTGTTACTGCTAAGTGTTTTACCTATTTAGTTGAAACTATGTTCCTTTTATTCCGTGCATTATTTGAAGGTTGGATTTCTTAACTTAAATATTATTAAAAATGAAGTAAATGTAAATTTGTAAAATATTATTTTTGCTGAATATTTTGTGAAGGTTTTTGTATTCATTGTGATTGAGACGTGAGCTCCGTATTGCAAAATCAATGGATATTATTTTTCTGAATATTTTGTGAGACTTTGTACTCATTGTGATTGAGCCGTGAGCTCCTTATTGTGGAAGATATTCTTGTTGTTGATTTATTTTTGGAAAGTTAAAATATTTGGGCACTTGAGGTACAAATTGAGATATATTGTGATATTGATACGCATGCGGTGGTATAAGGTCTGGGTGTTGAAACGCATGCGGTGAGATAAGGGTAGCTTGATACGCCTGGCTAGTAGGGGAACTACTAGATGTCATGCGGTGTGATAAGGGTGGCTAAAACACGGGATGCTATTTCGGAAAAAATATTTTCTTTAAAATTAAATGTGAAGGCTCCTGAGGTGATATAAGAAAATGAGATATTGTGAATTTACTTATGATTTGGGACTACGAGGTGGTACCTCGGGAGTACCCTTGTTGATAATTCTTTATGGTTGCATATGCCTTCGGTTATTTTGGTAATTTTTCTTAAAGTTGTAAATTTCTATTTTTTCTTCCGCGAGGTATTGTTTGCCCTTATTATATGTAGTTAAATTATGACATACTACTTACTTGATTCATCTCCATTGTCAATATTATTATTATATTGTTAAATTGCTCACCCTGTCTTTTAATATTTCCAGTAGGGCCTTGACCTGACCTCGTCACTACTCTATAGAGCTTAGGCTTGGCACTTATTGAGTACCGCTGTGGTATACTCATACTACACTTCTGCACATATTTTTCTGCAGATCCAGGTACTTCCTATCAAACCAGGCATCAGTGAATTAGACTGTACAGAGAGACTTCAAGGTACATCTGCCAGCGTCCGCAGACCCCGGGACTCTGATGTATAGAGACACTGAGGATAAATTCTTAGAAGCTTATTATTTATTCCTACCGGATTTTGGGAGTTGAAATTGTTAAATTGCAGTTCTTATTTATTCGACTGTTAAGGATTAAATTTCAATTTATATTCACTTATATTCCGCATTGATGAGCTTACCTAGTCTTAGAGACTAGGTGCCATCACGACATCCTACGGAGAAAATTTTGGGTCGCGACAAGTTGGTATCAGAGCTCTAGGTTCATAAGTGTTATGAGTCACAAGTAGGTTTAGTAGATTCTCGTGGATCGGTACAGAGACGTTTGTACTTATCTTCATGAGGCTATGTAACAGTTAGGAAAATGTTCACTTCTTTGATTCTTTATCGTGCGCATTTGTTAACTTCGAAGTTCTAAACCATTGGCTTTCTATTCTCTCACAGATGGTGAGGACACGCACAACTGGATTCGATGATCAGACACTTGCGCCCCCTGTTGGAGCCGCAAGAGGCCGAGGCCAGGGCATAGGCCGAGGAAGACCACGTGGTGCAACCAGAGCACCATCACGAGCTGTTGCAGAGGAACCACCAGTAGCTCCAGTTGGAGAACATGCACCTGAGACGCCGTGTTTTTGAGCATGTTTAGCACTCTAGCTCAGATAGGGTTAATTACACTTGCTCCTGCCGCATCTCATTTGCCCCAGGCTTCGAGGTAGACCAGTACAACAAGGTCATCAGCCTATGCTTACCTGATCAGTTGCTCCACCAGTAGTCCGACCACCAAGAGGTGGAGGACAGGTAGGTAGGGACCGTCCTAGAGGTGGAGGTCAGCCAGGCGGAGGCCAGACAGTTGGCGCTCCAGCTCGGTTCTATGCTTTTCCGGCTAGACCAGATGCAGAGGCCTCAGATGCCGTGATTACAGGTATTATTTCTGTTTGTGGCAAAGATGCCTCAGTATTATTTGATCCAGGATCTACGTATTCATATGTGTCATCTCTATTTGCTTCATTCTTGGGCGTTTCTCGTGAGTCCTTGAGTACTCCTGTTTATGTGTCCACTCTTGTGGGCGATTCTGTTGTTGTAAATCGGATCTACCGGTCCTGTATTATTACATTCTGTGGTTATGAAACTAGAGAAGATCTCCTATTGCTTGAGATGACCTACTTTGAAATTATTCAGGGTATGGACTGGTTATCTCCATATCATGCTATTCTAGATTGTCATGCCAAGACTGTTACCTTGGCTATTCCAGCATTGCCTAAGCTAGAGTAGAAGGGTTTGCCTGTTAGTTCATTTAATCGAGTTATTTCTTTTATAAAGGCTCAGCACATGGTTGAGAAGGGTTGTTTAGCTTATCTAGCCTATGTTCGGGATACTACTGTAGAGACTCCTGCTATTGATTCAGTGCCTGTAGTTCGGGAGTTCCCCGATGTATTCCTGTAAGATCTTCCAGGTATGCCACCTGATCGTGATATTTATTTCTGTATTGACTTGGCTTTAGATACCCAGCCTATATCTATCCCATCGTATCGCATGGCTCCGAAAGAATTGAAAGAATTGAAAGAACAGCTTGAAAAGTTACTAGCCAAAGGGTTTGTCAGACCGAATGTATCGCCTTGGGGTGCACCAGTATTATTTGTGAAAAAGAATGATGGAACAATGCGGATGTGTATTGATTATTGCCAATTGAACAAAGTCACTATTAAGAAAAAGTACCCGTTGCCGCGTATTGATGATCTATTTGACCAGTTGCAGGGTGCTAGGGTATTCTCTAAGATCGACTTGAGGTCGGGGTACCAACAGTTGAAGATTCGGGATTCGGATGTTCCGAAGACTGCTTTCCATACTATATATGGTCATTATGAGTTTCTGGTAATGTCTTTTGGTTTAACTAATGCCCCGTCAGCGTTTATGGATCTGATGAACAGGGTATTCAGGCCATATATTGACTCATTTGTCATTGTCTTTATTGATGACATTTTGATCTACTCACGTAGTAAGGAGGAGCATGAGCAGCATATGAGAGTAGTGCTTCAGACATTGCGGGAACAAAAGTTATATGCTAAGTTCTCTAAATGTGAGTTTTGGCTAGAGTCTGTAGCATTTTTGGGACATATCGTATCCGGCGAAGGTATTAAAGTTGATCCCAAAAAGATTGAGGCAGTTCAGAATTGGCATCGTCCCACTTCAGCGACGGAGATCGGGAGTTTTCTAGGTTTGGCAGGTTATTATCGTCGGTTCGTGGAAGGTTTTTCATCTATTGCAGCACCTTTGACCAAATTAACCCAGAAGGGTGCTCTATTCCGATGGTCTGATGATTGTGAGGTAAGCTTTCAGAAGCTCAAGACATCATTGACTACAACACCAGTGTTAGTGTTGCCTTCCGGTTCGGGGATGTATACAGTGTATTGCGACGCTTCGCGCGTTGGCTTGGGTTGTGTATTGATGCAGGAAAGGCAAGTTATTGCATATGCTTCACGTCAGCTGAAGCCCCACGAAAAGAATTATCCGGTACATGATTTAGAGTTAGCTGCGATTGTTCACGCTCTTAAGATTTGGAGGCATTATCTTTATGGGGTGTCTTGTGAAGTTTACACTGATCATCGCAGTTTGCAGCATTTGTTCAAGCAGAGGGACCTAAATTTGAGACAGCGCAAATGGCTGGAGTTACTAAAAGATTATGATATTACTATCTTGTATCATCCGGGCAAAGCAAATGTGGTTGCAGATGCCTTGAGCAGAAAGGCGGAGAGTATGGGTAGTTTGGCTTTCATTTCAGCAGAGGAAAGACCATTAGCCTCAGCTATTCAATCCTTGGCTAACAGACTTGTGAGGCTGGATATTTCAGAGCCCAGACGAGTTCTTGCATATGTTGTGGCCCGGTCTTCACTATTTGAACAGATCAAGGCTCGGCAGTATGATGACCCACACCTGGTGGTTCTTCGTGAAACGGTACTACAAGGTGGTGCCAAGGAAGTCACTATTGGTGCAAATGGTGTTCTATGACTCCAGGATCGTCTGTGTGTTCCTAATGTGGATGAACTGAGGAAAAAGATCCCGGAGGAGGCACACAGTTTTCGATATTCTATTCATCCAGGTGCTACGAAGATGTATCGTGACTTGAGACAGCACTATTGGTGGAGACGAATGAAAAAGGACATAGTTGTGTATGTAGCTCGGTGTCTAAATTGCCAGCAAGTTAAATATGAGCACCAGAGGCCAGGTGGCCTACTTCAGCAGATGACCATACCCGAGTGGAAATGGGAACGAATTACTATGGATTTTGTAGTTGGGTTGCCGCGGACCTTGAAGAAATTTGATGCAGTTTGGGTGATTGTTGACAGGTTAACTAAGTCGGCACATTTTATTCCTATTGTGACTACGTATACTTCAGAGAGGTTGGCCCAGATTTATATTCAGGAGATAGTTCGGTTGCACGGTGTGCCAATTTCCATCATATCAGATAGAGGTCCTCAGTTTACTTCACATTTCTGGAGAGCAATACAAAGTGAGTTGGGGACCCGTGTAGAGCTCAGCACAGCCTTTCATCCGCAGACCGATGGACAGTCAGAGAGGACAATTCAGATTTTGGAGGATATGCTCAGGGCATGTGTAATTGACTTTAGAGGTCAGTGGGATCGTTTCCTGCCTTTGGCCGAGTTTGCTTATAATAACAGTTACCAATCCAGCATCGAGATGGCTCCATTTGAGGCTTTATATGGTCGGCGATGGCGTTCACCTATCGGATGGTTTAAGCCAGGTGAGGCTAAGTTATATGGTACTGATTTGGTGAGGGATGCCTTGGAAAAGGTAAAGTTAATTCAGGAGCGACTTCGTACAGCACAGTCTAGACAAAAGAGTTACGCTGATCAGAAAGCGCGTGATATATCATTTATGGTAGGTGAAAAAGTTCTCTTGAAGATTTCGCCGATGAAGGGAATTTTGAGATTCGGGAAGAAGGGCAAGTTGAGCCCAAGGTTTATAGGCCCATTTGAGGTGTTGAAACGAATTGGGGAGGTTACTTATGAGCTTGCATTATCTCCCAGCCTATCGGGAGTTCATCCAGTTTTTCACGTATCTATGCTCCGGAAGTATCATGCCGACCTATCACATGTGTTAGACTACAGCACAGTTCAGCTAGATAATAGCTTGGGTTATGAAGAGGAACCGATTGCCATTGTTGATAAACATGTTCGCCAGTTGAGGTCCAAGAGGATTTCTACAGTAAAAGTCCAGTGGAGGGGCCAACCAGTCGAGGAAGCAACTTGGGAGGCCGAGCAGATATCCAGACTTATTCAGCACTTCAGGTATAATTCTAAACCCGTTCGAGGACGAGCGTTTGTTTAAGAGGTGGAGAATGTAATGACCCAACAGGTCATTTTAACTTTTAGAACCCCGTTCTCTAAAATAAAACTTCCCGTAGGTACTTGTAATGATTTATGACTTGCGGGGATGGTTGGTTCGGGATTTGGAAGTGTTTGGGGTGAAATCGGAATATTTGGTTCCTTAAGTTGGCCTTAAAGTGCTAAGTTTGACTTCGGTCAATATTTTTAGAAAATAACCCCGGAATAGAATTTTGATGATTCCAACAACTCCGTATGGTGATTTTGGACATAGGAGCGTGTTCGGAATTTTATTTGGAAGTCCGTAGTTAAATTAGGCATGAAATGGCTAAAAATAAGAATTTAAGTTTGGAAGTTTGACCGATGAGTTGACTTTTTGATACCGGAGTCGAAATCTAATTCCAAAATTTTTATAGCTCCGTTATGTAATTTATGACTTGTGTGTAAAATTTGAGGTCAATCGGAGTTGATTTGATAGGTTCCGACATTGAATGTAGAAGTTGAAAACTCTTAGTTTCATTAAGCTTGAATTGGGGTATGATTCATGGTTTTAGCGTTGTTTGATGTGATTTAGAGGTTTGACTAAGTTTGTATGATGTTTTAGAACTTGTTGGTATATTTGGTTGAGGTCCCGAGGGCCTCGGGTGAGTTTCGGATGGTTAACGGATCAAATTTGAGTTAAAAAACTGCTGCAATTTTTTCTCTTCTGTTGGACAGTCTGGGCTGTGATCGAGCCCAGATGTCGAGCCCAGGTATCGAGCCCAGAGTTGACGAGGTACGGGCTCGAGCTAGTGTATCGAAGCCATGATCGAAGGTCCAGCTCGAGGGCCATGATCGAAGGTCCAGCTCGAGGGCCATGATCGAAGGCAAGGCTCGAGGGCCAGGATCGAGACCCAAGATCGAGGGTCACAATCGAAGGCTCAAGCTCGATGCCATGATTGAGGCTATGATCGAAGGCCCAACCTCGATGCCCTGATCGAGGCCATGACCGAGGTCCAGGCTCGAGCCTGTGATCGAAGCCGCGATCGAGGCCCAGTTCGAGGACTAGTTCCGAAGGCTGCTGTGCAGTTTTATAAAAAGAGGGCAGTCGTCCCATTTGCCATTTTTGACGAACTTGAGCTTGAGCAGAGACGACTTTTGGCAGATTTTCAAGGGAAAAATATTGGAGTAAGTGATTCTAACTCGGATTTGGTCTACATATACAAGTATATCATTGTTTTCACAATTTAATTAGTGTTTTGAGATTGAAATTTGGAAAAGTTTAGAAATCTCATAGAAACGAAATTTTGAGATTTCGGTATCGATTCGCAGTCGGATTTGAGTGAAACTGGTATGGTTGGACTCGTAATTGAATGGGTTGTCGGATTTCATAACTTTCACCGGATTCCGAGATGTGGGCCCCGCAGGCGAATTTTTAATTAATTTTGGGATCTTTTCTTAAAAATGTAGTATTTTCTTATAGAATTGATTTCTACAATATTTAGTGATTTTATCGAATTATTTTTGCTAGATTCGAGCCAGACCGAGTTGGATAATCGTGGAAAAGGCCTTATAGTGGATTAAATTGGAGCAAGACGAGGTAAGTCTCTTGTCTAATCTTGTGAGGGAAAAATTACCTCATAGGTGATTAAAATTAAATAATTATCGCTAATTGCGGGGGCTACGTACGCACGAGGTGACGAGAGTCCATGCATAGCTACTATTAATGCTAAAGTCCGGATAGTTTAGGACTCAAAGCATGCCTTACTTATGTAAATTGTATTCTTTGATTTATTTATATTAATTGATATCTATATGAATATATTGTGAATTGTTAGATAAAGATATTAAAGGATGGAAATCTCATAGGCTTGATTGTCTGTTTAAATCAATTAATTGTTAAAAGAAATTGTTCTCCTCCCGAATTTACCTTATAATAAATATACTCTCCTTCCGGAGGCACATAAGAAAATGTACTCCTTTCTTGTGGAGCGGGCCGAACGCCTCGGCAGGATAGATGCATCTATGGATCGCGCCGCACGTCCCTCGGCAGTGTACACGACACTCTGGATCGGGCCGTACGTCCTCGGCAGAAATCGTGCTTAATAATAATAATTACACGATATTTTAATAATTTATTTCAGCTTGTGAAGCTAATTAATAAATTGGAAAATCCTTGGAATTTAATGAATTATTATTCTTGCTTGTTTGGGAATTAATTGTTACTCATGTAAATGAGATTTAATTGATAAATTAGAATTTATTTGAATTGAAGGAATTTAATTAATATATTGAGAATTGTTACATTTGAAGAAATTTGATTATTTCCGCTGATTAAATAAATTATTGTAAATTCTGTAAATCATGCTGATTTAAATATCCTAGTTTTATTTCAATTATTATTGACCCATAGTGAGTGTCAAGGTCGGCCATCTCGTCTCTACCACTTCGAGATTAGGCTTGATACTTACTGGGTACACGTTGTTTACGTACTCATACTACACTTGCTGTACTTTTTGTGTAGGATCTGAGACAGGTACTAGTGGAGGACCTATCATCACATACCCACGTCATCCCGAGGCATAGTGGTGAGTTGCCTTTCTGAGCCGTTCTGCAGCTACCAGTGTCTTTTCTGATATTTATATTCTGTCTATTTCATTTCAGACAATATTTGGAGTTTTTTATAATCTACTAGATGCTCATGCATTTGTGACACTGGGTTTTGGCACACACATTGGTAGAAGTTAGTATTTTATTATTTTCTTGGAATAAAAATTTAACCAATGTACGATTGACTTATTAGTTGGCTTGCCTAGCTGTAGTATTGGGCGTCATCACGACCTATAGGTGAAATTGGGTCGTGACAATATTACTCAACTATTGAGAAATAGTGGGTAGTCACTTAGAAACTATTTGCATATCAAAAGACTTTCCATTAGAAATATATCATATTAACACCGATAGCATTACATTACATCATGGGGACACAGCCTTGGTTTCCTTAATCAAATTAATCACAACCTCACAATATTCTACTTGTCTTCATTTCACTCAATTGCAACATTCTTTTCAACTAACATAATAGAATTACAAATTAAGTCAAGTTTCACACTACTCAAGTAACCTTTTCACACATATTCCATGTGAGATTCGACCTCAACCTAGTTGGGTCATTATATTTGACATCGACCGCTTTACACTAATTATTAAGTTGTCATTTGAGCGTATCACAATACCAATTTCGCTCGTTAAACAATTAACTCATGTTTCGCGCTAAAAACCCAATCGCGACTTGATGAAATTAGACCAAACATTTCAGATAATTTCTATAATTCATTATCAAACTCCCGAAAGTCTCAAAATCGAATTTCGATCTCTAGAACTAAAAATGGACATTTGGATCATTACATGCTTATGCTCAAAATACCAAACTCTTCCAAAACTCATCCGAAATAGCATGTAGTGTATCAACCATAAGTTTTTGTAGCCAACTTCAACTGCCAAACTGTCATTGTATCCTCCGTACTATGGGTATTGTGGATTCCAGTGGGGTTTCTTTCATGGCATTCCAGGCCTACCAGTGGTGGCGGGCATATGAGTTGGATAGTCCGACTGAGGCAGCTTCACTCACTTGGACTCAATTTTCAGATATGTTCTAGAGGGAGTATGTTCCTCAGAGTCTTAGAGATGCATGGCACGCAGAGTTTGAGCAGTTGCGTCAGGGTTCTATGATCGTGTCAGAGTATGCAGTCTGATCCAGTGATTTGGCTAGGTATGCACCAGTCTTGGTTGCTACTGTTCGAGAGCGGGTTCGCCGATTTATTGAGGGGCTCCACCCTAGTATCAGATTCAGTATGGCCCAAGAACTGGAGATGGACATCATATACCAACACGTGGTGTCAATTGCTAGGAGATTGGAAGGTATGCGGACTCGGGAGATGCTATATGAGTCATCCTATTCATTCAGCACTTCCAGCTTCCAGCGGTATTACGGCTACTCCTAGACCTCAGGTTCTATATTATGCACCGCCAGTGTCTACTGTATCTCCTGTACGGGGTGCTTTCAGCGGTTAGTCCAGCCGACCAGGCTCGAGCCAGTCTCAGCAGGCACGTCTGACGAGAGCTTCTTTTGAGTGTGGTGACACTCGTCATATAATAAGGGATTGCCTTAGACTTAGGAAGGGTGCACCTCCACATATTTCTCAGGCCCCACCCATCCCACAGAGCCCTCGGAGTTCTCAGGCCATGAGCACTACACCAATTGCTACTCCACATGCACAGCCACTTAGAGGTGGAGGTCGGACAGGTAGAGGTTGCCCTAGAAGGGGAGGCCACGCCAGATATTATGCCTTTCCAGCTACGATGGAGGCAGTTGCATCCGATTCTATTATCACAGGTATTGTTCTGGTCTGTCATAAAGATGCATCGGTCTTATTTGATCCAGGCTCCACTTATTCGTATGTGTCATCTTATTTTGCCCCGTATTTAGGCGTATCCCGTGATTCTTTGAGTTCTTCTGTTTATGTATCTACACCCGTGAGTGAATCTATTATTGTTGACGGCGTATATCGGTCATGTTTGATTGTTATCAGTGGTTTTGAGACTAGAGCTACTTTATTATTACTTAGTATGGTGAATTTCGATATTATTTTAGGCATGAACTGGTTGTCGCCCTATCACGCTATCCTTGATTGTCATGCCGAGACGGTGACATTGGCTATGCCAGGTCTAGCGCAGCTAAAGTGGAGAGGTACCTTGGATCATGTTCCTAGCATGGTTGTTTCATTTCTTAAGGCTCAACGAATGGTTGAGAAGGGGTGCGATGCGTATATTGCCTATGTGAGAGATATTAGTGTTGATACTCCTACCGTGGAGTCAGTTTCTATAGTAAGGTATTTTCCTAATGTATTTCCAGCGGATCTTCCAAGTATGCCACCCGACAGGGATATTGACTTTGGCATTGATTTATTACCGGGCACTCAGCCCATTTTCTATTCTACCATATCGTATGGCCCCATCAGAATTGAAGGAATTAAAGGAGCAGTTACATGAGCTGCTTGATAAGGTTTTTGTTCGGCCTAGTGTATCGCCTTGGGGTGCTCCTATCTTATTTGTGAAGAAGAAGGATGGCTCTATGCGGATGTGTATTGATTACCGCCAGCTGAAAAAGGTTACAGTGAAGAACAGGTATCCATTGCCACGTATTGATGACCTATTTGATCAGGTTCAGGGTGCTAGAATGTTCTCTAAGATCGACTTGCGTTCAGGCTATCATCAATTGAAGATTCAGGAACTAGATATCCCAAAGACTGCCTTCAGGACTAAGTATGGTCATTATGAGTTCCTTGTAATGTCATTTGGGCTAACCAACACCCCAGCAGCATTTATGCACTTAATGAACAGTGTATTTTAGCCCTATCTTGATTCTTTCATCATTGTGTTTATTGACAACATTCTGGTGTATTCCCGGAGCTGGGAGGATCATGAACAACACCTAAGGACTATGCTTCCGACCTTAAGAGAAAAGAAGATGTATGCAAAAATTTAAAGTGTGAATTTTGACTTGATTCAGTAGGATTTTTGGGTCACGTGGTAACAAACAAGGGGATCCAGGTAGATCGGAAGAAAATTGAAGCAGTGTAGAGTTGGCCTAGACCGTCATCAGCTACTGAGATCCGAAGTTTTCTTGGCTTGGCAGGGTATTATCACCGATTTGTATAGGGTTTCTCTTCTATTGCTGCACCTATGACCAAATTGACTCAGAAGGGTGCTCCATTCAGGTGGACCTAGGAATGTGAGGAGAGCTTTCAAAATCTCAAGATAGCTTTGACTACAACCCAGTATTGGTATTGCCTACATGTTCAGGGTCTTATACTGTGTATTATGATACGTCGCGTATTGGTCTCGGCACAGTGTTGATGCAAGATGGTAGGGTGATTGCCTATGTGTCCAGACAGTTAAAGGTACATGGGAAAATTATCCAATCTACGACCTTGAGTTAACAACTATTGTTCATGCCTTGAAGATTTGGCGACATTATTTGTACGGTGTCCATTGTGAGGTTTATACCGATCATCAAAGTCTACAGCATTTGTTTAAATAGAAGGATCTTAACTTGCGGCATCGTAGGTGGTTGGAGTTGCTTAAGGATTATGATATCACCATTCTCTATCATCCCGGAAAGGCCAATATGGGGTCGATGCCTTTAGTCATAAGGCGGAGAATTTGGGCATCTTAGCATATTTACCGGTAGCAGAGAGGCCTTTAGCCTTGGATGTTCAGGCATTGGCCAACCAGTTTGTTAGATTGGATGTTTCTGAGTCGAGCCAAGTTTTGGCTTGTGTGGTTTCTCAGTATTCTCTGTATGATCGTATCAGGAAGCGTCAGTATGATGACCCCCATCTGCTTGTCCTTAAGGACGTAGTTCAGCACGGTGATGCCAAAGGAGTCATTATTGGAGATAACGGTGTATTGCGGATGTAGTGCAGGCTATGTGTGCTTAATGCAGATGGTTTGCGTTAGTTGATTCTCCATGAGGCTCACAGTTCGTGGTACTCCATTCATACAGGTGCCACAAAGATGTATCAGGATTTGAGGTAGCACTATTGGTGGAGGCGGATGAAGAAAGACATAGTGGAGTATGTCTCCCGGTGCCTAAATGTCAACAGGTGAAATATGAGCATCAACGACCGGGTGGATTGCTTTAGAGGTTAGAGATTCCAGAATGGAAATGGGAGCGGATCACTATGGATTTCGTTGTTGGGATCCCACGGACTCAAAGGAAGTTCGATGCAGTTTGGGTGATTGTGGATAGATTGACCAAGTCAGCTCATTTCATTCCTGTGGTTACTACTTACTCTTCGGAGCAGCTGGCTCAGGTTTACATTCGTGAGATTGTTAGGCTTCATGGTGTACCGGTGTCTATCATCTCTAATTGAGGTACGTAGTTAACATCACGGTTCTAGAGAGCCGTACAACTAGAGTTAGGTACTCGGGTAGAGTTGAGTATAATATTTCACCCTCAGGCGGGCGGGCAGTCCGAGTGCACTATTCAGATACTGGAGGATATGCTTCGTGCTTGTGTGATAGATTTTGGGGGTGCCTGGGATCAGTTCTTGCCACTTGCGGAGTTTGCTTACAATAACAGTTATCAGTCAAGAATTCAGATGGCGTTGTATGAGGTCTTATATGGTAGGCGGTGCCGATCTACAGTGGGTTGGTTAGAGCGGGGCGAAGCTAGACTATTGGGTACGGACTTGGTTCAAGATGCTTTGAAAAAGGTTAAATTGATTCAGGATCAGCTTCGTAAAGCCCAATCTAGACAAAAGAGTTATGCGGATCGGAAGGTTTGTGATGTTGCATTCATGGTTGGTGAGCGGGTCTTGCTCCGGATTTCGCCCATGAAGGGTGTTATGGTATTTGGGAAGAAGGAAAAATTGAGCCCTAAGAATATTGGGCTTTTTGAGATTCTTGAAAGAATTAGAGAAGTGGCTTATAGACTTGCACTACCACCTAATCTCTCTGTAGTTCATCCAGTGTTCCATGTTTCCATGCTCCGAAAGTATCACGACGATCCGTCTCATGTGTTAGACTTCAGCTCAGCCCAGTTGGATAAGGATATATCTTACGTTGAGGAGCTAGTGGCCATTTTGGACAGACAGGTTAGAAAGCTAAGATCAAAGAGCATTGCTTCATTAAAAGTATAGTGGAGGGGTCATCTGGTTGAGGAGACAACTTGGGAGACCGAGCATGATATGAGTAGTTGTTATCCTCATCATTTCATAACTCCAGGTATATTTCTGAACTCGTTCGAGGATGAACGTTTGTATAAGAGGGGGAGGATGTAACGACCCGACTAGTTATTTTGAGAGTTGTATCCCCATACCCCCCCCCCCCCATTTACTTCTCAATTTGTGCTTTACAGTTGTTATGTGACTTGCCGAGGTGATTAGTTAGGTCCGGTGAGGTTTTAGGAATGAAGTGGAGCATGTAGTTCCAAAGTTTAAAGTTTAAGTTGAAATAGTGACCGGATGTCAACTTATATATAAACTACCCCGGAATAGAGTTTTGATGATTCCAATATCTCCATATGGTGATTTTAGACTTAGGAGCATGTCCGAAAAATTATTTGGAAGTCTATAGTGGAATTTGGCTTGAAATGGCGAAAGTTGAATTTTTGGAAAGTTTGACTGGGGAGTTGACTTTTTGATATCGGGGTCGAAATGCAGTTCTGAAAATATTCGAAGCTCTGTTATGTCATTTATGACTTATGTGCAAAATTTGAGATCAATCAGACTTGATTTGATAGGTTTCGGCATCGAATGTAGAAGTTGGAAATTCTTAAGTTCATTAAGCTTGAATTGGGGTATGATTCGTGGTTTTAGCATTGTTTTATTTGATTTGAAGTTTCAACTAAGTTCGTATGATGTTTTAGGACTTGTTGGTATATTTGGTTGAGGTCCCGAGGTCCTCGGGTGAGTTGCGGATGGTTAACAGATCAAACTTTGGACTAAAATAGCTGCTGGAATGTTTTTGCTGGAAATCGGGGTTCGAAATCAAGGTTGGAAATCGAGGATGGAAATCGGGGGCTGGAAATCAGGGGCAAGAAATCGAGGGCAGTAAATCGAGAGCAGCGCCTGGACAGAAACTTTAAGTTATAAACAAGGGACTTCGTCCCATTTTCCTTTTTTGACAAATTGGAGCTTGTGGAGAGGCAATATTTGAGAGATTTTCAAGGAAAAACATCGGGGTAAGTGTGATGACCCAAAAGGTCATCTTTAAATTAATAATTAATTCTGTGTTCTGAGACCTTAAAAAGCACTATTTAAGTGTGATGACCCAAGTACGAGCACAGGTCGCTGATAGGCCCGCCATGTCTTCTGAAGCCTTAATGAGACTGGATAAGTTTATTAAGCTCTTTTCAGTTCACTTCAGTGGTACACCTTCTGAGGATCCACAGGATTATCTTGACCGCCGCCATGAGGTGTTGCGGAACATGGGTATAGTTGAGACCAATGGGGTCGATTTTGCTGTATTTCAGATGACGGGTTCCGCCAAAAGGTGGTGGAGAGATTATACATTGACCAGACAAGTTGGATCGCCGGCATTGACCTGGGAGAAGTTTTCACGGCTATTTCTAGAGAAGTTCCTCCCTATCACATTGAGAGAGGATTACAGTAGGCAATTTGAGCGTCTACAATAGGGCAGTATGACTGTTACTCAGTATGAGTCCCGTTTTGTGAATTTAGCCCATCATGCTCTCCTTTTACTACCTACTGAGGGAGAGAGAGTGAAGAGGTTTATTGAGGGACTCACTCACCCTATCAGGCTTTAGATGGCCAAGGAGATCGGAAGTGAGATTTCCTTTAAGGCGGCTGCTAATGTCGCGAGGAGGATCGAGATGGTTCTTGCACAAGAGAGAGAGCAGAGGTCTGATAAGAGGCCTCGTCATTTCGGTGGTTTCAGTGGTGCCTCGTATGGAGGCAGGGGTAATTTTGGTAGGGGTCATCCTCCTATACCGTTTCATTCAGCACTTCAGGCATCTCCCGGTGCTTCAGGGAGTCACGGTCCTATTATGCCTTACTCTGGGCAGCGAACATTTAGTGCACATTCAGCTCCTATCTATGCACCACCACTCTAGAGTCACTACAGTGGTTATCCGGCCCGTTCGGGTTAACTTCAGCTTCAGCAGCCACGACATCAGGATGGGTGTTATGAGTGTGGGAACATTGGTCACACCAGGAGGTATTGCCCTAGGTTTTCAAGTAACAGATCTCGGCAGGATTCTCGTGCCATCATACCAGCACCGGTTGCTTCACCGCCTGCTCAGCCAGCTGGAGTTAGGGATCAGGCAGCTAGAGGTGGAGGTCAGGCCATTAGAGGTGGAGGTCAGGCCGTTAGAGGTGGAGGCCAGCCAGTTAGAGGTCGTCTCAGAGACGCAGTTCAAAGTGGTGGGGCCCAACTCTGATTTTTTGTTTTTCCAGCTAGGCCTGAGGCCGAATCATCTGATGTCGTGATCACAAGTATTATTCCAGTTTTCCATAGAGATGCTTCAGTTCTATTTGATCCAGGATCTACTTAATCCTATGAGTCCTCCTATTTTGCTTCATATTTGGTTGTGCCTCGTGATTCTCTGAGTGCTTCTATGTGTGTATCTACACCAGTGGGAGACTCTGTTATAGTAGACAATGTCTATCGTTCGTGTGTGGTTACTATTTATAGTCTTGAGACTAGTGTGGATCTTCTACTTCTTGATATGGTAGATTTTAATATCATCTTGGGTATGGATTGGCTGTCACCTTATCATGCTATATTGGATTGTCATGCCAAGACGGTGACCCTAGCCATGCCGGGGTTACCTAGGTTATAGTGGAAAGGAACTCTTGGTCATTCTACCAGCAGGGTTATTTCTTATATGAAGGCTCAGTGTATGGTCGAGAAAGGATGTCTAGCCTATTTGGCTTATATTCGAGATCTCAGTGCGGATGTTCCTTCTATGGACTCAATACCAGTTGTTCGTGAATTTCCAGAAGTATTTCCTGCAGATATGCCGGGGATGCCACCCGACAGAGATATTGACTTCTGTATTGATTTAGTTTCGGGCACTCAACCCATTTCTATCCCACCATACCGTATGGCCTCGCCGGAGTTGAAAGAATTGAAGGAGCAATTACAAGACTTGCTTGATCAGGGATTCATTAGACCCGGTGTCTCGCCCTAGGGTGCACCAGTACTATTTGTAAAGAAGAAAGATGGCTATATGCCGATGCGTATAGATTATCGGCAGTTGAACAAGGCCACTAGCAAAAACAAATATGTGTCGCCAAGAATTGATGACTTATTTGATCAGCTTCAGGGTGCCAAGGTATTTTCGAAGATCGATTTGAGGTCTGGTTATCATCAGTTGAAGATTAGGACATCTGATGTGTGATGACCCAAAATGTCATCTTTAAATTTAATAATTAATTATGTATTCCGGAAAGTTGACTTTGGTCAACATTTTCAGCAAACAGACTCGGATCAGTATTTTGATAGTTTCGGTAGGTCCGTATCGTGATATGGGACTTGGGCGTATGCCCATAATCATATTTTGAGGTCCCTAGCCCGAAATATTGAATTTTGATAAAAAAAATTAAAGGTTTTAAAAGCTTAAGTCAAATAGTGACCGGATGTCGAATTATGTACAAACGACCCCGAAATAGAATTTTGAAGATTCCAACAGCTCCGTATGGTGATTTTTGACTTAGGAGCGTGATTGAAATTTTATTTGAAAGTTCGTAGTGAAATTAGACTTGAAATGGCTAAAACAGGAATTTAAGTTTGGAAGTTTGACCGGGGAGTTGACTTTTGGATATCGGGGTCAGAATACAGTTCCGAAAGTTTTCATAGCTCCGTTATGTCATTTACTTGTGTGCAAAATCTGAGGTCAATCAGACTTGATTTGATAGGTTTCGACATCGAATATAGAAGTTGGAAATTCTTAAGTTTCATTAAGCTTGAATTGGGGTGTGAATTGTGATTTTAGCATTGTTTGATGTGATTTGAGGTTTCAAATAAGTTCATACGATGTTTACTTGTTGGTATATTGGGATGAGGTCCCGAGGGCCTCGGGTGAGTTTAGGATGGTTAACGGATCAAAAGTGGGACTTAGTTGCTGCAATGTTTCTGCTAGAAATGCTGACAAATCGAGCTCCCTGACTAATCGAGCTCCCTGACAAATCGGGCTCCCTGACAATCGGGCTCACTGACAAATCGGACTCCCTGACAAATCGGACTCCCTAACAAATCGAGCTCCCTGACAAATAGAGCTCCCTGACAAATCGAGCTCCCTAACAAATCGGGCTCCCTGACAATCGGACTCACTGACAAATCGGGCTCCCTGACAATCGAGCTCCTTGACAAATCGGGCTCCCTGATAAATCGAGCTCCCTGACAAATCGGGCTCCCTGACAAATCGAGCTCCCTGGCAATTAGGGCTCCCTGACAATCGGGCTCCCAGACCAAATCGGACTTCCTGACAAATAGGACTCCCCGACAAATCGGGCCCCCTAACAATCGGGCTCCCTCACAAATCTGGCTCCCTGGCAAAACGGGCTCCCTGACAGATCTGTAAGTTGTAAAAACAGGGGACTTCGTCCCATTTGCCATTTTTTGACGAATTGGAGTTTGAGGAGAGGCGCTTTTGATATATTTTTCAAGAAAAAATATTGGGGTCAGTGATTCGAACTCGGATTTGGTCAATATACACGAATATATCATTGTTTTCACCATTTAATTAGTGTTTTGAGATAGAAATTTGGAAAAAATTTAGAAATCTCATAGAAACGAATTTTTGAGATTTCGGTGTCGATCAGCAGTCGGATTCGAGTGAAACTGGTATGGTTGGACTCGTAATTGAATGGGTTATAGGATTTAGTAAGTTTCACCGGATTCCGATACGTGGGCCCCACGGGCATTTTTGAGCTAATTTCAGATTTTATTGAAAAGTATAATATTTTCTTATGAAATTGATTCCTATAATTTTTGTTGACTGTATCAAATTAATTATGACTAGATACGAGTCTATCGGAGTCGAAAAATTGAGGAAAAAGAATAATACTTGGTTAAATTGGAGCAAGTCGAGGTAAGTGACTTATCTAACCTTGTGTGGGGAAAATTTCCACTAGAATTGATATTGATGTGATTATTAAAATGTGTTAAAAGTCGTGTACACGAGGTGACGAGTGTGTACACGGGCTAAATATGAAAGATTATATTTTTAAATTTTGTAGATCAGTGTTGCGCATTTATTAAATTACTTTATCTTGTTATATTCTTCATCATTGATTTGAGATATCTACTTTAAATTTGTTTGACCTTTTTCCTGCTAATTGTTATACATGTTTAGTTGAAACTTGGTTTCTTTTATTCTGTGCATTATTTGAAGGGTGATTTTCTTTAAATTAAACATTATTAATATGAAGTATTTGATATTTTTAAATTTGATATTGAAGCAATGTATTAAAAATTTTAAAATATTATTTTTTTGAATTATTTATTCTTGAATATTTTTGTACTCATTGTGATGGAGCTCTGAGCTCTTTATTGTGGAAAAATATTATTGATGATTTATTTTGGCATGAGTCGTGAGCTCTTTATTGTGGAAAAATATTGTTGTTGAATTATTTTGGCAAGATAAATTATTTGAGCACTTGAGGTGCAAATTGTGATATATTGTGATATTGATACGCATGTGGTAGTATAAGGTCTGTGTATTGAAACGCATGCGGTAAGATAAGGGTGGCTTGATATGCGTGGCTAGTAGGACAAACTATTAGAATCATGCAGTGTGATAAGGATGGCTAAAACGCGGGATCCTATTTCGGGAAAAATATTTTCTTTAAAATAAATTGTGAACGCTCCCGCGGTGAGATAAGGAAATGAGATATTGTGAATTTATTTATGATTTGGGACTACGAGGCGGTACCTCGGGAGTGCCCTTGTTGATATTGATTTATGGCCGCAGTTATCTTTTATTATTTGTTGTGATTTTTCTTGAAGTTAAAAGGAAATTTTATTTTGTTTACACGAGATATTATTTGCCATTATTTTGTATAATTAGATGGTCATATGCTATTTGATTCAATTCCATTGTCATTTTATTTTATTATATTGTGAAACATTTTACCATGCCATTTACTATTTTTCAGTAGGAATTGAACTGACCTCGTCACTACTCTACCGTGGTTAGACTTGACACTTACTGGGTACCGCTGTGGTGTACTCATACTATGCTTCTGCACATCTTTTTGTGCAGATCCAGGTACTTCTTATCAGACCATGCATCAGTAAACTAGTTGTACAAGGAGACTTCGAGGTATATCTTCCAGCGTCCGCAGACTCCGGAGTCCCCTTCTATCATTATTATGGTTCTTCCTTATTTTTCTTTAGACCTTGATATAGAGACATTGGCGATAAAATTCTTAGAAGCTTGTGACTTATTTCTATCGGGTTTTGGGAGTTGAAATTGTTTGAATTGTAGTTTATTTATTTCAGATATTTATTATTATTTCGCATTGATAGGCTTACCTAGTCTTAGAGACTACGTTCCATCAGTACATCCTACGGAGGGAATTTGGGGTCGTGACAAGTTGGTAGCAGAACTATAGGTTCATAGGTGTTATGAGTCACAAGAAGGTTTAGTAGAGTCATTCGGATCGGTACAGAGACATCTGTACTTATCTTTGGGAGGCTATAGAACTGTTAGGAAAATATTCACTTCTTTGATTCCTTATCATGCGACATTGAATTAGCTCGAAACATATATATCATATTCCTTTGTATCCACTCGTGTATGACATTGTGCACTCAGTATAAGTTGTGCATCAACGGTTAGCGATGTCGCAGATGGACTACGAAGGAGCTAGAGATTCTCAAGCATTGACTTAGCGTGTGGTTCCGACTGAAGACGCAGACATATTGAGAGATCACCTAGTGAATCATGTGGGAGGTGAAACAGATGTTGGCATCTGGTTGATTTATACGAGCTGTGAAGGTTATTATTGTGGATCATTGGACTATGACCTATGACTTCGCGCCGAGTGGGGGGAGTCCACTATCAATTGGTGAATTGCGGCGTCATGTGTCAGTTTTGGCCTGAAATGTATATATGTGGTACTGAAAGGTTCCCTAAAATTTACACATGTTTAAGGCCTGAGATTTCGTAGAGGATAAGGTTGGGACTTGTGCTATGTCCGCCTCCTTAATAATCATATACTTCAGTACCAAAGGAGTTATAGAAACTACTCTAAATTTGCAGAAGGTCTACTCAGCGTGGACGTCACGGTTGTGGATTTTGGGGGTGCTTCGGAGGACGTACACTTGTTGACGAGATTCTGGACTATGTGGTTCGTGCTAAGATTTGTCTGTATGGAGCTCTACTTTTGTGATCGTTGTGTATAAATAGGGGTAAGGGTTACCCCAAAGAAGAATCGAAGAGTGTGTTAAGAAATGGGTCAACTCAAAAGTGTTGAGTTAGCATAACAAAAGAAGAAATTTGCCTTGGGAGAGATAATTCTCCACCGGTGTTCGTGGCAAGCCTATGAAGAGGGTAGACCAGCCAATGCAACACCGCCCACTTGGCTCAGTTATCATAAATTCTTTTGAAAGAGTTTGTTTCCCGAACTCTCTGTAATGCATGGCACATAGGGTTTGAACGGTTGCGTCAGGTCACCATTGACGGTGTCAGAATATGCCATAAAGTTCAATAAGTTAGCCCGTCATACTCCTACTTTTTTTCTTACAGCCAGAGGGAGAGTTCACAGACTCATTAAAGGACTTAATTATGATCGTAAAATTTTGTACGACTCGGGAGCTACAAGTTGATACTTCATTTCTGCTAGTTTTACAAATTGCCAAGATATTAGAACATGTTCGGGGTGAGGAAAAAAGGAAACTAAGGAGACCAAGACATCTCGAGGTTCTGGGGGATTCAGTGGATTCTACTCTGCAATTATAAATCATTATGGCGGGGGCTCGGGCAATTGGCTAGCCCAGTCCGCACATCAAATTACTCGGGGTGCTCCAGTAAGTTCTTTTAATGCACCACCGACATGAGTTTCCTACAATGGTTATTTCAGTTATCTGGCACAGACTCAATATGAGCAGCCTAACCCGCAAAGAGGTTGTTATGAATATGGTGATACTAGGCACATCATGAGAAAATTGTCCCAAACTTGGGAGAGACATATTTTATCAAATCACTCAGGCTACGTGCCCCATTGTAGTTACTACACCACCCACATGACCAGTTAGGGGTGGAGGACAGGCGGGTAGAAGGCGTCCTAGAGGTGGAGACTCAGCCATTGATATATTTGTTTTATGGTATGGCGGAGGTCGCTACATCAGTTGGTGACGTTACAGGTACGACCTTGATATAATATAAAGGAATAATTTCCTTAACTTGATTCAGTTCTGAGTATCGAGACGAGTCCTCTTATTGTGCTCCACTTATGAGTGAGCTTCATAATTCTATAATCTACTTATGTGTTTACCCCTGATGGGAGATCTTATGGAGATAACTACGCCTATCATTTTGTGTTGGTCACTAATAAGAGCTGCGAGGCTAAATGTGGTTTTTTGTTACTCATTTCGGTAAGTTTTGATGTAAATTCCGAATAATTAATTGCAAATTGTGAATTATATGCCCTACCGGTGTGGGGGTTCATTATGTGTTGTGATTTCATTTAACGAAAATTATTTAAAAGAAGAAAATGGAAAACTTCGATTGGCATGATGTGAAAATTACTTGTGATTCAGAACTGAGGACGAGATCCTCGCATTTTAATATAAAGTGATATGTTTAAACCGGTCTACGAGCTGCGGTGGAAGTTATATAAGGACGAGATCCTTATGAGGAAAATTCTTCTGTTTAAGTTCTCCCTTGTGAAATTAAATTTGTACTATAGTATTAATAGGGAGTCATGCCTGTTAGGCTTATTTGAAAATTCTTATATGAAATTCTATGTGCATACTTGTCAAATTCGTGATTGTAATTATTAAATTTTAACCTACGAGGTAAGTGCCCGCCCAGGTGGCATTAAATGTGACTCGTTAATTCGGGTAAATAATTAGGAGGTCTCCATACCTCGTATCTCGTTATCAGTATTGTGAAGGTTTGCAATGAGATTTTTGTTAACATGAGGTTAATTGACGATTCTGTAATTGATTATGAACAACTATTAAGACCAGATTGACCCAAGAGGGTGCCCCGCTTACAGGGTCAGACAAGTGTGAGTTGAGCTTTCAAAAGCTCAAGATCACTATGACTACGACACCAGTATTGGTATTACTTACATGTTCAGGGTCTTATACTGTGTATTGTGACGCATCGCGATGTTGATACAAGACGGTAGGGTGATTGTCTATGCGTCCAGACAGTTAAAGGTACATGAGAAGAATTATCTGGTCCACGACCTTGAGTTAGAAGCTATTGTTCATGCCTTGAAGATTTGGCGGCATTATTTATACGGTGTCTATTGTGAGGTCTATACCGATCACCAGAGTCTACAATATTTGTTTAAACAAAAGGATCTTAATTGCGGCAGCGGAGATGGTTGGAGTTGCTTAAGGATTATGATATCACCATTATCTATCATCCTGGGAAGGCCAATGTAGTGGCCGATGCCTTGAGTCGTAAGGCAGAAAGTTTGGGGCAACTTATCATATTTACCGGTAGCAGAGAGGCCTTTAGCCTTGGATGTTCAGGCCTTAGCCAATCAGTTTGTCAGATTGGATGTTTCCGAGCCGAGTAGAGTTTTGGCTTGTGTGGTTTCTCAGTCTTCTCTTTATGATGGTTTCAGAGAGCGTCAGTATGATGACCCCCATCTGCTTGTCCTTAAGGACACAGTTTAGCACGGTGATTCTAAGGAAGTCGCAATTGGAGATGACGGTGTATTACGGAGGCAGAGTAGGCTATGTGTGCCTAATGTAGATGGTTTACGTGCATTGATTCTCCAATAAGCTCACAGTTTGCGGTACTCCATACATCCAGGTGCTGCGAAGATATATCAGGACTTGAGGCAACATTACTGGTGGATGAGGATGAAGAATGACATAGTGGACTATGTAGCTCGGTGCCTAAATTTCCAGCAAGTGAAGTATGAGCATCAACGACAAGGTGGATTGTTTTAGAAGTTGGAAATTCCATAATGGAAATGGGAGCAGATCACTATGGATTTCGTTGTTGAGCTCCCATAGACTCAGAGGAAGTTTGATGCAGTTTGGGTGATTGTGGATAGATTGACCAAGTCAGCTCATTTCATTCTTTTGATGACTACCTACTCTTTCGAGTAGTTGGCTCGAATCTATATTCGCGATATTTTCAGACTTCACTGCGTACCGGTTTCTATCATCTCTGACCGGGTTCTGCAGTTTACATCACGGTTCTAGAGGGCAGTACAACATGAGTTGGGTACTCGGGTAGAGTTAAGTACAGCATTTCACCCTCAGACAGACGGGCAGTCTGAACGCACTATTCAGATATTTGAGGATACGCTTCGTGCGTGTGTCATAGACTTTGGGGGTTCTTGGGATCAGTTCTTATAACTTATGGAGTTTTCTTACAACTACAGTTACCAGTCAAGCATTCAGATGGATCCGTATGAGACCCTGTATGGTAGGCTGTGCCGGTCTCTAGTGGGTTGGTTCGAACCGGGCGAGGTTAGACTATTGGGTACAAACTTGGTTCAGGATGCCTTGGAAAAGGTTAAATTGATTCAGGATCGACTTCGTACGGCCCAATCTAGACAGAAGAGTTATTCGGATTGGAAGGTTCGTGATGTTGCATTCATGGTTGGTGAGCGGGTATTGCTCCGGGATTCTCCTATGAAAGGTGTGATGAGGTTCGGGAAGAAGGGCAAGTTAGCCCTAGGTATATTGGGCTTTTTGAGATTCTTGAGAAAGTTGGAAAGGTGGCTTACAAACTTGCATACCACCTAGTCTCTCTGCGGTTCATCCGGTATTCCATGTTTCCATGCTTCGGAAATATCACGGCGATCCGTCTCATGTGATAGACTTCAGTTCGGTTCAGTTGGAAAAGGATCTATCTTATGTTGAGGAACCAGTGGCTATTTAAGATAGGTAGGTTCGAAAGCTGAAGTCAAAGAACATTGCTTCCGAAGGTTCAGTGGAGGGGTCATCCGGTCGAGGAGGCGACTTGGGAGACCGATCATGATATGTGCAGCTGTTATCCACACTTATTCACAAGCTCAGGTATTTTTTCTAACTCCGTTCGAGGATGAACGTTTGTTTTAAAGGTGGAGAATGTGATGACCCAAAATGTCATCTTTAAATTTAATAATTAATTCTGTGTTCTAAGACCTCGAAAAGCACTATTTATCATTACTCGACTTGCGTGCTCAGTCCGTAAAAAATTTCGAAAATTTTTTATGTGAAAAATGGATTAAAATGTGAATTAGAGCTTTAAAACTCAACTGAGCTGACTTTGGTCAACATTTTGAGTAAACGGACTCGGATCAGTGTTTTGACAGTTTCAGTAGGTCCGTATCGTGATTTGGGATATGCCCGAAATAAAATTCCGAGATCCCTAGCCCGAGATATGGAATTTTGATGAAAGATTAAAGGTTTTAAAAGCTTAAGTCAAATAGTGACCGGATGTCGAATTATGTGCAAACGACCCCAGAATAGAATTTTGATGATTCTAACAGCTCCGTATAGTGATTTTTGACTTAGGCACGTGATCAAATTTTTATTTAAAAGTCCGTAGTGAAATTAGACTTGAAATGGCTAAAATAGGAATTTAAGTTTGGAAGTTTGATCGGGGAGTTGACTTTTTGATATCGGGGTCGGAATACAGTTCTGAAAATTTTCATAGCTCTGTTATGTCATTTATGACTTGTGTGAAAAATTTGAGGTCAATCGGACTTGATTTGATAGGTTTCGACATCGAATGGAGAAGTTGGAAATTCTTAAGTTTCATTAAGCTTGAATTGGGGTGTGAATTGTGAATTAACATTGTTTGATGTGATTTGATGTTTCAAATAAGTTTGTATGATGTTTTAGGACTTATTGGTGTATTGGGTTGAGGTCCCGAGGGCCTCGGATGAGTTTCAGATGGTTAATGGATAAAAAATGGGACTTAACTGCTGCAAAAGCTGCTGTAATTTTTCTGCTGGAAATGCTGACAAATCGAGCTCCCTGACAAATCGAGCTCCCTGACAAATCGGGCTCACTAACAAATCGACTCCCTGACAAATCGAGCTCCCTGACAAATCGGGCTCCCTGACAAATCGAGCTCACTGACAAATCGGGCTCCCTGACAAATCGGGCTCCCTGACAAATCGAGCTCCCTGACAAATTGAGCTCCCTGACAAATCGGGCTCCCTGACAATCGGGCTCCTTGACAAAATCGGACTCCTTGACAAATCTTGCTCCCTGGCAAATTGGGCTCCCTGACAGATCTGTAAGTTATAAAAACAAGGGACTTCGTCCCATTTGCCATTTATGACGAATTGGAGCTTGAGGAGAGGCAATTTTGATATATTTTTCAAGAAAAAACATTGGTGTAAGTGATTCTAACTCGGATTTGGTCAATATACGCGAATATATCATTATTTTCACCATTTAATTAGTGTTTTGAGATAGAAATTTGGGAAAATTTTAGAAATCTCATAGAAACGAATTTTTGAGATTTTGGTGTCGATCCGGAGTCGGATTTGAGTGAAACTGGTATGGTTGGACTCGTAATTGAATGGGTTATCGGATTTAGTAATCTTCTCCGGATTCCGAGATGTGGGTCCCACGTGCATTTTTGAGCTAATTTCGGATTTTATTGAAAAGGGTAATATTTTCTTAAGAAATTGATTCCTATAATTTTTGTTGACTGTATCGAATTAATTATGACTAGATACGAGTCGATCGGAGTCGAAAAATCGAGGAAAAAGCATAATACTTGGTTAAATTGGAGCAAGTCGAGTTAAGTGACTTGTCTAACCTTGTGTGGAGGAAATTTTCACTAGAATTGATATTGATGTGATTATTAAAATATGTTGAAAGTCGTGTACACGAGGTGACGAGTGTGTACACGGGCTAAATATGAAAGATTATATTTTAAAATTGTGTAGATTACTGTTGCGCATTTATTAAATTATTTTATCTTGTTATATTCTTCATCATTGATCTGAGATATATACTTTAAATTTGTCTGACCTTTTCCTGCTAATTATTACACCTGTTTAGTTGAAACTTGGTTTCTTTTATTCTGTGTATTATTTGAAGGGTGATTTTCTTTAAATTAAACATTATTAATATGAAATATTTGACATTTGTAAATTTGATATTGAAGCAACGTATTAAAGATTTTGAAATATTATTTTCCTGAATTATTTATTCTTGAATATTTTTGTAAGATTTTTGTACTCAATGTGATGGAGCCGCGAGCTCTTTATTGTGAAAAATATTATTGATGATTTATTTTGGCATGAGTCGTGAGCTCTTTATTGTGGAAAAATATTGTTGTTGAATTATTTTGGCAAGATATATTATTTGAGCACTTGAGGTGCAAATTGTGATATATTGTGATATTGATACGCATGTGGTAGTATAAGGTCTGGGTATTGAAACACATGCGGTGAGATAAGGGTGGCTTGATACGCGTGGCTAGTAGGGGAATCTACTAGAAGTCATGCGGTGTGATAAGATGGCTAAAACGCGGGATCCTATTTCGGAAAAAATATTTTCTTTAAAATAAATTGTGAACGCTCCCGCGGTGAGATAAGAAAATGAGATATTGTGGATTTATTTATGATTTGGGAATACGAGGCGGTACCTCGGGAGTGCCCTTGTTGATATTGATTTATGGCCGCGGTTGCCTTTGATTATTTGTTGTGATTTTTCTTGAAGTTGAAAGAAAATTTTGTTTTGTTTCCACGAGATATTATTTGCCATTATTTTATATAAATAAATGGTGATATGTTACTTGATTCAATTCCATTGTCATTTTATTTTTATTATATTGTGAAACATTTTACCATGCCATTTATTATTTTCCAGTAGGACCTGTCCTGACCTCGTCACTACTCTACCGTGGTTAGACTTGGCACTTACTGGGTACCGATGTGGTATACTCATACTACACTTTTGCACATCTTTTTGTACAGATCCAGGTACTTCTTATCAGACCATGCATCAGTAAACTAGTGGTACAAGGAGACTTCGAGGTATATCTGCCAGCGTCCGCAGACTCCGGAGTCCCCTTCTATCATTATTATGTTGCTTCCTTAATTTTCTTTAGATCTTGATATAGAGACATTGGCGATAAAATTCTTAGAAGCTTGTGACTTATTTTTATCGAGTTTTGGGAGTTGAAATTGTTTGAATTGTATTTTATTTATTTCAGATATTTATTATTATTCCGCATTGATAGGCTTACCTAGTCTTAGAGACTAGGTGCCATCACGACATCCTACGGAGAGAATTCAGGGTCGTGACATGATATCCCTAAGATAGCTTTTTGGACTCGGTATGGGCATTACGGATTCCTAGTGATGTCACTTAGGTTGACAAATGCCCCAGCAACATTTATGGATATGATGTATCGGGTGTTCAAGCCCTATTTGGATTCTTTTGTGGTTGTATTCATTGATGATATCTTGATTTACTCCAGCAGTCGAGAGGAGTATGAGCAGCATATTCGGAGTGTGCTTCAGACTTTGAAGAATAATCAGTTATATGGTAAATTTTCAAAATACGAGTTTTGGTTAAACTCAGTTGCCTTTTTGGGGCATATTGTATCGGCAGAAGGCATAAAAGTGGATCCTAAGAAGATTGAGGTTGTTCATAATTGGCCTAAACCTACTTCAGTTATAGAGATCCGTAGTTTCCTGGGTATGGTAGGTTATTATCGTCGGTTCATGGAAGGGTTTTCATCTATAACAAGCCCATTGACCAGACTGACCCAGAAAGGTGCCCCATTTAGATGGTCAGACGAGTGTGAGTTGAGCTTTCAGAAGCTTAAGACTGCTTTGACTACGGCGCCAGTGTTGGTATTACCCACAGGTTCAGGATCTTATATGGTATATTATGATGCATCTCATATTAGGCTTGGTGCATCGTTAATGTAAGATGGTAGGGTGATTTCATATGCGTCGCGGAAATTGATAGTTCACGAGAAGAATTGTCCTGTTCATGACTTAGAATTAGCAGCCATTGTTCATGCGCTGAAGATTTGGAGGCATTACCTTTACGGTGTCTCGTGTGAGGTATTTACTGATCATCGTAACTTACAATATCTGTTCAAACAAAAGGATCTCAATTTGAGGCAGAGAATATGGTTGGAGCTATTGAAGGACTATGATATCATTATTTTGTATCACCCCGGAAAGGCCAATGTGGTGGCCGATGCTTTGAGTAGAAAGGCTGTGAGTATGGGCAGTCTTGCGTATATTCCGGTTGGTGAGAGTTCGTTAGCTGCAGATGTTCAAACTTTGGCTAATCAGATCATAAGGTTAGATATTTCAAAACCCAGTCGGGTTCTAGCTTGCAAAGTCGCTCGGTCTTCTTTATATGAGCGCATCAGAGAGCGACAATATGATGATCCTCATTTACTTGTCCTTAAAGACACGGTGCGACATGGTGATGCCAAACAGGTTGTTGTGGGGGGAAGATGGAGTTCTGCAAATGCGGGGTCGTATTTTTGTGCCTAATATGGATGGGCTTCGTGAATTAATTCTAGAAGAGGACCATAGTTCCAGGTATTCTATTCATCCAGGTGCCGCCAAAATGTATCAAGATTTGTGGCAACATTATTGGTGGAGGAGAATGAAGAAGGATATAGTTGCATATGTAGCTCGGTGTCTAAATTGTCAGCAAGTCAAGTACGAGCATCAGAGACCTGGTGGTTTGCTTCAGAAGTTAGAAATTCCTGAGTGGAAGTTAGATATTCCTGTTGGACTCAGAGTACATTTGACGCAGTTTGGGTCATTGTGGACAGGTTGACTAAGTCAGCACATTTTATTCCAGTGGCAGTTACCTATTCTTCAGAGCGACTAGCTGAAGTTTACATTCGTGATATTGTCCGCATTCACGGTGTACCCATGTCTATTATTTCAGATCGAGGTATGTAGTTTACCTCACACTTCTGGATGGCTGTACAACGTGAGTTAGGCACGCGGGTTGAGTTCAGTACAGTATTTCATCCACAAACAGACGGACAGTCAGAGCGCACCATTCAGATATTGGAAGATATGCTTCGTGCTTGTGTTATAGACTTTGGAGTTTCTTGGGATAATTTCTTGCCATTTGCAGAGTTTGCTTATAATAATAGCTACCAGTCGAGCATTAAGATGGCTCCATATGAGGCATTATATGGAAGACAATGTCGTTTGCCAGTTGGATGGTTTGAACCGGGAGAGGCTCGGTTTTTGGGTATCGATTTGGTACAGGATGCCTTGGATAAGGTCAAGCTTATTCGGGATCGACTTCGCACAGCTTAGTCTAGGCAAAAGGGTTACGCCGACCGTAAAGTTCAAGATATTTCATTCATAGTTGGAGAAAGAGTATTGCTTCGAGTTTCACCTAAGAAAGGTGTAATGAGGTTCGAAAAGAAGGGCAAGTTGAGCCCTAGGTATATAGGACCCTTCAAAATTCTTGAAAGGGTGGGGGGAAGTAGCCTACGCGCTTGCATTACCACCTAGTTTCTCAGCAGTTCATCTGGTGTTCCATGTGTCTATGCTCCGGAAATATCATGGTGATCCGTCCCATATGTTAGATTTCAGCTCAGTCCAATTGGACAAGGATTTGACTTATGAGGAGGAGCCGGTAGTTATTCTAGTCCGGCAGGTCCGACAGTTGAGGTCTGAGAGTTATCCTTCAGTTCGGGTGCAATGGAGAGGTCAGCCGGTAGAGCATCTACCTGGGAGTCCGAGTCGGACATGCGGTGCAATGGAGAGGACGAACGTTTGTTTTAGAGGTGGAGAATGTAATGACCCAAAAGGTCATCTTTAAATTAATAATTAATTCTATGTTCTAAGACCTTGAAAAGTACTATTTATCATTTCTCGACTTGCATGCACAGTCCGTATAATTTTCCGAAAAGTTTTTATGTGAAAAATAGATTAAAATGGGAAATAGAGCCTTAAAACTCAACTAAGTTGACTTTGGTCAACATTTTTAGAAAACGGATCCGGATCAGTGTTTTACAGTTTCAATAGGTCTGTATCATGATTTGGTATTTGGTATTTGGGCTTATGCCCGTAATTCAATTTGGAGGTCCCTAGATCAAGTTATGGCCATTTAACGGAAACTAGTAATTTAAAAGCTAAAGATTTCCAAAGTTTGGCCACGAATTTGACTTTTATTGATATCGGGGTCGGATTCGAGTCCTGCAAATTTTCATAAGTCCGTTATGTCATTTATGACTTGTGTACAAAATTTGAATTCATTCCGGATTCATTAAACATGTTTCGGCACAAGTTTTGAAATTGGAAAAGTTAAAACTCTTAAGTGTGAATTGAGGTGTGAATTGTACTTTCGATATTATTTGATATGATTTGAGACCCCGAGTAAGTATGTATTATGTTACGGGTCTTGTTGGGATATTTGGATATGGTCCCGTGGGGCTCGGGTGATCGAACGAAATTCGGATCGTTTAGAGAATGTTGAAAGCAGCAGTTTCTTAGCAGAACCTGGTGTAATCGCACCTGCGAAATGGTGACCGCAGGTGCGCAGCCGCTCCCGCGGAAAGCTGGTCGCTTCTGCGACTTTGGCCTTGTCCTGTGACTTCGCTTATATGAAGATGAATCGCGCAGGTGCGCGACCGCTTCTGCGAACGGAGGACCGCAAATGCGAAACCTCTCGCTTCTGCGGCTTCATCAGCGCTTATGCGCAGTCGTAAATGCGACAGGAATGTTCGCAGTTGCGAAACTTCACCTGGCAGCCTGGCATCACAAATGCAAGCTTTGTTTCGCAAATACGAGTCCGCAAATGCGGAACTTGTATCCGCAGATGCGAAAAAGACTAGGCAGAGCCCATAAATTCGGAAGTCGCCATTTTTACTCATTTTTTAGCTTTAAGTCTCGAATTTTGGCGATTTCACGGGAGATTTTCATGACTATGAATTGGGTAAGTGTTCTATAACCAAAAGTGATTATATTTCATGAATCCATGTCTATATTCATCATTTAACTCGGATTTAGATGGAAGAAATTAGAATTTTTATAAACTTTCCAAAAACGAAAATTTAAGATTTGTAGGTCCATTTGACGTCGGAATTCGATAAATTTTATATGGTTGAACTCGTATCGGAACGGGTGTTCAGATTTTGTGAATTTTTTCCGGGATTCGAGACGTGGGTCCCACTGTTGATATTTTAAAATAAATTTCGGATTTTAATTCGGAAAATTAGTAAATTCATATAAAATTAATTCTACGATTTGTATTGAGTATATTGAATTATTTATGATTAGATTTGAGGATTTCGGACACAAATTCGCGAGGTAAAGGTTTATTGGATTCTTGAATTTGGTTGCAAAGCAAGATAAGTGTCGTGGTTAACCTTGACTTGAGGGAATAGAATCCTTGAATTATTTGCTATGTGAATTTCATGTGTAACGATGTATAGGCAAGGTGATGAGTGCCTATACTTTGTCAAATTAATTGTGTGCTTAATTATTTAAACACCTTAAATTGTTTTACGACACAAATTTATTATTATAGTAATTGTTTCTCTCCTATTTCTTGTCAAATATTAATTCTTGAATTCCTGCAATAATTGTTACATGCGTATTTAATTTATGTGTCTTAATTGCTACTTGACATTTAGCATATTAAATATTAAACTTCCTATTTTTTTCCTGATTTTCATAATTAATTTCTACTTGTCATTGTTTGTTTCATAATTAAATTATAATTATTGTATGTCTTGTTGCTTAATAGTTTCTCATTGAACGTGGTATTTATTGGAGTATTTCTATTACATTTAAGAGTTGTATAAATATATATGGGGGATCGGGATGCACGCCGCAACATATTTATTTAAGGTATGTATGGGGGATCGGGTTGCACGCCGCAACAGATTTATTTAAAGTTTATATGGGGGATCGGGTTGCACGCCGCAACAGATTTATTTAAAGTTTATATTGGGGGAACGGGTTGCACGCCGCAATGAAAACAAGTTAAGAGATTGTGACTGCTGAATTGACTTCAATTATTAATATTATTTACTTGTCATACTACTATTCCCGTTATTATTATTATTATTATTATTATTATTATTATTATTATTATTATTATTATTATTATTATTGCGTACATGTTAATATAATCGACCTGCCTTAGCCTCATCACTACTTCGTTGCGGTTAGGTTCGGCATTTACCAGTACAGAGGGTCGGTTGTACTGATACTATACTCTGCACTTCTTTTGCAGATTTCGGAGTTGGTCCCAGCAACGTACTGTAGATTTGCCCAGATACAGCTACCAGTGGAGACTTGAGGTATAACTGCACAGCGTTCACAGTTCTGAAGTTCCCTTCTATCTTATCTCAACTATGTATTATATTTCAAACAACTCAAATTTTATTCAGACCTTTATTTGTATTATTCTAGAAGGTCGTGCACTTATGACTCTAGTTCTGGAATGGTATTTAGATATCGCGATTATTATTATAGATTATTCACTTTATTTCAGACTTCATTTCTGCATTTGTTTTCTTGTTATTAATTAATTTAAAATTTTGTTAAAATGGCTAATTAAAATCTAACGTTGGCTTGCCTAGCAAGTGAAATGTTAGGCGTCATCACGGTCCCGAAGGTGAGAATTTCGGGTTGTAACAGTAAGTTATTCTAACTCGGATTTGGTCAATATGCACGGATATATCATTGTTTTCATCATTTAATTAATGTTTTGAGATGGAAATTTGGGGAAGATTGTAGAAATTTCATATTTTTTTCTTTTGAGATTTCGATGTCGATTCGGAGTCGGATTTGAGTGAAACTAGGATGGTTGGACTCGTAATTGAATGAGTTATCGGACTTTATGAGTTTCGTCGAATTTCGAGATGTGGGCCCCATGACCGATTTTTGGGTTAAATTTCGGATTTTGTTAGAAAGATTATATTTTCTTATGGAATTTATTCCTATAATTTGTATTGATTGAATCGAATTAATTATGATTAGATTCGAGCCGATCAGAGTCGGAAAATCATGGAAAAGGCATACGACTTGATTGATTGGGCGTGGTTTGAGGTAAGTGACTTGTCTAACCTTGTGTGGGGCAAATTTTCCTTAGGATTGGTATTGATATGAAAATGTTGATGTGTAGAAAGTTGTGTACATGAGGTACAGAGTGTGTACACGGGCCAAATGTGAAAGATTATGTCTTTAAATTGTGTAAGGCACTGTTGCATATTAATTAAATTATTTTATTCTGTTATATTCATTATTATTAATATATTTTCGTATTTTAAATTTGCCTGACTTGTTCTTGCTAAGTGTTTTACCTTTTTAGTTGAAACTTTATTCCTTTTTTTTCCGTGCATTATTTGAAGGTTGGATTTCATAATTTAAATATTATTAAAAATGAAGTATCTTACATTTAAAATTTTGATATTAAGTCAAGATGTTAAATTTGTGAAATATTATTTTTGCTGAATATTTTGTGAAGATTTTGTATTCATTGTGATTGAGTCGTAAGCTCCGTATTATGAAAATAATGGATATTATTTTGATGAATATTTTGTGAGACTTTGTACTCATTGTGATTGAGCCGTGAGCTCCTTATAGTATTTTCCCTACTAGCCACACTTATCAAGCCACTCTTGTTGTTGATTTATTTTTGGCAAGTTGAAATATTTGGGCACTTGAGGTGCAAATTGTGATATTGATACGTATGCGGTGGTATAAGGTCAGGGTGTTGAAACGCATATAGTGAGATAAGGGTGGATTGATACGCGTGGCTAGTAGGGAAACTACTAGAAGTCATGCGGTGTGATAATGGTGGCTAAAACAAGGGATGCTATTTCGAAAAATATGTTTTCTTTAAATAGAGTTTTTATAAATCTAAGTCTACCATGAACAAGAGGCGGCTACAATAGGAAGCAGGTACATCTTCAAATCCGGCAACCATCGAGCACAGCAACAACAAAAACCAACATCTGCACACAATATGCAGAAGTGTAGTTTCAGTACAACCGACCCCATGTACTGAGTAAGTAACAAACCTAACCTTAGGTTGAAAGCAGTGACGAGCTGGAACATAGGTCGGGTCTAACACCAATAACCAATAGCAGTTCATAACAACATAGAGCATATAAATAAGAAAGTAACTCAGTGATAAAAATGCCCAACCTTTTCACAGTTTTCCGAACATAGTTCCACTTTTCAAGAATACCAGTGAAAACTTAAATCCTTTACCGAAATTGTCGTAAAATATGAGATAATTTGAAAATCGTAAATTTTTCCAAAAAACCTTTCCACAATAAATTACATGTTTCGTTTTCTTTACACATAGAAAGTGTGAAATACCTCTCTATGCCCACATATCAATGTGTGTAAAAATTCATGAATGACGTGATACCGTACAACATGAGGAAAATGCATCTCTATGCATGTATGTCATGTGTGCATGCCAATGCCATGTATCTCAGAGATGAATCATGTACTCATACTCTCAGAATACTCAGTCTCACTGCTTCGCACTTTTCACTCATCATGCTCAACCACCCGGTACTGTATATGGCCCATACAGCCCAGGGAAATCCATCCCAAAACATATACAACACTGACTAATAGTAACCCAGTACCGAGGAAAAAGGGCAATCCAACCCCGTGGAGAAATCCATCTCCAGGTATCAAGTACTTCGGACAAATCCATGTCCGGGGAAATCCATCCCTCAATAATATTATCCGCGCTCACTAGGGGTGTGTACAGACTCCGGAGAGGCTCCTTCAGCCCAAGCGCTATCATAAATCAGTATCAATATCAGAATCAATCAGGCCCTCGGCCTCACTCAGTCATCAATCTTTCTAGTCTCTCTTTCATGGGATCACAATGTCATGAAAATAGCTCGAAAATGATGATATAATGTGTCATTAAATAACAGCAGGGACTGAGATATGATATGCATATGAATGCATATGACTAAGTATGTAATGCAATGAAAACAGATAACTTAATAGTAGAAATGACCTCGGTGGGTCCCAACAGGATAGACATATAGTCTAAACATAGTTTATAGCATGAATCACATTTTGATAACTCTAGTACGTAAAGATTTCATGATTTCAGACAAGTTCAAATAACTACAGAGTTCACACGGTGCACGCCCACACACCTGTCACCTAGCATGTGTGTCACCTCAACACCAAATACATAACACGTATAATCAGGGTTCATACCCTGAGCTCCAAGATTAGAAGAGTTACTTACCTCGAACAAGACGAATCCAATGCCGAGCAAGCTAAATAAAGCTCCAGAAATCCCATTCTGCACGTATCAACTCCTGAACGGCTCGAGTCTAGCCACAATAAATTTGATTCAGTCCAAACAATTTATAGGAATTAATTCCGTATCAAAATTCTAATATTTTCCAATAAAATCCGAAATTACACTCCAAAAATTCTATGTGGGGCCCACATCTCGGAATCCAACGAAACTCACAAAATCCGACAACCCATCCAATCTCAAGTTCAACCATACTAATTTCACTCAATTCCAACTCCAACTCGATATTCAAAACTCAAAAATTCGTATTATGAACTTTAGGACAATACCCCCCAATTTCCTCTTTAAATTCATCAACCAATTGCTAAAAAATGAAGATAGATTCATGGAATATAATCACAAGGGGGTCAAGAACACTTACCCCAAGTTGTGTGGAAAACTTCCTCTCCAAAATTGCCCAAACTGAGCTCCAAAATCCAAAAATGGTGAAAAATCATGAACCCTCGAACCTAAAGGGTTCTACCCAGTCAATCTGCACCTAAGGACAAGAGGTCGCACCTGCGACCCCCGCGTCTACGGCAAAATGGGCGCATTTGCGACCAGGATGCTTCTGCGGAAAGCCAAGCGCAGATGCGACTCCGCATCTGCGGATAAACTTGCGCACCAGCGAGCACTGCCCAGTTTCCCTCCTGGCCGCTTCTGCGACTGATTACGCGCACATGCGGCTTCGCACCTGTGATCAGACCTCCGCAGGTGCGAAAATACCAGAAGCAAAAATTCCAGTAGTGGTTTAAGTCCGATTTTGATCTGTTAACTATTTGAAACTCACCCGAGGCCCCCGGGACTCAACCGAACACACCAACAAGTCCTAAAACATCATACAAACTTAGTCGAACCTTCAAATCACCTCAAACAACGCTAAAACCACGAATCATACCCCAATTCAAGCCTAATGAACTTTGAAATTTTAAGTTTCCTCAAACGACGCCAGAACCTATCAAATCACGTCCGATTGACTTCAAATTTTGTACACAAGTCACATTTCACATTACGGGCCTATTCCAATTTCCAGAGTCGAATTCCGATCCCGATATCAAAAAGTCAACTCCCCGGTCAAACTTTCCAAAAATTTAACTTTCACCATTTCAAGCCTTATTCCACCGACCCCATGTACTAAGTAAGTAACAAACCTAATCTTAGGTTGAAAGCAGTGACGAGCTGGAACATAGGTCGGGTCCAACACCAATAACCAATAGCAGTTCATGACAACATAGAGCATATAAATAAGAAAGTAACTCAGTGATAAAAATGCTCAACCTTTTCACAATTTTCCGAAAATAGTTCCACTTTTCAAGAATATCAGTGAAAACTTAAATCCTTTACCGAAATTGTCGTAAAATATGAGATAATTTAAAAACCGTAAATTTTTCCAAAAATCCTTTCCACAATAAATTACATGTTTCGTTTTCTTTCCACATAGAAAGTGTGAAATACCTCTCTATGCCCACATATCAATGTGTGTAAAAATTCATGAATGACGTGATACCGTACAACATGAGGAAAAATGCATCTCTATGCCATGTATCTCAGAGATGAATCAGGTACTCATACTCTGAGAATACTCAATCTCACTGCTTCGCACTTTCCACTCATCATGCTCAACCACCCGGTACTGTATATGGCCCATACGTCCCAGGGAAATCCATCCCCAAACATATAAAACACTAACTAATAGTCACCTAGTACCGAGGAAAAGGGGCAATCCAACCCCGTGGAGAAATCCATCTCCAGGTCTCAAGTACTTCGGACAAATCCATGTCCGGGGAAATCCATCCCTCAATAATATCATTCGCGCTCACTAGGGGTGTGTACAGACTCCGGAGGGGCTCCTTCAGCCCAAGCGCTATCATAAATCAGTATCAATATCAGAATCAATCAGGCCCTCGGCCTCACTCAGTCATCAATATTTCTAGTCTCTCTCTCTCATGGTCTCACAATGTCATTAAAATATCCCGAAAATGATGATATAATGTATCAATAAATAACAACAGAGACTGAGATATGATATGTATATGAATGCGTATGACTAAGTATGTAATGCAGTGAAAATAGATAACTTAATAGTAGAAATGACCTCGTTGGGTCCCAACAGGATAGACATGTAGTCTAAACATAATTTATAGCATGAATCACATTTTGATAACTCTAGTACGTAGAGATTTCATGATTTCACACAAGTTCAAATAACTACACAGTTCACACTGTGCACGCCCACACGCCTGTCACCTAGCATGTGCGTCACCTCAACACCAAATACATAACACGTATAATCAGGGTTTATACTCTCAGCTCCAAGATTAGAAGAGTTACTTACCTCGAACAAAATGAATCCAATGCCGAGCAAGCTAAACAATGCTCCAGAAATCCCATGCTGCATGTATCAACTCCTGAACGGCTCGAGTCTAGCCCCAATAAAGTTGATTCAGTCCACATAATTTATAGGAATTAATTCCGTATAAAAATTCTAATATTTTCCAAATATATCTGAAATTACACTCCAAAAATTGTCTGTGGGGCCCACATCTCAGAATCCAACGAAACTCATAAAATCCGGCAACTCATCCAATTACAAGTTCAACCGTACTAATTTCACTCAATTCCAACTCCAACTCGATGTTCAAAACTCAAAAATTCGTATTATGAACTTTAGGCCGACACCCCCAATTTCCTCTTTAAGTTCATCAACCAATTGCTAAAAAATGAAGACAGATTCATGGAATATAATCACAAGGAGTCAAGAAAACTTACCCCAAGTTGTGTGGAAAAATTTCTCTCCAAAATCGCCCAAACCGAGCACCAAAATCCGAAAATGGTGAAAAATCACGAACCCTCGAACTTAAAGGGTTCTGCCCAGTCAATCCGCACCTGCGCACAAGAGGTCGCACCTGCGACCCCCGCTTCTGCGGAAAAATGGGAGCATTTGCGACCAGGCCGCTTCTCCAGAAATCCAAGCGCGGATGCGACTCCGTGTCTGCAGATAAAATTATGCACCTGCGAGCACTACCCATTTCCCCTCCTGGTTCTGCGACTGATTGCACGCATATGCGGAATTACCAGAAGCAAAACTTCCAGCAGTGGTTTAAGTCCGAATTTGATCCGTTAACTATCTGAAACTCACCCGAGGCCCCTAGGACCTCAACCGAGCATACAACAAGTTCTAAAACATCATACAAACTTAATCAAACCTTCAAATCACCTCAAACAATGCTAAAACCACGAATCATATCACAATTCAAGCCTAATGAACTTTGAAATTTCAAGTTTCCTCAAACGACGCCGGAACCTATCAAATCACGTCCGATTGACTTCGAATTTTGTACACAAGTCACATTTCATATTACGGGCCTATTCCAATTTCCAGAGTCTATATTCCGATCTCGATATCCAAAAGTCAACTCCCCGGTCAAACTTCCCAAAAATTCAACTTTCGCCATTTCAAGCTTAATTCCACTACGGACCTCCAAATAATTTTCCGGACACGCTCCTAAGTCCAAAATCACCATACAGAGCTATTTAAATCATCATAATTCAAATACGAGGTCGTCAACACATAAGCCAACATCTGATCGACTTTTCCAACTTAAGTTTTTCATTTTGAGACTAAATATTTCAATTCATTCTGAAATCCTTCTAGACCCGAACTAACTAATCTGATAGGTCATAATACAGCTATAAAGAACAAATAGAGAAGTAAATGGAGGAACGGGGTTGTAATACTCAAAACGATCGGCCGGGTCGTTACATTCTCCCCCACTTAAACATATGTTCGTTCTCGAACGTGCCAAGAGTTGTTTCCAAACCCCAAATCACTATTCCATCTTACCTTAATCACTATTCCATCTTACTTTGCACGTACTTGGGGGTGATCCCATGTCACCTTATTCCATATATGCCTGACAACGCAACAAAACTGAGAATTCATTGATTTAACCGTAGCCCAAAAATCTTGGAATTCAATTCCCAACCTTCAGAATTTCTTTTCAAGACACGAATCTTAAATTTACACATTGTATGAGGCTGAACAAGTTGCATCGAGCCATAACCATAACCATGGATATAATCACCTAATATATTACACAACTCGCATGCTCGTAGCACTATTTCTGATCACAGTAACTACTTGAAACCAACCAAGTACTAGTATTAAACCCCATATCGAACAAAACCTCATCCCAACACCTTCGTACACTGTTTATAATAAAATAAACACGCAGAGTCTCGTAACCATTCATCAGATCCACCAGTTGTGGAGCTCCCTCTCCTTCGACAAGAACCATAGAAAATTTCTAAGCCGACTTTCGATATTATCCTTCCAAATATACCACAATCAAATCTAATAGCACCAATCCTAAACCTGACGACTTCACATTATCAGATACAAGCTACTCTACTAACATGCCACACCAATACTATCTAAATCCACGACCCGTGCAATTCGTGCCCCAATAAGCAACATTCCAGATGTACTCAATCACGAAATGACTCAATTAAGAGAACTGTCTCGCAAGCTCGACGGGTACTGCCCCAACGAAATGCTAAGAACCCATCACACATCGTGGCACCATAACACATGAATCTAACACAAAGGATCATATCTCATCATAATTCTGCCACAATGCGCGACCCCATCCAAACACTGTTCCATATGAAATACCTCAGCCACCATGTTCAAAATCAATAACTACGCACAATCTGACATCAAGTACTTACAGTGTATTACCATAACCACGGAGAAGCAAATGACACAATGCCACACAAACCCGAAAGAACATAACCAATGCGCAACCACTCATGTATCACCCAAATACCCATCTCGTGCAAATTCTGCTCTAAGTCCCCAATAGACATGCACCATATGTGCATAAAATCAATGAATAACAACTCCTCATAGCATAGAAGAGTAACTCACAGATCATTTTAGAACATGAATAAGCTCAACAACAACTGAATGACACATCCCTCAACAATAGCAGTATGAAGCCAACCAATCTGGCTCGGTATATAATACACATCCTAATTGGGCCTACCAATGGACTCCCAAATCAACTCTAGTCACCCACAGATAGATAAATAACCTCTGAAAGTCCACAATGACTGAATCATAACACATTCTATTATCTGACTAGCTTCGGCCACAACTTCACAGTCCGCAACCATGAAACAATTTGTCCCTGAAAACTTCCAGTCTCCAAATCCAAAGAGCACACGAAGCACCATTTCTAATCCCATCTCTACCGCCCGAATGTCTAACACATCTCTCATACACGATCATCCCACGAGGAATACTCCTCTCATTCTTTCGTTCCTCATAGCAACGTCTTAAAATCAGCAGTCAATCAACCAGGAGAGTGCCGCAACACCTATGAAATATCCATAATTCAAAACATAGTGCGCCTTCTGAAATGTACAATCTACTCATGCACTACCAAATAGTTATAGCATTTATCTAAACATCGAAAACCGTCCATGGCCTCTAAGAATTTATGACCTCCCCTTCAAAACTAAACTGTGACCTTGCACACGCAAACCTTAATCACGCACAATACACCACATCAATTATGCCATCATATGAAAAATACGAGAACATCATAACCATTATGAGTCACAAGTAGAATACATACCCGATCAGCCAGAAGTCTTCCATTTGATCCCATCTGGTAGAAAATCACAATACACACATGCCCCTTAGGCCGGTAAAAAATATCCATCTCCAACCGTGGTAGGAATCCTCGAGAATGCTTTGGAATCCATTTGCACATAATCAAGCCATCAGAACTGAATCTCTCTAACTCAACCAAGCCACGCAGGTCTCCAAACCCAAGATTATTGCCACAAAGCACCTGTAGAAAACCCCCACATCATAAGCACCCGAAGAACCGATCATATCCCTTACCATACTGATCTAACCTACTACCAAGTTGTCTTATTTCTCTGAGTCTCTTCTGAATTTGTCTTCAAATTGATACTTCTCCTTGCTAAAATACCATGATCGTTAACCACAACTCACCCCACGAACCCTAGCATAGAACCACAATGCCCAACGGCCCATAAGCAACTGTATTCTTCTTAAGCGCCTCCATAAATACCACAACTGTAACACTCATTCTGAAAATACCTTATATGAATTTAAAATTGTTCTTATTACCTTCCTTATAAAAAAATGTAGAATCCATAGTCATACAGAATTTTCGCAAGTCCAGGCACCATCAAATGCAAATCTCAGATTTTATCCATACACGAATCCGGAGAAATTCTCAATTGCTATATAAAAACTTCAAACCTATTGGAACTTTCTCGAGAGTCACCCACTTTGTTCAAATCCAAATTACACAGCCCAAATGGGCTGAAAGACACGTGCCCCATTAGCACCACATCACTCAAAGAGGTAATCCTGCCTTAAGACCGCCGATCAAATTCATACTCCGTGCGCACTACACCATTCACAAATAACATCTCACTCATCCCATGATTTTCATATACTCATAGAGCGCGACATAACAAGTATCCAGGATTTTCCTTACTCGAGTCATTCTCGAACTCCACCTCTGCAAGTCATTACTGATTCTCAAGTATGCCTCGGGACAAAACAAAAATTTGACACATAACCATAAATTGAATTGTCAATAGAAGACTTCCCCACTTAGCTCAAAGCCATATATTTAAACACTCGATAACTCATAATATCCATAATCTATTACTGTCATAATATTGTCGTCAGTACAATGAAACTTCTCCTCAAGCTCATGCAACGCCAACCATAAAAATACCCCAAATCATCCGCTAAGCTCACATTCATTCTCTTAACACTCAAGTCAACTTTCTCAACGAGATTCAAATTCAAATCTCAACACATACGCCTCACTGGCAGAAAAGAAACTCTCCACTCACATTATAAGGAACATACCTACATAGATTACTCCACAGGGGATAACCCACCTGCTTAGCCTCAAATTAGTACCTTGCCATACTCTTTCGCAGTTACAATTACTATGAAATCACTTAATCTTTCTGAGTCCAAACTCATTAACCAGTCATGAGAATTTAATTTATTCCAAAATTTAACAATGTGAACTGAAGAAGGTAGACCAGCCGATGCCACACCACCAACTTGGGCTCAATTTTCGAAAATGTTCTTGAAAGAGTTTGTTCCCCAGACTCTCAGAGATGCATGGAGCACAGAGTTTGAACGGTTGCGTCAGGGCACTATGATAGTGTCAGAATATGCTATCAGGTTCAGTGAGTTAGCCCGTCATGCACCTATCTTGGTTCCTACAATCAGAGAGCGGGTCCGCATAATCATTGAGGGGCTCGAATATGATATTAAAATATGAATGGCTTGAGAATTACAAATTGATACTCCATTTCAACAAATAGTAAAGATTGCAAAGAAGATTGAGGGTGTTTTAGGCGAGGAAAGAGAGTCTAAGGAGGCCAAAAGATCTCGAAGATCTGTAGGGTTCAGTGAATTTTACTCTTCAGCTAGAACCCATTATAACGGAGGCTCGAGCAGTCGGTCAGCTCAGTCCACACATCAGATTACTCGGAGTGCTCCAGTTTACAGTGCACCACCGACACGAGATTCTTAAAGTGGTTATTCCAGTTATCCGGTACAGACTCAGTACGAGCAGTCGCGACCTCAGAGGGGTTGTTATGAGTGTGGTGATACTAGGCATATCATGAGAGATTGTCCCAGACTTGGGAGGGGTGGATCTCATCAGAACACTCCAGCTACAAGCTTTATTCCAGTCGATACTCCACATGCACAGTAAGCAAGAGGTGGAGGACAAGCGGGTAGTGGGTGCCTAAGAGGTGGAGGCCCGACCCGTTGATTTAATCACTATGATTTGGCTGAGGCCAATACACCAGATAGTGTCATTACACGTACGATTCTGATTTTTATTATAAAAGGATATTTTCCTTAATTTGATTCGGATCTGAATATTGAGGTGGGTCCTCCTATTATGCTCCGCTTATAGGTGAGCTTCATAAATTGTGACTCACTTATATGTTTATCCCTGTTGGGAGATTGAGAGATGTAAACTCGTGTCTGTAATTTTATTTTTGTACACCATTGAGGGCTATAAGTCCAAAAGTAATTTTTATTATTCATTACAACGGGTTTAATGTGTTTCGGAATAATTGATTCTAATTTTTATTAATTATACGCCCTACCGGTATGAGGTTCATTATATGTTGTGAAAATTATTTATGAAATATATTGAAAGGAAAAAAGAAAGGAAATTGAAAATTTCAGTTGGCACAATGTGCAACATACTTGTGATTCGGAGTTGAGGACGAGATCCTCGCATTTTTACATGATGTAAAATATTTAAACCGGGCTGCAAGCCGCGGTGGAAGTTATGTAAGGACGAGGTACTTGTGGTGAAATATGTATAAGTTTAAAACTCTCCCTTTGTGAAATTTAATTTGTACAATAATATTAAAAGGGAGTCATTCCTGTTAGGCTTATTTGATAATTCTTGTATATTTTCTGTTCATATTCAGCCTTTTCTTGCTGTAAGCATTGAGTTTTAGCCTATGTGGTGAGTGCCCATGTGGCGTTAAATGCGACTCATTAATCCGATTAAGTAATCATGAGGTCTTCATGCCTCACATTCCGTTGTCAGTGTTATGAAAATTCGAAATGAGGTGGTGGTTAATATGAGATTAATTGATGATGCTGGAATTAATTATGAACGGCTTTTAAGACCAGAGATGTGGTGATGAGCATACATATAATGTGCTTCATGTCCTGATATCATTGTGATAATGCAGTGTTTGTAATGCTGAGATTGTGTTATTGATATATACATTGTGGATGTGTTGTTAGGAGTTGTTTTGGTGTTACTCTGGCAGGTGGTTAGGCCCAATTACAGGGGAGACTCTGCCGAAATTTCTGAAAATAATTTGGGAGTTAAAAAAAAAATTGGGAGATGGAGACGTACAAAGAAGAGACAAAATTATGTTATGTTTGAGGGCGAATGACCCTAAGCGGAGAAGAATGAAACACCCCAGAAAAATTTTGAAGTACTTCAACACTATCAAGGAAATTAATGTGTGCGTAGGCACGAGTTGCTATAGCCAGTTGAGACTAATACCGTACGTTGTTGTGAAAATCAGACCTTTTGAAATGTTTGGAGTGTAAGAAATTGATCTTAAAGTTTATAAATATGGACAAAAGAAATAAACTCAAATGAGATGATGTTGTCAGGCTTATCTCAAATGCGGTAGCATGGAATCAACTGTGAGTATATGTGTAAAAGTAAAATCATCAATTTGGTAACCTCACAATAATTCTTAGAACGTTCGAGGACGAACGTTTGTTTAAAAGGTGGAGAATGTAACGACCCGACTTGTCGTTTTAAGAATTTATGCCCTGTTCAGTGACTTAAGGTCTCGAGAAGCTTCGCAATATGTCTTATGACCTGCGAGTGTGGTCGAGTTTGATTTACTAAAGATTCAGAATTAAATTAAAAGAACAATCCTTAATTTGAAACTTAAATAGAAAGAGTTGACCGGAGAGTTGACTTTTGAGCAAACGACTCCGGAATGGAATTTTGATGATGTCAATAGCTCTGTATGGTGATTTTGGACTTAGGAGCGTGTCCGAAAAAATTATTTGGAGGTCTGTAGTGGAATTAAGCTTGAAATGCCGAAAGTTGAATTTTTGGGAAGTTTGACCGGGTTGACTTTTTGATATTGAGGTTGGAATCCGATTTTGGAAATTTGAATAGGTCCGTTATGTCATTTATGACTTGTGTGCAAAATTTGAAGTCGTTCCGAATTGATTTGATGTGTTTCGTCACAAGATAAAGAAATTGAAAGTTCAAAGTTCATAGATTTTGATTTGAGGTGCGATTCGTCATTTTGATGTTCTCTAATATGATTTAAGAATTTGACTAAGTTAGTATGATGTTGTAGGACTTGATGGTATGTTTGGTTGAGGTCCCCGGGGGGCCTCAGATGAGTTTGGATGCCTAACGGATCAAATTTGAATTTGGAGGAGAAGTTGAAGCAGCTGAGCATCTGGTATGATCGCACCTGCACGAAAAAGGGTCGCAGGTGCAAGCTCGCGGATGCGAGAAATGAGTTGCGGAAGCAGAAAATTCATGGGTTGGTCAGGCACCGCAGGTGCGAAAAAGTTGTACCGCGAGTGCGAAGAAATTTACCGCAGGTACGAAGCCGCAGGTGCGAAGAAATCACCGCGGGTGCGAAAACCCCTGGGCAATACAAAAATAGAGGAGTTCCGAGCTTTTGCCATTTTTGGGAATTTTAAGCTCGGGTTTGGCTATTTTTGAGCAAGGTTTTCACTGAAAAACTTGAGGTAAGTCCCTTGTGATCATTTCCACTCCATAATATTGAAAGATTACATGTTTTTGAGGTATAAATCGGGGATTTGAACTAAGGGATTTGAAAACGAAAATTTAAGATTTGGAGGTCGAGTTGTTATTGGAATTCAATAAAATTGGTATGGTTGAACTCGTATCGGAATGAGTGTTTGGATTTCATAAAAATTTTGTCGGGTTCCGAGGGGAGAGCCCCGCGTTGACCTTTGTTGACTTTTTGGAATAAATTTTTAAGTCGATATATTATTATTCAGAATTATTTTAGATGAATTTTAATAAAGTTATACAATTAATTTGGTTAGATTTGAGTGGCCCGGATGTCAATTCAAGCAAGAAGACGATTTTGGAATATCGGCATAACTTCAAAAAAAAAAGTAAGTGTCTTGCTTAACCTTGAGTGGGGGAATTACCCCTTAGGCATTGAGTCTTATGTGTCATTTGTGAAATGTAAAAAGCCGTGTACGCGAGGTGATGAGTACGTACTCGGGCTTATACGTGCAAAATTCATTGAATTAAAGCCTTAGGTATTATTGTGTAGTAAATTGAGAAATTATGAAAAAATATTAAATCATCTGTTTGCCATGCCTAAATCCTTATTGTTGAACTTGTTTTTATATGATAATTTGATGTGATTGTTACTTGAAATATTTATGAAATCTCGTGAGTACTGTTGGTTTAATATTTCTTGGAAATTAATTCCAATATGAATTTTCTTATGCAAATAATTAATTTAAGCAAGCTTAAGATGAAGTGTTAATATAATTATCTAAATTTGTATTAATGAAGGCTTTGCTTTATGCTGAGAAATTTCTATCTCTATTGATTGTTTCTAGGTGTTATATACATTGTGTAGAGCCTTAAGCTATTTGTTGTGAAATTAATTGATTTTGATATATCTTTGGAATTTGGTTGTGGCCATTGGGCAAATTATGATATGAATTGATTTTATTATGTTGCCGTGTAAATTGTTGTGTTGTGTGAGTTATTATATTGGGAAGATAAGGGTGGCATCTCACCGTTGATATTATGTGGGTATAAGGGTGGCATTTCACTGTTGTTGTGCTTGTTGGAATATTGTCTGGGCGGAGCGATAAGGGTGGTTATAGGAGCGATAAGGGTGGCAATAGGATTGATAAGGGCAACTATTGATATTATATGGGCAGAGCGATAAGGGTGGCTATAGGAGTGATAAGGGTGGCAATAGGAGCGATAAGGGTGACTATTGTCAGGGACGATATGTGATGATGTGGGGTTGTGGTGTTGATAATTTTCATGTGATGTTGTGATTTTCTTGTGTTTATTTTTTTACCTTGTGCAATTTATCTTGTTGTTGGTAAATTGATAACAATCTGTTTTATATTGAAATTGAGCATCTGTGGCTATTGTCAGGCGGATTATAAAATAAAATATGGGCACTAGGTACCGTGAGTAAATAATGAGGATATTTGGCACGTGAATTGTCCGTGCAGTTGTGATATGAAATGTGGGCACGAGGTGTTATGATGAAATGATAATGATAATTGGCACGTGAATTGTGCGTGCAACTGTGATATGAAATGAGGGCACGAGGTGCCGAGAAAATATGATGATTTAATTATGGGCACGAGGTGCCGTGAAAATATAAAAATGGGTTGAGACCTGTGTTTACGAAAAATATAAAAATGGGCTGAGACTCGTATTTTTATGATTATGAAATGAGGTGTCACATGGTGACTTTTAAATTGAAAGAATTATATTCACAATATTTATTTGGAAGGTTTTTTACTTAAAAAGTATTATATGAAAGAATTGTATTTGAAAATAATTATTTGAGAAAATTATATTTGAAAGAGAGTTATCTGGAAGAATTATATTTGAAAGACATTTATTTGAAGAACTTGATTTAATTGGATGTAATTGTGTTTATTAATTGTTGAGTGATATTAATGGTATTCTTGTTGTCTGTTGTGCATATCACTGGTCATTTTATTCTGCCCTTATTGTTATTTGTTTCCTATTATTTTGTATATTATATTGCATAGGTTATTAGACTAGTGAGTGTCTTGACTGTACCTCATCTCTATTCCACTGAGGTTAGTCTTGATACTTACTGGGTACCGACCGTGGTGTACTCATACTAAACTTCTGCACATTTTTGTGCAGAGCCAGGTATTGGATATATCGGATTTGAGCATAGTTGCGCGATCGTAAGGATTCAAGGTAGAGCTGCTTGGTCGTCGCAGTTCCTTGGAGTCTTTTTATTTTATTGTACTGTTAATTTGTAATCAAACAGTATTGTATATTCGGTCCTCATGATCATTCCATGTATTCAGTTAGAGTTCGTGACTCAATACTACCAGTCTTGGGAGGTTGTGTATTGTAATCATTTCCGCTGTTAGTTTTTTAAAAAAAATGGCTTCAAAAGGTAATTTAAATCGGCTTACCTAGTATTAGAGACTAGGTGCCATCACGACGCTTGTGGTGGGATTTTGAGTCGTGACATATAGGCTTACCTAGTCTTAGAGACTAGGTGCCATCACGACATCCTACGGAGAAAATTTCGGGTCATGACAAATTTTTATAAATGGATATCAAACAAATAGCAAAACTTTGGTTATACAATTGTTATCATTAATTTCAATTTAGCACCTTCAAGGAATTGAAGGATATAAATGGAAATCTCTTCAATTAGTTGCAGTCAAGCCAACATTGCAAGGGCATAATACTTTTTTCGTTGAAAATATTAGTTGTGAATCATTAGATTATATGAAAGGTTTTTTTCCCTCAAATTTCAACAAGAAGGATATTAGTTTCTAATTGATAGTTTCTATATCGATTTTCAAGTGTAACAAAATATATATATTAAAAAAATAAAATTGGTATGACGTGAATTGTTCTTTTTAAAATGTAAATAAATTATTTCGAAATGGGATTATTTTTTAAAATATAATATAATTTTAAAAATAAAAGGATAAGATATTCTTGAATTTTAGTAGAGAGTTTTTAAAATTATTATAATAGAAGTCATATCATGGATAAAATCAAGTAACCAAGATCTTATGAAATATTTACATAAATATCTGGCCAGATTTATATTTTACTTTTTATAGCTAATATACATAGATGATATACCGACAACACGTGATTATACACATATTACATATGAATTATATATAAATTACATATCCTTCAATTTATTAATTTAAGTAGTTGGGTGAGCACCTATTTAGGTTGGTTAGATAAAGCAAAAAGAAAAATATGAAAGAATTTCAACCAAAGACTAAAAATATAAATAAATTTCTTATGTAGACAATTCCTATTATAACTCATCCGTTTAAAGTTAAATAAATTAATTTGTGTAACAAAAGAAAGAAAAACATAAAAAATAAGATTTAAAAAAAATAAATTTAGAAAACAAATAGATGGGAAATCTAAAAAGCATAAATAAGATATGACAACAAATTTGTTCGTCTGCTTCATCTTTATTGAGTATATAAATTTTGGAAGTTGATCTCATTGATTTCAAATATATATATTTTTTTAACTCAAATACATAGATTATAAGATTAAAATAATTACTTTACATTGTGTGCAGTTTTTCAAAAATCACTATTAGTAACAAGTAACAAACTGATATGATATTCAAATCTGAATTTAAATGCAATTTGAATAGTTTGCATTGAAGTAAGGCAAGTATGGTGTCGAGAAAAGAATAAAGTTATCACATACTATTGGCATTGTAGTTAAGCCAAGTGACAAGCTAATAAATGGCAATAATATATGGTAACTTTAGTATATATTTGGCTATGTTATTCAAATACAAATATATATATATATATATATATATATATATATATATATGTGTGTGTGTGTGTGTGTGTGTATTTTAATTAAAGGAAAATTTATAATTTATAGATAAAGTTTTTAAATTTGAATTAAAATAAAAAATAAATTTATCTTTTGTTATCATACTTAATTCGGTCAATGATCATATGCAATCATATCAGGAGCTTTTGTTATCTTTTTTAATTATTTAAATAGTACTTCACTTCTGGCAAAAAAAATAAAAATTTACTCCATACAACGATAAAACTCGTTCACATCTAAAACCATATAATTATAGTTTTTTAAAACACTATAGCTAGATTTGAATAAAGCGAATTTATTTTAAAATAAATGTAATATATAGTGTACACGTCTATGTCTATCCAGATAATAAAAAAAAATTTAAAAGTCGAGTAAAAGTTTACTTACATATAAAATGAAGTAAACCTACATGCTAGAGAAAGAAACATCACAAAAATCAGTCAATATTCAAAAAAAGTTTTTTTTTTCTTTTTGAAGAATGTTTGTTTGAAGAGTCAATTTGTATAAATGGACATCAAACAAATAATAAAACTTTGGCTATACAATTGCTATCATTAACTTCAATTTAGCACATTCTAGGAATTGAAGGGTATAAGCTGAAATCTCTTCATTTAGTTGAAGTCAACATTGCAAGGGTATAATATTTTGTTTGTTGAAGAATATTAATTTTGAATTATTGTATTATACGAAAGATATAATAATTTGAACAAGAGGAATATTGGCTTTCTAACTGATAGTTTCTATATCGATCTTCAAGTAAAACAAAATATATTCTTTTTAAAATAAAATTTGTATGACGTGAATTTTTTTTTTTTAAAATTTAAATAAATTATTTAGAAATGGGATTATTTTTTAAAATATAATGTAATTTTAAATATAAAAGGATAATATATTTTTGAATTTTAGTAGAGAGTTTTTTAAATTATTATAATAGAAGTCATATCATATATAAAATCAAGTAACCAAAATTCTATGAATTATTTACGTAAATATCTGGCTAGATTTATTGTTTACATTTTATAGCTGATATACATAAATTACATATTGACAATACACGACTATACATTTATTATATATAAATTATATATAAATTATACTTTCTTCAATTAATTTAAGTAGTTGGGTGAGCACCTATTTAGGTTGATTAGATAAATCCAAAAGAAAAATATAAAAGAATTTCAACCAAAGACTAAAAATATAAATAAATCTCTTATGTAGACAATTTCTATTATAACTCATCCTTTTATAGCAAAATAAATTAATTTTTTGTAACAAAAAAATAGAAACATAACAAATAAGATAAAAGGAAATAAATATAGAAAACAATGTATGGAAAATCTGAAAACCAGAAATAAGAGATTACAACGAATTTCTCAAAAATTTAGAAGCTGATCTCATCGATTTTAAATATATATTTTCTCAACTCAAATACATAGATTATAAGATAAGGATTTTTTAATTTACATTGTGTGTCGTTTTTCAAAAATCACTATTACTAAAAAATTGATATGATATTCGAATCTGAATTTAAACAATTTGGAAGTTTTAAGACAAAATGTCAATGTTATATAATAAAAATCACCTAAATTTAACATTTAATGATTCAAAGAACAAAAAATCTGTATATATAGAGTATTCAAAATTAAAAATTTGTGTGTAGAGATATCGATAAACTCAAAATAAAGTCATACTAAAATAAAGGTACACCAGCAACAAAATTATTTAAATTTTTAGATAGACGATTAAAGTGGATTTTAAATTAAGGATAATATCTTCACTTACATCATTATAAAGATAATCATTGTTGAAATATATATAAATTTATAGAAATTGGAATTTCAAAATAGAAATAATTTTTAAAAGATAACAACATACCAAATAAGAGTTCAAGTCCTAGTAAAAGAGTCATGTCGTAACCAAAGAGTCATTCATATTTTGTCAACTTTTGTGCTTTTCATAAATACGAGTTATTATTTCGCTTCGTGACTATTTTTAGATTCCATTGACACCAATAAAAATTGTGAAAAACAATATTATTACTACAAGATTTGAGAAAATGTTAGTCTTTTTTCATATATTGTTTCTTAATTAATATCTAACGATTACATATTATTATTTAGAAGATTTAAAGTTTAAGATTATTTAAATATAATTCAAATAAATTAGATATTTAATATGGTTAGTGTCAAATATCAAAATGGAGTTATACTAGAAAATGAATTCACTGGCTAAAGAATTATTCAAATTTTTAGATAGCCGGCTAAAATAAGTTTTGAATTAAGGATAATATTTTCACTTACATTATTATAAAATAACTATTATTGAAAAATAAAGTTTTAGAAACTGAAATTTAAAATAGAAATATTTTTTGAAAGATATCAACACACCAAATAAGAGTTCAAGTAGTAGTAAAAGAGTCAAGTCGTATCCAAAGAGTCCTTCATAGTCTCAATCTTTAATTGTTTTTCCATAAATATGAGTTATTATTTTGCTTCCTGACTATTTTTATGATCAAATGACACCGACGAGAATGATACCAAAAAAAAAAATAGAATTATAACTAGGAGATTTGAGAAATGGTAATCTTTTTCATGTAGCGTTTCTTAATTAATATCCAATGATTATCTATATTTATCGAGAAGTTTTAAATTTTAAGATTATTTACATATAATCCAAATAACTCAAATACTTGACATGGTTAATGTCCGCGCATTCGCGCGGGTGGTAATACTAGTCACAAAAAAATTGAAAGTAGAATATCACAAAGGCAGTGGAAATAAGAGAAACGAAACTATGGCATTTCTGCATGACAAAAAGGAAGTGACGTTGAGTGAAGCAACCACACACAATTGTCAATGATTAACTAAAATGAATCAAAATAAATAAAACAATAGATGGCATGTATCAAATTAATTAAATATCCGTCAAATTGTACAATGTATTATAACAACCATGAACCAGGGGTGTACTAAAGAAAGGATACATGTGTTGTCTTCAACTCAAACTTTATATCGGTATGTTTACCCAAAAATCGGATAGAGTTGAATTTATACGTAGTTCTAAGGATGCGCGGTGTAATTGGTACAAATTGGAAGGATAAGTAAAAATATATCGAATAGTGACTGTAAAAAGAAATGAATACAAACTCAAATAAAATAGAAAATGTTTGCTTAAACGAACAGATAAAACAATATGAAGAGCCCAAAGAATGACAATATTTGCTATAAGTTGTGTAAATCTCAATAATCTCTTAATGTGAGAGTGTATGAATGAGTATTCCAATTCTCTCTTTTACAAATGACATCCACTCTAATATAATGGAGGAGCCCACTTTGGATATAATTAAAACTACATAGTGGGGATCCCATGATAGATTAGTTAATTAGTTTTTTCTTGATTTTCGCCAAGATTCTCTCCCCAAATGCAGCTATAACGGCTCTTTTGTCCCTTGGCTCGAGCCCGAACTCGGTCGTTCTCGATCGCGATCGGCCTTTGTTCACTCGACCTCTATCTGGGCTGGTTTTCGATCTCGGCCGATCGTGGTCTCGATGTGTATCTATTCGCTCGACCTCTATCTGGGCTCGTTATCGATTTGGTTGATCCCCACCTTGGTCGGTTTCTAGGGATCTAACTCAATAGCCCGACTTCACATCATAGCTCGATATTACTATGAAGAACCTCGGTCCATCATGCCTCAATCTCGATTAGTCACACGAAGGGAAAACTAGGTTTTGACCGTATACAGATAGTCCCCTCGTTTCTAGGAAAGAATGTGGCGAAAAACGATATAATTTTTCAACCTCTGACTAGGTACATACTGACGTCTGCGTCGAGCCCGATTGTGACGTATATGACAAATATCTCGTCGGTTCAGTTACCAAGGCATTCAATGCGCGTCACTCGATGTCGGCCACTGCCAATTTTGAACCGTCATTGTGTAACCTATAAATAGCCCCCTTTGTTCATCATTTTAAACTTTTACTTTCAACTCTTCTCATTCTAACCTTCATAGTTCTTTTCCTTCTCCAAAATTATCTATTTCCAGGTTCTGATAATTTTTTTGTTTTTTATTCACCAAACACCAAAATATTTCAATTTCCCGTCTTCTTTGTTCTTGAAAATTTAGATGGCCAAGATATCTAAAACCGTACCTCAAAAAGAGGCTGCTTCCTCATCTCGGCCGGCCGGTGAGAAACCGGTGGTAGAGCCATGCCTTGAAGAACTCGTTCCCGGGGGGATGTGTTATTGATTCTGATTTTAAAGTCGATAAACCCTCTTCGGTTGTCGGTAGATGCGATCCGGTATCGAGATATATATGCTCGATACCAGTAAGTCTCCTTGATGTGGTGAAGAAAGATTGTAATTGGTAGACAAAGAGGTCGTGATACCGACACCGGAGGAATCGATCACTACCTACGTGGAAGGGTATCTGAGTGTTTACATTTACCCTTTCACGCTGGGTCTCCTCGATCCAGTCATTATCGATATTTGCAAGAAACACCAGATGACCCTCGGCTAAATTCATCCTTCTTTCTAGAGGATCGTGATCTTGATCCGTTTCTTTGTGAGCAAAATCGATGGGCTTTCCTTCACCCTCGACCATCTTATAAGATTGTATAGTCCTCGACTTTACCGAGGCGGGCTGATAAAGCTACAACATCGTGCCACCAAGGTGTTAACGTTGAGCATAGATGAAGATAAGGATCGGGGCTGGATGGGCCGGTTTGTTCGAGTGAAGACCTCGGACCTGATCCCGACTGAGAACATGCCATTTCCTGAGAAATGGAATATGGGGTATGATCTCGTTTTAAATTTCTGTTTGTCTTAATTCTTCATCCTTTCTTATTAGTGTCTTTCTCGATGCAGCCATTGCTTGGATGTTGGGTGCGATTCCCCACCTCGAAAACTGGGTCAAAAACCTAGTCTCGACGTCAACATTTGCCGAGCGCTCATAACGCTATTTGTCGAAGGGTCGATGGGAAGCGCGTACTCATGGTAAGCTTTCATCATGGTCTATCGAATCGTTTGTCATTCGAGGTGACATGTTTAATCGAAGCATGAGTTTATATTCTTCCTTCGCAGGTTTCGGAAAAGGTGCGGTTATGAGGCCCCCGTCTGGTGGTAGAGAAGTTTTACCGCCTGTCTCGAAGCCATTGAAAGAAAGTAAGATAAAAAGGACCTCGGATTCCGAGGGTCAAAAACCTAAGAAAAGGACAGTCCGTAAGCCCAAAGGAACCACAATCCCATTGACTATGGAATCGGTCATGCATCTAAGGGATGAAGAAGAAGAAGAAGAAGAAGAAGAAGAAGAAGAAGAAGAAGAAGAAGAAGAAGAAGAAGAAGAAGAAGGTAACTCTGGGCTGGTGGCCCGTGCACGGGCTGGCACCGATATTTGTAAATCTTTGGGACCGATGGGGACTGATTCTGCTCCACCCAGGTCCGACAAGGTAGAGGAGAAGACTTCGACCTGTGTTCCCGAGGAAAGGGGGACCGAGGATGTTTTACCTCAGGGCAACGAATCCGTCGAAGAGGCGGTTGATGACGATGCAGGAACCGAGTTTGAGGTTCCCCGAGATGGAGGCGGCGCCTCGAAAGACATAATCGGGGCAGTAGAGATCGACGATTCCCCTTCTTTTCCTTCATTTTCCCAGTCTATGATACATGATGCCCAAGTTGTGGAGGTTTATCATGGGGAGGGAGCCCATGGAGAGGAAGATCCTTTCCATGGTTATTTTGTTGGAGTAGAAGATGCTACCGGTCCGAGCGGTTTGGAGGCTTCGAAGAAGAGCTCGGGCAAGGCGAAGATTCCTTGTATATTCAACAAAGCTCAGCAAGCCCTGAATTGGGTAAGTTCACTTTATCTTTGTCAACTTTCATACTTGTATTTTTCTTCTTTTGTATAACTCTTTTTTTATTTTTTATAGGCTTTTGCGATCTATCACGAGACGTTTTTCCGATCTCGAGGGGAGCTAAGATGGTACAAAGCCAAAATTCGAGGGCTTACTGAGGAGAGAGATACCTTCAAGCTTCTCAGTGAGCAGAGGGAAGGAAAAGCAAGAGGAATTGGAGCCGAGCTAGAAGCAGCTCGAAAAGAACAAACCAATTTGTCCGAGCAAGTAAAAAGAGTCTTTGAAGTTAATGACACTGATATAGGCGTGAAGGCTAACAGTTCGGTCTCACAGGTTCAGAAAAAGCTCAATATGATTGGGAAGCTTCGTGCCAAAATGGACGCAGTGATAGCGGGGGCAGAGGTGTGGAAAAAGAACATGGACCGCCTTGCTTCTGAAAAGGAGGTTGTCCGGGCTCAACTGGCCTCGGTCGAGGCCCAACTCCGAAGCTCAAAAGAGAGAGCCTTGGTGCAAGACAATAATGTCGAGGAGTTCCAGTCTCGGTTGGGCTCAGTGACTTCTGATCGAGAGAGACTGACCTCAAAACTAGCAGCGGCCAAATCAGAGGCCAAAATAGCTATGGCTATTGCTGATGCGATGGTGGTTATTTATCGGTCCGATGCTGAAGCCGCTCAGGTTCGAGCAAAATAGGTTGCCGAAGCTGCTCAAGCTCGAGCAAATTGGGCTGCTGAGCATGCTAAATGCCAATCTCTGAAGGAGACTCTATAGGAGATCCACGCTCGTGGCTTCAATCTTACAGCCGAGATTGAGAATGCAAAAGAGCTCGAAGCAGAAGCTAGAGTGTTTCCCTTTCCCGATGATGATGATACTGGGAGTATGAGAGGTTCTGAGAGCGAAGGAGGCCTCGAGGGTGAAGATGCTACTCCTGGAGAGGACTAAGTCCTTTTAGTATTTTTCTTCTTTCTTTTAAGACCATTTTGGTCTCTTGTAGAAAAACTTGATCGGGCCATGCTGCCCTTGTAAATGATTTCTGATTCTTTTATGGCTTCTGAATCTTTTGCATATCTTGTTAATTTATACAAAGGCCAAAAAGTGCCTTAGCACGGGATAATTACTTGAAGGTCCGAGTGAATGTTCGAACTCGACCATTTCTTATAGGTAGTCCCCGAATGAGAGTGATTTCTTGAACTCGAACTAAGGTAGTCCTTTAGGCTTTACGGTCGAGTGAGAGTGATTTCTCGAACTCGAAATAAGGTATCCCTTAGATGTTTTAGTCAAGTGAGAGTGATTACTTGAACTCAAACTAAGGTAGCCCTTAGGATTTATGGTCGAGTGAGTATTTACTCGAACACGAGTTATGGTAGCCCTTAGACTTTTTGGTCGAGTGAGTGTTTGCTCGAACTCGAATTAAGGTAGCCCTTAGGCTTTATGGTCGAGTGAGAATGATTTCTCGGACTTGAGGTAATGTATCCCTTAGGATTTTCAATCGAGTGAGTATTTTCTCGAACTCGAGTTAAGGTAGCCCTTAGGATTTTCAGTCGAGTGAGTGTTTGCTCGAACTCGAATTAATGTAGCCCTTAGTCTCTACGGTTGAGTGAGAATGATTTCTCGAACTCGATTTAAGGTAGCCCTTAGGCTTTTCAGTCAAGTGAGTGTTTTCTCGAAATCGAATTAAGGTAGCCCTTAGGCTTTATGGTCGAGTGAGTGTTTGCTTGAACTCGAATAAATGTAGCCCTTAGAATTTATGGTCGAGTAAGTGTTTGCTCGAACTCGAATTAAGGTAACCCTTAGGCTTTATGGTCGAGTGAGTGTTTGCTCAAACTCGAATTAATGTAGCCCTTAGGCTTTATGGTCGAGTGAGAATGATTTCTCGAACTCGAGTTAAGGTAGCCCTTAGGCTTTTCGGTCGAGTGAGTGTTTGCTCGAACTCGAATTAAGGTAGCCCTTAGGCTTTATGGTCGAGTGAGAATTATTTCTCGAACTCGAGTTAAGGTAGCCCTTAGGATTTTCAGTCGAGTGAGTGTTTGCTCGAACTCGAATTAATGTAGCCCTTAGGCTTTACGGTAGAGTGAGAATGATTTCTCGAACTCGTGTTAAGGTAGCCCTTAGGCTTTTCAGTCGAGTGAATGTTTGATCGAACTCGAATTAAGGTAGCCCTTAGGCTTTTCAGTCGAGTGAGTGTTTGATCGAACTCGAATTAAGGTAGCCCTTAGGCTTTATGGTCGAGTGAGTGTTTGCTCGAACTCGAATTAATGATCGGGAATATGAAGTAGAAGAATTTTTCTAAGATATGAGATATCGGTAAAGAAGAAATTTCTCTTTATAAGTCATTATGCATGCGCTCATGTTTTGTGCCAGGGCTCAAGCAAGCTATGCGGGCATGGTTCGTTTGACCATTTGGCCCTTACAAAATTTTCCTATCGAGACCCTGTTTCCATGAAGTAATTTCCTTGTATCAAACTTGATATATCCGAGGGTAATGCCCCCCAGTATTCGAGGTTGATTGTAAAGAGGCCTCAGATACTATTGAATTGTTCTAAGTTATCACGATCAATAGTTTCCTCATTAAAAACTTCGCCGAAAAACTTATTTGGGACAAAATCGGTCTAAGGAAAAAAGAGTGCAATGCGTGCTTCAGACCTAAAGGCTTCATGTTGAAGAATCCTTTCATGTTTCTGCTCGAACACTTGTAAGGGTTAGTTTCGAAGCACAAATGAACATGGGAGGGTCGTACCTTAATAGTAGTATCATTTTAGGTGCAATACGTTCCAATTGCTCGATAATTCTTTGCTATTTATCATACCGAGCTTGTTTGATCCTTTTTTGACGATCTCAAGAACCTGATACGGTCCTTCCCAGTTCGGACCTAGTTTCCATTCATTCGGATTTCGGGTGTTGAGGATGAATTTTCTTAGCACCAAGTCCCCAATGTTACAATGTTGAAGATTGGTTCTTCGATTGTAGTACCTTTCGATCCGCTGTTTTTGGGCGGCTAATCGGACGAGAGCGGCTTCTCATTTTTCATCCAATAATTCTAGTCTTGTATTCATGGTATCGTTATTTGACTCTTATGTCGCATATCGAAACATGACTCTAGGTTCTCCAACTTTGACCAGGATTAGAGATTTGGTTCCATAAACTAGCGAGAATGATGTTGCTCCGGTACTGGATTTCGATGTTGTGCGGTATGCCCATAATACATCGGGTAGTATTTCTCTCCATTTTTCTTTGGCGTCGGTCAATCTCTTCTTAAGATTTTGGATGATGGTTTTGTTGGTCGACTCAACTTGTCTGTTCCCGCTGGAATGATAAGGCGTCGATAGGATCCTTTTGATCTTGTGATCCTCGAGAAATTTAGTTACTTTGTTGTCGATGAATTGCTTTCCATTATTACATAAAATCTCGGATGGCATCCCGAATTGACATATGATGTGGCCACAAACGAAGTCTATCGCTTCCTTTTCTCTGACTTTCTCGAAAGCCTGTGCTTCAACCCATTTAGAGAAGTAATCATTCATAAACAAAATAAATTGAGCCTTACTTGGGGACGATGGGAGAGGCCAGCGATGTCTATTTCCCATTTCATGAAAGGCCATGGAGATAGGACCGAGTGAAGAAGTTCCCCGGGTTAATGAATCATAGGCGCATGCCTTTGGCACTTGTCGCATTTTTGAACGAACTCCCTTGCGTCCTTGTCCATATCGATCCAATAATATCCTTCTCTGAATACTTTCTGGACCAACGAATCGGCACCGGAATGCTTTCCACAAGTGCCCTCGTGAATCTCACGTAGGATGTAATCGGTATCTCCCGGTCCCAAACATATTGCCAGTGGTCCATCGAATGTCCTCCTAAATAGCGTTCTATCTTCGGACAAGGTGAACTATGCTGCTTTTGTGCGCAGAGCCCTCGATTCCTTTGGATCTGATGGAAGCTTCCCGTTCTTGAAGTATCTATATATTTGTTTCTTCAATCCCAGGTTAAACTTGTGGAGTTTATTTCGACGTGTCCTTCTTCGATCACCGATCTTATGAGTTGTACGACAGTCCCCGAGTTGAGTTCATCATCTTCGACCGATGAATCTAAGTTTGCAAGAGCGTCGGCCTCGTTGTTCTGTTCTCGGGGTACATGTTGCAAAGTCCATTCCTTAAATCGATGTAGAGTCACCTGTAATTTATCCAAGTACATCTGCATTCGATCTTCTCAGACTTCAAAAGTCCCGCTAACTTGGTTTACCAGGAGGAGGGAATCACACTTAGCCTCTAGACCTCGGCTCCCAAGATTCTAACTAGTTCGAGACCTTCAATCACGGCCTCATACTCGGCCTCGTTGTTATTCAATTTTATAGTTATGATAGACTGTCTAACTACATTACATGTGGGTGATTTTAGTACGCTGCCCAGTCCGTACCCCTTCGCGTTCGAGGCACCATCAGTAAAGAGGATCCAAATTCCCGAAGAGGTACCCGATTTTATTAGCAGTTCTTTTTCAATTTCGGGTACGAAGGTCGGCGTAAAGTCAGCCACGAAGTCCGCTAAGATTTGAGATTGATTGAGGTTCGGGGTTGATAGTCAATATCGTACCCGCCGATTTCTATGGCCCATTTGGCCAATCAACCCGAAAGCTCGGGTTTGTGCAAAATATTTCGAAGAGAATAAGTTGTTACAACATGTATCAGATGTCACTAGAAATATGGTTTTAGTTTCCTAGTGGGGCTTATTAAAGCAAGCGCTAATTTTTCTAAGAGTGGATATCTAATTTCGGCCTCGCCTAAAGTTTGACTGACATAATAAATAGGGAATTTCGTACCTCGTTCTTCTCGAATAAGAACTCCACTCACTGCTATCTTCGAGACAGCTAAGTACAGGTAAAGTTGTTCGTCTACTTCGGGGTATGAAGCAATGACTGGCTCGATAAATACCATTTTAGTTCTTCCAAAGCATGCTGACATTCCGGAGTTCATGCAAAGTTGCTTTTCTTTTTAAGCAGAGAGAAATATCAGTGGCTCCTATCTGAGTATCTCGAAATGAATCGTCCTAGGGTGGCTATCCGTCCCCTTAGCCTCTGTACGACATTTACATTATCTACTACCGTGATGTCCTCGATAGCTTTGATTTTATCGGGGTTGATCTCGATTCCTCGATTGGACACCATCAAACCAAGAAACTTGCCCGAGCCAACTCCGAATGCACATTTTTCTGGGTTGGGCTTTATATTGTACTCCCTCGGTATGTCAAAAATTTCCTGGAAATGCTTTAAATGGTCCTCTGCTCGCATGGACTTAACTAACATGTCGACAATATAAACTTACATTGATTTTCCTATTTGCTTCTCGAACATTTAGTTTACTGGGCATTGATAAGTTGCACAAGTAATTTTTAGACTGAATGGCATCACGTTATAACAGTAGGTACCGTACTTAGTGATAAACGAGGTCTTTTCCTGATCCTCCTAGTTCATCTGTATTTGGTTGTACCCGGAATAGGCATCGAGAAACCTGAGAGTCTCGTGGCCGATCGTAGCATCGATCATACGATCGATATTAGGCAAAGGAAAAGAATCCTTAGGGCATGCTTTATTCAGATCTTTATAATCTATACACATTCCAAGTGTGTTTCCCTTCTTAGGGACTACTACCACGTTCGCTAGCCATTCGGGGTATTTTACTTATCGAATGGATCCTATTTTAAGAAGTTTGGTTACCTCGTCTTTGATGAAGGCATGTTTGACCTCATACTGGGGCCTTCTTTTTTGTTTTACCGAATGGAATTTAGGATCCAAGCTTAGTCTATGAGTGGTGATTCCCAGTGGGATCCATGTCATGTCAAAATGGGACCAAGCGAAACAATTCATGTTAGCTATAAGAAATTGAATGAGATTTTTCCTGAGCTCGGGGTCTAACCTCGTACCCAGATATACCTTTCGCTCAGGAAGATGTTCAATTAGCGTGATTTGCTCCAGCTCTTCGACCGTTGATTTGGTAGCGTCGGAATCATCGGTAAACATGAAGGAGTGAGGGATCCCATAATCATCATCTTCGTCAGTCCCCTGTTTCTCTAGTTGGGTCGAGGCTGACGTTTGTGATTGCTATTTGGTGTCCCGTTTCTCCTTCGAATCTGATCCCTTTACCAATGATAATGATGATATCGGAATCACTTCATCGACGGCAAACATTTCTTTTGCGGCCGGTTGCTCCCCGTAGACCGTTTTGATTCCCTCCGATGTTGGGAATTTTAGAACCTGGTGCAGGGTCGAGGGTACTGCTTTCATGTTGTGGATCCATGTCCTCTCGAATAGGGCGTTATATCTCATGTCGCCTTCGATCACGTGGAACTTCGTTTCTTGGATGGTCCCGACTATATTAACTGGCAGAATTATCTCGTCCTTAGTAGTTTCACATACCATATTGAATCCCTTTAGTACCGAGGTTGCAGGCACGACCTGGTCCTGTAGACCGAGTTGTTCTACGACCCCAGATCGAATGATGTTGGCCGAGCTACTTGGATCAATTAACACACGCTTAACTTGAGTTTTATTCATAAGTACAGATATTACCAGTGCATCGGTATGGGGCTACATAATTCCTTCTGCATCTTCGTCATTAAAGTGCAAGGTTCCTTTAGGTACGTAGTCCAGAGTTCGAGATCGCTTGTTTCTTATGATCGACATCTTAGTGCGCTTAAGCACCGACCCCTGGGGGGTATCGATCCCTCCGATGATCATGTGGATGATGTGTTGTGGCTCTTCTTGTTCGTTTTTTCTATTGAACTCTCTATTTTTGGAATGATTTTTGGCTCGGTTACTCAAGAACTCTCGTAGGTGCCCTTCATTGAATAATCGAGCTACCTCTTCACTCAACTGCCGACAATCTTTCGTTCCGTGGCCATGCGTGCCATGATACTTGCACATTTGATTGGGATTTCTCTGGGCTGGATCGGATTGCAGAGGTCGAGGCCATTTAGTATCTTTGATGTGTCTGATAGCCGATACGATGGCGGATGCGTCAATGTTGAAGTTATATTCTAATAATCGTGGTTCTTTCTTAGATTCGGTGTGTCTATCGAACCTACTCTTGTTCATCAGCCCTCGGGAACCCTGGCCTCGATCACTTTTCCTTTTGCCTCGTACGGGGTTGCGTCCCGGCTCGCCCCCCCTACGATCTTAGTTATACAGTCGGTATCGGTGGTGTCCCTTTTAATAACGGACCCAGAACCCAATTGGTCGTCTTGGACTCTAATCTTCGATTGATATCGATTGTGTACATCGACCCAAGTAACAGCCGGGTACTCGATCAAGTTCTATTTCAACCGTCGTGAAGCCATCGAGCTTCGTTTATTTAGTCCTTGGGTGAAAGCTTGAACGGCCCATTCTTCCGTGACTGGTGGTAGATCCATTCGTTCTATTTGGAAACGAGATACAAATTCTCTTAGCATTTCGTTATCTTTTTGCTTACCTTAAAAAGATCCGATTTTCTGGTTTCGACCTTTATGGCTCCGGCATGTGTTTTTACAAAGGAATCTGCAAGCATAACAAAAGAATCGATAGAGTTAGGCGGTAAATTATGATACCATATCATTGCTCCCTTTGACAGGGTTTCACCAAACTTCTTTAATAATGCGGATTCGATCTCGTCATCTTCAAGATCATTCCCTTTGATGGCACATGTGTAAGAGGTGACTTGTTCGTTGGGGTCGGTCGTTCCATTGTATTTAAGAATTTCGGGCATGAGGAACTTCTTGGGATCGGTTTTGGAGCCGCACTCGGGGGGAAAGGCTTTTCCACGAAACTTTTGGAATCCAAGCCCTTCAATATCGGTGGTGCCCCCGGGATCTGATCAACCCTAGAGTTATAAGTTTCCACCTTTTGGTCGTTTGCTTCAATCTTCCTTTCTCCTGACTCTATTCGTTTTGTCACTTCCTCGAGCATCTTAATAATTTCAGGATTAGTCCCCGATTCTTGTTCATTCGACCTCACTATAGCTGGCCCCGTTTTGTGGGTGACTTCTTGGGGTGGACTGGGCTCGAGCATGCTCGGTGCCTGGGTTTGGCTCTGCAACTGGGCTATTGCTACTTTTTGAGCTTGCAACATTTCGAAAATCATACGCAGGCTAATCCCGTATTCTCCAGCATTTTGTGTATTTCGAACTACAGATCGAGTTCCACCATGAATGCTGTTTTCTGGGTCGGAACGTTGGTTCGCCTCAATGGCCACATGCGAATTAACGTCGATCGGATCTACTGCTCGAGTTCCAATGGGGTCGACGAGTGGACTTTCATCCCCGGGGGTCAGGTTGTTATTCTCATCTTGAAGGCCAACTTCGTTGTTGATAGGTAGGGCCATTATTTGAGAGTTTGTTGTTTTTAACCTGAAATCGAAGATACTTCCAAGAACAAGTGTGAAATAGTGTGTTTTATAGAGATTCGTATCAAATAACCACTATTATCCTTAGCCTCACGGTGGGCGCCAAACTGTTTACCCGAAAATCGGATAGAGTTGAATTTATACGTAGTTCTAAGGATGCGCGGTGTAATTGGTACAAATTGGAAAGATAAGTAAAAATATATCGAATAGTGACAGTAAAAAGAAATGAATACAAACCCAAATAGAGCAGAAAATATTTGCTTAAACGAACAGATGAAACAATATGAAGAGCCCAAAGAATGACAATATTTGCTATAAGTTGTGTAAATCTCAATAATCTCTGAATGTGAGAGTGTATGAACGAGTATTCCAATTCTCTCTTTTACAAATGACATCCACTCTAATATAATGGAGGAGTCCTACTTTGGATATAATTAAAAATACATAGTGGGGATCCCATGATAGATTAGTTAATTAGTTTTTTCCTGATTTTCGCCGAGATTCTCTTCCCAAATGCGGCTATAACGGCTCTTTTGTCCCTTGGCTCGAGCCCGAACTCGGCAGTTCTCGATCGTGATCGGCCCCTGTTCGCTCGACCTCTATCTGGGCTCGTTCTCGTTCTCGGCCGATCGTGGTCTCGATCGGTATCTATTCGCTCGACCTCTATCTGAGCTCATTATCGATTTTGGCTGATCCCGACCTTGGTCGGTTTCTAGGGCTTGAACTTAGCAGTCCAACTTCACATCATAGCTCGATATTACCATGACGAACCTTGGTCCATCATGCCTCAATCTCGATTAGTCACACGAAAGGCAAACTCGGTTTTGACCGTATACAATACAGTTCAGAAATTTTTAAATATATGTCCAGTAACGAAGCCATCTTTATCCAAGGAGTGTCAATCTCTTCACCACACTATTTTGATTGATAAAAAAAATAGAGTTATAATCCCCTTAATTTTTTCGTGTATTTATTTCTTTATTCTATATTAGCCGAAACCTAGTTGGAAAACAGTAGCCCATTAACTGAAAATTCCAAATGGTCTCTTAACAATAGAAAAACCATGGTGCGATGAACAGCATCTCTTGTATTAACATGTCAATTCCATCAAATAACTCTTTAATTAATCGATTGCTAAAAGACTTCACCCACTGAGTAACTGTATTACTGCCACAAACAGCAGTGAGATTAGGCCTGCAAAGTTAATTATGAGAGTGGAAAATAGAACATCTAATCGTGAGTATTAGCTAGCATACAAAGGCAATGTGGAAAATAGAACAACGTAACTAATCGTGATTACTACCGCATAAAGGCAATATATGATATCACCTCAGAGAAAAAGTAAAATCTCACTAACACCTTTCAGTTTTCTGTCGGTTGACGATGTGATAGGACCATTAGAAGGACACAAACACTTATAACAATGCGCTATGACATATATAGCAATTTGTAGGAATATCTTAAACCAAATTTGACATTGGAATACAATATTATATTACTCAACTAAGTCTTAGTTATAAATTAGTGCTATATGAATCGTCTTCAATTCACTCTGCTCTGATTAGATTTATTTTATTGGAATTCTAGAGGTGTGCGTCTATCATATCTAAAAATTTAAGATGGTAGTGTTGGGACCAAAATAATCATGTGGCATGCGAAAATTAGTAAAGCAGACATTGAACGACGATACATCAGACAACAAAAGAGAAATATACCAAAAAAGATATAAATATTTAACGTGGTTTGATTATTTGACCTACGTCCACGGGCGGAGATGAATAATTCACTATATAAAAAGAGAGTACAAAATATTGAGAGAACAACCTCACGGAGAGACAAATACAAGTGACACACTAACACTTGTCCCGAAAAGTTCTCCACTTAAACAAGACTATCGAACCTCTTATGGCTACATTGTGGATCCTACTAAATGAGTAAGAAGGATCCTCAATTTATAAAAGTTCAAACATTTTCCTACAAGAAAAGGGAGCCAAATATGAGAGATTTATAATTTTCTTCTACAAGAAGGAAAACTCAATTATGGTAAATATGATGCTCTTTCCTTCAACAAATAAGAAAACTAAATATAGTAAGAAAATCAGAACAAGTGCACATTTTTATTCATTTAATTATTTTATTATCTTTTCAATATGCTTCTTACATGCAGGCTTGATTCTTTTTCATGGAATAAGCCCGTGAAAATTATCTATAATACCAATTTTAAGTGTGTGATCGTCTCGTCTAAAATATTAACATGTTAGAGAGTGCACACTTTTAATTATTTAATTATTTTACTATCTTGTCAACAGCCTTTACTCATTTGACACTATACCTAGGTACTAATATAGCAATTGGTGGCATACAATCTTATTGTTTAACTTGCCAAATATCTATACTGTCTCGTTTCAACATCCCCCAAACTATCATTGATTGAGTTAACATGCCATCTTCCTAACTCCAGCAACATTTGACTCCAAAAACAATTGAGCATCAGTGTGCAACAGTTATTTATTTATTTATTTATCTATTTTGGGATAAAAATAGTGTGTAATTCAGCTTGGGTGTACATCAATTATTCTATTAATATCTGTATTCTCTCAAATGTACAAAGTATCGGGTAATTTTGTCCCAAATTGGAGATGTTATCTTAGGTATTTCAGTGATTTTATGTAATTTCAGTAAATAGCAAATAATTTCAGACAGGCAGATGCTCAATTCAAAAATCTAGCTGTCTGAGTTGCCAGAGGAAGCATAGTGAACCCGATGAGATATCTTTTTTTATTGAAACAAGGACATTAATATTAAGGACTCATTTGGCCATAAAAAAATCACTTTTTTTCGAAATTTTTTTATTTTTTTTCGAAATTAATGTTTGATCATTAAATTTTTAATTTTCAGTTAAAGACGAATTTCGATTTTTTTTGAAAATTTTAAAAATTCCAAAAAGCTGTTTTTCAAAATCTTCACTTCAGATCACTCAAAAAAATTCAAAAACAACCCAATATTGTATTCATGTCCAAACACAACTCTAATTTTTATTTGAATTTTTTTTTACTTTTTCCGAAATTTTACAATTCTTATGTCCAAACGCCCACTAAGTTTCTGCGGCACGGTGGAAAGGGAATATTTTTCAGAAATAGTCACTTTTTAGTTTTGTGATTGAAAAATAGTTACTATCATAGAGCTTTAAATTTCACAAGTAAAACTCCAATATAATGTCATGGAATTTCACTTGCAAAATTTGAAAATTTGGATAGTGGCTAATTTTTAAAGACAACGCCGAAAAGTGGTCAGTGAACACTATTTCTATTGAAAACCCTTTGGTTGAATCATAAGGACTTACTTCAATTTTGACTCTATCTCATGGGAGCATCTGCATAAAACTATGCCAGATCTTTCCTAAACATAAATTATAATGGGATTTTTACCTATATGTATTACATTAGAAACTTATTTACCCTCACTGTTTAATTTTAACTTAATTACAAGTTGATATACAATTTACCAATTATATATAAATTAGTATTAATGAGTATCCCATTATATTAGAAATTGAATAGGGAATTCCCTCTTCGCTCTCTCTCATTTTCTATCAGTATTCTTATATTAATATCTTCGTGTGGATTAACTGAAGAAATAATACTATTGTTAAGCGAAAAAAAAAGAGAAGATTAGTACCTAGCAAAGTTCTTGCTTCAGATCCTATGAAAACGAGGAAGTAAATAAGAAAAAATTAGCTCTAATGAAGAGAATCATTTTAGTTATCATTCTTTTAGCTTTTTGGAGTCAATAAACAAAATAGTATCAATTAGAAGTGAGTAGATTGAATTAGAAACTACGTTAATCCATTAAAAACTCCATTGACAACCATTAAAAAGCTTCAAAGTTTTGAATTCAAAAATAAAATTTTATGAAATTATTTTTTGTTTGGATTGGGTGTTATTGCAAATGATTAGGAATATCCGTTGAAGTTTATATCTCAAATTTGAGACAATTTGGTGAAGATTCGAGGTGGTTTTGGTATAAAATTTAAATTGAAACTCGAAAAAGAAGACATGAACAAATTGTATATATTTTGTAAGTCGAATGTAGATACGGTATACAAAATATCTACAACTTATATAATATATATAAGTTGTAATTAAATTGTATGTAAATTATAGTTTTTGACTGGATTCTGTACAAAATATGTGTACTTATGTTGTAGATAAATTGTAGATTTTGACCGTATTTGTATATATTTTGTAAAAAACTTTTGTTACTTCCTGTAAATATGAAAACTTAGACAAAACCGAATAAATAAGTTTAAAATCTTGTATATATACGAAAAAATCCCTATTATAATCAGGTCAAAACAAACCCGAAATAGACCGTTGTTCAAATTATAACGGAGCCCGACAAGCATGTGAGTGTGGTCCAAACGAATTTTCGGCCCGTGATTGGAGCCCAACACTGAACTCGTTGGAGGATGTGGATGCCAATGTCGGGTAAGTATGGACCTTTATAAATGCATTGCATTTTCTTACAGAGTAGTTCACGAGATTGCCATTTTTCATCTTATATAGTAGCATTTTGTCTCTTACTTATTTAAGAAATTGAGTTTGAAACTTCCAAAAAATGTTTTTCTTTTTGCAAAAAGGGTATAAAGTAAACACATTTGCAAAAACACAAAAAATGTATTTCCAAGGTTGCAAACTTTTGAACAATTAAACACCATCGGTCTAAAGGAAAATGAAAAGCCTCTCAGTGCAGCATGTATATGTTTTATGTTGTTACGCGGCGCCTTCCTGAGATTCCTTGGAAAGGCGACGTTAGGCTAAGCAATCGATGTCCATATAGTTACTATCCGCCAACTGGGGTCCCCTCCGTACGCTAGACGAGATTGCCAGTGCCGTATGGGAAAACCAATGTCAAGAGCAATTGAGAGAACAGAAAAGAGAATTGAGAATGAAAGTAAGCTTGATTGCATTAATGAAAGCTATTACAGAAAAGCAACACTGTATCGAGGGGGAGAGACACCAGTACAGAAGAATTATTTGCTTGCTTGAAAGTTTGATCGCTTGATCCCCCTAATAATGCTTAAAAAACATAAACCAAAGTTACATGACTTGACCCAACTAAGCTAGAGAGACATAATGGAAATACAGAAAGTAAATAACTCTATATTTACAATGAAAAGGACTTAGATTCCTACAAAATAGAAACAGATCCGTTGGCAGCAACCTTGTCTTTAGCATCAGAGAATGCGTGCGCGGTGCTGTTGGCATCTACCTGCGGCTGGGCGCTGGCGAGGTCTATCGGTGGGGCGACATAGGCACATGCGCACTTGTCACATGGCGCGGCCAAGACCACGGGGCCGTCCATGGCGCTAGGCATTGGGAGGCTTTCCAGGACGCCATGGGGCGCGTCCAAGAGGTCATTAGGGCATGGCTAGAAAGCCGCCCATGACAATATACACGTGGCATTAATTTCTTTAATTTTTTCAATCGAGAGAATTATTTAGCTGTTGTTTTGATACATGGAGAAAAACTTATATGTTTGTGGCATTAAAGACTGATAGCTTCCTATTGTTCAGCAATATTCTGAATATCGTATGGTGTAAGATAATTGTAGGAATTTGGTAATAAGTAGTAGTAAATATCCCAAATATGCAACTTGAGACAAGATGTCTAATCTCTACACTTGAATATGGTAAAAAGAAAATGCGAAAGTGAAGTGGTTGTAGCCTATAGGTAAATAATTGTCATAAGGTGAATGATGTGTTGAAACCTAATTGATTTAAGAGCAATATTTAGCTTATAAAATTGAAATAATTTGATCGTTCAGCGTTATTACTCCGTAATTATAAGATGATTGACAACGAGAACACGTTATTATCTACAGCTCTATGTTTTTTTCAGGTAGAGAGAGAAAGCATTATTCGTTATAACTATGATAATATACTCTTATTTATTTAAGGTTTTAAGTTTCGTATAGTGGTGTTATAAGAAATACTTACTTAAAAATAATTACAGGTAATCCAATTTAAATAACCTAAAATAGATGATAGTAATTTATTATAACAAATTAAATTACATTAATAGTATATAAATATACTACACTACCAGTATATGCAAGTTAAATAATTTATTTAATAAGTTTAGGCAATATATAACTAACCTTAAAAAGTAATTAACTATACACGGGAGATACATAGCTCAGCTGAATGTAGGCTTTTTGATACCAAATGTGGTATCAAACGCAACAGTATAACAATAACTTAGAGAGGAAGAGAAAAGAGGAAGAAGAAGAGAGCAGGAGAGATAAAGAGAAGTCAGAGAAGAGGGAAATAAATCAGTATTAGTTTCAAAAGTGTGATCCCACTATTACAAACTATTATTTATACAACTAGAATTCGAATTTGAAATGCAAAACATGTTGAAAGTAGAGAAAACAGAATAACTACTTTTTCCGCCAAAATCTAAAAAGTTCAAATGAACCCAATCAACTCTCCTACTCAGCTTCCACGTCAGCTGCCATTGTAATATGTGTATCAATACCCTCCTGATCACCCTTGTTCTCAAGATTGAATACTAGAAATCGAGCTCGTAGTGCAGAGGTCAACTCCCAACTAGCATACGAGGCATCTAAGTTGGACCATCTGACCATGCATTGGGAAACAACCTTGTTCCCTCTTTTGATCAGTCGTCTAGCTAGAATAGCTTCAGGAAATGGGCAAAGTTGGCTGGCCAGGTCAATGACTGGAGGGTGAATAATTTTGGAAGGGATGTTATGTCAAAGTTTGAGTTGAGAGATGTGGAAGGTGGGATGGGTGAGAACTTCTGGTGGTAGCAGTAGTTTATAGGCAAAAACACCAACTTTTTCAACAATGGGGTAGAGACCAAAGTAACGAGAAGTCAACTTACGATAAGGAGAACCAACTAAGGTAGATTGTCTATAAGGCTGCAGTTTGACAGACATCCAATCACCAACGTGGAAAGTCTTATTAGTTCTGTGAGCATCAACTTGAGCTTTCATTCTCTGTTGAGCTCTATGTAAATGAAACTTGGCCATTTGCATCTTGAATTCCCTTAATAACAGAATTTCTTCAACATATGTGGCCTCAGAATCTCCAGGTAATTAAGGAAAATATAGTGGAAGAGGGTAGCCATATAGAAGTTCAAAAGGGCAAGTTTTAATGGAGGAGTGTGGGCAGGAGTTGTACCACCATTTAGCTAATGGGAGAAAAGAAGACCAATCAGAGGGTGAATCAATGCAAAAGCACCTCAAATAGGTCTCTAGGCATCTGTTATGCACCTCACTTTGGCCATCAGTTTGGGGATGGTAAACAGTATAAGTTTGTAAAGTAATCCCTTGAGCCGAGAGGAATTCTCTCCAGAAAGAACTCATAAACATAGGATTTTTTCACTGGTGATAGCAGAAGGGAATCTGTAATGACCCGACCAGTTGTTTTGCTTTCTAGGTCCCTGTTCTCCTAAATAAGACTCCTTGTATGTACTTTTACTTCTTTATGACTTGCGGAGATGGCTAGTTCGGGATTTGGAAGGGTTCAGGTTAAAATCGAAATGCTTAGTTCCTTAGTTGGCTCCTAAAAGGCTAAGTTTGACTTTGGTCAACATTTTAAGTAAACGACTACGGAACAGGAATTTAACGGTTCCAATGGATTCGTGTAATGATTTTGGACTTGGGAGTATGTTCGGATCGGGGTTTAGATGACCAGGGAGCGTTTCAGCGCTTAAGGTTGAAAGTTTGCTTATTGAAGGTTTAAAAGTTTTTTAAATTTGGTTTGGAGTAGGTTTTGGTGTTATCGAGGTCCGTTTAAAATTTTAAGCCGGGGAATAGTTCCGTATGGTTATTTAAGACTTACACGCAAAATTTAGTGTCATTCCGAGTAGTTTACGTATGTTTCGGCACGATCGAAGAAAGTTGGAAGAACTTGAAGTTCATAAGTTGATTCAACTTGGTTTAGGGTGTGATTCTTAGTTTTGATGTTGTTTTCTGCGTTGTGAGGGTGCGAACGAGTCCATTTTATGATATACAACTTGTTGGCATATTTGGACAGGGCCTCGGGGGCCCGGATGCCATTCAGACGATGCGCGGGAGGTCACTTAGCCATGGGTGAACAGCTGAAGCACCCAACTTCCAGTGTAACCGCACCTGTGGAGGGACAGCCGCAGGTGCAAACTCGCAGAAGCGGCCCAGCATTGGGCAGCCAGAAACCGTAGATGCGGGCAAGGCGACCGCAAATGCGCGACTGCAGAAGCGGTCAAGGGACCGCAGAAGCGGGACTTGCGCAGGTGCGTCTTACCTGCCGCAGAGCATCGCAGAAGAGACCCTCTTTCCGCAGATGCGTACGTAGGCCAGCCAAGGGAGGACCACATCTGCGAGGTCCTATCCGCATAAGCGGAAGTCCTGGAGGCAGTGAGCCTCATTTATTACGGACTTAAGCCATTTCTAACTCATTTTCTTTCACCTTTTGGGCGATTTTGGAGCTCTTGGGGATGGGGTTTTGTCTAGCACTTAGAGGTAAGTAAATTCTATCTAATGTAAGTTAAATACATAGATTAAGGGTAGATTTTAACATATAAATTATAGAAATTATGGATTTAGATAAAAAAAAAAAACCTAGATTTTTGATAAAAAGGGGATTTAACCACGAAAATGGTTGGGGAATTGAGTGAAAATTATAGATTTGAGTTCGTGAGGTTATGAGTAACAGTTATCTTCGAATATTTCCAGAATTCGGGCACGTGGGCCTGAGGATGAATTTTAGGAATCCTTCAATCGGGGTTGAGTAATCACTCTAATAGCTAGAATATGAATTGTTGAACATGTGTTGATTAATTTATATAACATTTGACTAGTTTTGGATTGTTCGGTATCGAGTTGAGGCTTTAGAGTGAAATTGTGACCGGAAAGTGAGCCTTGAGACGAGGTAAATCTCTTGTCTAACCTTGTAAGAGGGAACTTATCTCATAGGTGATTTAAATTAATATTTGCTTCTAATTGTGGGGGCTACCTACGCACGAGGTAATGAGAGTATATGTGTAGCTACTATTCATGCTTATGTCCGGGTAGCTTAGGACCTAGATCATGGATTACTTGTAATGTTTGCACCCTATCTGTTAAATTAAGTGCCCAAATTATATTAGAACTTGTTAGAAGAATTGTAAAAGACCGAATTTCACTTACTTGAATCTTTAGCGGATTACTTGACCGTTAATGAAAATTTTATAACATTGTGTACTAGCCATGTTATAATGATTAAGTCAAATGCTTATAAAGTATCCTCTCTTCTTGTGGAAAGGGCCGAATGCCTCGGCAGTAGATAGATGCATCTATGGATCGTGACGCACGTCCCTCGGCAGTGTACATGTTATTCTGGATCGGGCCGTACGACCTCGGCATAAATCGTGCTTAATAATACTCGGAGCCTAATCATACTTGATATTATTTTGTGGCTTATGAGGTTACACTTATCAATGATGGAAATTTATTTAGAACTTATTAATTTATGAAAAAATTATTTGCTCCTGCTTGTTAATGGTTTATTATTATTAATTACATAACTCATTCTTGTTTGGAATTTCTGTATTCATATTGCTAGCCCATAGTAAGTGTTGAAGTCAACCCCTCATCACTACTTTTTCGAGGTTAGACTAGTTACTTACTGGGTACATATTTCTTATGTACTCACGCTACCCTTCTGCACTAATCATGCAAGATCTGAGACAGGTGCATCTGGCGGTACTACCGACGAGCATCCCAGATATCCCGAGGCCTAGTGGTGAGCTGCTTTCTGAGTCGTTCCGCAGCACCTAGAGTTTCCCCTTTACATTTATTTCTGTCTATTTTCAGTTTAGACAGTGGCTAGAGTTTTGTATAATCTATTAGTGCTCATACACTTGTGATACTAGGTCTTGGCACACACACTAGCAGGCATATGGTCTTGGCACACACACTTGCGACTTCTTAACCTTTTTATTTAATGGGATTTAATCATTTGAAAACTTAATAAAAGAGAAATAACATGGTTTAATTCATTGTTGGCATGCCAAGCAACAACGTTGGGCGCCATCACGGCCTATAGGAGAATTGGATCGTGACAACATGGTATCAGAGCACTAGATTCGCGTAGGTCTCACAAGTTATGATAGGGCCTAATAGAGTCTTGCGGATCGGTACGGAGACGTCCGCACTTATCTTCAAGAGGCTATAGGGTGTTAGAAAACTACTCTTTTTTCATCTCCTATCGTGCAGTTGATGTGGTACTAAGTATCTTTTTCTTATTCTCTCAAAGATGGTGAGAACGCGCGCATCGGATGTTCCAGACCATGGAGGAGTGCTCCCCTTATTGCTAGAGGCCGAAGGGGGGCTCTAGCCCATGGTAGGGGACGAGGGCGTCCCAGAGTTGCTCCAACTATGCCACTTGTGGATCCAGTAGAGGATCCTATTATTGAGGAGTAGGGCGAGGTGCCTGCAGCAGAGCCAGCCCCGGTGGATTTCATGTCTGTACCGGGATTTCAGGAGGCCATGGGCCGTATGCTGTAGTTCATGGATTTTATGACCCAGGCTGGTTTATTTCCAGTAGATCCAGCCACATCTCAGGCGGGAGGGGGAGCACAAACCCCTACCGCTCAGGATCTAGGGCATGCAGCTGTCGTATATCAGACCCCGAGCGCACTACCCGTGGGCGGAGCTCATCCAGTTGTAGCAGCCATACATGAGCCCAGACCAGCTGCGGCTGGCGATCTGAAGAAGCTATTGGACAGATGGACTAGGCTTCATCCCCTTGTCTTCGGAGGTGAGCGACATGAGGACCCCAGGGACTTTATTGATTGGTGAAGGGATAAATTGCACAACATGAGGATATTGGAGTCCCATGGGGTGGATTTTACTACTTTCCAGCTTGAGAGCAGTGCCCGTAGGTGGTGGTAGTCATATCTTCTCGGCAGACCAGCATATTCTTCTCCCATTACTTGGGACTGATTCACCCATATTTTTCTGGACAGGTATATTCCACCCTCTCAGATGTAAGAGTTACGGTTTCAGTTTGAGCAACTCCAGTAGGGTCAGATATCAGTGAGAGACTATGAGGCGAGGATCTCTAAATTGTCTCGCCATGCACTTATGATCATTCCCACCGATACAGAGAGAGTGCGGAGGTTTGTTTCGGGTTTGCACACCGGCATACAGGCCACCATGTCCTGAGAGGTTGAGATGGGGACTTCTTACGAGCTAGTTATAGAGATAGCTCAGAGGATCGAGGGTGTATGTCAGCATAGCCGAGAGCAGGCTATGAGGGATAAGCAGTTTCATATTCGGGAGAGTTCAGAGGTGCCCCGGCTGGGGGAAGAGGCCAGTTCATGAGGGGTCAGTCTAGCAGGCCCACATATCCAGCACCGCCACCTCCTCGGGGTGCTCCAGTGCAACCGTATTTCAGCGCCATGCCAGAGAGTTCCTACCGCCCACCAGCTATTCAGGGTTCCTCCAGTGGGTATTCAGGCCATCAGAGTTAGACTTCAGGTCAATAGCTCACTGTACCGAGAGGTTGTTTCGAGTGCGGGGATCTCAGTCATGTGCGAAAGTTCTACCCCAGGCTTCGAGGCAAGGCATTGCAGCAGGGTCAGCAGCCTATGATTATAGCACCAGCTACCCCACCAGCCGTCCGACCGCCCAGATGCGGAGGGTAGGTGGGTATGGGTCATCCTAGAGGTGGAGGCCAGTCAGGTGGCGCTCCAGCTCGGTTCTATACTTTTCCAGCCAGACCAAATACAGTGGCCTTAGATGCCGTGATCACAGGTATTATTTCTATCTGCGGTAGGGATGATTCAGTACTATTTGTCTCAAGATGTACATATTCATATGTTTCATCTCTGTTTGCTCATTTCCTGGGTGTTCCTCGTGAGTCCTTGGGTACTCCCATTTATGTGTCCACTCCTGTGGGTGATTATGTTATTGTGGACCAGATCTACCGGTCCTGCATTGTTACATTCTGTGGTTATGAGACTAGAGCGAATCTTCTGTTACTTGATATGACCGACTTTGAGGTCATCCTGGGCATAGACTGGTTATCTCCGTATCACGCCATCCTTGATTGCCATGCCAAGACTATTACCTTTTGTGATTCCAGAGTTGCCTAGATTGGAGTGGAAGGGCTCGTATATCAGTACATCTAGTCAGGTAATCTCTTTTCTGAAGGCTCGACACATGGTCGAGAAGGGTTGTTTGGCTTACCTAGCTTATGTTCGAAATAATACTTCAGAAACTTTGGTGATCGATTTAGTGGGCGTAGTCCGGGAGTTCTCCGATATGTTTCCTTCTGATCTTCCAGGCATGCCACCAGATCGTGATATCGATTTTTGTATTGATTTGGCTCCAGGTACCCAGCCTATATATATCCCACTGTACCGCATGGCTCCGAAAGAGTTGAAGGAGTTGAAGGAACATGTTGAGCAGTTTCTAGCAAGGGGTTTTGTCAGACAAAGTATATCGTCTTGGGGTTCACTAGTGTTATTTGTGAAGAAGAAAGATGGGACTATGTAGATGTGCATTGATTACCTCCAGTTGAACAAGGTTACAATCAAGAACAAGTACCCGTTACCGTTTAATGATGATTTATTTGCCCAGTTGCAAGGTGCTAGGGTGTTCTCAAAGATCGACTTGAGATCGGGGTACCATCAGTTGAAGATTTGGCATTCGGATGTTTCGAAGACTATTTTTCGGACTAGATATGGCCATTATAAGTTTCTAGTGATGTCCTTCGATTTGACTAATGCCCCAACGGCATTTATGGATTTGATGAAATGGGTGTTCAGGCCATACATTGATTTGTTTGTCATTGTATTTATTGATGATATTTTGATCTACTCACGTAGCATGGAGGAACACGATCAACATTTGAGAGTGGTGCTTCAGACCTTGCGGGAACAAAAGTTATATGCGAAGTTCTCCAAGTGTGAGTTTTGGCTAGATTCTGTAGCATTCTTGGGGCATGTTGTATCAGGCGGGGGTATTAAGGTTGATCCCAAGAAGATTGAGGCAGCTCAGAGTTGGCCTCGTCCCACTACAGCGACCGCGATCAGGAGCTTCTTGGGGTAGCAGGTTATTATCGCTGGTTTGTGGAGGGCGTCTAATCTATTGCAGAACCTTTGACTAGATTGACCCAGAAGAGTGCTCTGTTCCGATGGTCCGATGATTGTGAGGTGAGCATTCAGAAGCTCAAGACCGCATTGACTTCAGCACCAGTGTTAGTATTGCCTTCCGGTTTAGGGATGTATACGGTGTATTGCGATGTTTCACGCGTTGGTTTGGATTGTGTATTGATGCAGGAGGGGCGAGTTATTGCATATGATTCACTTCAGTTGAAGCCCCATGAGAAGAAACCCTGTACATGATTTGGAGTTGGCCGTGATTGTTCATGCTCTTAAGATCTGGAGGCATTATATTTATAGGGTGACATGTGAGGTTTACACCGATCATCGCAACTTGCAGTATTTGTTCAAGCAGAGGGATCTCAATTTGAGGCAGCGCAGGTGGCTTGAGTTACTAAAGGATTATGCTATTATCATCCTTTATCAACCGAGCAAGGCTAATGTAGTTGCAGATGCCTTGAGCAGAAAGGCGGAGAGTATGGGTAGTTTGGCATTCATTTCAGCAGAGGAGAGGCCACTAGCTTTGGACATTTAGTCCTTGGCTAACAGACTTGTGAGGTTGGATATTTTAGAGCCCAGCCGAGTTCTTGCATGCGTCATTGCTCAGTCTTCACTATTCGAGCAGATCAAGGCTCGCCAGTTTGATGATCTGCAATTGTTGGTTCTTAGAGAGACGATACTACAGGGTGGTGCCAAGGAGGTTACTCTTGGTAAGGATGGTGTTCTGTGACTCCAGGGTCGCCTATGTGTTCCTAATGTTGATGGCTTGAGGGAGAAGATTCTAGAGGAGACACACAGCTCCCGGTATTCTATTCATCCAGGTGCAGCGAAGATGTATTGTGACTTGAGGCAGCATTATTGGTGACAGCGGATGAAGAAGGACATAGTTGAGTATGTGGCGAGGTGCCTAAATTGCTAGTAGGACAAGTATGTGCATCAGAGGCCAGGTGGCCTACTTCAGCAGATGACTATACCTGAGTGGAAATAGGAGTGCATTACTATAGACTCCGTAGTTGGGTTGCCGCGAACCTTGCGGAATTTTGATGCAATTTGGGTCATTGTCGACAGGTTGACCAAGTCAGCACACTTCATTCCAGTTGTGACCACGTACTCTTGAGAGAGGTTGGCCTAGATTTATATTCAGGGGATTGTTCGGTTACATAGTGTACATGTTTCCATTATATTAGATAGAGGTCCTCAGTTTACTTCGCATTTCTAGAGAGCAATACAAAGTGAGTTGGGAACCCGTGTAGAGCTTAGCATAATCTTTCATCCGCAGATCGACGGGCAGTCGGAGCGGATAGTTCAGATCTTGGAGGATATGCTCAAAGCATGTGTCATTGACTTCGGAGGGCAGTGGGATCAATTTTTGCCTTTGGCCGACTTTGCTTACAACAACAGTTATCAGTCCAGCATCGAGATGGCCCCATTTGAGGCTTTATATGGTCAGTGATGTCGTTCTCCCATCGAATGGTTTGAGCCTGACAAGGCTAAGTTATATGGTACTGATTTGGTGAAGGATGCCTTGGAAAAGGTAAAGTTGATTCAGGAGCGACTTCGCACAGCACAGTCTATACAGAAGAGTTACGCGGATCAGAAGGCACGTGATTTATCTTTTATGGTGGGAGAGAAAGTTCTCTTGAAGGTCTCGTCGATGAAGGGGGTCATGAGATTTGGGAAGAAGGGCAAGTTGAGCCCAAGGTTTATAGGTCCATTCGAGGTGTTGAGACGAGTTGGGGAGGTTGCTTATGAGTTTGATTTGCCTCCCAGTCTATCAGGAGTTCATCCGGTTTTCCACGTGTCTATGCTCCGAAGGTATCATGCCGACAGGTCGCATGTGTTGGACTATAGCACGGTTCAGTTAGGTGAGATCCTGGGTTATGAGGAGGAGCCAGTTGCCATTGTTAACAGACATGTTCGCCAGTTGAGGTCCAAGGATATTTCTATAGTAAAGGTTCAGTGGAGGGGTCAACCAGTCGATGAGGCTACTTGGGAGACCTAGGAGGACATGCGGAGCAGATATCCGCACTTATTCAGCACTTCAGGTATCATACTAGACCCGTTCGAGGATGAACGTTTGTTTAAGAGGTGGAGAATGTAACGACCCGACCGGTCATTTTACATTCTAGGTCCTCGCTCCCCTAAATAATACTCATTATATGTGCTTTTACTGTTTTATAACTTGCGGGAATCGCTAGTTTGGGATTTGGAAGGGTTCGGGTTGAAATCGGAATGCTTAGTTCCTTAGTTGGCTCCTAAAATTCTAAGTTTGACTTTGGTCAATATTTTGAGTAAACGACCCCGGAACCAGAATTTGACGATTCCAATGGGTTCGTATGATGATTTTGGACTTGGGAGTATGTTCGGATCGGTTTTTGGATGACCCGGGAGCGTTTCGGCGCTTAAGGTTGAAAGTTTGCTTATTTAAGGTTTAAAAGTTCTTTAAATTTAGTTTGGAGTAGGTTTTGGTGTTATCGAGATCTGTTTGGGATTACAAGTCGGGGAATAGTTCTGTATGGAGATTTAAGACTTGCACGCAAAATTTGGTGTCATTCCGAGTAGTTTAAGTATGTTTCAGCACGTTCGGAATAAGTTGGAAGAACTTGAAGTTCATAAGTTGATTCAATTTGGTTTGGAGTGTGATTCTTAGTTTTGATGTTGTTTTTCGCGTTCTGAGTGTGCGAGCAAGTCCGTTTTATGATTTTCATCTTGTTGGCATGTTTGGACGGTGCATCGGGGGACCGAATGCCATTCAAACGATGCACAGAGGTCACTTAGCCATGGGTGAACAGCCGAAGCACCCAGCTTCTGGTGTAACCACACCTGCGGAGGGCCAGCCGCAGGTGCAAACTCGCAGAAGTGAGCCAATAGCCGCAGAAGTGGCCCAGCATTGGGCAGCCAGAAACCGCAGATGCAGGCAAGGCGACCGCAAATGCGCAGCCACAGAAACGGACAAGGGACCACAAAAGCGGGACTTGCGCAGGTGCGTCTTACCTAAGGCAGATGCGGCATCATAGAAGAGACCCTCTTTCCGCAGATGCGTACGTAGGCCAGCCAAGGAAGGACCGCATCTACGAGGTCCTTTCCCCAGATGCGGCCAAAGAGCCACAGAAGCGGAAGTCCTAGAGGCAGTGAGCCTCATTTATTACGGACTTAAGCCATTTCTAACTCATTTTCTTTCACCTCTTGGGTGATTTTGGAGCTCTTGGAGATGGGTTTTTATCTAGCACTTGGAGGTAAGTAAATTCTATCTAATATAAGTTAAATACATGGATTAAGGGTAGATTTTAACATGTAAATTGTAAAAATTACGGTTTAGATGAAAAACCTAGATTTTTTTTTTATAAAAAGGGGATTTAACCACGAAAATGGTTGGGGAATTGAGTGAAAAATATATATTTGAGTTTGTGAGGTTATGAGTAACAGTTATCTTTGAAAATTTTCGGAATCCGGGCACGTGGGCCCGGGGATAAATTTTAGGAATCCTTCAATCGGTGTTGGGTAATCACTCTAATAGCTAGAATATGAATTGTTGAACTTATATTGATTAATTTATATAATATTTGACTAGCTTTGGATTGTTGAGCACCGAGTTGGGGCTTTAGAGAGAAATTGTGATCGGAAAGTGAGACTTGAGACGAGGTAAGTCTCTTGTCTAACCTTGTAAGAGGGAACTTACCTCATATGTGATTTAAATTAATATTTGCTTCTAATTGTGGGGGCTACCTACGCACGAGGTGACGAGAGTACATGCGTAGCTACTATTCATGCTTATGTCCAGGTAGCTTAGGACCTAGATCATGGATTACTTGTAATGTTTGTACCCTATCTGTTAAATTAAGTGCCCAAATTATATTAGAACTTATTAGAAGAATTGTAAAAGACCGAATTTTACTTATTTGAATTTTAGCGGATTACTTGACCGTTAATAGAAATTTTATTACATTGTGTACTAGCCTTGTTATAACGATTAAGTCAAATGCTTATAAAGTGTCCTCTCTTCTTGTGGAACGGGCCGAACGCCTCGGCAATAGATAGATGCATCTATGGATCGTGTCGTACGTTCCTCGGCAGTGTACACGTTATTCTGGCTCGGGTCGTACAACCTCGGTATAAATCGTGCTCAATAATACTCGGAGCCTAATCATACTTGATATTATTTTGTGTCTTATGAGGTTACACTTATCAATGACGGGAATTTATTTGGAACTTATTAATTTATGAAAGAATTATTTGCTCCTTCTTGTTAATGGTTTATAATTATTAATTACATAACTCATGCTTGTTTGGAATTTCACATGTGCAACTATAGCTCTTTTGCTTTCATTTTTGACTTCATGGGTTAGACTTGCAAATGTAGGTTCCATGTATCCGAATGTGACCTTGCGTATATAGATTCCACATATGCAACTATGCTCATTTTTATCTCTAATTATCTCTTTCCATAAGCCCATATGTATATTCCACATTTGCGAATATGAAGATGATGTGTGCAACTATGGCTTTGCTTCATTCTCTTGTCTTTTAGCCTCTTTCCTTCTTTTTCATAATTTCTTCTTCCTATAATATTTGTTAGAAAATATGCGAGGATAGGATATCATTATTCATATTTTATTTTTAAAACTTATTTTTTACATATAAAATTACATGAATAATTTATATCCATCAACACTCTTGTGAAATAAATGGCTAAGAACATAAGTTTGGTGGAGAGAAGAGGAAATTGAAAAAGGTATCAAGGCAAAAAAAGAGAAAAGAAATGATGAAAAGGAAAGGCAAGAAAAGAAAAGAACAAAAAGAAAAATGCAAAACAAGTGAATAAGTGAAAGAGTTGAAGGGATTCAAAGAGAGGTAATGATCCCCAACATGGAGAAATCAAAGAGGGAGAAAATGAATGTAATGATCAAGAAAGAATGATGTTAAGTCTCTCTAGTTCCCCAAGGAAAAGAAAGTGCCTCAAGAAATTGGCAAAGTGTGAGCCTAGAATAAAAATAATGGAGTGCTTAAGAAAAGGTGTAACCACTCAATCATATTGTATCCAATCCTAATCCAAAAGACTTCATTACATCTCGAAAGAAGTCCTACCTGATTTTGAGACGAGTGCGCTTATATTAGTGGCGATCTACATGAGGGGCAAGCATATGGCACTTGAAGTCGTACTTGCAACATCCTCTTGAGAGAGATGAGTGAACCTTTCATAAATCTTTGGATTGAGTGCTAAAATTCTTAAGTGAGCCAGACAACCGGAAAGTAGAGGAGGAAGCATTTGGAATCCACCATGACCTACATGATAGAGAAAGAGTCCTTGATGAGTAAAGTCAACTTTTGATGCTCAAATGTCACTCTAGAACTATATGTGCGCAAATGTTTAACGGTTCGCCTTGTTGATAATACATAAGTAGTGTGGGTAATTGTTGGTCCCAACTGATGTGTGGGTGGCTCACCTTCGACTCGCTGAAATGACCATTAACTTTTGAAGGTGGGAACTAAATTATTTTCTTGAGGACAAGTAAAGACTTATGTTTGAGGGAGTTGATAAGTGGGGATTTTGACTACTTATTAACACCTTTTAACTTTTGTTTTAGTCTAAAAGCATTGAATTGTATTCCCGAAACTAATAAAATTGTGCAAAATTACAGGAATGCTGGAAGTTGGGCTCCCGAGATGAAATCCGACCAAAAAAGGAGCAGTCTAAGCACAAGGCAAAAAAAGGGCATAGAAGCACAAAATGTGCGGTCCGCAGAAGAAATTGCGGACCGCAAAATTCCATCTGCGGCCGCAATCAAAGACAGACAAATTTGCATATAATTGTACAAATTGCGGACCGCACATGAATTATGCGGCCGCAAAAGCTGGGCTAGGAGTCAAGATCAGAGAGTATGAAAATTACCAAGTCCAGAACCTCAGTACATTGCGGACTGCACAATATTTGTGTGGCCGCAACCTTAACATTGCGGACCGCAGAAGAGTGTCTTGCAGCCGCAGTTTTATAAAACTGCGGCCGCAGAAAAGTTACTTTGCGGATGCAGTTCAGAATTGTGCGGCCACAGAACTCCAGCTACTGTCAGATGAAGAAATCTGCGGACCGCACATGGAATTGGGCGGCCGGAGAACCTCCCGAGGGGTATTTTTGTTCGAGATTTTCAGCCTTGTATAAATAGATGAGTTTCATAAAATTAGATCAAGTTTGAACATCAGCAATTACTGTAGCCGTTTTTCTTTGTCATTTTTTGGAAGTTTACTTTGCTTTGGTTTATTTTACAATAGATTTAATTATTTTAAGCTTTCATTATGAGTTTAATTAGTCTTTCTTCTTCATTTTCTTCAAACCCAAGTATGAGTAGCTAGATTTTTACTAGGGTTGTGACTCAACCCTAGTATGTAAACCTTATGGGTATTTAATTTAGTTCTTGTTTATGATTTGGTGTTTATTATTTAGCTTAGTTCATGCTTTAATTTGAGGAATTAATGGTTGCAAACATTAGTTCATGCCTATTTGACTTAGTCTCTTCTTGAGAAAGAGAGACCTAGTCTAGGATAACTTGGCTAACAAGGAATTGGGTCAATCAAGAGATTGATTTACCCAATTAAAGGGTTCAACCTAGAGATAGTAACAACTTGACTTGAGATTTTATCAACTGTTTTGTGTGATACCTATATGGTCTTGAGAAAGTCAAATTGGGCAAAATCACTCTCCGACCGAGAGGTATTGAGTGGGTAATTTAGTGTTGATAGCTATAATACACCCCAGTCAACAGAACAAGCATTAAAGTCTTTATCCCATTAGGAAAACACTAGGTAATGATCACAGACCTAGGCTTTTTATCAATTTGAAAAAATCTTAAAAACAATTATCTCTAGTCTTCTTTCATTTTGCAATCAATAGAGTAAAATTAGAAATAGAAAACCAATCTTTTTGTGGAAGTACAATCTCGATAATTCAATTATGCACATTGAAATATATATACCCCTAACTCCTATTTTATCTCCATGTGGATTCGACCCCGACTCTTAGTTGGGTTTCTATAATTGCAAACGACTGTTTTATACCTCTTTTGAGGTGTGCATTTGGACGCAATCAGTCACTTGTCACTATAACCAATAAAATGGATAGTCTGAGCCCCTTGAAGACCACTCAAAGCACATAATGAGATTAAGGGAGGATCTCCATCAGTTAAAGCCCACTCCTTAGTAGTTGGTGCACCTTCTGACTTTATTGGCTCTTCCTCCATATCACCCTCAGGGTACTCTAAGTCCATGATGAACATTCGCTTAGGAAGAGAACATTTGTGGCCAGGTGTGTACTTATCATTACAAAATATAGCATAGTCCTTGGGCTCTCTTGGCTTGCATTTCGGCTGGAGAAAGCATCCTCATATTCCTAGGGGTAGTAGTGTCTGAAGTTACCAATGCTAGTTTGTTTGACGGTGAGGAATGTTGGTTATGAATTTTAGCAGGTTGGGGTTCATAAGAAGGTTTCTATTAGGGAAAGACTGTGTAGGCATAGAGTGATGTTGAAGAGTTCTAGCATTAACTTCTATGTAACTTTAGCTAGTCTGGCCAATCGATAAGTTTTTGAGAGAGTTTCGGGTTCATGCATCATAACTGGATTAACTAACTCTTCCTTCAACCCTCCCAAGAAGCATGAGATAGCTTGGTCATTTGAAAAATTGCACTGTGAAACTAACCTGTCAAAAGCAAATTGAAACTCTCTCACAGAGCCAGTTTGTCTCAACTGCTTTAACTCAAGCGTGGGATCTGCAAACTCATCCCCAAATGTTTTGACTAACACAACCAAATACTCATCTCAATTAGGTAAACCTGGTGAACCCCTACACTTCAAGTAAGATTGATGACAAGCTAGAGCATCTTCATCCAAATTCATAGCTACCAGCCTCACTCTCTTAGTAAGAGTAGTATTAGCCAATTTTTTAAGTCTTCACTATTAAATCGAGGAAATATCAAATTTTGATTACAATTGTTAGCACCATAGTAAGGGTTTGGACCTAAAATGCCCTGACCTGCTGCAGTAGTGTGAGCTCTGTCAGTGGAAGTAGAACCATAATCATTCGACTGCTGATGCAATTACATTCCATCAAAAGAGTTTTTGAGAGCACTAACCATTTGAATAAGCTCAGTTTGCCTTCGATCCATGTCGTCTCTAAACTCTTGATGCTTCTGATCCATGATAGCTCGTAGATCTAATTGTTGTGCTGCCAAGTCTTCATATTGTTCCTGTAAATCAATAGCTGGAATCCTTGGACTCCTTCCATACCTTTTCGAGGTCCTATCATAATTGCCTAGCTCTGATGCCAATTGATACCACATGTGGTATCAAACACAACAATAGAATAGTAACTGAGAGAGGAAGAGAGAAGAGGAAGAAGAAGAGAGCAGGAGAGGTAGAGAGAAGACAAAGAAGAGGGAAATAAATTTGTATTAGCTCCAAAAGTGTGATCCTACTATTACGCACTATTACTTATATAACTAGAATTCGAATTTGAAATGCAAAACAAGCTGAAAGTATAGAAAACATAATAGCTACTTTTCCCGCAAAAATTTAAAAAGTTCAAATGATCCCAATTAGTTGTCCTACTCAGCTGCCACTGTAATATGTGTATCACTTTTTCAAGATTAATTTACCTTTTTTTTAGAGAAAAACACCAAAAGGACCCACTATTGAATAGATAAACATGTATTGTGAAGCAATTTCAAAATACAACATATTACAAAGATTTCAATGTCATTCTAAAGTTCAATACAATAATTTGATTGATTTAATAATAAAAAGAACATGTTGAGGCAAATGATAATCAATACAACTTGGGTCCTTTGGTTGCTCAAAGAAACAGATCCCTTGGTTGATCTTTAATTTTGATTAATTGTCTTGTCTCATAAGTATTATGCTTAATGAGGTTAATTAGATGTATGTCATGATCATGCCTTACTCTTATTTACTCACTTTACCTTCTAATAAAATTCAGCAATTAGACCTTTTTTTTTAAATAAAAAAAAAACTTGTCAGTGGCAGGATTGTTTAGCCTATGGATACAGTTTTTTGTTAATTAAATTAGAATATTATACTAAAATTAAAAGAATAAACAAAATGAAGGTCACCTATAACATCATCTTTAGCATTATGACTACTCTGATGATTCTCGATTCAACCAGACGCAAAATCTAAACTAGTTGGTCAACCAGACCTAAGCAGACCTCACTGACCCACATATAATAATAAGAATTAAAAAGAAAAAATAACTCTCATTTCGTTCTTAATTTCTTATATATGAAGATTGATAATTTTACTTATATTTTCTCTACAATTAAGATGGGTCCAAGAAAACTTGAGAAACGTAGTTGAATCTAGAAATTGAACTGCTAATTCGATTTTCTTGGACTTTGAAGGGCCAACGAGACACGGATTCAGGATTAAATCTAATGGGTTCAACTAATAAGATTTTTATAGTGGCGAAGCCAGGAATTTCTCGATGGGTGTTCAAAATTTAATATACACTTATAAAAAATAAATTTTGCCTATATACACAATAATACGTTTCTATATACACAATATAATTTTTCAATGAAGGGTGTTCGGTTGACCACCCTTCAATATATATGGCTACGCCATTTTCGGTATTAAACTTATTGTACTGTTAAAATTATGAATTAAGATATAATATTCATTGAAACCTTTGTAGATTCTTACACATATATACAACGGCGGAGCCAAGCTTTTAAGTTTATGGGTTTGAAATTCTAGCACTTTTAAGTTACTGAATTCTAAATTAATAATGTATACATATTATTTAATTTCTTTATACAAATACAAAGTTTAGACTAAATCGACTGGTTCGGCTGCACCCGATCCGTCAACATTAGCTCCGCCCCTATATATATAAACTTCGTATCAAAAGTTACGAGTTCATCTAAATTCGCAGCCGAAAAGCTATATATATTCGCACCTCTAGGGCCAATTACTTTGAAAATGTTCTCCCATAAAGTCAAAATTCCATAAAAGAGGTAGGTCGCTGAAATCACGAGCCTTCAAGTAAGGTGATTTTAAACTATTCTTCTCATTTGTGATATCGGTGAAAACTTTTCATACGATATATATGAGTTCAATTCTCAATATCGTCTAAATTTCCCTTCTCCCAATATATATAACAGGGAAAAAAAAGGAACTGCTCCTCTCTGCATGAGAAGAAGTATGACAAAACAAATAATATAATAGAAGAAAAGGGGAAGCATGATATTGACTTAATGCATGAGATATATTGGGAGGAAACTAATAGGTTTTGGAGGGTTACCAACCAAACCAATGAAAGAGCTATGACTTTAACGTTTAAAGTTTTTCAACACGTAAAACAAGATTAAGAAGGATATACAATTATATAAAACTCTACAAAAGTTAGCCAACTAATCAATTGATGATGTACGAAATAGCCTATTCGGAAGATCACCAGTCAGTCAAAGCCCCTCATTTCTGAAAATGACATTCAGTATTCATACTATCTTTGAACCATACAAACTTCATTATTTTAAAATTCACTATTTGCAACTGCAAAAGAATTACCCATAGTACGTTGATTCTTTAGTTTACTTTTCCTTTAATGATACATACAGGGCAGACATCCGGTACACAACGCATTCCGTATTCACATAGGATCCGAGAAAAGATCGCATCCCAAGTAATGTGATGTAAACAGCTTATCTTAATGTAAATATTAATGATTGTTTTCCCAACTCGAACTCCTAAGTTATAAATCATACAGAAATAATTTTATCGTTCCTCAAAGGCTCCCCTTCTATACATATAATCCTAAAAAAAGAAAATTTCTATTTTTCTATCAAGCTAAAAGATGAAAAGAGGATTACCTTTACCGTCAAAAGTTGTGGTGAGACGGGAATAATTTATTATTCACCCTTAACCATAGATCCGGAGTAGGGCTGCACATATATCGGGTATAACTGATAGCCCGAACCGATAAAATACTATTGGATTATTGATATCGGGTTATTGGATAAATAGTTCGATAACGGTTTAATGTTGTTTGAATATTGGGTTACCTGTTCGGGTCTCGATTTGTCCACTTTCATTAACGGTTTAACCGATAACCCAATAAGTTTTAACAAAACTATAATTTTACCCGGTAAGTATATAAAGCCACCTTATAGCTTCATTCTCTCATTCTCTCAATATCTCTCGGCAGTTGCTATTCATCTTCAATCCTTAATCCTTAGAGTAAATTTTAAACTTTTCTGAATTTCTCATATTAATTCTTCAATTAAGATTTTTAGTTCTAAACTTTAAAGGATTAATTGTTCAGATATTTAGTTTTTCTTTGTTGCACTGATTCTTTAGTATTTATAAGATTAGGATTTTATAATTTTCATGTGAATTATGCCCGCAGTAAGATAGTTAGTAAGATTAGATTGTTGAACTTATTCCTTACTCCTACTAACTTATAACTTTGAAAATCTAGATCATTCATTAGGATCTTCAAATGCAAAGAAAGTTTTCCTTTTCTAAAGTTGAAATTTAATCCCCCTTTTCTTAAGAGAAAAAATTTAGTTCCTTTCTCTTAACAGTATGATCATGATTTATATAATAAAATATGAAATTTTTGGATATTTTTTATTCTTATCGGGTAAACCGATAACCAAATCGATAAGGATCGATAACCGACTAACCAATACCCGATAACCGATATCTTATCGGTTCGGTTATCGGTTTAGCATATTTAAAAATCGATAATCGATATGCCCAACCGATAACATTCACAATCAAACCGAACCGAACCGAACCGACCGATACTCATCCCTAATCTAGAGAACTAGCCCTAGGTGTAGAAATTTGTTTTGTAGGGAACACTTCCCTCTTTAATGAGTTTAGGATTAGAGTTTAGGGTTTAGGCCGATTCAGAGTTTTAGGGTTCACAGTTCAGAATTTACGCTAAGTCCAAAATAGTTAAGATCTCAATGTAGATATATGACATCAGACGGAAAATCAAAATGAGTTTTTTCATTTTGTAGATATAAATGAAAAAAAAGAGAGAGAGAGAGAGAGAGAGAGACAATTGTCTAATATTAAAGTAGGGATCTTAATTTTTTTTCGGAGTCTTTCTTTCTGTCTATTGATTTGCTAATCCACTTGTCATTAATTTATTGTACGCAATGACGTTTAAGCAAATATTATGTCAAAACAAGGCATTAACGCAAATCATAGAGCTCTTCCCTTTCCCTTTTAATTACCCTTAACTATCTTTTCCAAGTACTTTAGAATTAATTTTCAATTGTCAGCTAATAGCAACTTCTTTTTACATTTTCATCCATCGAGGAAAAGTCTTACTCGTGATAATTTGATGGATAAAACTATCTAAATAAATCTTGAATCCCTCTAATCACGTTCATTAAGGATAACAAACATATCAACGGTCGCTATTTATTTCTAAAATCCTAAATCTTCATACCATTGTATAAAAGCTACTCATTGCTAATATCGGGGGGAAAAAAATCTTACTAGCACGAAATGCATGCTTATATGTATATATATACATGTGAATATGTGATATTGATTGTTAAGCAATATATTTGGATACCATGTTATAGTTGTACATAATTTCCCATAACTTAGGAAAATTTATGAAGACCTAGCTCCCAAAAATTTTAAAAACTTATTTCCACTTATAAAACGAATTTTGTGCTTAAAATTTTGGGATTTGAAACAAAATTCGCATGCATTAATATCTCAAACGAAAAAAAAAGTAAGGAAATGGAATTGACGTGCCTCCTCATGTGTGTTCTTCATTTAGACTTTCCATGTATGTTACTCCATCTTTTTTTGAAAAGATTCATTACAAAATTAGGCATTTCCAGAAGCAGAAAATATTGAAAAATTATCTTAACCAAAAAACACCTTTCAAAAATGCAGAGCTGTCAAAACAACCATAACGTCAGTCAAAGTGTCACTCAAAAAATGATTAAGATTTGTGATTGATATAAACATAACAGATGAGGCACTGTCTATTAATGCAAAATCTAATTGAAAATTGAAATAAAGACAAACATTTCAGTAGATGCAATTTAACCAGCATATAGGATACAAATACCATGATCACTAAATTAATGAAACTATTATTAAAGACGAGTTGCATTAATCATGGATGTTGTAACTGAAATTACAATTATACAACTTCATTGAGTGGTAAAATCATATGTTGAGCTGTATGCAATTATTAAACCGCAGGTATTATTTGTTCAATCTTTGTATTACATACATTCTTGGAACTTGAGGAGTCTCGGAACCCCCTCTTCCCTCGACCTACGTACGCCAATTCATTGTATTAGATTTTTGTGGCCTTAAAAGCATGCAATAAGAATAAGAATAGAATGAAAAGTTTAAAATAAAATTATTTATAAATATAAAAATATATAATTCTCTTAAAATAAACTAAAGAGAAAATATGTCATTTTCTTCTATTCAAGTAGTAAGTCATTTCCTCAAAAATAACATTATAAAGGGTGTGTCTATGTATAATCAAATATGATGAGTCTTCGTTACATTGAAATCGAATAGAATAGGATCCATGCAAAACCTATAGGGCGTGTCTTTTTTCTTTTTAATTTCATGTAGTTTAGAATTCCCTACATATTTAATGTAATATATATAGTAATAAAACCTATAGGGTGCTTGTGGGGGGGTCACCTCAGAAGTAGCACGGGTCATGGAGAAGTGGGAGGACGTGGTGGGGTGGTTTGGAGGGGGGGAGGGGGTTCAAATTTGATAATTGATACTATATGGGAGTGGGGCTCATTATAAAAATGGCGATTACTCATTACTGTGGAGTAGTATGGAAAAAGAGACCTCTTTTGAATTTGAATGGCTATAAACCTGAAAATATTTGACTACTCATACTAATACTAAATTGTTATTCTCTTTCAAATTTTTATATTTGTGAGGCTTCATTTTGAGTATAAATACCATACTGTATCTCCTGTTCCTATTTAATTTGCTTTCTTCTGTGATTCTTGAATTTGAGTGCTGATCTCTTAGCTTAAAGATATACAACCCATTTCTTGTAAGTTTCTCTTTTAGTTTTTTCTTCTTCCTTGTTTTTCATTTCATTTCTCTGTATATTCTCTTGAATTCCCTTTTCTATTTGATGTTTGTTTGATTATAACCTGGTATTTATGCTAAAGATCACTTTTTGGCATCTGGGGTTTTCTTCGTTCTCTCTTATTTCCTTTATTATTTCTCCCTACTTTGTTTTGGTATTGCATTAAAAGCTGTTTTTTCATCTGGGGTTAGCCCAAATTTTCAATCTTTTCTACATTTTGTTTTGTTTCTGTGTCCTTTTATGCAATGTTTATTCAGGGATTCTCTTTATTTTATTTTTTGGTCATTTTCTTGGATCGCTGTGTATGTGGTGTTTTTGTCCCCATTTGAGGTTTGTATATGCTAAGAGCTTATATTGTCGTTTGTTAAAGTTGTCTCATTCTATTAAGTTAAAGTCTTCCTCTTTTTCCTCCTTCATTTCCTAGTGCTTGTTTCCTTGTAGTTTATACAGATGAATTAATCAGCTGTTATGATTCTTTAATAAATATTTGGTATTCTTGCATGACTCCTGCCTTTATTTGATAGTGCTGCTGTTTATATAATCTGTTGGCTTTTTGATAATTCTTTAGAAACAACTTGTTGTGTCTAATTTCAGACAATTCAGTTGGAGAATAGATTGAGATTGTTGAAGGCATAAGTTTCCGTCTTATACATATCACCAGAGGATGGGGGATCACTTTGTTTTTCTGGTTGATCGATTGCTGACTGAATCAACTTTAGAGGCTGCAATTGAGAGCAGGAATCAGAATCAGTTAGCATCATGGATGACCAATGACGTGACACCGAATTGCTCATCCCAAGATGCTGCTGCTGTTTTGACTGCAGGGAAAATGGTAGAATGTAGGATATGCCAAGATGAGGATATGGATTCAAATATGGAGACTCCTTGTTCTTGCTGTGGTAGCTTGAAGGTTTGTGGACCTGCCTGTTCATGTTATTGTTTTTCAGTTAGAGTATGCAAATATGTTATTAATTGGTGTTTTAGTCTTTTGATATGCTTTTGCTTCTGACAGATTAGTGTAACATTTGGTTTTTTTTTTTCTCAGAATCAAATATGAGTTAGGCATGCAAATCATAGTTAGTCTTTTCTTCCTACTAAAGAATATTTCTGTTTCGGATGGGCGCGATAGGTTTGCTTTCACAAGCATATTTAAATTCAGACGAGCCATCAAGTATTTTGAGTACCAAGAGATTCTGCCGTAGAGTGAATATGGTCATGTATGGAGGATATGCTACTTCATATTCGTTCTTGCTTCTCAAAGAATTTGTTTACAAATGTGATTGAGTGCGCTTATATAACTATATTACTGCCTTCCAAACAATGTATTTGTTGATACGTCTAGTCTTGAAAGTTGGCTCCTCTGGGTTCTTCTTCCGTTTCTTCCTTCTCTGTTTAGCCCTTGAACCAGCTTATTATTGCTAAAATCTAACTGTCCACCTTAAATATGAAGATGATGAGTCCTACCTTTGTCCTCATTGTTTTGCTTTGAAGGTCCAGAACCTGTATAAATTTTGGTGAAAGGTGGAACGATATTGAAAATGCTTTGAAATTGTTCTTCGTTTACCTTCTTCTGCTTTCCGCACCGAAGACCCCTGGGGTGGAGTTTGCATTTTTTTTCCTGGCTCCTTGTAGTAGACGAGGTGGAGCAAGTAGAAATGAAGATATTTAAGAGACTTGAACCTTCTATTTGTCGGGATTGGTGTCCAAGTCGAACATGCAGGCATTTGAACTCTCAACCAGTTTTGCATGTCTAGATGTTTAATAGAAGTGACATGGTGCATTTTTCGCTTTGATTGGCCAAATGGGTCCACATGTTTGCTGATTCACGCATCTTCTTGTCCCCGCATTATTGTCCTGTGTTTCTCTATGTTTCTCCTAGTTCGAAATAGCATCAACCTTATGTAATTTCTATTATAGTTGATCAATATCTTGCCAGAATCCTTTTGTGAATGGTAAAGCTGACACGAGTGGACTAAGTTAGATTTACTACTGGAATTACATGATTAGTTTTGCATATTGTTCTGTTTCCGTGCATTCAACGGATTAGTTTCTCTTCACAAAATTGATGTTTGATATGGAATACAGTAAAATTTGGGAGAGGGGAAAGAAAAGGAAAGTTACAATGTCCTAAGCCTTATTCTGTTAAATATATTAGGATATCTGATTCCTGTATGTTGCTAATATACTACTCATAAGTCATTTTAGATTTAAACTTGATACTCTTACTCTAGCTGCTCCATCCTTTCCTAAATGCATTATTATTGACGTTTTTTGTACTTAAACGTGTTTTATAACTGTTTTTGGATTGTCTGTTTTCTTCCAGTATGCACATCGGAGATGTGTGCAAAGGTGGTGTAATGAGAAGGGTGATACCATTTGTGAAATCTGCCACCAGGTCAGATATGTTTCTTATTTTCTTTGTCCATCTTAAAGGTTAAACATGATTTGCAGCAACACGACCACTTTTGCTCCATCGAATGATCATTAGTATTTCTTGTTTGATTATTTGGGTTCGTTTAGAGCGTGCTTGATTGATTCAGTTAGCGTTGATTGCTTATTTACTTATTTTTGCATTTGTGTCAAGTAGCCTTTCAGGCCTGGTTACACAGCACCACCCTCTATTTTTCGCCTTGGTGGCATCCCAATGAATTTAAGGTATTTTTTCTTCTTTCATGCTTTTCCGAAATATAGTAATTATACGTATTGGAAATTTGAATATCCTAGTGTCGCATTTCCTGTTGCTTTTCTCATTAGCTCACTTGAGAATGTATATGGTGTTTCTATCAGGGGAAATTGGCGAATTGTCAGAAGGAACTTGAATAATCAACGTGTGATAGCGGTGGTTTCAACTGATCACAATCTCATTAGTGCCGACTCTGAGGAAGATGCAGTTTCTACATCAAGAAGCATGATGTGTTGTCGTGTACTTGCCATAATAGTAATCTCCCTCCCTCCTTCCCTCCCTCTCTCTCTCTCTCTCTCTCTCTCTCTCTCTCTCTCTCTCACACACACACACACACACACACACACGAATGTGTGCATAACAGGGAATGTGAGCTATAATAACTATCCTGTGAGCAACAAATAGCCGAACAGGAATGTAATTAAATTGATATGTGACACAAAAAGTGATCACTCCGAAAAACATGAAAATGTAAAACGATCACTAGATTCCGTGCTCGGCTGGAGAACATCTCAAACAAGTAATAGCATAATTTCTGATATGTAAAATAACTTCACTTACCCATTTTGGAATCTGGAAGGAGTTCTTTGTACTCTAGGGAACCAAGTTTAGCAATTTCCTAATTTATATGGCTCATTCTAACTTTTTCTTTTCCATTTTTTCTTAATAGTTTATGCTGCTGCTTGTCATACGTCATGCTCTTGCCGTCATAGTCAATCAAGCAGGGGACTACTCACTTCCATTGATTGTGGTAAGGTAGCGGAATAGAGAAAACGGGAATGTAAGTATTGCTATTATACAGAATGTCGTCTCACTTGTTACACATTGCTTTCAGCTTCTACTGCTAAGAGTTTCAGGCATTGTTCTGCCTGTCTACATCATAATGAAAGCAGTGACTTCTTGCTACCACCGGCAACACCAACAGGTTTGCGAAAAGTATATTTTTTATTTCTATGTTTCACCTTAACATACTTTGCTCCTCCTAAGTATTACATTATTTGTTTGACCAACTACAGGCTACTTTGCCCATCTCTTCACCCCGTGAAGAAGCTAACGTAGTGACTCTGCAGCAGGAGCCTCCTGTAATTGCTATCCAATGAATGGCTTTCACTGTTGAACCAAAAAGAAAGTTCATTCTTCAGACATACATCTCATAGCACATGTCGATCTTCATTTACTCTACTGTTATTACTCTTTCTTGCTGCAATGACTATGCTGCAGAAGGAGTTGCTGCGCAAATTTGTGAAGGATGATCAATAGACAAGAAGTTATATAATTGAAGGGATCGGTGAGGGATATTTCAGAATAGAAGCATAAAATGTAAAAGAAAGGACTCAAGTGATGAAAAAGAAGGCAAGATATCCATTTTTACAACTAGAGATATCTGAAGGTCTGAATTAGTCAGAGAAAAATCTTTGTACAGTTAATATGTATATGAACTTGTTGAAGGAATACAAAAACTAGCAAAAAAAGTTGTTAATTTTAGTACTGATATGAGGTCGGAGTTGTATTGTTGGATAAAGTTTTGTCAGCCTAACTTGGAAGATGGTAAAAATTTACATGCACCCGGTATTTACATGAAATCAATATATACATAACACATTTCTTGTCTTAATTTGACAGATAACCTCAAATCATTTGGAAAAGCCAAATATGAGTACCTTGAAAGTTGTGCTTATTATAAAGATCAAATTTTCTTTACAGAGCTGAAAGGTAAACCTCATTCCTGTAGTGAGAAGAAGATTCTAAACTACTAACTAGCAAGTTTTTGACTTGCTGAAGTTCATGATATCAGTAAAACTGTTCAAATCATTTTCCATTTGCTCATTTCACCTGGTGGATACACACAATTAGGACAATAGATGGTTGAAGTTGAAAAATAGAGTATGTGAAGTTGATGTTGGGAATCAGTATTTGAAAGTTAAAGTGTCCTAACACTTTGAAACTATAAGGAATGTTTCTCAGACCATCGAAACTGAAATTAAGGTGAAATATTCCTCCTATCTCTTCTTGATTCCATATCTTTCTAAGAATTTGAAACATGCAAGTAGACAATTTTTTCATTTATATGTGAATTTATTTATATCAAATCCAGTTAATGCTAGCGTACATCTAGAAGATTACAACCTTAATAATTTCCAACAAAGACAGCTGAGAAATATTTGGAAATCACTTGTGTCAGATATAAGTTGAATTATGTCATCAATAAGAATTCAACTTCAGTTTAATTCTACATGCACAAAATGGAAGGATGAAATGCAAGATATGCCCACTATAGTTTACATTTTGTAATCATTCAAAGAGAAAAACAAGAATATATAGAGTTAGATATACATTTCAGAACCTACTATCTCAACTCAGAACCCGTAACATTTAAACTCTAGATCCACCACTTTCTGCAGGAGACTAGCACATTTTATACTGTTACAAATGTTTCTCCACTAGTAAAATCAAGAATCCAAGACCAAATGGAAAGAATAGCTGGGGCAGAAAACTGCAGGCTCTCAAAATAACATCTTGCTCGGTTACAATTTAAACGTAAATCTGTACACTCCATTTGTGAAAAATAGGAGAACTGGTACATGAAAAAGATGTATGAAAAATCTCTAGCAGTGGAGAGCCAGTTTAGAATCCTCTCAACTTGTTTTCTATCCCGAGCATCGTTTGACTTGCTTCTGAATTATACATACATGCATGTGTAGATCTATCCCATTTAACACACTCAGTTCCAGCTTCTTCTTGTTCTGAAATGTTTCATGTAAAAGAAATAAATAAGACAGCAAGAATGTCAACTCCAATAATCTCGAACTTCTTTTAAGTTCCTTCTGCATTTCAATTTTTGGTTTTAAATTATATTGAATTTTCTATACCTACTTGAGTGATGTCATTACTAATAGTCATATATTCTTCAAAGAGTGTAGATATTTATACTTCCGATTCTTTTGCTGAGAACGCCAAAAGCAAGCGAGCGCTCCAAATGCACAGCTAGCAACTGCGATTGCCAATGCAGCTCCAAGTGGAACCACCACTGCATTTGTTGAGGCCACCAACTCTTCATTAACTGTTTTCTCAGTCCCACCAACTGCTTGCAGTTCTTTCTCCTTGTAGAGATTCACTAGCTCTTTCCCATAGTAACTAACCAGAAACTTAAAGACCTCATCCTCATTCCATTCGATCTTACTATTTTCTTTGCTCTTTTCACCTGGGTTAAGATAGCACGACGGACAAAGCTGTTTTGAAGGCCAAATAACTTTTGGAAATTCAGGATCACCTGTTCCTAGTGATGCTTCATCTTTCTTTAGTCTCTCATTAACTTTGTTGTGAGCTCTCCATAACCAAAGGGCATAATCACGCGCTTTCTTGAATGGATTAGGTACGCTGGAATTGAAAACATTTAAAATACAACAGTTAAATGACCAGACTTTGATGGTCAATAACAAAAAGGCAATGTTCAGAAAGTTTAAGTTGAGAAACAGAAAGAGCCTCGTTGACATTTTACCTTGAACACATGTCATAAAAGTGTTGCCTACATTCCTCACAGATAAAAAAGTTGTGTATAAAATCACATGTAGTTCTAAATGCCATGTTACTTTCTCCATCCTCAACTCTGATAGAGAGTGAGTGTAACAACACCCATAAACCGCAACTGCAAAAGGTAAACATGTGGCTAAGAAAACTGCCAAAGAAAATTAACATTGTAAGTTTGTATTAACTTTTGATCCACTACCTCTGCTACTGTATCGTTTTAGCAAAAGCATTTAGCACTGAACTGCAATAGATTTGAACCACTATCTTTGAGTTGCTGGTTTTATGTGTGTGGCTGCAGGAGCATTAATCAATCCTTCACCGCCATTGCAGTTTCATAAACCCCACCCCACCCCCCTTTCCTGGTTCTGCGACCAAACCCACCTAAGTTTGCTCCCTTTCTTTCAAGCCCTCATAGTCTCCACGTCAAACAAAAACCTAGATCATAACTTTTAATGGTGCAAACTTCACTCCCTAGACATTAATGCTATCAAAGAAGCAAAGTGCTTTGAATTCAAAGAATACAGGCATTTAAGAAGAAAATGAACCGCAGTTTCCAGTTACAAGCGCTTTGGAGTTCTGGGGTCTACGGTCTACCTACTGATTATGCATCCAGTATTATAAGGTTTTAAATTTATCAGACTTCTACACCACAAGATAAACACATCCAATTCTTCAACTTTATCTATAATTTACTCTAAGTTTTTCCGCATCTTTAACAGTATGCTATTTAGATAAATGAAGCCTCCAAGATTTAAACCTCAACATGTATGTCAGACAGGCTTCCGAGATCTACATCGGATTTTTTAAGTAGAATGACAAAATCATAATTCTACATTCTTTGAAAGGAAACTATTTCTAACATTGATCCATTTGGGAATTTTCAATTATTTCGTAAACCAAAATTCTGAGTCTAAAAGATAATTGAGACAAGAAAAAGTGTAACAAATTACCCTTTTTAATATGAAGAGACAATATGGGTTACAATATCTAGGATGTCACCAGATCTACAAAGAAAGTCCTCTGATTCTTCTCCTCTCAATGTCGATTCAAGGGCTCTTATTTTGTTCTTGGGTGTACTAGGTCACATCCTTAGATGCAAACCAATACCAGAGGCTAAAAATAAAATTAACTTAGATGTCGAAATCTCAAATACCCTATCCCCTGTCCCGCTTGGCCCTTTAGGCCATTACTCATACTGCCTTTGACACAATAACATCGAAAAATACCTTAAAAGACATTGTTGAGTCCCACATCGACAATGAAGGGGATGGGTGGTCTCCTTATATGGACTTAGGCAATCCTCTAACAGACATCAATAGAATGCAAATCCTCAACTTAACATCTCTGTAATGAATTATCTGGCAACGAGTTTGTTCACTATATTATTTTCCTATACAGCTTTTCTACAATCATAAAGTTGTAAATGATTTCACAGATGAATAACGAGTACATGAATAATCCATTACCTGAAACCTCTGGTATCGTTCTTGCTTCCACGACAATACATCTGCACGAAACAGATTGTCATAAACGAATCAGAAATGCTTAAATTGTACTACAAAGCAAAGCAACATGCAGAATCTCCTTCAAGCTATTAATATCGTATAAAGATGGGGTGTCTTCATGCACAACACTATTCCACCTTACAAGTTCCACCAGATTAGCGAAAGTTAGGGCCCATTTGGGGAGCTTTTGCTACCATTCCGTTTCATGTATCTTAGACATAGCACTGATCCAAGACCTCATATAAGTCAAAATTAGGAGTAGGATGAGGAAGGGGAGGAGCTATAGAACCACTACGATATGTACAAGCTAAATCAAACTCAAAGATATCTATACACATAGAGCATATCTCATCCAACTAACCCCTGCCCTTTCCCCATCGACCACTCACACCCCACAACCAACACCCCAAAAGAAAAAAAGAAAGGAAATGAAAAAGGGACTTAAAATTGAAACACATAAAAAGATTGGACAATCAAAAGGTTAGCGTTCTTATATAGCCAATAGACAGTTACTGACAAAGTTACAAAATAAGTTTATTAGTCCGGCCACAGATGACGAGCTAAATCAAACTCGATCTATACACATATCATAGATTTCTCATTCAACATATAGCACCAATCCCTCCCCTTCCGCCATATCCCTTCAACAACCCCCCCCCCCCCCCGGCCACAACCAAGAAAAGGACTGAAATATAAACACTTAAAAGGAGACGGTTGGACAAGCAAAAAGGTTAGCTATCATATATTGCCAAGAGAAGATTATGAAAATAAACTACTGCGAGTTCAGTTTTCCAGCCACAAAAATATTTCCTCAACACTTGTGAGGATTCATTTTTGTTTTTAATTAACTTGCTCCACTGAAGGACAATAAGGTTTACACATTACTGTCTCCTTGTCATCTCACCATGATTTCTATTGACCAGTAACTCTTATGACATAAAAGCTTCGTGAATTATACACCAGTTTCTGCCAAGAGTTATGTACAAATTTTCCCAGAGAACTTAAGCTAGATTGATGAACAATTGATATGAGTACACTCCATATGGAAGAACTTAAAATATATAATTTGAGATGCATGTGTTCTTAGTTAAATGTTAGGATTTAAAAATAATAGTGTATATCTACTTACAAAAATAAATAAATAAATAATGCGTCCGCTCAATTTATATATGACACTCTTTCCACAATGGACGTCCCAAAATGTTTTCACTCCACTCACTAATAAAATTCTATATAACTTTTAACAACTTTCAAGAATTCAAATTCATTTAACAAATCAATTTTAAACTTTGGTGTGATATTTCATTTTTGAAATAATTTTCTCAACCATTACCTTAATATTTTCTTCCACTACCACTAATATAATCATATAAGCCGAATTAACATTTTAAACTCCGTGTCCATTCAAACAATGTCATATATGAGACATAAAACACAACTATGGGAGTAATAACAATAATAAATGTAGGAAGTTTTTATCTCAAAAGCTTCCAATTTTTTTCATTGTCTAGAGTTCACTATGTTTATTATTTTTTTAACATCTAAGTGAGTTATATTAATAAAAAGCACCAACATGGTGTAGATCATTGCTTGCAGTTTATTTACATGGAACCCTCTACTAATAAATAAACTAAAGCTAAAACATAGAACTGCTAAAACTAAAGCTAAAACTTAAAATAAACTAAAGCAGAAAAAATCTGAAGAAAATAGGTGGATCATATGAACTGCATATGAAGAAAGCTAGTTTATGACTGAGGTGTAGTTTGATTGATTGATTGCGCATTGAGTATAAGTTTCTTGCTCTAGAATATAGAATCAACTCCACCGCCAGGATAGGGCAATGACCAACTTCAACTAAATAAACAAGTGTATAATGAGCTCAGTATGCATCAGCTACAGTAAAGGAACAAGCTTATGTACCCACCCAATATCCACGAGGAACCTCTTTTCCACAAATTTGGTAATTTCCCAGTGCACCCTTTTTGCTACAACTGTCAGCCTCCTCATTATTCACTGACAATATCTCTGACGGACATAGATTATCAAAGTCAACCAATATATCTGCACTTCCCTTCCGGCACCTAGCAAAAATATCCAAATTTTACAAGTCAATGAAAGGCACAATATGCTTTTACAAATCACAAAACTCTGGAATGTAGGAGCTAACCTCTTAGAAGGATGATGAGCCACCAAAAGTTGAAGGAATTTTATAAGTGATGCCCGTGTCCCTGATCTAATCATCTGCATTAATTGAGGACCAAATATATAGAACTAAGTCATGCAAACCAAAGGTATCCATGAGAGAGAGAGAGTTAGCTTTTTTACTTTATGGTCTAGAATGATGCCAAAGGCAGTAGATGTTGCCTCCTCAACGTCATATATAGCTGTGGCAATCTTCATAGGAAAAGAATTACAGAAGTGAGAGATACGCATAAAATGGACAGCTTAAATTTGTAAAACTAGAAAACAGAATTTGATATGATGCTCTCCTAGTAACCTGGGCAGGATCTGAAAAGTTCTTCTGAAGATGCTCATTCTCATACTTCCCATCATCAAAGCCATATGAGCTGAAATTTCAAAGTTAATACAATGAAGAAAATAGCTGATTAGGCATTAAACTTGTGAAAGACAGAGACATAAACAAATTTAAAGTGAAAACAGATTTCATTATGTAACAGCATACAACTGATGGATTTAAGCAATGGCCAGGAATTTTTTTCTTTACCTCGCTGAAAAAAAAATCTATCAAAAAGAAAATAAATTATTCACTGGCTATTGCTTAAGTTCATCAGTTTTATAGCCAGTACATAGTATTATGTAGCTGTTTATCATGGGAAAGAGTATGTTCTGCAGATTTTCATCCTTGAATAGGAAGAAGCTCTACTTCTGTTAGAGTGCAAGTCTAATTTTACCATTGCATAGTGTGGGAGTAATGATGTATAAGTAAAAGCATGTACAACTTCAGAAGGTAGTTTATGAGGGAGCAACCGAATTCAGGCCAAAACTGAACAACTTTTATGCTACCTCAGCCTATGGGAATTATGTTTTCTCTACACCTAGTACAACATTAACCAGAATCCCCATGGCACTGACTTTTATACTTTTCAAACTATTCATTACCATTATATCCATAAAACTCAAAAGTAACTTATCAGCCTTACAGACTCTTCCATCAAATTCTATGATCATGTCTATTTCATGTAATAGAGGAACCCTCCTTAGTAGACTAAATATTTCTATTATGTCAAATGGCAATGACTATTAAAGATATTACAGTTTAATTTCCCGTAGAGCACAAAAACCCAAAGGAAGGCGGCTCAGATGAATTATCGAGAAAGATAAATGATATATTCTCAAAATTATTACTTCATGAAAGTAGCTACCACAAGACACAATCAGCTTTAGAGATTTAAACACCATAAGACAGCTAAATTTAGGAAATGACTTCACCAATGACTACAAAACTTATGAAGGAGATCATATATACCTTCCCAGTTGTTTGTTGATCCAGCCTAGCAAGATATCAGCTGTGCGTCCATTTTCAATGGAGCGTATTTCACTATTTTCTTGTTTTGGATCCCAACCACTACCAACAAACTTCTTAGGAGGGCCCCATAGAAGCATCGGGTAATGCTTCACAGAGAACTTATCACAAAGATTAGAATTTATCTGTGCTGCCAAAAAGATGAATAAGAGGAAAAAATCAGTTAGGTATATGTTAAGAAAAAAGGCTCTTAACAGAGTGAAAAAAAAGAAAAAGCTAATGACAAGAGAAAGAAATAATGAAGAAAAGTGTCTGCATAAATGGGAGGTAGCAAGTGGTAAGCCCATTAAAAACTCACTCCAGGGGAAAAAGTATGGCAATATGATTAAAAAGCAAGAATCCCCAATCAAAGCAATATTGACTGAGTCTATGCTAACCAATTTAAATGGAAAGAGCATAAAAATACTGATTAACTTATTAAAAACAAGGAGAATGATTAAACTTGTCTCTTGAGGCAAAAGATATTACTCATTTGGAAAACTACACCACCAGCGAAATAGCTTCAAATTGTCTTGTCATCTATCTTTGCAGACTAAACTACATCTCTTCTTCCTGGAGGGTGGGGCCCGTTCCTCCCAAAGAGAGACGCAGACACAGAGACTATGACCGTCAAAGTAACTTCCATATTATAATTTTCAAACATTCGAAATGGCGAATGAGAGGGCAGGAGAAAGCATAATCCACGGATTATAGTTAATTTAAAACAACTATAAATTTGGGAAAAAGATCATCGAAGAAAGATGAACGCTTTTCATAAATACCAGAAACCACCAGAAAAAAGGGAAAACGTTCAAAATACGGTTACTGACTATTGACAAATGTGCACTCAAACGAGGTGATTATGTAACAAATACAGGATAAAAGTAATTTTTAGAAGCATAAATAAAGCATAGAGTAATACCGTCAATGCACAGTCTACCCTTGTCATTAATATGATTCCTGGATGACTGGCATCTGCCCCATTGAAGAGTCTTGCAACCTTTTCATAATGTTGCTGCAAAAGTATTGACTCATCTATTAGAAATATCACAATGGAAGTTCATAGACTCCCTCTGTTCCACTTTATGTGGCATAATTCAGAGTATTGAGGGTCAAACCAACTAATTTTTTTGTGAATTGGGACAGAATCTTCAATTTTTTGAAATATATTTTTTTTACATATTTAGAAACTACGTAAAAAGTACTATAGGTTAATAACTAAAAAGTACTATAGGTTAACATAGTTTAGAATTCAAAATATTTAAAAAATATTTGCAAACATGTGGTCAAAGAAAACCTCATTTGACTCTCCAAATAGTAATTGTGTCATATAAAAGTGGAACAGAGGGAGTAATAAGTAGTATATTCATACCTTGTAATTTCTGCAAGCAGGGCACCTATGAGACCAATAAAAGAGCTTCAAGTGAGAATCACGTGGATGCAAACTCGGTACAAAATAATATGTTTACAAATTTAAGATAGTACTTGAACAACATGGAGAAGTTGATCAAAGTATTGGTAAACACACGCCAATGAAACAAGTATAGGCAACATATTACTTTTTCTCAAAGTTGTGGTGGTGTTAAATTTGCTCATCTTTTCCTACTCCTATAGAATTTTGATATGAATTCCACATCAAGTTGAGTATAACATATTACATAACCAAGCAAAAGAAGAACCAAAATACACAATGAACAATTATTAGAATTCCTGGATTACGCAAACACATTTCTTGGTGAATAAAAAGAACACAACTAACTATATATGAATCTAAATCAACCAAATTGCTGAATTCTAATAACCACCAAAGTCTTTTCTTACTCCTACCAAGTAAAACTTTTTAGTTACTATGAGGTCATGTTCTTTGTATACATTTTAACATGCTGAAACCTCAGCACCAACAATTTTTCTTCCACCAATTAACAAGGTTCCTTTGGAATCAGTGGAGGAAGTAGCCTCGGTGCTACTGGTTCAACCAAACCTAGTATTTCTGCCATAGAACATACATATATATGTGAAAAATAACAAAATTTCAACAAATATTAGATTTAGAACTCATAATCTTAGAAGTATAGTGAGTTTAGTGCCAAGAAGTTTAAAGATTGAACCCATCAAGTTAAATCGTGGATCCGCCTCTATGTGGAATGAAATGGGTGTAGAGTTAAATGAGTATTTGAATGAAATGGATTCCATTATGCAGAATGGATGTAGAGGTTTCATGCCCAAACTATTGATATAGATGAACCCACCAGTTTGGGATTGAGGCAAAGTTATCATTCTTGTGATAAAAAATTACTTTGAAACGAAATTGTTGTACCCTTAAATATCCTTTGGAATGAAATAGCCCCTGTGGAGCTGAATAGATACAAAATTTCATATAGCCAACCCAAACTAGCTCAAGGTTGAGGTGCTCTTGAAGGTGTAGCCTAACAGAACGAAGCAGAAACGAAGACCATGTGAGATAAGGGTTCAAATCCCTACTAGGGCAAAAGAAGCAAGGCGACTTCATTCCAATGAGTATATAAGTTCTACGCATTGACAATGTAGAAAATATTTACACAATCAGGTCACTTAAAAGGTAATTGCAAGAAACTCTAATTAATAGCATTGATCGATAAACTAGATTATGTGATCTATAGCCTGCTTCTTTTGAGGAAAAAGCGCATTTTTTGTCAAAAGTGTTTTTTTCTAAAATTAATGTGTTTGGCCAAGCTTTTGAAAGGAAAAAAAATAGTCTCTATAAAAAAAATAAAAAAATAAATTTTTTTTCGAAAAGCACTTTTGAGAAAAATACGTTTCCGAAGCAGTGTTTTAAAGCTTGGCCAAACACTAATTGCTGCTCAGAAATACTTTTCAAATTAATTAGCCAAACACAAAATACTACTCACCAAAAGTACTTTTGAGAAAAACACTTTTGGGAATAAACGCTTCTCAAAATAAGCTTATTTTTGCAGCTTGGCCAAACGGGCTAATAATAGACTAAATTAAATTGATGGGGTCAAAAGATCATTACATTGTCACTCAATGTATATAACTTAAATGCTCAATACTTGATGGACAGAGTTAACTAGTATCCCTACTAGTTGGCCATGACACCACTGTTATAATAAATAAAATTAGCTTGAGATTAAGGGCGTAGTTATTGTTAACAAGGTTATATAAAGCAACATCCGAAAAAACTTCTAATTCCCCAAAAAAAAAAACAGTAAACTGACCAGTGAGCAAAGAATTCAACAATAGCATAAGGGGCAGGAGTGTCTTTGAGCACTGTATCAAAGTTGGTGGCATTCAATTCAACACCAAAATCAGGTTTTTCACCATCTTGATTATTGCTAATTGCCCTAAGAATTGCACGCTGAGATCCAGCTGAAATAGAAACCGATTGTTCTAAGCTTGATATAAATGTAGCCAAAAAGAGCATAAATATTGACCAAGACATGACCAAGATTTCAGTAAAGGTAAAAAAGGGTGTATGTGAGTTTTTGTTGACCCGAGTATGTATGTAGAAAATGGATGGCGGAAGGGGAAAAGAGGGTCAAATATGAGTTTTGAAGTTTTATAAGGGAAGACTTCGATCTGATTTTGGTAATTGCCTTAAAGAAAATGCTCCTTTTCAGATTTCGTTAGAACAGGGGGACAGATTACCTAACTCCACTGTCCTTTGCCCTGTTAAAAAAAAATAATTTGATTTGTTTTCCCAGGGGCCAGGGCCTCTTATTTGATATGTCCATTAGGTTGGTATTAGGAGAAATATGAGGTTAAGTTTGGAAATGGTGTGTTATAGGGGTGTTCAAAACCGAACTAATCAAAATCGAAGCTTAATGGCTTATTGGTATCGGTTTAACGGTTTAACGGACGGGGAACAGATTTAAATTTTTTTATTAACGGCTTATCGATTTGGGGGCGGATTATTCAATTTTTTTAACGGATAATTCGTTAACCCGTTAAGAATATATATATATATATATATATATATATATATATATATATATATATATATATATATATATATATAAAATTTATTTTTATCCATATATAGAGTACTGGAAGTGGAAGAAGGGTTTTTGATTATTTAATATATATATATATGGATAAAAATAAATTATATATATATATATATCAAAATCCCTTCTTCCACTTCCCGTACTCTATCTATTACTAATTTACTATTAGACATTTAGTTATTATTTAAGTATTCCAGTTAGTTACTATTAGATAATTTTGATGTCATGTGTTATACCCAGTGTTCTTTTCTATTTCTTCTGATAGTTATAAGTTGTTAATAGGCTCATCCCAGAGATGATTCTATTGGGAAATACGCTGGAATGTAGCTCTATATTTCTTCTATTTAGCTCTCTTCTTAGGTGCCATATTCTATAGACTGGAATGTAGTCTGCTGAGCATAGGAATTTTATTTTGAGTCACAGCGGTCAGCAAACAATCCGATAAACCGCCTGATAACCGCCCGATAAGAGCTAAACCGATACCAATCCGCCCGATATCTTATCGGGTGGCTAGCGAATTAATACATTTAAAAGCCAATAACCGATAAGCCAAACCGTTAAGAGTAAATAACCGCCCAATCCGCTCGATAAGCAGCCCTAGTGTGCTATTTAATTTTGAATTTAAGAAAATAAACTTTTTAGATCTTTTATGTGTAAAAGACATATATCTTATGTGTAAAAATAAATTTTCCGTGTATAAAAAAAAGGAGATATGGTAATAAAACTAAAAACAAGTTTGTAAAGAGCCAAAAAATCAATTGACCCGGAAATTGTAGGGAGGCTTTATTTGAATTAATTAGGTCCAAAGTGCATATGATGAAAAACTAAAAAAAAATAAATTTATGAGATTCCCACCCCCCTCCTCCCCCCCCCCCCCCAAAAAAAACAATGAAAAAATTCAAAATTAACTTGATTTACAATTGCTAATTGAAAATCAACTGTTATTTCAAAATTAATTGAAATTTACCTATTTTTTATACGGAAAAAATCTAAATAAATATACCCTTAGTCAAAATCAGAAAAAAATCTTGCATAATATGTTGGATCTCGACTTTTTTACATATGAAATTCTAACATATTATGCCGGAATTTTATATGTAATAACTTCATAATTCAATATATTATGCTGGATTTTTTCCATATTTCAGCAAAGAGTATTTTAATCTAAATTTTTATTTCCGTATTAAATAATGGCTAATTTCAATTACTTTATAAATATTAATTATTTTTTAATTATCATTCCAAAAACAAGTCAACCCACGCTATTTGGCCTGCCCTTGAACTTAAAGTCAGGACGATATCATTGTGTAACAAAATCCTTTTTATTTTCTTATTTTGTTAATCGGATAAAGTGCTCTTTTTCATTACATTTCTAAATCAGACTTCAACGGCAAGTTGATGGCCAAGATTTCAGAGATACGCAAGAAATATGGGGTACATTAGGCAAGGATTTAAATACAAAACTTACATACCAAAATATTGATAATATGTTTGTCATGAGATTTAAAAGTTGTAAATTTGAAAACAAAAATAGAGCATCAACTTTATCTTATCACTTTTTGAAATTGTTGCTAAGAATTGTTGGTAATCCACGTCATGCCTTTCAACGCAATATTCTTGACGAGAGTTTAAGCTTTTAGAAATAATATTAACTAAATAAGTTACTATTTTGAGAATGAATAAAATAAATTTTATGCAAGTTTTCGACAAATGAACCAATTATGAATGAGAAATATTCATTCGGTCCAAGAACTAAGAGCAATCGATATTCTGTCTTTTAAATGGACTTGAAATCTAGTGATTGTATTAGTTATCAAAGGGGACATATCTTCCCTTGCACCTATCCCTATTCATCTATCCCTTTCTCATATTGTAATTGTTTCAAGGAAAAATGAAAAACGATAAATAAGATATTTGAATATGTCTTTGAAAAAAAAAAGGGCTATCCAAATAGTCGTCATCCAATCACTTAAATAAAAAATATCCGGTAAATGTATAATATATGCATAATTTATATATTTTATGTGTATAATTGTATATACTCAATGTATAATATATGTATATAGCTATAAAAAAAAGTAAACAATGAATATGACTGACTATTTGTGTAAAGATCCCAAAGAATGACACCAAGTAACCGTTGTAAGTGCTATAACATATTTTGTTTTTAAGAACTATTAAAAATTTAGTCAATTTTAGACTGCTCATGATATTGCTGACCTTTTCTTCTTCCTTTTTTTTTCCTCGAGACATTCAGGTCTGAAGGTAACATTCAGACGTTTGAACTATATTTTAACTTCAGACCTCAATTTCGAGCGATTCTTAGAGCCCGTTTGGACATAAGAAAATTTTTCCTTTTTTAAATTTTTTTTTTTTTTCGAAATCAGCGTTTATTCATAAAATTTCCAAATTTCACTTGAAGATGCATTTTGAAATTTTTCGAAAATTTGAAAAACTTCAAAAAGTTATTTTTCAAAATTTTCACTCAAATCACTCACAAAACTTCAAAAACAACCCAAAATTATATTCATGTCTAAACACAACTCTAAATTTTAAACACCATTTTCACTTAAAAAAAATTTTCCCCCTATTTTGAAATTTTACAATTCTTATGTCCAAACGCCCACTTAGTCTTTGGCAGATCTAATTTCAGGCCCACAATTTCAAGTGATTCATAGGCAGTTAAATTTTAAAATTTTGTAAATTCCGGCTATTATTTAAATCGGATCCTAAAATGGCTATTTGCGCACTTCCCATTTGACGTGTAAACCCAACTCAACCCCGTCCCACCCAATTCAACCCGTTTCCCAATTGGAAATTTTGCTTTTGCTTTAAAAAGTTATACCTCTATACTTATCATATTCAGTTTACTTGAGGGTATAACTGTTCTTATTTCTATCTACTGAAACCAGCGGTCGTTTATCAGGTTATTCGTTGATTACGTATCTAAACTTTGCTTTATGTACATATTCTCTTTTATCATTTGATTTAATTTACTAGATAATTTTATCGAGTAATTTTTTACTTGATTTCCTCTACATTAAGGGAATTATGAATCTTTAGCCAGATCAATTGATCACCCCTTTTTATTGCTGTAAATTTTAGATAATTTCTGGTGGATTTGAGTTAAAACTGAAGTTGCATTGGACAGTCTCTATCTTCTAAAGCGCATTATTATAATCATAATTGTTGTTGTTGCTGTTAATTTTTTTTTAGGAGCTAGGGCTCATTCATTAGGGTGTTTTGTGATTATAGTGGACTAATTGAAGGATTCCAATTTCCCATTCAAACCCACCCTATCTTTGGACATAGTCTTGAAACCTGTTTCAAACAATCAAGAAGAACACTCTTAGCACTGATAAGCATCTTCCCTAGTATAAATAGGGTTTTCCTGTTTGCAGATTGAATCAAATTATTAAAGAAGTAAAATGACCTTATATGAGATGGTGTAAACTGCTGTCATTGCGCTGCATCTTTTCTGAGTTGTTTTTTCGTGACCACTATGTTTTATTTCAATTCACATTTTGCGTTGCTTCTGATCTAAAGTATTACTTCTTTAACAAAAGATAAGATATTTACATCTTTCCAAGCCTTTGTGGACAGAGTTACCTGGTACTTGTTGCTAGTGGGAGGCGGCAGGTATCCCGTATTCCCCTGAAATTAATCGAGGTGCGCTTAAGTTGGCACGGACACCACGGTTATAAAAAAAAAAGAAGATATAATGTCCTTGTATCTTATTTAACAGTGTTGCAATACCTAAATCCCAACCTAGTTGAGATCTGCTATTTGGTTTCGTCAAATATTCTTTAGCTCCATTTGAAGCGATGCTATACAATTTATTTTTTTTGGTATTTTTTCGTTCTTGCTATTACAAATAACTTAAGAATATCCTTATCAACAAATGACTTAATGATATCCGACCAGAAAGATATTGAAGCTTTCTTTAGTTGCTAATCAACCTAGTTGGACGGTCTTACATAACATCATTCCCTAGTCTCCATCTCATAAGTAACTTCATAAGGCACACTAAAGTTTGTGATTTGAATTCTGGTAATCTTACTAAAGATGGATAAGTTCTAAGCTTGTTGTATACTTCATTTTGCTGCAGATACTATGAAACATTCCAAGGATCCTTTTGAAGCTGCCATTGAGGAACAGGAGGGCTCACCCCCTGAATCTCCTGTTGGCCTTGACGAGAATGAAAACGAAGACCAAGCTGCACTTAATGTTAGTGTTCATGGCGATGACGATGCTAATATTAATGCTGGCACTGAAAATCGTTTGATATCTGTCACTGCACCGATTTCTGTTGGTACTGCTGGTCCAAGTGGTAAAACAAAAGAGGAAGATGAGGAGGAAGAGGAAGAAAACATGGATGTGGAGTTAGGAAAGTTTGCATCAAGCAGTGATCCTGATAAAGTGGTGAAGATGCAGTGAGTCTTTGATTTTATTTATTCTATATTTTCTTAAATTTCTTTTATCAACAAGAAGCCTATCAATCCTTGTGCTTTAGCATTCTGGTTTATGGATTTCGTTCTTCGAAAATCTGGTTGGACTACTTAATACCAAATGTTATTTGTACACAATGAAAACTCTTTCTTCATAGTTATTAACATTATTTTCTTGCTATCCTATTTCTTTCCTGCCTGTCTGTCTGCTACAAGAAATGCTTATGTAATTGGTGTCTTTAGTTGCTACCTTTCGGATATCTGCTTATAAGTCCATAATCAGTGGATTCTTGTATTAAGATCTGTTAGAAATCTGATGAGGCATCTTGCTTAATATGATGCACGTAAATCCACAGGAAAAAGCAAATGCTATTAGAGCTTTTAAACTAGCTCTATCCATAACTGTGTGAGGTGCCTCCTGGTAGCAATGGAAATACTGTCTTTCTGGCAAGGTACCTAGTTTTGCTTGTACTGGGATTAGTAAGTGAGGGGAAAAATGGGAAGGTGACTAATGTAGATGGTAATGTAGTCATTGCAGCACCAATAAAAATAGAAATAGCTCATTGCAGTTAGTACTTTTCTGATTAGATTTTGCCTTTTGAAAAGTGAGGGATGTCCGGAGAACTGCCAAACCTGCCCAAACCACCAAGAAAGCTGAAACTCATAATTTATGCTTTATAAACCTATATACTCCCTCTATTTCGTTTTATAAAACTTTGTTTGCTGGATGTGGAGTTCAAGATGTTAATTTGACTCATGTATTATATTAGTGGAAAGGATAGAAAATATAAAGTTAATTTGATAGAGGAAACATCAAATGAAAGGTTAAAATAAGATCCAATGGAAAATTTTGACCAATTCCTAGTATTCCTCAATAGAGAGTTGCTATCACATTTTAAGGAAGAGGGTCGAACATGGTTTGAAAACATGTTCTCGGTCTGTTAGGTAACAAACTGTGGTGTTTATTTTGTGTTTAATGGACACTGGAACAACACCAACAAGCATGTTTCTGTGGTGCTTTCCTCCCTGCGGAGGACATATTCAAAATTATCGTCATCATAAATGTTTCGTGTTCAATGTCTAACATAAGCCTGGAATCCTAGTGGCTGCTAACGTCACCGGCGTTTCTCCATTCACAGGTCCAGTTGTGTCCTGCTAAACTCATGTGGCACAAAACAGGCCCCTGTGAAAAACTAATAGTTGCAGTAGCCTCCGCCTTGATTGCCTGCTTTGTTGTCTGAAAAATATGATCCCTACTATTGCAGCTATACTAATCAGAAAGTTACCCTCTCCAGAGGAATTGACCTAACAGCACAGCTACCTCAGTCTGGTTAGCTGCTTGCTGAATAAATACATTAATTTTTACTTATTAAAAAAAGATACATCATTATTGGCATCCCATATAGTACTATTTGGATGCTATTGTATTTCAATCTAATCTCCTTTCTGCAGGTCTATACTATCCCAATTCACAGAGCAGCAAATGAGTCGGTATGAATCTTTCCGTAGGTCTGGTTTTCAGAAATCTAACATGAAGCGGGTATGTCCTTGATGCTCTCACTATCTCCTCCGTTTAGCCTCTTGTGTTTCCTTTTCTCGATGTGTTACGGATGATTTGTATTCTCACCCAAAAGTAGCATAGAGGATAATTTGAGACTGTTTTTATCATCTCTTGAAGGAGAGCCTTGAAGCAACATAAGTTGTCTTTGTGCGACCTATAGGTCATGGGTTCGAGCCATAGAATCAGCCATTGATGCTTGCATCGGGGTAGACTGCCTATATCGCAACCCTTCTGCAGACCATGCGTAAACGCGGGATGCTTTGTGCTCCGTGCTGCCTCTCTTTTTTCCCTCTCTTGTGTGCATGTATTGCGCTATTCATATGTGTGCTGTTCATTGTCAGGGATAGGGGGTTTAGACAAAATGGCTACACTGAGAAGAAAATTGGGTAGCAGTTCTTCATTCTCTGTCAATTGATCCTTCTAATATATGTTGAGGCTCTCTAAGTGAACAGTTCAGTTACTATAAACCAATAAATTAGCAATAGGAATAGAGTAGAAAAATGCTAATCTCATTTGCAAGCAGACTCTTATTTGCCAACTCCATTTTTCATGTCTAGTCATGATGCTAGTTCTGCTTCCAGCCTTCCATATTTTAAGGTTGGAGGGCCTTCTTATCTGACATTTAACCATTTCCTTTCGTCTAGCCAATTAAAGCAATTAGTGTTTTGTCTTCCACCGAGAACATTTATTTTTAGAACCTCAAATCTTTAGATGCCAAATTTTGGGCTTATATTTCGGAACAATAACCTTTGCTACCTTATAAGGACACCATTGAAATATTTGGTTGTCCACTTTCATAATGTATCGTTCATGATTTGATTTATGTATCATCACTCTTCGCCTATGTTGTTGTCTATGCAGTTACTGACCAGTATCACAGGAAGTGCAAAGATATCTGTCCCAATGACAATTGTGGTGTCTGGTATAGCAAAGTTGTTTGTTGGTGAGCTTGTCGAAACAGGTTGGTAGGCATTTACAAGTTTACACTGGAAAAGTAGATGAGCCCAAAATATCTTTTCCAGTGAGGCGTAGTGGACTTGGTCGATTCATTAATGGGTAATGCAGTAGCAGCCCTTAGAACCATCCATGAATGAGCATGTTGCCCAATAAAGTTTTAAAGCACTTTACCTCTTAAACTTGCAGCACTTTACCTCTTAAACTTGCTAGTATAAAAGTAATACCAAAATGGCTTCTATTGACAGACTCATCAAAATTCAAACTGTAAAGGAAAAGGCCTGTGCTTGCTAGCATATGTGATGTGTCTGAAGTAGCATTTGACATGTGTTCAGTTGATTCAAAAAGCTAGACATGTCATCTAGGGATAGGAAGAAATAGAACTTTTAGACCAAGAAAAAGTGTAATGATATTCTTGCCCTTTTGACCCAAGCATCCTATCATCTCTTTGATGCCCGCACTTGTGGCTGCCTTCTCTTCATCAGAGCTCAATTTCACTCTCTTTAACTGCCTCTCCTCTGCCCTTCCCCGGGCTAGCCTTTTTAACTGCCTCTCCTCTGCCCTCTTTCCACAATTGACTTACTGAGCTTTATGGCTTTATTAACAGAAAGGTGCCTGGACTAATCTTTTAGTAGTTTTAGGTGAAAATGCATCATTCTTTTTATCAATAAAATCTTTACCTTATCCAAAAAAAAAAAAAAAAGCATCATTCTATCCCAAGTAATCACTATATTTTTCCATGGAATTCTTTATCCAGCTAGAATGGTTATGGCGGAGAGAAAGGATACAGGGCCAATCAGGCCGTGTCACATGAGAGAAGCGTATAGAAGGCTAAAACTTGAAGGCAAGATTCCAAAAGGATCAGTACCCAGGCTTTTCCGCTAGCCAACTACAGAAGCAACTTGTGCTTTTATTTCAGGTTTTCTTCATCCTGTTTTGCCTACAGCAACTTGACTTTCAAGATCATTCCCTTTTTGGATTGTCATGACTCGTTCCTTGCTCTACTTTTTCATGCCATATAAACATTGCTGGGCCACAGAGCTTTGGAAGGTATGGAGAACGGATTGCTACAAGTCTAAATTCATGGAACCTGTTCGTTATGCACTTTTTCACCAGAAGGAAGTCACTTGACATTTGGAAGAGATAGGATGTTATTATTTAAGCTATCCCCAATTTCTGAACCTAAAATGTGGAAAGAGAACCAAATGTTCTTGAATTTTCGGCTAAAACGTCAAGCATTGTTTTATTCTGTAGACAGTCTGCGGAGCGTGTGAATATAAGAGATGATTAGAGCCTTGGGAAACAACACCATCAATCTTTCTATGGAGTTTCTGTCTTTTGGTTTCTTTTGTGCATAAATTACTACTAGTTTAATTTTTATCTTAAATATTTCTTTTCTTTCTATTTCTACTAACGTTAACTTTCCTTTTATTCTTTAAATCACTAAAACAATCAATTTCCATGCAACTTTCCAGTTCCCACGTCTGAAGTTTACTCGATTTTCCCATCCCGAAATGGTGAACCCATCTTTTCGAAATCCCTGCCTCTGCCCACTGTCGCTCACAGAAATCGGGTTCTTTAACGAAGGGATAGACCATATCGAATTTCTATAATGATTGAATGTGAAATAAATCTAAGATCATACTGAATGAAGTGATATAACAAAAAATATTGTCGCTCAAAATTAATACAGATTTTTTGCTAAAACTGAATAAAACAAAAATAAAGTATTCCTACAGGCAATACCATCGTTGATTTCTTTCAATAATATAATGGTCTCGAAAGAGGATTTGTCTCCAGGAAAACCGTTATCATCACGTCTGCTTTCTATTCGTAGCTGCAGTGTATTATTTATATTGAATTTGACCTAACTATTTTGTTTTGAAATCTCTAGATGTATATTTAGGGCTCTGTAGCTTCTATATTTTATACGTTCACTGTAATATAGTATTAGCTAGTTTTTTTTAAGTTACCCACTACACATCCAATGCAGACATCTGCCTCCATTTATTTTAATTAAGATTAAGTTGTTTGAATCTATATAAATATCTTAATATTAAGTTTTCGCATTTAGATGAACGCTCACTGAATAAGTAAAACACTTTGTTATTTGAACTTTATCTTTATTACTCTCACTATATCAGTTTATGTGATACAATTTTTTAATTAGTCCCCTTAAAAAAAGCTATATTTTTATATTATAAAATAATTTATTTTTTAAAATTATTTATTTTATTTTTAATGAGAAACTTTTATAGTTATATAAATGATATGAGTATATGTTTAAGATCACTAGTTTCAAAAGAGTCAAATTACGCCACATAAATTGGAACGAAAAGGAATAATTTATAAAGGGGTGAGTTTGGTCAAATTTTTTCATAATTTGTGGAAAATGACTTACCCCCTAATTTCTGCACGCTCTTTCTCTTCCCCGCCCTCTCCTTTTCTCTACACTCTTTCTTCCCCCTCCCCCCAAAACGAACGTATTTCCAAGCCAGATCATTCTCATTTAGGGTGTGTTTGGTATGAACGAAAATATTTTTTAATTTTCTCATATTTTGTTGGCTTAAATATTTTGAAAAATATTTTCCTTATCAACTCATTTTCTTCCAATTGGAGGAAAATATTTTCCCTATCAAAAGAAGGGAAAATATTTTCCAAAACTCTTTTTCAACCTTCTCCACCTTATTTCCCATGCTCACCACCCCACCCTCACCCACCCCACCCCACCCCCCAACCACCCCAACCTCGCCCACTACCCACCCTAAATAGAACTATTATTAAGAGTACTTTCTTTCATGTTGTAGATACAATACTTTTTTTATTTCAACAAAATTAGTATATTCTTTTCATGATTCAGTAAAAGTATTTTTTTTCGTTTCAACAAAACGAGTACTTTTTTCATGATGTAAAAAAAAAATCTTTTATTTCAACAAAACGAGTATTTTCTTTTCATGATATAGAAAAAGTATTTTTTTTCATTTTAACAAACTAAGTATTTTCTTTTCCTGAAATAGAAAAAGTTTTTTTTTTTCAAAAAATGAGTACTTTCTTTTCATGATATAGAAAAAATATTTTCTTATTTCAACAAAGTGAGTATTTTCTTTTCATGATGTACAAAAAGTATTTTTTTTTTCATTCAACAAAATGAGTAATTTCCTTTTATGTTGTAGAAAAGATACTTTATTTTTCAACAAAATAAAGTATTTTCTTTTTAGTTATCAAGCTCAAATTTTAATGGTGTTCTTGTGCGAAAAAAGTAAAGTACCACATTAGTTCCTTTGGGTTTGTGTGAATTTTGAAAAGAATAATTAAATTTTTGAAGAAAATACAGTCCCGAGTGGGGGGAGGGGGGAGGGGGGAGAGGAAGGAGTACACAAAATATGGGGATTTTGGGGAAGGTAGGTTAAGGAGAGTAGCATAAAAAATTATTTTCCTAAAAAAATTTTATACTCTCTAACCAAACACTAGAAAATATTTTTCGGAATAAGTTTTCCACTCACCAACCAAACAAGGAAAAATAAGTGATACAATCACTCATTTTCCGGAAAAATATTTTCCATAAAAAATATTTTCCTTCGTACCAAACACACCCTTAATGGTATGTCATTAGTTAACTGTCTTCTAAGAATGAGGAGAGACTGATTTTTTAGAAATAGTGATTTATCTCGGGTAATTATTGAAGGCCTATGGACTTTTAAAGTCCATAACATGTTTAAATGGATATTTTGAAGAAGGACAACAAGATTCACGACAAAAAAATTTATTTTAAGGTCTAGAGTTATTTTAGTCCTTGTAAATCATAATTAAAACCAAAATATAAATAGTTCATTATATTTTCATTTTAGCTGATTTTTGGATGAATAGTTTAGGCTGCTTTTGTGAGTTGGGGAATAATCCTCTCATCTCTTCAATTCCCCTTAGATTGTAATCTTCTAATTGATTGCTAATTATTGCTTTCTTTAGTTGATTAAATCCATCCCTTCTTCTCTCTCTTTCCCTAATTTCTTATCTATCCCTTTAATTCTATGTTATCGTAAAAATATTTATTTTTTGTGATGAATACAGATAGAAATTGATTTAGTGTTTCTTTTCTTTTTTAGCTTTCCTTTAGATATACTATGTACTAGTCTTAGTGTACGTGCGTTATGCCTGTACCCTGTATAAATGAGATTTTTTTTTTTAAATAGCATAATTAATTATTTGAAAGATGTATTTGTGTTGCATCTCTTTATTTTTACTGTTTCGATTTGGTTCTAAAGTCAAAGAATTTGATAGCTTGCGGTCTTAGATAATAAGGATAATGATCATTGCGTGAACAAGTTAAAACAATTCTTTCATGTAAAATAATTTTTTTTTGTTTTTGAGTTCGGTCATAGTAAGCTTTTTTTTCGTCATTAAAAAAGAATATTTCTTTTGTCGATTGGAATTGAGATCATTCTGGAGCAAGCAGTCATGTAGCCATGTATTTTGTGATTTGGTTCATAGTGTATTCTAACTTCTAACAAATATCTTTTTTAAAAATTTGCATGCAGTAAATATATAATTTAATTATTCATTGTACGATCATATATGCTTTGAATATTCTTGGCTCATTGTTTTGGAGAAAATTGGCAAATAAGTATATTTTTATAATTTTCTAAATTTTTTAGCACGCGCACGAAAAATAAAGCTACATATCAATCGTGAGATTACTCCATATCAATTGTTACTTTGTGTCTAATTTTTGGAGCATGCTCCTAAAAGAATCATCAATAATAATAATAATAATAATAATAATAATAATAATAATAATAATAATAATAATAATAATAATAATAATAATAATATTTAAACAAGTAAATTTTTGTAGTATTACTTCGCGTTGATGATGGCAAGGTTTTGTGGCTAGTTTTTTTGTGGCTTTTTAGCTTCGTGTGAGATTTGTAGCTTTAAAGGATTTGTTATATTGCCTAACGAAGAGAGATAATCTAAGTTGAGGAATTTATTATATATTGTAGTCCTAAATATTAGGCTAAGTATTAATTGAAGTTGATTTGAAAATCCTAAATATTACGAAATTAATTTGAATTATAATTTAATCCCTTGTGAAATCTATTTTTAAAGGATAAAAAAGGCGAACGACATTTCGCTAAAGGCGTTCATGCTTTTAATATAGTATAGATATAGATATAGATAGATAGATATAAATGTAGACTAGTTGTCACAATCTAGTACTACTAATTAATTTTTAATTCTTTTGCCGTTTCACTTCCTTTCTCTATCTCTGCATGTTTGAGCCAATTATAAATCTGGGAATCGTAAAAAAACGTTTTAGTCCTGGTAATCCATATCTAATCCGGGTGGTGGCCTGATTTTCTTAGTGATAAGGTTCTTGAACTTTCAAAAGAAAAAAAAAATGGGATTGTGTTTGTTACGTAGACAAATAAAGACATTAACATAAACCCACAATAATTTGTTTGTTATCTTGAAGTAACCGTTAATTTATTTTTATTACACTAATGTTGATGAATTTGTAAGGTGTTTAACTTTTAGACGGTGATAATATAAAAGAATTTTCACATTATCTTATCACATAAATAATAACTAAATAGGTATTCGAGATTAATAACCTAAATATTGTGCTATTTGTCATTATGCCCCTTTACAATTTTAAAATTAAGAAAATGACTTTTAGATCTCTTATGTATAAAAGATTTACGATTAAATTTTAATCTCGCATGTATAAAAATAGAAATAGGATCATAAAACTAAAAATAAGTTTGTAAAGAGTCACAAAACTAATTGACCCCCTAAAAACTAAGCCAGATAATCTATTACAATAAGTTCGAATATATTAAAGCGGTTTTCACCATGTTAAATGGGAAAAAATAAAAAATAGCGAGATTTTATAATTGGTAAATGAAAAATAGTCACAGTTTCAAAAGTAATCGAAACTTAGCCACTTTTTCTGTTGAAATTACATATAAAGAAGAAGATATTGATCACAAATTTGATCGAGAAACATATTTGCCTATTGACGAAGAGAAGAAAAGTCCATGGTCTTCGATTGCTAAAGTGAAAAGAGGTTAGTTGTTTAAGTTTCAAAATACAAATAAGACTTAGGACTATCTGATCAATATGGGTCTGTGAGAAATGACAATTCTACCCTCATAGTTGTCCACCAATTTTGAGCAACAGATATATCCCAGAATATTCTAGAATCACTACAGTTGTAATCAATTATTTCTTTGTATATAATTTATTTTGTAATAGGACAAATACTGTTAGTGGAGTAGAATTTGTAGGAGGACACGTATAGGTATAGTACATAGGATAATTTATATATATCAGCTACATTGTGCAGAGAATTATTCATTCAATACAATACACCAATCCAAGAATTGACTTTTCAATATTATCCACTCTTACATGGTATCAGAGCAGGTGGATTAACCTGCTTATTCTGAAACCTTCTTCATTTTTTTTTCTTCTTCATAATTTTTTGTTCTTACTCTTGTTCAAGATGGGAGAAACTATTGAATCTTCAATCACTACTTCAGTTGCTGGGGCTGATTCATCCAAGATGGGAGTGATTGATTCATCTAATTCTTTCTTTATTCATCCGTCTGATTTTCCTGGTATGAACCTTGTCTCCCCAGCCTTTGATGACAGGAGCTATGCGGCTTGGTGTAGAGCTGTTGCCATAGCTCTTTCAGTCAAGAACAAGCTGGGCTTTATAGATGGAGCTCTTTCTGCTCCACATGAGAGTTCTGGTCTTCAAGGTGCTTAGGCCAAATGCAATGACATAGTGCTTTCTTGGTTGCTTAACTCTCTATCAAAAGAGATGGCAGAAAGTGTGCTCTACTCACACAATACAAAGGACCTGTGGAATGATTTAGAAGATAGATTTGGTCAGACAAATGGGGCTAAACTTTTACAGCTGCAAAAGGAACTAAGTGTTGTGGTTCAAGAAAATTCTAGTGTGTCAAGTTATTTCAATGGCTCGACAATCTAAGTTACCTTTTCCAAGTAACTCTATTACTTCTAAGTCTATTTTTGAATTGATACATATCGACACATGGGGTCCATACAACACTGCCACCTACGATGGATACAAGTATTTTTTTACTATTGTTGATGACCATAGTAGGGGAACTTAGACACATCTACTTAACACAAAATCAAATATTTTTCCAATTTTACAATCATTTTTAGCTATGGTAGAGAGTTAACTTCACAGTAAAATTAAAGTTATACGTTCAGATAATGCACTTGAGCTTGGAACAGGGAATGCACAAGCATAATATATTTTGAAACAAGGAATTCTACATCAAACAAATTATGTTGGAACTCCTCAACAAAATGGAATTGTGAAGTAAACATAAATACCTATTAGAGACTTCCAGGGCTTTACTATACCAATCACATCTGCCTATCCAATTTTGGGGAGATTGTGTATTGACTGCAACACATTTGATTAACAGGTTCCCTTCAAAGGTTCTTAAATTTAAAACACCTTATGAGGTTCTGTTCAAAGCTAAGCCTAATTATTCTAGACTTAAGTGTTTTGGATGTTTATGCTTTATTGCTACTATATCATCTCACATAACTAAGTTTGATTCTAGAACTTTGTCTTGTATTTTCTTGGGATATCTGCATGGTAAGAAAAGATATAAAGTCTTAAATTTGACCACAAAGAAGACCTTTGTTTCAAGGGATGTGGTTTTTCATGAGGATATATATCCTTTTGCTTCTATCAACAGTGAAAAGGCTCACAAGTCAATTTTTCCTACTTCAACTATTTTAGAAAGGAGTTTTGAGGTTCCAGATTTCTCTTCTATCTCTCTTATCAACACATCAGACAGTTATCAACAATCAACCAATCACATGGATTCAGAGTACTCATAATTTCCTACACCAATTGCAAGTCCACAACCTGGGAGTGGGGGTCACAGAAATTCACCTATTGGAGTCAGGAAATCTCTCAGAACTCATAAAACTCCATCTTACTTAAATGACTATGTTACAAATATAGTGCAATTAACAGATGTCAGCACATCATATTTTCTTAATGTAACGATCCAACTTGTCATTTTAAGAATTAATGCCCCGTTCAGTGACTTAAGGTCTTGAGCAGCTTCGCAATATGTATTATGACCCGCGGGTGTGGTCGAGTTTGATTTACTAAAGATTCGCAATTAAATTAAAAGAACAATTCTTATTTAGAAGTTTAAATGGAAAGAGTTGAATGGAGAGTTGACTTTTGAGTAAACGACTCCGGAATAGAATTTTGATGATATCAATAGCTCCGTATGGTAATTTTGAACTTAGGAGCGTGTCCGAAAATTATTTGGAGGTCCGTAGTGGAAGCAAGCTTGAAATGGCGAAAAAAATTAAATTTTGGGAAGTTTGTCCAGGGGGTTGACTTCTTGATATCAGAGTTGAAATATTATTCTGAAAATTTGAATAGTTTTGTTATGTCATTTATGACTTGTGTGCAAAATTAGAAGTCATTCCGGATTGATTTGATATGTTTCGGCACAAGATATAGAATTTGAAAGTTCAAAATTCATAGATTTTGATTTGAGATGCGATTCGTCGTTTTGATGTTGTTTGATATGATTTGAGGCCTCAAGTAGGTCCGTATTATGTTATGAAACTTGTTGGTATGTTCGTACGGAGTCCCGAGGGCCCCGGGTGTGTTTCGGATGCTTAACGGATTAAATTTGGAGGAGGAGCTAAAGCAGCTCGGCTGCTGGTGTGATCGCACCTGCGCGAAAAAGGGCCGCAGGTGCGAGCTTGCGGATGCGAGGAATGATTCGCAGAAGAAAAAATGCATGGGCTGTCCAGGCACCGCGGGTGCGAAGACCGCGGGTGCAAAAACAGTCATCGCGGGTGCGAAGACCGCATGTGCAAAGAAATCACCGCGGATGCGAAGACCGCAGGTGCGAAGAAATCACCGCGGATGCAAATACCGCAGGTGCGAAGAAATCACCGTGGATGCGAAGACCGCATGTGCGAAGAAATTACTGCGGATGCAAAAATCCTGGACAGAATGTTAAAAACAGAGGGGGTTCTGAGTTTTGCCATTTTTGGACCTTCAAGCACGGTTTTTGGGGCGATTTTGAGAGAGAATTCAAGGGAAACTTGAGGTAAGTCACTTGTGATCATTTCTACTACATAATATTAAATTATCATCGACTAATCTGACTAGATTACATATTTTTGAGGTGTAAATCGTGGGTTTGAACTTAGGGATTTGAAAATAAGATTTGAAGATTTGGAGGTCGAGTTGAGGTCGGATTTTGGTAAAAATGGTATGGTTAGACTCATGGTTGAATGAGCTTTCGGATTTTATAACTTTTGTCGGATTCCGAGGTGTGGGCCACACGGTCGAGTTTTGAGCTAATTTCGGATTTTTTGTTGGAAAATTAGTATTTTCTTATGAAATTAATTCCAATAAATTTTATTGACTGGATCGAATTATTTGTGGCTAGATTCGAGGTGTTTGGAGGTCAAATTCAAGAAACAAGATGATTATGGAATACTGGCATAACTTCAAAAAGGTAAATGTCTTGCTTAACTTCGAGTGGGGGAAATTTTCCTTAGGCATTGAGTCTTATGTGCAACTTGGGTAATTGAAAATCATGTACGCGAGGTGACGAGTACGTACTTGGTTTATATGTGCAAATTTTATTGGGTTCAAGTCTTGAGCATATTGTGTAGTAAATTGGATAATTGTTGGCATATATTTATTCATTTACTTGTCGTGCCTAAACCCTTGTTGTTGACTCTGTTGTTATATGACAATGTGATGTGATTGTGATTTGATTATTTATGAAATTTCGTGAATCTGCTGGTTGATAATTATTGGAATTTAATTTAATTTTGAATTTTCCTCTCTACAAATAATTAATTAAATGAGCTTAAGAAGAGGTGTTTATATAATTATTGAAAATTAAATTTAATGAAGACTTTGCTTTATGTCGAGTAATTTCTATCTCTATTGATTATTTTTGGGTGTTGTGCACCTTATGGCCGAGCCATGGGCTCCTTATTGTGGGAAATAATGTATTGTTGATTTCTGTGGCAAGTTGTAATATTTGAGCACTTGATGTGCAATTTGTGATATGTTGTAAGATTTGAGCACCTGATGTGCAATTTGTAATATATTGTAAGATTTGAGCACTTGATGTGCAATCTGTGATATGTTGTAAGATTGAGCACTTGATGTGTAATCTGTGATATGTTGTAAGATTTGAGCACTTGATGTGCAATTTGTGAAATGGTGTAATATTTGGCACTTGAGGTACAAGTTATATTATGCTGTGATATTTGGGCACTTGAGGTGCGATTTGTGAAATATTGTGATATTGACACGCATGCAGTGAGTTAAGGGTTGCTTGAAATGCGTGGCTAGTAAGGAAACTATTAGAAGTCATGCGATGATATAAGATCAGGGTGTTGAAACGCATGCGGTGAGATAAGGGTGGCTTGAAACGCGTGGCTAGTAGGGGAACTACTAGAAGCCATGCCGTGTGATAAGGGTGGCTAAAAATGCGGGATGCTATTTCGGAAAAAAATAATTTCTTTAAAATTAAATGTGAAGGCTCCCGCGGTGATATAAGAAAATGAGATATTGTGAATTTATTTATGATTTGGGACTACGAGGCGGTACCTCGGGAGTGCCCTTTTGTTGATATTTCTCTATGGCTGCACTTGCCTTTGGTTATTTTATTTTTTCAAAATTTATAAATTTTTGTGTTTTTCGTGATGTATTATTTCACCTAATATTAAGTGTTTTGTATTTCTTGAGGTATTGTGTTGACCTCGAATTTTTCGTACGAGACTTTGTATTTTTGGGTTATACTTGCTTTGATGATTGAGTTGTTTTTAAATTAAAAAAATTCTAATATGTTTTAAATTTAATAAATTTTTTATCCAAATCAGTAGTTTATCTGATATTTCATTTTATTTGAAATGTTATTTTTCTCCACCCAAATGATTCTAAAATAAATTCATTCATTTATTGATTTCTTATTTGATTTAAAAATTTTCTAACCTTACATTATTGTAAAATATATTGATCATGTGGATCTTATATACATTGAGGTTATTGGAACGTGAGTTGTCCGTGGAGTTGAGATATGAAATGAGGGCACGAGGTGCCGGAAAAATATGATGATTTAATTATGGGCACGAATTGCCGTGGAGATATGAAAAATGGGCTGAGACCCGTGTTTATGAAAAATATGAAAATGGGCTGAGACCCGTATTTTTATGATTTTGAAATGAGGTATCACATGGTGACTTTTTAATCAAAAGAATTATATTCAAAATATTTATTTGAAAGGATTTTTATTCGTAAGAATTATATGTGAAAGATAATTAATTGATGAACTTGATTTAACTGGGTGTAATTGTATTTATTAATTATTGAGCGATATTAAATGGTAATCTTATTGTCTTACTGTGCATATCATTGGTTGTTTTATGTTGCCTTGTTGTGATATCACTGGTTGAGTTGTTGTTATCATTGCTAGTTATTTTCCAATACTATTAAATACTACTATATTGCACAGGATATTAGACTAGTGAGTGTCTTGACTGTACCTCGTCTCTACTCCATTGAGGTTAGTCTTGATACTTATTGGGCACCGCTGTGGTATGCTCACTCTACACTTATGCACATTTTGTGCAGAGCCAGGTATTGAAGATAACAGACTTGAGCAGAGTTAAAGCGAGATCGTAAGGATTCAAGGTAGAGTTGCTTGGTCGTCACAGTCCCTTGGAGTCCTTTCATTCCATTGTACTGTTAACTTGTAATCAAACAGTATTGTATATTCGGTCCTCGTGATCATTCTATGTATTCGGTTAGAGTTCATGACTCAGTACTACCAGTCTTGGGAGGTTGTATATTGTAATTATTTTCGCTGTTAGTTTTGATTATTTATTTAATTCAAAAAACAAATGGCTTCAAAAATGCAATGGAAATCGGCTTACCTAGTCTTAGAGACTAGGTGCCGTCACGACTCCTGTGGTGGAATTTTGGGTCGTAACACTTTCTCCTGTAACACATGTTTCCTACTCATTTTCTACACTTTCAAACTCAAACCAATCTTTCTTAAAAGCTCTTTCAAGTGTTGAAGAACCACTAACCTTCACTCAAGCAGCTTATTACCCAAGATGGCAAGAGGCAATACAGAAGGAAATTGAAGCTCTTATCCAGAATGAGACTTGGGAAGTTGTTGAACTCCCTCAAGGAAAAAGGGACCTGCCATGAAAATAGATATATATATAAGGTTAAGCAACATCAAGATGGGAGTATTGAACTCTTAAAAGCACGATTGGTAATTAGAGGTGATGTGCAACGTCAGGGAATAGATTTCAATGAGACTTTCTCTCCGGTGGACAAAATAACAACTATTCGATGTCTATTAGCGACTACCTCTGTTTTAAAAGACGTTTCTGGGGCGAGTCCCGGGGCGAGGCGTACCAAAAATGCCCCGGGGCGATGGTGTGGGGCGAAAGTCTCAAGAGGCATACGCCCTGCAATTTGGGGCGTACGTTCGGGCGTTCGGGGCATACACCCGGGCGTTCGGGGTGCGTTATTTTAGTAAGGAGTAAGCCCCAGAGACTTTTTCAAATTAAAACAAAATTTGTTGAATTGGTCTTTCATATAATACCCAAATTCTCAAAAGTCAGTTTGGTAATTACTCAAAAGGTTTAAAAAGGAATTCAAAAGTAAAGATCTTTTTTATTGATTTAAGCCCTAATTCATGATTTTTCTAATTTTTTATCTTGTCCGCTAGTTTTTTAATATCTTCCAAAAGCAACGAATATTTAATTTTTTTTACAAATACAAAAAGAACTACATTTTTCTTTATAGCAACAAATTCAAAGTTCAAATTGCAGGTTAATCATCCTTTTTGTTCCTCCATATAGAAAACTTTATTCTTTTAAACTCAAATTACTTGTACTTGTAAGTAACGTATAATAGATTGTTTTGATTAGTTTTTTGTGGGGATAGAGCACACATATATATAGTTTTCTTCAATTTTTATGTAATTTTACCTGTTTATAAATATTAACTGTCATTATATTATTTTATAAAATATTAAAAATTAAAATACCTATCGGGCTTACGCCCCGCGTCTCGAGGCTTACGCCCCGCTGAGGCATATGTAAAACGCCCCGCCTTACGCCCACGCCTTTTAAAACACTGGCCACTACTATGAAAAAAGGATGGGGATTATACCAACTAGACGTCAATAATGCATTCTTATATGGTGACCTAAATGAAGAAGTCTATATGAAGTTTCCAGCTGGTATAGATCCACCAACACCGAGACATGTATGCAAATTTAAAAAATTACTTTATAGACTTCGGCAAGCATCAAGACAATGGCACTTTAAACTCACGGGAGCTCTGAGTTTTAAAGGTTACTTGCACTCACTAAATGACTACTCCTTATTTTTTAAAAGGAAAGACACTTCAATTTCTATTATAGCAGTGTATATTGATGACATAGTGTTAACTGGGAATGATACAAAGGAACTGAATGCTTTAAAAATCTTCCTTGATCAAGTGTTCAAAATTAAGGATCTCAGAAGCTTACATTACTTCTTAGGAATGGAAGTTCTTCGAGAGCCGACTGATTTGAAAGTGAGAAAATTCACTTTGGACTTGCTGAAGGAATTTGGTTGTATAGACAAACAACCAGTCTATTCACCTTTAGACCCGACACAAAAGCTTCAAGCTAATACTAGAGCAGTCATCTCCAATCCCACTTTGTATCGCCATCTGATTGGCAAACTCAACTACCTCACCCACACAAGATCGGATCTTTCCTTCACCATTATGTAGGATCCAAGACAATCACATCTCGAAGTTGTACTGAGAGTTCTTCGCTACCTGCTCAAATACCCAGGACTGGGGCTTTTCATAACTGCTTCACCATCTTTCAAGCTTCAAGATTTTTGCGACTCACATTGGGGAACATGTTCAGATTCACGAAAATCAGTAAGCGACTTCTATGTCTCCCTGGGATCTTCCCCAATTTCTTGGAAATCCAAGAAACATGCTTCAATTTCTCCTATCTCTACCGAAGTAGAATACATGTCGATGTGAAGGGTTGTAGTAGAGATAACTTGGTTGATTCCACTCTTTGACGATATTTCAGCACCAATCACCCTTCCGGTTCCGCTTCACTCTGATAGCCAAGCCGCAATTCACAAAGCGAAAAAATCCTGTCTTTCACGAAAGGATGAAATATGTTGAAATCGATTGTCATTTCGTGAGACAGCAGTTCCTCGCTGGTTTTATTTCACTCTCCTTTGAAAGATCAGATTCTCAATTAGCGGATTTGTTTACAAAATCACTCACCGGGCCGAAACATCACACCTTACTGTGCAAGTTGGGTGTTTTCTCAACCGCTCCAACTTGAGGGGGATGATGAAATTACATATGAAGAAGAAGATATTGATTACATGTGTAAAGATAAAATCTGAACAAAAATACCCTAAAAAATCCGAAAAAATTCCAGCATAATATGCTGGAATTTGAATTTTTACATATGAGATTCCAGCATAATATGGTGGAATTTCACAACGTGTTGGAGTTCCAACATAATATGCTGGATGTTTATACGTAGGAGCTTCATAATCCCGCATATTATGCTGGAACTTTTCGTGTGCCGGAGTTCCAACATAATATGCTGGAAGTTTATACACATGAGCTCCATAATCCAGCATATTATGCTGAAAGTTTTCGTGTTTCAACAAAATAGTGGTTATTTTTTAATAACTTTACAAACGCGAGCTATTTTTCAATAACATGTCCGAAACCGGCTAGCATGTGCTATTTTCACATATTAAATTCACATTAAAACGCTTGGCACGAGGCCAATGGCTAACCTCGCTGTCATTTAAAAAATATTTTCTCTTAGTTAGGTTAAAAATTTTGTGCTTTACACCATAATAAGTTTTCAAACAATGTTAATCATAACTAAGTCGGATAGGTGTGTGCATTTGCCTGTTTAATTGGTTGCTCTTTTTTATGTCCATGATGGTCTTAAATAGTGAATCAACGTACATGTGATTTGTTATTTTAATCATACGTAATCATCTGCTCTCGAGTCTTGGGAGATCTATCTTTGTACCTTCTAGGTTTCACTTTTTTAAGTTTTATGTGGAGGTAACTAATTCTTTAGTTCCTTTTATGTTAGCAACAGCAAAAAAAAAAAAATGGTCCAAAATATTTGTCATTTTAGAAAACTAAAATAACATAAATACTTTTTCCAATTTCACCTTTACTACTCCAAGGTGGCATAAAATCACTCATTACCCATTCAAGATGGTGCAACGACAAAGCTAATATCGCACGATAATTCTAATCTCATACCGCAATACAGACTAACTCTAACATTTTCCTTCTCAATTATAAGTGGTGGACTTCTAATTTGCAAAGATTAAAATGAAAATAAAAAATTTTAAAGAGGGAATTAATATCATCTACTCAAAATAACTTCTAGTAAAGTGCAAATATGGGAAAAATATGAAAGAGGGAATCAAATATACTCAAATTATGTATTTAGGCCAAAAACTAATATAAAGTTTATTGTTGAAGAACCATTTTCAAGTTCATCTGGAAAATTTATAAATAACTAGTTTCACCGATCGACAACTTAAAAGGATTATAAGCAAAATTATTATTAATATTACGTTTCCCCCAAAATGAAACACACTAAATTGTTTACGAGAGAAAAAAATGTTTAGCATTCTCTTTCATAATCGATCCTTGTACTATCAAAGAGATGTGATTCCCACTCACAATCCTTTGTGAGCCTGTAAAGCCATACATTTTATTAAGTTAAAGTTATATGTATTGTCGGTATAATATTATTTAAAAGGTATTTGCAAGTCACAGTTTAATGTGTTATCCGTCAATAACATATTCATAGAATAAATGAGTAATTAAACTATGTACAATATATTACACTATCCACGTATACAACTTAATTCATATTTTATTAGGGTTGGCATAGTATATAAGGAAAGGATGGAGTCAAGGGCGGCTCCATAAAATTAGTGGCCTAAATCAAAATTTTAACAAGAGACTTTATACTTTTATTATTAGTATATGCAAAAAAGTTAGTGTGCCATTTTTTCATACTTGTTGTTTATAGTATAACATTTTTAAATGAGAAAAAGCCTTTGACTTCACATAATTATAATATTACTATTTATATTAGAAAGGAATAATTTAAATAAATAAGATATTAGACATGTATTTGCAATATGTTATGTTTGATATTATTGTAAAAAATATGTCACACCTCCTTTTTCCCGAAGGGGGGAATTAGGAGAGTTTTTCCAATTTAAATGACATTAATCGAAATGGGATTATTTATTTATTTCAGAGTCGCCACTTGGAATAATTTATGGTGTCCCAAGTCACCGGTTTATTTTAAATCCCAAATCGAGGAAATATTTACTCTGTTTTAAAGTCTGCGAAACCAGAAGATCGGGTAAGGAATTCTGTTAACCCGTGAGAAGGTGTGAGGCACTCCCGAGTTTCATGGTTTTAGCACGGTCACTCAACTATTAATAATTGGCCTAATTATCTGATTTATTACATGTTTAAAATCTATTGTGCATTTTTAACCTTTTAAACCGCTTTTAATTATTTATGGAATCTGTTTGAACAAGTTGCGATGTTGCACACTCGTTGTTTTTGAACACATTGCGAATCGTGTCACATGAAATGCACCCGCGCTTTACAACATGTTTGTTTTTATTATTATTTGAAGTTATGGTCGGGTCACATGAAATGCACACCCGAATTGAAATTTACGTATCGTGACCATGCCACGGGAACCGTATCCATAGTCATGATGATTTATTATTAATTGCGACTAAAGCAACTAGCGATGGTTTATAAGTTGTTTAATTACCTAAGCTTGAGATTATTGTGAGGTCATGAATTATGGATATGACATTGTTGGAAAAGTGTAATTTTAAGTTAAACATACATTCTAACAACACAATTAGACAAAAAAGAACGTAAGCAAAATAATAGGAAATGCTCTCAAGCCCAATTTCTTTTCTAACTTCAAATAAACTTCCTCGACCAAACCCCTTTTCAATTTTATCAACTTGAGCCTAACTCACTGTGTGCTTCTAATTTCAGGCAAGATTGCCACAACAAACCATTTATATTTAAAACCAACATAAATCCAAATTCTTTCCCTAATTAACCAACACAATAGCTCAAGTTAAACAATAAAAAAAAATTATCAAGCAAGTTCAAGATAATAGTGACTTAACTACCAACTAGACATGAAGGCTAAACTAAAAACAACAGCATACTATATCCCTGCGGCGCACCAAATGCCTAAATCAATTTCAACTCACGTCGTTTCCTTCGCCATTTCATTTACCGGATAAGTCACGAAGCTTTCAGTGATAAAAGTCAAAGTTGCATTGAAATATCAATTCATCCTATTCATTGTCACGAATTAAGATATTTAACCAAATAATGAAACTAAGACAGCAAATGCAAATAAACCAACATAACAGAATACCAAAATCAATCAAAATCCTTCACCAAACCAGAATAATGAGATGAAATAAGATGAAGGTTTGAAAAGTGCACCTTTACTGTTGCACTCTTTGAAAGACTGTATTAATGAAAAAAAATACCGAACAAATCCTTAAACGAGCAGATGAACCTGCGACTGGAGACCTCGATCGGCGGCCTCGAAGCTCGCAATCCTTCAAAAATCAGACCACAAAAATAAAACCTCTATTTCGTATGGAAAAGAAAAGAGAGATGATTTATTTCTTTTTGAACTAGAGCCTCATGGAGAAATTGGATTGAGAAGGGGAAAACGTGGTTAATGATTGGTAAGGATGAAAGGCTGCGGTTTGGATATGAATTTAGTTGCAAAATCAGAGAAGGGGATGGAAAACTTCCTTCTGCTGCGCCGCTATCGATTTTCTCACGTCCCCTCCATTTTTCTATTTGATCCCCTCCTAGACTTCTTTCGTTCCCTTTCTTTTGGTTTCTGCCTCCCCCGTTTTTTTCTTTTTTTTATGGTTAGCTTTAGGTCTGTATATATAATGTGTGTGGGCAAAGTCTTGGAGAGAAAAAATTCAGATCATCAAAAATGTGTGAATGGATAAAATATCCAAAATAAGGTGCCGGTGATTATTCTGTTAGAAAAATCACGTGAGGGGGAGAGAATATGCCTTATGAGTTAGTTATTTTGGGATAGGGAGGAATCTTGACTAAAAGACAAAAACTCAACAAGAAGACAAAAGAGTTGGCACAATTTGATTGGTTCTTTATTCTTTTTTTTATTTTCTTGTAAATGATAATAAACAAAAATTAAAATATTATTCCTACTAAATTGAGATAGCAAAATCAAATATTAACTAACTACTTCCAGTCTAGGAACTATTAAAAAGCAATTTCAAAATTACTAACATACTAAAAATAAGAGGAAAACATATTTTTGTGTGTTTTCTTTTCTTTTGCCAATTAGAACAAAATTGTATACTCTATCATTATGAAGCGTTTTTGTTGATTTTCAATTTATCTAAAATAAACCTATAAAAAGGTGAAATAAAATTAAAATATTAAGATTAAACTTAAAAACTATTTAAATACTAAAAAGTGAGTGAAAATTCAAATATGGTCAAAAATTAGGTGCTCACATTTGCCCCTCTTTGCTCGGAAACTTGAACAATTTTCAAGCAAAGACAAAGTGAGCCGTGTGACTAATATTTTGACCATATCGTTATTCAAAAGAGGAAGAAAATAAAAGAAAAAGGTGCAACCGAGTCCTGGTTTTGGACAACCTACATATCCCGGGTTATAATGGAATTAGGTCGCGTGTAGTTCAAAGAGAATGATGGAGTGTGTGGAGAGGATGAGAGAGTCGAGTGAGGTACCGTTCCGTCGAGGTTCCAGCCCGTGATCCCTGCCATTACATCATGAATTGAAAGCAAAAATTACAAAAAAAAATACAAGATCCTATCTACTTCTTGTCTTGAATCTTCCTTGAATCTCCACTTGATCCTTCAATATGAAACTGAAAATTCACCCCATTCTTCAGGTGGGCATCCTGCTGACTTGAATTTGAAGAAAACTGGAAGTTGACCCTATTCTTCAGGCGGGCACCCTGCTGCTTGCACTTGAAATAAACTTGAACTTGCGGTAGGCTTGAGCTTGCAAACCTTATTCTTCAGGTGGCTCGCGCTACTTCTGATTTGAATTGAAAAATTGGACATTGCCACTATTCTTCAGGCAGGATCCTTGTTCTCTCTGACTTGAACTTGAAAACTAAAAGTTGACCCTGTTCTTTCGGCGGGCTCCTGATGCCTCTCAAACTTGAACTTGAAATAAATTCCCTCATTCTCCAGGTAGGCGCCAAATGCTGACATAAAACCTGAAATGAATTCCCTCGTTTTTCAGGTGGGCGTCTGATGCTGACTTAAAACCTGAAATGAATTCCCTCATTTTCCAGGTGGGTGCCTGATGTTGACTTAACACGGAAATGAATTCCCTCGTTCTCCAGGTGGGCGCCTGCCACTGACTTAATACTTGCAATAAATTTTCTCATTCTCCAGGTGGGCGCCAGATGACTTAAAACGTGAAATGAATTCCCTCGTTCCCGGCGCCTGATGACTTAAAACTTGAAACGAATTCCCTCATTCTCCAGGTGGGTGCCTGATGACTTAAAACTTTAAATAAATTCCCTCATTCTCCAGGTGGGCGCCTAATGACTTAAAGCCTGAAATGAATTCCCTTATTCTCCAGGTGGGCGCCTGCTACTGACTTGAACTTGAAATGAATTCTCTCATTCTCCAGGTGGGCGCCTGCGACTGACTAAAAATAAATTCCCTCATTCTCTAGGTGGGCGCCTGCAAGTGACTTTAACTTGAAATGAATTCCCTCATTTTCCAGGTGGGCGCCTGCTACTGGCTTGAACTTGAAATGAATTCCCTCGTTCTCCAGGTGGGCGCCTGCAACTGACTAAAAATAAATTCCCTCATTCTCTAGGTGGGCGCCTGCGACTGACTTTAACTTGAAATGAATTCCCTCGTTTTCCAGGTGGGTGCCTAATGACTTAAAACTTGAAATAAATTTCCTCATTCTCCAGGTGGGCGCCTGATGACTTAAAACTTGAAATAAATTCCCTCATTCTCTAGGTGGGCGCCTGATGACTTAAAACTTGAAATAAATTCCCTCGTTCTCCAGGTGGGCGCCTGATGACTTAAAACTTAAAATAAAATCCCTCATTCTCCAGGTGGGCGCTTGGTGATTGACTTTAACTTGAAATGAATTCCCTCGTTCTCCAGGTGGGCGCCTCATGACTTAACACTTGAAATAAATTCCCTCATTCTCCAGGTGGGCGCCTGCCACTGACTTAATACTTGCAATAAATTCCCTCATTCTCCAGGTGGGCGCCTGATGACTTAAAACTTGAAACGAATTCCCTCGTTCTTCAGGTGGGCGCCTGCTGCTGACTAAAAATAAATTCCCTCATTCTCCAGGTGAGCGCCTGCGACTGACTTTAACTTGAAATGAATTCCCTCGTTCTTCAGGTGGGCGCCTGATGACTTAAAACTTGAAATTAATTCCCTCATTCTCCAGGTGGGCTCCTGATGACTGACTTTAACTTGAAATGAATTCCCTCGTTCTCTAGGTGGGTGCCTGATGACTTAACACTTGAAATAAATTTTCTCGTTCTCCAGGTGGGTGCCTGCCACTGACTTAATACTTGCAATAAATTCCCTCATTCTCCAGGTGGGCGCCTGATGACTTAAAACTTGAAATGAATTCTCTCGTTCTCCAGGTGGGCGCCTGTTGCTGACTAAAAATAAATTCCCTCATTCTCCAGGTGGGCGCCTGCGACTGACTTTAACTTGAAATGAATTCCCTCGTTCTTCAGGTGGGCGCTTGATGACTTAAAACTTGAAATAAATTCCCTCATTCTCCAGGTGGGCGCCTGATGACTTAAAACTTGAAATAAATTCCCTCGTTCTCCAGGTGGGGCGCCTGATGACTTAAAACTTAAAATAAAACCCTGCATTCTCCAGGTGGGTGCATGTGCTGACTTAAAACTGAAATTGAATTCCCTCGTTCTCCAGGTTGGTGCCTGCAATCATGACAACACAGACAAAACAAAGAAAATTTTTTGCCCCAGTTTATGCCAGGAACATTCTTGAGTGTTTGTTGAATCCCATTATCCAGGAGGGTCTTGAATATTTTAAACTAGATCCTATTATCCAGGAGGGTCCTGCAAACCTGAAATTAAATCTCATTATTCAAGAGGGTCCTGAACAGTTAAAATTAACTCCCATTATCTAGGAGGGTCCTGAAAACTTAAAACTGAACTTATCTAGAACATGCTTTCCTCATGGAGGATTCCTGGCAAAGCAAACAAGATTTCTTGCCCCTGCTTAAAACAAAGAAAATTTTGTCAGTTTGAAAATGTGGCGGTTAGTTTGTGGCATCCTCGCTGAAAGTGCCTGCTTCTGCCACTACCCTTCTTCATTTTGATTAGCTGCTTCGGGCTATAAAGAATTGTTTGACCTTTTGATCGGACCTCGACCACAAAATCTCTGAATGACTTGAATCCCTTACACTCAACTCGTCGTATGGCACTTTCATTCTGACAATTGTTGAACCTTTGCATTTCCTACAAATTCACGAATCACTTGACCACCTGAACTTCAGTTACCACCGCATTGCTCGTTCTAAATCATGTCACTTGTGATGTGCCTGGCCGAATTTCGCTTGGTGCAAATAAAAAGCTAGTAATGAGCTTTGAAGTCCTTTCTTGCTTGCTTAACAAAGACTAATTTGACATAGACGTAGAAAAATAGACCCAAAAGAAACGAAGCGGAGTGACTTCGAGAATTAGGAACAAAAATGAAAAAACAGAGATGACTATTTAAAGAAAAATGGAAAAGAGACTTATCTGAATGAAGCAACTGGCTCCAATGATCATGACATGCATTTCGGGTTGATTAGCCTAATCCATCTAACTAATCACATTTCAGTTCATGCCATGTCTTCATACTTCAAAACCGGAGTTTCCATAGTTCAATTTCTCTATAAAGTCATGAACCTCATTCGGCTTGTAATGCCCCGAGGGGTTTTCACCAGCAAGCCTCTCTCAACTCACTGTCTCCTTACAGTGCCCGTAAGGGTTTGTACCAATAAGACTCTCTCATTTGAATTTTCTCTCGACTCACCATCGCCTTATGGTGCCCGTGAGGGTTTTCACCAATAAGACTCTCTCATTTGAATTTTCTCTCGACTCACCATCGCCCTATGGTGCCCGTGAGAGTTTTCACCAATAAGACTCTCTCATTTATTCACTTTTCCTTGTGCCCATGAAAAAAGGTGCTACCCATGATGTAAATCATACCTCCATCTCACTTGACTCGGCATCCTCAAAGTTGATCAGAATGTCTTTTTTTTGGACTGTAGTATAGGTTTTGGACAGGGTTAGAAAGAAAGGGTGGCATGCAGGATCAAAATAATTTAAGATGAAGGGGTTCAAAATTACAACTTTTGGAATCAAATCTTTTTACAAAACTAAAACTTCTTCCCCAGTTTCTTCGAATCTGGGTAATTTTGGATTTTTATTTTGATAGGACCGAACCTGTAAGGCTGCCTACGTATCCTTAAAAGGAATCAGGTCGAACGTAGTTCAAACTAGTAAAAGTTGTTTTGTTTTTTGTTACTTTGCTTTTCTTTTTCTTTTTCTCCTTTTTTTTCTCTTTTATTTCTTTTGCTTTTCTCTTTTTTTTCTTTTTTTTTTCTTTTCTATTTCCAGATATACTTTTGATTCCAAAAGAGGGGTATGAAAGAAATTAAATAAGGCTCAAAAAAGGGTAACAAATGATAAAAGTTTTTGGGATAGCAGAATAAAATGCCTTCGTCATTCCAACTTTGAACATGCCTAGTACTAAATACGATTGAAGATAAGCAAAGAAATCATACGTAATATCTCTTGACTGCATCAGAATTGATAGCCATATCCACACATTTACCTTCTATGTCTGTTAAATACAAAGCACCATTGGGCAACACCTTTGTCACAATGAACGGCCCCTGCCAGTTTGGGGCGAACTTGCCTTTAGCTTCAGCCTGATGTGGAAGGATGTGTTTCAATACTAGCTGGCCCACTTCAAATTTTCGGGGACGCACCTTCTTGTTGTATGCTTTTGCCATTCTTTTCTGATACAATTGACCGTGACATACTGCTGCCAATCTTTTTTCATCAATCAAACTCAATTGCTCTAGCCGGGTTTTGACCCACTCATCATCATCAATTTCAGCTTCAGCAACGATCCGCAAGGATGGAATCTCAACTTTCGCAGGTATAACTGCCTTGGTTCCATATACCAGCAAATAGGGAGTTGCACTTATTGAAGTGCGAACAGTAGTGCGATAACCCAATAAAGCAAAAGGTAACTTTTCATGCCATTGCCTGGAACCTTGCACCATCTTACGAAGTATCTTCTTTATGTTCTTGTTAGCAGCCTCAACAGCTCCGTTTGCTTTAGGACGATACGAAGTGGAGTTTCGATGCATAATCTTGAACTGTTGGCATACCTCTTTCATCAAATGACTATTGAGGTTAGCAACATTGTCTATGATGATTACCTTGGGAATTCCAAACTGACAAATGATATTTGAATGAACAAAATCTACCACCGCCTTCTTGGTCACGGATTTGAAAGTTACAGCTTTGACCCACTTGGTAAAGTAATCAATGGCCACCAGAATAAGCCTATGCTCGTTTGACGCTACCGGCTCAATTGGTCCAATGACATCCATGCCCCAAGCAACAAAGGGCCAAGGTGCAGACATTGTGTGTAACTCACATGGCGGGGAATGAATCAAATCACCATGCACCTGGCATTGATGACATTTGCGAACAAAGCCGATGCAATCTCGTTCCATGGTGAGCCAATAATAACCTGCTTGAAGAATATTCTTTGCCAAGACATACCCACTCATATGCGGTCCGCAAACTCCGGAATGCACTTCGAACATGATAGTCAAAACTTGTTTAGAATCTATGCACCTTAGTAATCCTAGATCTGGAGTTCTCTTGTACAATATTCCCCCACTTAAGAAAAATCCACTAGCCAGACGTCGAATGGTTCTCTTTTGATCACCCGTGGCATGTACCGGATATACCCCTGATTTGATGTATTCCTTGACATCATGGAACCAAGGCTCACCATCAGGTTCCTCCTCAACCACATTGTAATAGGCATGCTGATCACGAATTTGGATATGCAGAGGGTCGACATAAGTCTTATCCGGTTGGTGTAACATTGACGCCAGAGTAGCCAAGGCGTCGGCAATCTAATTATGAATCCTGGGAATATGCCTGAATTCTACCGACCTGAATCATTGACAAAGATCATGCAGACATTGTCGATACGGTATGAGCTTCAAATCCCGAGTCTCCCATTCTCCCTGAATCTGGTGAACGAACAAATCTGAATCTCCCAAAACCAATATTTCTTGAACTCCCATGTCTATAGCTAGCCTCAAACCCAGAATGCATGCCTCATATTCAGCCATGTTGTTAGTGCAATAAAATCGAAGCTGAGCTGTTACGGGGTAGTGATGCCTTGTTTCAAAAATGAGTACAACCCCTATTCCGACACCTTTCATGTTAGCAGCTCCATCAAAGAAGAGTTTCCAACCTGGCTTTTCGTCATGATCAACCTCATCAACATACATCACTTCTTTATCAGGAAAATAAGTCTTCAGTGGCTCATATTCTTCATCCACTGGATTCTCAGCCAAGTGATCGGCCAGAGCTTGGGCTTTCATCGCGGTCCGAGTCACATAGATGATGTCAAACTCTGTGAGTAAAATCTTCCACTTTGCCAATCTTCCTGTGGGCATAGGCTTCTGAAAGATATACTTTAGAGGATCCATGCGAGAAATGAGGTAAGTAGTGTAGGATGACAGATAATGCTTCAACTTTTGTGCCACCCATGTCAGGGCACAACATGTCCTTTCAAGAAGAGTATACTTAACCTCATAAGGAGTGAACTTCTTGCTGAGATAATAAATGACTTGCTCTTTCTTGCCCGTGATGTCGTGTTGACCCAATACACAATCGAAAGAATTATCCAATACCGTCAAATAGAGAATTAAAGGTCTCCCAAGTTCTGGCGGGACCAGAACATGTGGGTTTGACAGGTAACTCTTGATCTTATCAAATGCTTCCTGACACTCATCAGTCCACTTAACCGCAACATTCTTCTTCAGCAACTTAAAGATGGGCTCACAAGTTGTCGTGAGTTGAGCAATAAACCTGCTGATGTAGTTTAACCTTCCGAGAAGGCTCATCACCTCAGTTTTTTTCTTTGGCAGTGGTAATTCTTGGATGGCTTTGATCTTTGATGGGTCCAACTCAATACCGCGTCGACTGACTATGAATCCCAACAGTTTCCCGGACGGGACACCAAATGCACATTTTGCCGGATTGAGCTTGAGGTTGTACCTGCAGAGCCTTTGGAAAAACTTTCTCAAATCTCCAACATGGTCGGACTGCTTCTTTGACTTTATGATCATATCATCTATATAAACCTCAATTTCCTTATGTATCATGTCATGAAATATGGTAGTCATTGCCCTCATGTAAGTTATCCCAGCATTCTTCAAACCAAATAGCATTACCCGGTAGCAGTGTGTCCCCTATAGTATGATGAATGTTGTCTTTTCTGTATCTTCCTCATCCACCAGGATCTGATGATATCCCTCATAACAATCCATGAAAGACCCGATATTATGCTTGGCGCAATTATCAATCAGAATGTGGATGTTCGGCAATGGAAAGTTATCCTTTGGACTTGCCTTGTTGAGATCACGATAATCAACACACACCCTCGTCTTACCATCCTTCTTTGGTTCTGGCACCACATTAGCTAACCAAGTGGGATACTGAGTGACCCGAATGACTTTTGCCTCCAGTTGCTTTGTGATTTCTTCTTTAATCTTCACACTCATGTCAGTCTTGAACTTTCTTAACTTTTGCTTGACAGGAGGGAATATAGGGTCAGTTGGCAATTTATGTGCTACCAAATCAGTGCTCAAAGTCGGCATGTCCTCATACGACCATGCAAAGACATCTTTGTATGCAAACAGTGTTTTGATTATTTCTTCCTTGATTTGCGGTTCAAGATGCACACTTATCTTGGTTTCCCTGATATTATCTTGATCTCCTAAATTGATTGCTTCGGTTTCATTCAGATTAGGCTTGGATTTTTCTTCAAAGTGATTTAGTTCTTTACTGATTTCCTGAAATGCTGCTTCTTCATCATATTCTATTTCATCATCATACTCTACTTCTTGGATTGTTATTTCGAAATTAGATTGGCTTTTAAGATTTGGCTGAAAATTTCTCATGCATGTCATGTCATTGAAATCAACATAAAAAGAACTGTACAGAAAAAAGAAACAAAACAAAAATGAAACGCTTTCAGGAATAATGGAAAACGGGAAATTGTATTTCATTGAAAATAAAAAGGATAGAAGGGTTTGTACATCAAAACAAGCAAAAAATAAAAAATCTGGATTACAACCCTGGAATAACCCAAATAACAGAAAGGAAAACAAAGCAAACTACCAAAACTCCTTCCGGGTGGGGAGAGGAGTAGCTTTCCAATTGCTAAGCTTCACATTTGGCCCAACGAGTTGCACATCCGCATTACTGGAACCTTCCCCGATTTCCACCATATTAATCTCATCAAACAGACTCTGGAACCTCTTGATCAGCTCTTCATCAAAGTCAACCACAGGTTTTGGGACCGCTGATATTGGGTTTTTTGCGACCCCTGGCTTGACAAAAGACTTGGAGATATGTGGAACATGCTTACGAATTGACCATGCCTTTCTTTTCAAATTTTTAACCTTTTTCATGTCCTTCCCTGTGAGTGTGAATCCCAAACCAAATGTACCGAAATTTTCACGTGGACACACCGGATGTGTAATACCCTGCAGAGACGAACCCAGGCCTTTTCCCGTCACAAAACCATTCTTCAACATTTCATTTGCTACCATGACAGACGCGGAGGGTAGCTTTGGACCTGGAATGCATTCTCCTTCAGGAATCTTCTCGACAGACACTGTTTCGAACGTTTGGTAAACCCAAGGCCCTTTATCATCTTCAACTTCAATAAATGGAACAATTGTGTCATTGTAACCAGATAAGTTCTCATCACTGTGCACAACTATTTCCTGCCTATCCCATTCGAACTTTACCATTTGATGGAGAGAAGACGGGATTGCCTTGGTAGCATGTATCCAGGGCCTGCCCAACAACAAGTTGTAGGAGACAACAACATTTAGCACTTGGAACTCCATAGTGAACTCAACTGGCCCTATTGACAATTCGAGCATTATATCACCGACAAAATCTTTCCCTCCTCCATCAAAGCCTCGAACACATACATTGTTCATGTGGATCCTTTTAGTGCCGATCTTCAACTTTTGCAAAGTGGACAGAGGGAAAATATTTGCACTAGAACCGTTATCAACCAGTACCCTTGAGACAGCAGAATCCTCGCACTTCACTGTGAGATAAAGAGCTCGGTTGTATTCTGTACCCTCCATAGGAAGTTCATCATCTGAGAAAGTGATCCTGTTTGCTTCGAAAATCTTGTTAGCAATCTTTTCCAAGTGGTTCACCGTGATCTTATTAGGAACATGGGCCTCATTCAAAATCTTCATCAAGGCTTTGCGGTGTTCATCTGAATGTATCATCAAAGACAAAAGAGAGATCTGAGCTGGTGTTTTCCTTAACTACTCTACAATGGAATAATCTTGCATTTTCATCTTTTTCAGGAACTCTTCAGCCTCTTCTTCGGTGACCGGCTTCTTTACTGGGATGTGGCCACCCTTGAATGGCTTGGCTTTCCTCAGTTCTTATGGGGTAAAACATCTCCCAGAATGAGTCAGTCCTCTGGTTTCATTGACTTCTTCCTCTACTTCTTTCCCTTTATATGTTACTATCATCTGTTTGTAATTCCACGAGATGGCCTTTGTGTCAACCATTGGTAATTGGGTCACTGGCTTAATAATAACGGGGGTAATACGAGCCCCTTCCACGATTATGACAGGCTTGCCCAGGACCCCTGGCACAACCACTTTTTGCTTTTTCTGGTTCGCTTCAACATCAATCGGAGACCCTTTCACAACCGATACAGATGGCTTCACGTTGAGCATGATCTTGGATCACCCTCTTCAAATGCCAACACTTCTCTGTGTCATGCCCTGGGGCATCAGAACAATACGCGCATCTGAGGGAATATCAAGGTTCCTTGGAGGTGGATTTGGTGTCTTTGGCTCAATCGGCCTCAAAACGTCCAACTGCCTCAACCTTTGAAACAAACCGGTATACGACTCTCCAAGAGGGGTGAAGGTTTCTTTCCGTTGCTGCCTCTCTTTTTTATAATCCGGCCTTGATCGAAAGCTTGGACCAGTAGGGTTTCGGTATGGTTGTGGGGGTGGATAAGGATTTTGTGGAGTTGGAGCACGCCATTGCGGGTAAGGAGGGGGTTGCTCATATGACTGTGCATGGTGAACATGGTATTGGGGTGGTCTGACTGAATATTGAGGGTCTTGTGGTGGGAAATAATATTGTGATGGATTATATGGAGCTTGGGTGTAGGCTTGAGGTTGGGTGTACTGGTGAGGCGAACCCCTTGGGCCACGCCCTGATCCAGAGACAAACATAGCGACATCATCTTTTTTTTTTGTCTAACAGGCTTCCGGTGCCACTTTGAATTTACTGTGTGGTTGCTTTTATGGCGGAGTAGCTCATGATCTTGCTTGACTTGAGTCCCTCTTCCACCATTCCTCCAATCTTTACCATATCGTTGAAGGACTTACCTATGGCTGAGATTAAATGGCCAAAGTAAGTAGGTTCTAAGGCTTGAAGAAAGTACTCGACCATCTCATCTTCTTCCATTGGAGGATTGACCTGTGCAACTTGTTCTCTCCATCTGAAACCATATTCCCTAAAGCTCTCACTGGGCTTCTTCTCTACCTTGGTCAAAGATAGGCGATCCAGGACAATGTCTATATTGTACTGAAAGTGCCGAGCAAAGGCTTGAGCCAAGTCATCCCATGTGTACCACCTGCTAGCGTCTTGGCGGGTGTACCATTCCAAAGCCGCCCCACTCAAACTCTGACTAAAATACGCCATTAATAATTCGTCTTTCCCACCGGCGCCTCTCATCTTGTTGCAAAAGCCTCTCAAATAGGCCATGGGATCTCCATGTCCATCGTACAGGTCAAACATGGGCATCTTGAACCCAGCGGGCAGTTTAGACATCAGGGAATAAGCATAAATCCTTGTAAGCCACACTTACTTGACTTCCTATCCCTTGCATGTTCTTCAAAGATTGCTCTAGACTCTTCACTTTCCTGAATATCTCATCCTGCTCCACGTTTCGGGATGGTTTCTCAGTTTCATCAGGAGGTTCAAAGTGAGGGGTGTAGGAATAAGGATCCGTGACTTTGAAAGTTGGTTCCGGAGCATAATATTGGGTATCTGGAGCTTGGAACGCGGGTTCACTAGAAGATCGGTGGAGGGTAGCTCGCGGAGGGGCTACGAAAACAGGAGCAGATATCAGAGCCGGGTATGCGGTTGTTTTGGCTGGTGGAGCATGGAAAGTTTGGGACGAGGTGCCGGGGTAGTGGTGGAAAGGGGTAAAACCCGGTGCATGCTGAGGGGAAAGATCAACGGTAGTAGGATTCTGGGCTTGTGCCAGTGGTGGGATGAAAGCGGGATATTCTGTGTAGTTAGCGGGAAATGAAGGTGGAGGATGCCCCTGATCCAGGCTTGATACATTTCAGCCATTTGATGCTTCAACCTGTGGACCTCCTCTTTCAATTCAGACTCCGATTCTACAATCTCCCTCGGCGGGTCGACAACACCCGTGTCTGACTCTTTGCTAGTCATGACTACCTTGCGCTTTGATCTGGTGTTATAAGGGTGACTTGCCAGGATGCCAACAAACTAACCACCTAAACAGAACCTGTCTTTTTATGCACACACAATAACTTGGTCAGTTTTGAAGCATTTAACAGATAGGGAATCACATATTGGGGATGCAATGCACCTGAGCAGTTAAACGTTTCTAAATGCTTTGCGACGGCTTATGTGTTTCATCCCGGCTCTTTTCCCAAATTTCAAATCCTGATTTTTTCCTCTTCTTTTGCTATGTTTCACTCTTTTAATTCTCTTTCTCTTTTCTTCCTTTTGTTTGGCCCCTCTTTTCTTTCTTCCCACCCTTTTTCTTTTCCTCTCTCTTTTTCTCTTTTTTTTTCTTTTATTTATTTATTTATTTATTTTAAGACTATGATCGAATCCTATGGGGATTGTCTACGTATCATGACGCCGCATGAATCAGATCATTACGTAGTTCAGGGATATAAATGCGAAATGAAAAGAAAAGAAAAAAATAATAATAATAAAATTGCTTTTTTTTTTGTTTTTTGGTTTTTTTAATATTTCATTAATAAAAGACATCTTTTTGGATTTTCTATTACAATAACTTAAAAGTAGTAATGACTACAAAAGAAAAATCTACAGACTCGAAATAAAGCAATAAACAACCTTGACAAAGACGAACAAAACTCGAGGAAAGTAAAAAATAGACTCAAAAACTAAAAAAAAAGTCAAAAATACATAAGAGCCTCCACTGGTACTCCGGGGGCTTGCGAGACATCAGTCGGTCTCCGCACGGGCCTACGAGCAATATATTCTTGAAGGTGGTCTAGGTCAACCATCACCTGTCGAACGAATGTCATCACAGAAGCAAAAAATATAGACTTGGTCATGTCTTCACATTCATGGCATTTCATTACTGCATAATCAGCTATCTCTTTAATCCTCATTCTGATGACACCCTTTTCTTGAAGCAAACGTCCAATCTGCTGGGACCGAGCCTCCAACACTTGTGTATCTGTATTGTTTGGTCTTGTAACTGCTGCATGCTTTCTAGTAGTTGGTAAATCAATGCATAGCAATGTTCTCTCTCTGTCTTGAAATCCTTTGTTTGCTTGACCATTTCATTTTCCAGGGCAACCAGCTTTTTCTGTAAAATTGCTACTTCTTTGTCATATTTCTGCTTCAACTGGTGGGCTAATCTAAGCATGTTCTTCCGCACTTTTGGCCAACTTTGCTTGAGCATTTAACAAGTCCCTTTTGGCTTTTGTCAAGTCAAAACCATAATCATGCACTTTCCACCTTAGGTTGGTTATAATTTTCTCATCTCTCCCACTTCTTACCGGTGTCTCGGCGGCTATTTTCATTCTCTGGATTTGGGCTCGAAGGGCTTCATTTTCCCTAGCCAACCTCTTCTTTTCCCCTTCATCTTCAGCTTCCTCCAAACTACTATCAAATTTGATTTTTTCAATTTGTTCTTCTAGTTTGTTTATAGTAGTCCGGTATTCCTTTTCTTTAGCTAACCAAACCCATTGCTCTCGTGCTCCATCGGTGAATTGTTGGACATGGGGCCTTTTGACGGGCTGTTATGGCTCTTGATCGACCCGACTTCTTTTACCATACCATGTGGCATAGTTGGATCCTACTTCACCCGTGGACAAATCCCGTACTTGAGCTTGTGGCTCCAGGAACCTACATTGGTGCCAAATCTGGCAAACCCTTTCTTCTGGGAATGTAGCTTTTGGGCATAGTTCAATAACCTGTGGACTCAAATCTTCGTCATAGGGGATTGTCTGGCATCTGCCCAATTGGCGTAGGACCCGATGCGGGGCATATGGCTGAATACTCCGAAGACCCATTAATAAAAGAAAGCACACTCCGACGGACATGTAAATAACTTCGTCGATCGGGAGCCAACCGAAAGTCCACTCAATTCGATTTGCGTTTAAAAAACCCAAATACGCGAACCATGACTCAGTACCTTCTAGCAACTCATGACCGTTTACTCGGTTTTCATATTCTTTGATGCAATTGAGTCCGGTTAGACCGTAGTTCATGTAACCTGAGCGATGACAAAGATGTTCTACCAACCACATTTGTAAAAGCAAGCGGAAACCATCAAAAAACTTTATCCCGACTCGACAAGCGATTAAAACTCGGTAAATTTCTGCGAGAATCATCGGTGTGATAGTGCCATTGGCCTTTTTAACCATAAAGTCGGCCACTCCTGCGAGCCCCAATTCTATATGTCTGTCACTCCTTGGGCATATAAGAGTGCCTAAAAATGCCACCACAAAGGCCAAAACCCTGCGTGCTTCCCATTTGTCTTTATTTCCCTGATGATTTAAACCAGTGTCTGGAGCCTCAAATCCGTGGGGGTCCCCATACCAGCTGTATAAGAAACGGAATGTGCAGAATCCTCCGGCTAAATTTTTATCTTTAACCTGCCGGCTAATACTCAAGAGGTCCAAAAACTTATGAGGGGTTACAGTTCTTGGTGCTACTGGATATTGATGCCTTAGCTTCCCTTCGAAACCAGCATAACCTGCTATCTCCTCTAGTGTAGGGGTCAACTCGAAATCAAAGAAGTGGAAAACATTCTGTGTCGGGTCCCAAAACGGTATCAAAGCTTCGATTATATCAACCCTTGGTTTAATCTCCAGAAGGCCAGTGAGCCCACCTAAAGCCTTTGTCACAGAATGCTTAGCGACCTCCCCCAGGTCGTTCCACCACATGTGGAGTCCTAGTGGAATCTCGTCTACGACTCGAAAAGGTATATTTTCAACGGTGCTCATCCTGCACATTTTTATTTAAGGCGACTAGTTAAAAACAAGTGATTTTTTATTTTTATTTTTCTTATTTTTGACCCCAAAAGAAAGATTATTTTTGCAAAATAAAACTCAAACAACTCAAGGCCACCTTTGCAAATACGGCCCTTCAGCCCTTCAGAACTGAAGATTTTAAAACTGTGCTTGCTAAGTGGTCAAAATTAGGAAAAAAGCCATAGGTGGCTATTTTTGCAAAACAAGCTTTTCGGCGTCCCGTTGGGACGTTTCTGGCCATTTGGATAGAAAATGGCATCCCCTAAATTTATTTATGACAAAATGACGCATTTTTTGATTATTTTTACAAAAACGGGGCTGGACCCGATGAGGGCTGCCTACGTATCTCACATCCGGTGAGAATCAAACCCGCGTAGTTCGATCAATTTTGATGCATAGACAAATATGATTTATTTTGAAATGCTTCTCTCTTTATTCTTGAAATTTTGACAGAGTAACGGTTTTTTTTCTTTGAATACCGGGATTGTCAAAATCAGGCGTTTTTCTATCCTACCTCACTCTTTGGTTTTTCTCTTCTATTGGTTTTTAATTTTTTTTCCTAACTCAAGAAGCCGGTCAACATACAAACCAAGCAAATTAATGCACAAGTAGCACGTAAAGAATGCATTAGGATGGTCCTTTAATTTTGGGTACACCTATCCTAGACAGACCCAACCCCTGTGTTGAGTCCCCTAAGTCAAATGCACATGATGCAAGCAAACGTACCTACTAGGGATCCGGCATGAGGCTATGTTATTCTAAGTTTAAATCCTGGGTTTATTGTTCTAGACCTGGCTTACCCGAGCGGACAACTCGAGCCGAGGGGGGCCAGCGTTCCGGGAATACAGAAGCTTCCCGGCTTTGCAACTTGTCCGAACCTCATTCTAAAATTGGAATACGACTCTAACAGAAAAGAAGTCCCAGAAGATTGAGAAGACTCAGAGAGAAGAGGGTTTCGTAACAGTTTATATACAGTTCACAAAATATCAAAGTGGTAAATGAGCGGCAATTAGCACATTAGGCCCAAACACGTAATATCAGACAATCACAAGAAAGCCAAGCATAACAGTTATTCTAAGCTCGAATTCTGAACCCTGAACCAGAAGTTCTGGGTTCTTTTTCCCCAGCAGAATCGCCAGAGCTGTCACACCTTCTTTTTCCCGAAGGGGGGATTAGGGGAGTTTTTCCAATTTAAGTAACATTAATCGAAATGAAATTATTTATTTATTTCAGAGTCGCCACTTGGAATAATTTATGGTGTCCCAAGTCATCGGTTTATTTTAAATCCCAAATTGAGGAAATTGTTACACTGTTTTAAAGTCTGCGAAATCAGAAGACCGGGTAAGGAATTTTGTTAACCCGGGAGAAGGTGTGAGGCACTCCCGAGTTTCGTGGTTTTAGCACGGTCGCTCAACTATTAATAATTGGCCTAATTATCTGATTTTTTACATGTATAAAACCTATTGTGTATTTTTAACCTTTTAAACCGCTTTTAATTATTTGTGGAATCTGTTTGAACAAGTTGCGGTGTCGCACACTCGTTGTTTTTGAACATATTGCGAATCGCGTCACATGAAATGCACCCGCGGTTTACAACATATTTATTTTTATTATTATTTGAAGTTATGATCGGGTCACATAAAATGCACACCCGAATTGGAATTTACGTATCGTGACCATGCTACGGAAACCGTACCCAAAGTCACGATGATTTATTATTAATCGCGCCTAAAGCAATTAGCGATGGTTTATAAGTTGTTTAATTACCTAAGTTTGAGATTATTGTGAGGTCATGAATTATGGATATGACATTGTTGGAAAAGTGTAATTTTAAGTTAAACATACATTCTAATGACACAATTAGACAAAAATAACATAAGCAAAATAATAGGAAATTCTCTCGAGCCCAATTTCTTTTCTAACTTCAAATAAACTTCCTCGACCAAACCCCTTTTCAATTTTATCAACCTGAGCCTAACTCACTGTGTGCTTCTAATTTCAGGAAAGATTGCCACAACAAACCATTTATATTTAAAACCAACTTAAACCCAAATTCTTTCCCTAATTAACCAACACAGTAGCTCAAGTTAAACAATAAAAAAAAATTATCAAGCAAGTTCAAGATAATAGTGACGTAAGTACCAACTAGACATGAAGGCTAAACTAAAAACAACCGCATACTATATTCATGCGGCGCACCAAATTCCTAAATCAATTTCAACTCACGTCGTTTCCTTCGCCATTTCATTTACCGGATAAGTCACGAAGCTTTCAGTGATATAATTCAAAGTTGCATTGAAATATCAATTCATCCTATGCACTGTCACGAATTAAGATATTTAACCAAATAATAAAACTAAGACAGCAAAGGCAAACAAACCAATATAACAGAATAGCAAAATAAATCAAAATCCTTCACCAAACTAGAATAATGAGATGAAATAAGATGAAGGTTTGAAAAGTACACCTTTACTGTTGCACTCTTTGAAAGACTGTATTAATGGAAATAACACAGAACAAATCCTTAAACGAGCAGATGAACCTACGACCGAAGACCTCGATCGGCGACCTCGAAGCTCGCAATCTTTCGAAAATCAGACCACAGAAATAAAACCTCTGTTTCGTATGGAAAAGAAAAAGAGAGATGATTTATTTCTTTTTGAACTAGAGCCTCATGGAGAAATTGGATTGAGTAGGGGAAAACGTGGTTAATGATTGGTGAGGATGAAAGGTTGCGGTTTGGATATGAATTTAGTTGCAAAATCAGAGAAGGGGATGGAAAACTTGCTTCTGCTGCGCCGCTATCGATTTTCTCACGTCCCCTCCATTTTTCTATTTGATCCCCTCCTAGACTTCTTTCGTTCCCTTTCTTTTGGTTTCTGCCTCCCCCGTTTTTTCCTTTTTTTTTATGGTTAGCTTTAGGTCTGTATATATAATGTGTGTGGGCAAAGTCTTGGAGAGAAAAAATTCAGATCATCAAAAATGTGTGAATAGATAAAATATCCAAAATAAGGTGCAGGTGATTATTCTGTTAGAAAAATCACGTGAGGGGGAGAGAATATGCCTTATGAGTTAGTTATTTTGGGATAGGGAGGAATCTTGACTAAAAGACAAAAATTCAACAAGAAGACAAAAGAGTTGGCACAATTTGATTGGTTCTTTATTCTTTTTTATTATTATTTTCTTGTAAAGGATAACAAAAAAAAAATTTAAAATATTATTCCTACTAAATTGAGATAGCAAAATTAAATATTAACTAGCTACTTCCAGTCTAGGAACTATTAAAAAGCAATTCCAAAATTACTAACATACTAAAAATAAGAGGAAAACATATTTTTGTGTGTTTTCTTTTCTTTTGCCAATTAGAACAAAATTGTATACTCTATCATTTGTGAAACGTTTTTGTTGATTTTCAATTTATCTAAAATAAACCAATAAAAAGGTGAAATAAAACTAAAATATTAAGATTAAACTTAAAAACTATTTAAATACTAAAAAGTGAGTGAGAATTCAAATATGGTCAAAAATTAGGTGCTCACAAAATATATTTACTAATATGAAGATTTAAGTAGTTTAATTCAAAGTTCTAAAAATATTTCTATTGTTAAAGAGTAGACAATTTTTATTTCTTTCTTATTTACAAACTTTTTGTACTTTTTTATTTTTTTCTATAAACATTAATATTGTCTAATTTGAAATAAAATCATAAAATCCATTATTAAAATTTTTTGGGACCTAAATCAAGGCTTTACTAGTCTCCTACTAGAGCCAATTGTTCATCCTTAACATTCTCAATCAAATTTATAGAGTCTCAATTAAGATAAGACAGCAATGATAAGAACATTAAAGACAGTGAATGTGTCATTCAATTACCAAATGTGAATGAAGCTAATTTAACATCACATTCATGGTATGGCAATGGTCCAATTAGAGGCGGCTCAACGGAACTGGTGGCCTAAAACCAATATTAAAAGACCTTGAAACTTCTTTCATAAAATCTATATAATATTGAGACAAAAAAAACCTACATGGCTTTGATCTAGTGGTGAGAGCGCAACGCATGATGTATGAGTTAGGCGCATGTCATATGGTATTGAACTCTCCTTTTTAGCAAAAATGATATAAAGGGGTGAGCCCATTATCCATCGTGTTTTGAAGCTTGCAACACTTGTCTCGAAAATTTCATAGTTAAAAAAGATGAGACGCAAAAGAACTTGCTTTCTGATGTGTTGATCAATCAAATGTGACAAAAAGGAACGGTTAATTTAGAGAATTTGAGTTAAAATTTAAAAGTAAAATCCTGAGAAACATAAGAAAAGACTGTAGTTAAAGGAAGAAAAATAGAATTGATGAGAAGGTAAATATATTATTTAATTTAGTGAGTGAAAATATTTATCCTACTAATTCACTCAATCATACCTCTACCAACAACAAATTCAATGAAATCCCACAAGTGAGGTCTGGGAAGGATAATGTATACGCATACCTTACCTCTAATTTATGAAGGTGGAGATGCTCAATCCTACCTCTACCAAATTTTTAAAAATAAAATAAAATTTAAACTCTTTTATTAATAATTATATAAATATAAATTATATACATTATATAATAATATCGTAGTGCTTTATATATTTGGGGCCTTAAATATTTGGGAGCCTAAGGTAAGGCTTCACTTGCCTTTACCCTAGAGACGATGTTGGGCTGAGCCCCTAAAAGTTTCAAGTGAAACAAACCATATTAAAATCAAGTTAGTTATCCAGCTATGGATCCAACTATGGCTTCTGTTACTCCACCATTATGCAATATTAACACACATCTCAAAACTCCCTTTTCTTCAACTTCTTTAGCTTCCTCCGGAAAAACCTCCCAGTTTTTCCTCCATGCAAAATGTAACCAAACCTTCAAGGTCTCATGCAAGGTGTCCAACAATTACCACGAAACAAACTCTGAATCATCGCTCCAATCAGTGGTGTACACATGATTTTTCGTAAGCGGTGTCACTATTTAAAGAGTAAACGAACGAGTAAAAATTGAGGATTAAAGCGACACAATTTACCATAAAAATTTCTTTGAGGAAATTTATGCTCTCGAGGTTGGAAAGAACCTCTTTGAAGATACTTTCTTCTTATTGCATCATGGTCATTTGGGTGATATTTTCGAATTGCTAATCTTTCCTCAGGATCAACCTCTAAGGAGCTTAAATTAACTCTTTCGCTTTGTTGATGTTGTTCCAACTCATTAGCTCTTTCTTCCAAGTTAGATAAATCTTGAGATGTTGGACTTGATTTTGGAATTTTGGAAGTTGTAGGAAAGTATCTTTTCATTGTAATTTAATCTGAATAAAAAATTCAAGTTCCCGCTTTAATCTTTAGATAAACCCTAAATAAGTTTATTGTAATTATAAAATTGTTCGTCTTCAATAAGGCAATAACCCAAAATTTCATTAACCTCCAAAATCAGTGAAGACAACAACAACCCAGTATAATCCCATTAGTGGGGTCTGGGGAGGGTAGTGTATACGCAGATCTTACCCCTACCCACCCTGGGGTAGAGAGGCTATTTCTGATAGACCCTCCTCTCTTCAAGAACTCCCCACCTTGCTCTTGGGGTGACTCGATTTCATAACCTCTTGGTTGAAAGTGGAGAGTGCTCAACACTAGAGCAACCCACTCTTATCTCCAATATCAGTGAAGATACCCAACAAAAATTAATCATAAATTCAAAATTAACATCACAAATTCATAGTTCTGTTCATAAACAAATAAAAAGGAAAAGCAAAATCAGTTAGCAAAAATAATCATCGAGAGAAAGATTTAATACTAACGTGGAAGAATTTACTTCCATTACTTCTTTGGAGTTTGAAAAGTGGGTTATTTCCTTTTGTTTTGAAGGAAAGGGTTTTAATCCCATGTCAAAAGGGTTAATGATTTCTTATACAATGAGTATTGGGTCAAATAGTTTTTTAAGTGTATCTCATGCTTTTAGTAATAGCAGCCCACATTTTTAGCAGCAACATAGGGCAAACCCTTGACCTCCCACCCAATTTCCAGAGTTAATAACCATTAGGCTAGTAAGCTACTTTGTTGCAAGTGGTGTCACCTTTATTGTTTTTACCTTGTATTTTTGTTTTACTTATTTTATATATATATATTAAAAAAATTCGATAAAGCGGTGTCCTGTGACACCGCTTGGGTCCATGTAATTCCGCCCCTGTTTCCAATCCCTACTCTTGATTCATGTGGCAGAGCAGAAATTGTAAAAGATATACATGTACCCTATAGTTGTTGTCCCCCTATGCCACCAAAAACAGATGACTTTCCTTATTACAAGTTTCCCACTGGTGCAAAGATCCGTAACTGAACCGCTCTCAGGATGTGAATGAAGAGTACATGCTACAATATAGCTATCACTATAATGAAGGAGTTAACTAAAAAATAATATAGCTATCACTTTAATGTCAGGCCTTTGCGAAAACCCTTGTGCCACAAGTCGTGCTTTATATCTTACGACTCCACCTTTCTCATTTAGTTTCGCACAAAAACCCATTTGTACGTCACTGGCTTGACACCTTCATGCTTTCAGACTATTAGTCCGAAAACTTCACATTTTTTGAGTGAAGCCAATTCCGCTTGAATTGCATTTTTCTATTTTGGCCAATCATTTCTCGGTCGACATTCATCGATAGATTTTGGCTCAAGATCCTCATCTTGTTGCATTACTTCAACTGTAATATTATATGCAAAATTGTTGTCAACAACAACATTATTTTGGTTCCACCTTTTTTTCGTAGAGATATAACTTATTAAGATTGTTTTATTTTCATCATTTCCAGGTGTTTGAACCTCCTGTGAGGTCTTATCAGTTGTTATGTCTTTATGCTCTTCTTGAGAAATTGCCTCCACGTTATGATAAACTTGATCATTTGCTCCTTTCCTTTTTCGGGGATTCATATCCTTGGAACCGATTGGTCTACCACATTTAAGGTGTGGCATAGACTCATTTGCATTATCATACCGTCCAACTGGAACATCAACTCGAATTAGAGCATTTACAGCTATTTAGTAACTCGTGGAAGGTTAGTAAATGCATCTGGCAATTAATTTGCAATATTTGGCATATAAATGATTTTTGGAACTTCTTGTTCACATTGATTTGTACGAGGATCCAAATGAGATACAGATAATACATTCCAATCTATCTCTTTTTCCATATGTATATTTTCTCCCCCTTATGTTAGAAAAATAGATTCATCAAAATGACAATCAGCAAATGTGGCTGTAAGCAAATCTCATGTCGTAGGCTCCAGATATTTAATAATAGAAGGAGATCTATAACCAACATATACTCCCAATATTCTTTGGGGACCCATCTTTGTACATTGTGGTGGAGCAAGTGCTTGTGCATGTAACTGGTTGGCCTTATGCGCACAAATGCTTGTGCATGTAAAGTAGCATGTCCCCACACCGAAAGGAGAAGTTTTGTCCTCATTAGCAATAATCTAGCTATTAATTGGAGGTATTTAATCAACGATTCTGCTAGAACATTTTGAATATGAACATGAGCAACCGTATGCTCAACTTTTATTCCAGTGGCCCTACAATAATCAGTAAAGGCCTGAGATGTAAATTCACCAGCATTATCAAGACGAATTGTCTTAATTGCATAATCTAGAAATTGTGCTCTTAACCTTATTATTTGGGCCAACAATCTGGCAAATACCATATTGCGAGTTGGCAATAAGAACACATGTGACCAACTTCTAGATGCGTCTATCAAGATCATAAAATACTTGAATGGTCCAAATGGATGGTGTATAGGCCCACATATATCACCCTGTATACGTTCCAGAAATGCAGGGGATTCAATCCCAACTTTAGCTGTTGATGGTTTAATAACCAATTTTCCTTGAGAACAAGCAGCACAAGAGAATTCCTTAAATTGAAGAATCTTCTTATTCTTCAATGGTGCCCATTTGAATTCTCTATTATTCTGCGCATCATATTAAAACCGGGATAGCCCAACCGGTCATGCCAAATGATAAAATCATTAGAAGTAGTAAACCTTTAGTTTACTATGGAATGTGATTCAACCACACCAATGTTTGTGTGGTACAACCAAGAAGAAAATGCGGGTAATGTTTCATGCACAAATTTTTCCCCACTTTTATTGTAGTAATATAAAGGTATTCAATCTTTCCTTCGTTAGGGATGTTAACATGGTAGTTATTTTTGCGAATAGCTTTGAAACTCAACAAGTTTCTTTGAGACTTACTACAATACAATGCATTATTAATAGTCAATATCGTTCCTCCAGGTAGTAATAAAACTGTTCTTCTAGAGCCCTCAATTAATTTTGTTCTACCAGATATTGTATTAACATAGGCCTTTTTCATAACCAAATAAGAAAAAATTTTCTTTTATCTTAATATTGTGTGAGTTGTAGCACTATCCGAAAAGTATAAATCTTCACTACTCATCTTGAATCTGATTGAAGACTGGAAAAATTTATTTTCTTCATAAAAAATAAAAGTTCACCATGAGTGATACGGAAAAAGTAACAACACCAACAACAACATAAGACAACTTAACTACAAGTTGAAAATAAAAATAACTTTAGAACGAGACAATACTGATGAAGAATGATATTTAATAGAAGAAGAAATCAACCATAGACTTACGAGTGTGGTTCCATAATTCCTGGAAAGCCGGAGCCGAGGCAGGGATGATGTCACTGGTGGCGACTGAAACAAACTGTTCCATTCACCCACGGTCGCTTTCATCATCTATGCTGGACATCAGTGCATGGTGACCTCACTTGCTGAAGTTAATCATTCCCCCACATAAGATTTTGAGGGAATAGAGGTTCATCTATCGAGATAAGGATATCTCATCTCCTGTCTCATGGCACAGGCACCAAAGACAAAAAATTATCCTCCACACGAAAGGGCTTACTTGTGCTAAACACACTTGATAGTGGAGACAGAACTCCACAATAACGGAATCAAACTCTCCCCTCAAAGAAAATACTCCAAAAGTAAAGGGATACGTGTAAAAATATGTATAACCCTTCTTGGGTAAAGTTATCTGCTCTACCAGGTCGGGAGCGATAATGTCCAAACTTGACAATGGCAGTCTCTCTTCACAGTGGGGATACTTGAAAGACGGATAGACCAAGGGTATATGCTAACAACCCACGTACGAGGGTTAGCAGAAGGAAACTTCTCTTCGAAATCTTTGGTGGTAATCAGGTTCTTTGGGATGATGGTACTCACCGTAGGGGGAGCAGCATCATCAGCTTTGCCTTTGTTGTTTGAAGAACTAGGTTTTCTTGAAGAAAAGGCCATTTTTTACTTGGGGGGGGGGGGGGATATCTCAAAGAAGGAAGCTAAAGAAAGGTTAATGTTGAAGGATGAGTTGAGTATAGAGAGTCTTAGAAAATTTGGAGTATTATGAAATGTAACTGAAGGAAGTTGCTGCGTATAAGTGAAGGTATAGGTGGCTAAATTCGTTGCCATAATTATCTCGATAATCAGCTGACGCGTGTTCGGGGCATTAAATGTGGAGAGATGTGCATCTAATCAACCGTCAGAAATTTTTCAGAGGGGGTCAGTAAATTTTTCGCCAAAAAGAATATTTCTACCAACTTCCGATGACACAAAGTTATGCCACCGGAAAGCATGGGAACTATCTGTATGGGGTAAAATATGTAATATTAAATTATCGCATGAGAAAGTGACACGTGAAGTCGAAGAAAGAGGATAGCTGAAACCGAAGGCAATGATCTCGTCTATTACCGGAGAGAATGATAGTCATAAAGATGAAATAAATGCCTGCCATCCGGTAGCATTTAATGAAGAATATTCTACAGCATTTAGTACACTGCCCGTTACAAAAGAATATGGCATTCATTTCCGCCGTTACACATTCTTCAATGGCCTTCATAATTAATATTAAATAGGGGCTTGATCCTAGGACCTTGTTCCCTATATGCAGCTATAAACAATGAGCTCTATTATTATTGTAGAAAAAAAGAAGAAATTTTCTGGAAAACATACGCTACATTCTATTCAAAACTTAATACAATTTTATCTTTTTATTCTTTGATATCATTGTTGTGGTACCCGGAAGCCTTTCTCCTGGAATCACTATTTCTGCTATTTTGTCTCCAACTCAAGGCTAAGAATTACATTTTTATCTAATTCGTCTATTATTTTAGGATCAAATTAATTCGCTTGTCTATAAACTACGTATAAATTCAACTGTACCGTTTTTTCGATAAACAATAGTCTCGACCAAGTCTTGTGGGTGGGGTACCACCCCGTCCTTCACACATAGATTCTCTCCTGTATGCCAATAACACTAGTGTTGATTCAATATGTCAATGTCCTCTTAACCTTTAAGTATATGTTTCAGATGTATATACACATGCGCCACAAGGAAAATCAAAGGTGCCAAAAACTAATTTTTGTGAGACCAAGTATGATAAAAAGAAATACTAAAGGAAGGACGAGCAAAAGGCTCAGATTACCTTTTTTTTCGACAGGCTCAAATTACTTCATACACTGACAAATAGGTCACAAGAGAGCCCCATAACATTCTTCATAACATAACTTATTGTCATATAAAAAGATTTCTCCACAATGCGGATTCATAACACTTGAAGATTATTTCTTACAAGGATCTTAAGGAGGTCCTAGTTAGGAAGTCCACTGCACAACAGCAAAAGCAGCTTCCTAACAACTTAATTATACAATAAAACATATATAACTACTTTCTCAACACAGAAGAATGAAGATTCTTTAAGATGAGCAACAATTGGCAGCTCAAATTTCGATAGAGTCCACAAGCAGGGCAATAATGTGAGGTTTCAAAACTTTCTCCGGATGAGTATATCCATCTAGATTGTGTATATATGTAACCTCAACAATACGAGCAAGATTGAGAATAGGAGTTAAAAATTCTGTAGAGACGGGAGTGGGCCTAAGAAGTCCTTCATTAATATCTTTCCATGCTGTCTCAGCCATATTTTGAAATTTAGCCATTGCCTCTTTTGTTGATATACCATAATCTCTCATGCAGCACTCAATTCCAGTTGCAATTTGTCCCCTGCTTTTCTCAACCTAGAAAGCAGATAAATTAAAGGTTAACTTTTATATTGCCTTAATTGTCGTCGTACTTTGTTTGTCCAAATCCCATATAATGATATAATTTCTTGAGATGCAAATCATACCTCGTACGTGGCTGTGTCATCGATAACTCGACATATAATTACACTAGCTTCAAGAATTTTTGGATTCTTTGACAACCACTCAAAATCTTGCTCCGTGGCAGACTTCATGCCCAAATACGATGTTGTCGCGAGGTAGTAATATGTGGTAGTTGCTAGTGCATTGCTTAGGTATTCAGAAACAGGTGGCATATATCCTTCAATAAACCATGTTGACTCGACATTATAATTTCTTACTACTTCTTTCATCTGTGAATACAAAACAAATATATGTTCAAGTGTTAGAAAATTTTGATTGAACTGTATCAAGTTTCTAATCACAAAAAGACGAACACAAGGTAAACCAAAGTGAGAAATGGATTAAGGAAAAAATGTATTTCGATAGTTAAGTTGCTCGAACATACTCTTTCTATTGCATGGCAGACAATATGAGATCTTCCGGCACTAGACAATTCCTTTTCATAATCCTTGTAGAGATCTAGAATAGCTTTATAACTGATTTTCATGTAATCAGGAAGCCGATCAATTTCGTTGATATCCCATCTGCAGGATGACAAAATTAAGGTGAATTCGAAATTCGTCTTAATCTTTTCACGACGACATTCACTATCAAGGAATAAGTGAATTGATGAAGTTCATACCTTTGTATGGCATCTGTGTATGCCTCAAGTTCTTTAACTGTACCGTAAGCATCAAAGGTGTCATCGACAATCGAAATCATTGATATGGTCTTAACGAGCATGACGCGAGCTTGAGAGTATTGAGGCTCAAAATAAACTCCTAATGCCCAAAAGTAGCATTCAACTACTCGATCTCTAGCATATGGAAGTGTTGTTACAAAATCCAAATCTTTCCACCACCTGCAGCATAAGAAATTAACATGAGTACTTGAGATATGATGAATCAAAAAGGGTTCATCGTTTTTATATATCGCACCTTGATACTTGAGCAAGTTCTTGTTTGTGCAACATCTGGAGCAAGTTGAAATCCAATTTGGCAAATCGAAGTAACACATTATTCTTCGATTGTTCCTTGTCATAGATTGATGAGATGAAGAATCGGGTCTCGACTCTAGGAACACCCTTGTGCAAACATTGCTCAAGGGCATGTGTCACTTGCTCCCTAAGTGGAGATTTCAAATGTGGAGCTGCAGATTCAAGATGGATAGTGGAGAAAGCAAGTGCGTCTTCTAAGATATCGTCAGCATGAGTCCTTACATGTGAAGCTTCATACAAGTTTAATAATCCTAAGACATCACTAGCAAGAGACTCCTTGAATTTGCCATTTTCATCTTGGAATTTGCTGAAAATTTCTGGTATTTCAAGAAAGAAAACTCAAGATGAATTAGCCTTCTTCCAATAAATGGATAATAATTTTAACAACTTCATGATGAACTTACCAGGAGAGATGTTGAAACCGTGTTGCCTGAGCAATCGAAATTGAAGTGCAGAGGTGCACAAATCATTGCAGTTTGAGTTTTGGTTGTAAATCTGATCCAAAATCTCATCAATTTCTTTCTCAAAGTGGTAGGATATACCAAGGCGTTCAATAATGTCAATCAAATTCAATGTATCGGCCAATTTCCTTCCGGTTGCTAACAGCATACTCCTCGTTTGTTCCTTCAATGCTTCAATCTCTTGAGCATATATATACTTTTCCGCAACCTATATGTAATGTACATTAAACTGAAATTAGCAAAATTAATGTTGTTCAACATAAATAAACTACCTGATTATCAATGGAGAACAAACTATAAATATAAATAAAGAATACTAGTATTAGTTAAATTACTTGATTATCAATGGAGAATGAAAGGAACTGATCACCCAGAGACTAGGGGAGAAGTCGGCGACGGGGCGAACAATGTCTTCTTCATAGTTGGCTACTGCTGCTGAGGCCATTGCTAATTAAAGATGAGAATATTGTTTTAGTTCTTTTAAGGAAGAAGGAAAGGAACTCTCAATTGTTGAAAATTGATGACTTAAATTAAGAGACGGGAGAAGTATATATAGTGGTGAGAGATGCGCAGCCAACTCTAATTAATATTTTTATTGTAAATATAATTTTATCATTTCCTGGTTGCCTTACTTGACTTTATTCTAGCTAGTAACCAGGCAGCAGCCCTTCTTGCCCAAACTGTGGACTTCCGTAAAGGTTTTCCATACTTTTTATATAAAAAAAGTTTTACATGGATGCAATTTGTATAAATTAAATGTGTATAAATTTTTGAAACTCATGTTAATTGTAAACTTTCTTATTAGGAAAGACCTACCACCCATGTATTATCAGCCAAAAAAAGATTACAAAAAAGTCTACCTTAGGATTTACTTGACTGTATACAGCGACGTAGCCACATTCAAACAAGGGATGTCAAAAGACACCGCTTCGCTAGAAAATTACATTGTATTGTTAGATAAATTTTTTTGTTTTATGTATATTTTACTATACGTTGACTCCCTTTGATTTTTCGTGTATTTACTTTTTTATATTTTGACACCCCTTAATGAAAATTCTGGTTTCGTCATAGACTGTATACTAACTGGCTAGTAAGCCAACCAGTAGCCATTTGATTCATTATTGACTGTGTGTGGTCTGTTTAACTTTAAATCAGTTACGAATTTTATTGAATACTACTCTATTCAAATTAAGTGTCTTGTTTAGCTTTTCAAGAATCGTTTAAAACACTTTATTTGGGAACAATATTAGAAATTTTGATACTTCTGGTTAGAGTTCTAATTTTATGGTTCCAGGGGCGGCTCAAATCGTTGGTGGCCTAAAGCCAAATTTTGATGAGGGGCCTTATTATTTAAAAAAATAAAAACAAATTATATATTTTTAATTTAAGTCTATTTCCTTTACTTTTTGAGACACAAAATTATTAATATTTTGTTTATAATCGAGTTATTCTAATAATTCTTTTTCGCTTGATACTATAGCTAATCCATTTTAATGTCTCTTGTGACATTGTTGATCCTAGGTAAGATTGTATTACATTAAAATTTAATAAACTTTTTCCCGCGAATGCAACTATTATAGGAACATTATTCGTTAAGAAATATAGATATTTGAAAAAGAATCAAGTCTTACTTTTTCAAGTCTTGTTAGCTAATAGAGTATATCGAGTAGGATATTATTTTGTCACGGCCCAAAAATCACACCTGTCGTGATGGCGCCTATCTCAATACTAGGCAAGCCGACAACATCAATAACCCATAATTTATTTTAAATATTGAAAACATAATAATTAAGTTTAAAAGAAAATCCCACAAATACTAGATATAAATACACTCCCAAAACCTGGTGTCACTGAGTACATGAGCATCTAAATGGTAACAAAGTCTGACTGATAAAAATACTGTCTGAAAATATAGAACAATACAAAAAACTTAAAGGAAGAGAGTCAAGGTCTGCGGACGTCAAGCAGCTACCTCGGAATCTCCAGAAAATCAACGGTGCGAAGAAAACAACACCCACTGTGTCCGGGAATACCTTGATCTGCACACGAAGTGCAAGGTGTAGTATGAGTACAACCAACTCAGGAAGCAACAATACTAAATAAAGAGCTGAAGATAGTGACGAGCTTCACAGCTAAGCCCAATTACAGTAATTTCTAACATAAGAATGTAGGCATGCTTTCAACTTCAACATTAAAAATTCAAGCAGTAATTCCATATCAAATTCGACTGCAACAGAAGATAATGTCTTTCAGAAATTTCTAAAACAATGATATATGACAGCTGAAGTGCAACAATAATGAAATCAATGCACCATCTTAGAGCAACAGTCACTCAATCATCCTATTCACTCCAACCTCACAATCACTCTTTCCGTATAGCCACTCATTCCTCTCAATCACTCAGCACTCGACACTCGCACTCAGTAGGTACATGCGCTCACTAAGGGTGTGTACAGACTCTGACTCAAAAATACAAATCGTACTCCAATTCAAGCCTAATGATAACTAGCAATTTCCAACTTCTACATTCAATGCCGAAACCTATCAAATCAAGTTCGATTGACCTCAAATTTAGCACATAAGTCAATAATGACAGAACAGACCTATTCCAATTTCCAAAATCGTATTCCGACCCCGATATGAAAAAGTCAACTCCCCGGTCAAACTTTCAAACTTAAATTTATATTTTAGCCATTTCAAGCATAATTTAACTACGGACTTCCGAATATTTTTTCTGGAAATACTCCTTAGTCGAAAATCACCATACGGAGCTATTGGAATCATCAAAATTATATTCCGGGGTCATTTATATATAGGTAAATATCTGGTCAACCTTTTCAACTTAAGTTTTCATCTTGGAGACTAAGTGTCTCAATTCATTTCAAAACCTCACCGGACCCGAACTAATTACCCCGAGAATTCATATAACAATTGTAAAGTATAAATTGGGCAGTAAATGGGAGAACAGGGTTGTAATACTCAAAACGACCGGTCGGGTTGTTACATTCTCCCCCTCTTAAGCAAACGTTCGTCCTCGAACGGGTTTGGAATCATACCTAGAGCCTCAAATAGGTGTGAATATTTGCCTCGCATATCCCGCTCAATCTCCCAGGTAGCTTTTCCGACTGGCTGGCCTCTCCACTGCACTTTCACTGAAGCTATATTCTTTGATCTCAACTTCCGAACCTACCGGTCAAAAAACCGGCTCCACGTTATAAGTCAAATTACCATCCAACTGCACTGTGTTGAAATCTAAAACATGAGACGGATCCCCGACATACTTCCGAAGCATAGATACATGAAACACTGGATGAACACCCGATAGACTATGCGGCAATGCAAGTTCATAAGCCACATCTCCAATCTTCTTAAGTATTTCAAAAGGCCCAATATACCGAGGGCTCAACTTGCCCTTCTTCCCGAACCTCAACACATCCTTCATCGGTGAAACCTTGAGCAGAACCTTCTCCCCAAACATGTAAGCAACATCACGGACCTTCCGGTCGGCATAACTCTTCTGTCTAGACTACGTCGTGTGAAGCCACTTTTAAATCAATTTAACCTTCTCTAAAGCATCCTGAACTTAATCAGTACCCAATATCCTAGCCTCACTCGGCTCAAACTAACCCACCGGAGACCGACACCGTCTCCCATATAAAGCCTCATATAGAGTCATCTGAATGCTAGATTTGTAGCTATTATTGTAAGCAAACTCCGTGAGTGGCAGAAAATGATCCCATGAACCCCCAAAATCAATGACACAAACGCGTAGCATATCCTCCAATATCTGAATAGTTCGCTCGGATTGTCTGTCCGTCTGATGATGAAATGTTGTACTCAACTGAACCTCTGTACCCAAACCTCTCTACACTGCTCTCCAAAACTGTGATGTAAACTTTGTGCCCCCATCCGAAATGATGGACACTGGCACACTATGTAGGCGAACAATCTCGCGAATATAAATCTCAACCAACCGCTCTGAAGAATAAGTAGTACCGACTAGAATAAAATATGCGGACTTGGTCAACCGATTTACAATCATTCAAATGACATCAAACTTTCTCAGAGTCCATGGGAATCCAACTATGATGTCCATGGTAATACGCTCCCATTTTCACATCTGAATTTCAAGTCTCTGAAGCAATCCGCCCGGTCTCTGATGCTCGTACTTCACCTGTTGACAATTTAAACACCAAGCTACAAACCAAACTATATCTTTCTTCATTTTTCTCCACCAATAGTGCTGCCTCAAGTCATGGTACATCTTAGAGGCACCGGGATGAATGGAATACCGTGAACTGTGGGCTTCTTCAAGATTCAATTCATACATCCCATCCATGTTAGGCATAGAAATCCGAACCTGCATCCTCAATACCCCATCATCTCCAATAGTAACATCTTTGGTATCATCGTGCTGAAATGTGTCCTTCAGGATAAGCAAATGAGGATCATCATACTGACGCTCTCTGATATGATCACATAAGGAAGAACAAGAAACCACACAAGCTAGAACCCGACTGGACTCCGAAACATCTACTCTCACGAACTGGTTGGCCAAGGTCCGAACATCAATTGCAAGAGGCCTTTCACCAACGGTAATGAATGCAAGGCTACCCATACTTACCGCCTTTCTACTCAAGGCATCGGCCACCACATTGGCCTTCCCTGGTTGATACAAAATAGTGATATCATAGTCCTTTAGCAACTCCAACCATCTCCACTACCTCAAACATAGATCCTTCTATTTGAATAGGTGCTGAAGGCTCGGATGATCTGTAAATACCTCACAAGACACACCATAGAGATAATGTTTCCAAATCATCAATGCATGAACAATGGCTGCCAATTCTAAATAATAAACAAGGTAGTTCTTTTCATGTGGCTTCAACTGGCGCGGAGCATAAGCAATCACTCTACCCTCCTGCATTAAGACACACCCAATACCGATCCGAGAAGTATCACAATACACTGTATAAGAGCTTGAAGCTGAAGGCAAAACTAGAACTGGAGCTGTGGTCAAGGCAGTTTTGAGCTTCTGAAAGCTCTCTTCACAGTCATCCGACCACCTGAATGGAGCACCTTTCTGGGTCAATTTAGTCAAAAGCGATGCAAAAAATGAGAAGCCCTCCACAAAGCGACGATAATAACCGGCCAAGCCGAGAAAACTCTAAATCTATGGAAAATCAACTGTGCGAAGAAATCAACATCCACTGTGTCCGAAAACACCTGGATCTGCACACAAAGTGCAGGGTGTAGTATGAGTACAGCCAACTCAGCAAGTAACAATACTAAATAAAGAGCTGAAGATAGTGACGAGCTTCACAACTAAGCCCAATTATATTAATTTCCAACATAAGAAGGTAGGCATGCTTTCAAGTTCAATATTTAAAACTCAAACAATAATTTCATATTAAATTAGACTGAAACAGAAGATAATGTCTTTTAGAAATTTCCAAAATAGTGATATATGACAGCTGAATTGCAACAATAATGAAGTCGATGCATCCTCTCAGAGCAACAATCACTCAGTCCTCCTATTCACTCCAACCCAACAATCACTCTTTCCTCACAGTCACTCATTCCTCTCAATCACTCAGCACTCGGCACTCGGCACTTGGCACTCGCACTCAGTAGGTACCTGCGCTCATTGGGGCGTGTACAGACTCAGGAGGGGATCCTTCATCTCAAGCGCTATAACAAGTCAATCATGGCATATCACAATGAAATATGCTGCGACGTGCAGCACGATCCCATAAATATCTTCACAATCAGTCCCTCAGCCTCACTCAGTCATCAACCTCTCCAGTCTCTCGGGCTCTCAGAAATCATGATAAGCAGCCCAAACAGCAATGATATGATGCATCAATAATGAACAATAGAGACTGAGATGAAATGTGCATGTAAAACTGTGACTGAGTGCAAAACAACAATTTAACAGATAATTCAACAAGTACACAACCTTTATCGGTCCTTACAGTGTAAACACATGTTTTAAACATGATTTATAGATTGATTTCTCTAATACGTGAAAAATGTACGGATATCAACAAATTATTCAACCACACTGTTCCATGAAATTTATCAACTCACAATTCCTACGGTGCATGCCCACACGCCCGTCATCTAGCATGTGCGTCACCTCAAAACCAATCACATATCACAGAATTCAAGGTTTCATACCCTCATGACAAAATTTAGAACTGTTATTTACCTCAAACCATGAAATTGTTTATTCTGCTATGCCCTTGCCTCGCGGATCGGCCTTCGAACACCTCGAATCTAGTCACAATTAATTCGATTTAGTCAATACAAATTATAGGAATTAATTCCATATGAAAATACTAATTTTTCCAACAAAATCTGAAATTGAACTCAAACATTGCTTGTGGGGCCCACATATCGGAATCCAACGAAACTCACAAAATCCGATAACCCATTCAATTACGAGTCTAATAGTACTAGTTTCACTCAAATCCGACTTCGAATCGACATTCAAATTCCAAAAATTCATTTAATGAAATTTCTACAATTTTCCCCAAATTTCCATCTCAAAATACTGATTAAATGATGAAAACAACGATATATTCATGTATATTAACCAAATCCTGGTTAAAATCACTTATCCCAATGTATTTCTTGAAAATCCCACAAAATATCGCCATAACCCGAGCTCCCAAATTTCAAATATGAAATAAAACTCTAACCCACGTTTATAAAGTACAAAAATCTGACCTCCCATTATGCTGACCACACATTGTTATTGCGGTCCGCACATTTTCAAGTTTCGCGGCCGCGATCCAAATTGTGCGGCCGCACTTCAGCAGTGACTGAAGTACCAGGCTTAAGTAAATTGACCATAACATTCTGTACCAATGTCCAAATTATTAATAGTAAATCTTTCTTGAAACTAAACTCAAAGGGCTACAACTTTAATTTTTGAATCATCTCCAAATTCCTTGCAGATTAAAAGATATAAGCTTCCGAAGTCAGGCCATCGAATCTACAAAATCTTCTTTCTACTGCCGCGAGAGGATTTCTACGGCCCGCACTTTTCCTCAGTGGTCTGCACCTGAGGCTTTGCCGAAGCACTCCAAAATGTGCCCCCCCTCCCCCGTACTTCCAAAGTTGCAAAACAACAGCAGAGTGCCGAAATGCCCAAACTCGCTCAATACTCACCCCGAAATACACCCGAGCCACTCGGGACCCCGTCTGAATGTACCAACAAGTCCTATAACACGATACGAACTTAGTCGAGCCCACAAACCACATCAGAAACATCAAAAACACAAATCAGACTCCAATTCAAGCCTAATAAAAACTAACAATTTCTAACTTCTACATTCAATGCCAAAACGTATCAAAACAAGTCCGATTTACCTCAAATTTTGCACACAAGTCATAAATGACATAAATGACCTATTCCAATTTCAAAAAATAGATTCTGACCCTGATATCAAAAAGTCAACTCCCCGGTCAAACTTCCAACTTAAATTTCTATTTTAGCCATTCCAAGCCTAATTTAACTACGGACTTCCGAATAATTTTTTCGGACATGCTCCTAAGTCCATATTCACCATACGGAGATATAGGAATCATCAAAATTCTATTCCAGTGTCGTTTACACATAAGTCAACATCCGGTCAACCTTTTCAACTTAAGTTTTTATCTTGGAGACTTAGTGTCTCAATTCATTTCAAAACCTCACCGGACCCGAACCAATTACCCCGACAAGTCATATAACAACTGTAAAGTACAAATTAAGCAGTAAATGGGGGAACAGAGCGGTAATACTCAAATTGATCGGCCGGGTCGTTACATATTTCTACTTATAGTATTTCCTTTAATGCTTTTATTTCAAAAAATAAGTCTAAACTATCCCTCAGAGTGACTTTTCTAAGATTATTATCGCCTAGTGATCTCAAACTTTTCCACTAAATAAAAATTATAAATACGTTTCACGCTTCAGATTATTCAAATCTCTTTGGTCGACATCAGTAACAAATGAATATTTTCTTCTTGTTTTTCCTATTAAATTTTTTTAATTTTTTTACTTCAAAATATTCAATTTTTCTAAAAAAATATTAATTCTTAAAAAGTATTTACTAGTAAAAAAATGGAGCCCCTAAACTTTGGGGCCTAAACCAATTGCTTGGGATGTCTTTACCCTTGAGCTGGCATTGTTAATGGTTCCCCACTCTTAAGTAGTAAAACTTAGATGTTATTGCACTTCTCGGATTCTCCAGTTTGGATTTTGGTTAAGTGGCTAGTTTAAAAGTAGAATTAGATAATCTAAATAATTAACCAGTAAATTGATTTACTAACCTGGGGTTGAAGACTTAAGACTTACAGCTTGTTGGATGGTTGTTATCAATTGTATTGTATCATATTGTTACATTAAATATGATATTTGTTTTGATTGTTACTTAAATTTTATTGTATCGCATCGTTAAATACGTCGTTACGTAACGACGAAATGTGCCACTTTATGTAACGATCGATTTGGTGTGATCGCGTTGTTACCTTATCTTTTATCTCATCTTACCCTTCATTATTATTAAATTATTTTATTTTATCATTTACCCTTCCTTTTTATATAATAATTTACGTCGTATTATAATTTTTCTTTATAATATTGTAAGTTTATTGCCGGTATGTGATATCATGAAACAACAACAAACGATACAATCTATCCAAATATTATATTCCTCAAATAATACAGTACAATACAATACAATACGATATGATACATTATAAAATGATATGTAACAACAATCCAAATAAGTTGTTAAGTGTAAATAAGAGAAAGGTAACTCAATCCGGATAAGAAACTATTACAGATAAAACACTGAACAACATAAAGTATATAAGTGAAATGAATTTGCTACAATAAAAAACTGCGATTACAAAATGCAAGTGCTAGATGATAATGGAATAAAAGATATTTTAGCAAACAATATACATCAGACTGTCATGACCCGAAATTCACACCCTCGGGACCGTGATGACCTCTGGACCGTGATGGCGCCTAATAGTTCACTTTATCGGCAAGCCAACATTAGAATAGTTTCTACCGATTTTTAATAATTCAAATCAAATGATAACCAAGAACTGAATAAACTTAAATTGAGTGAAAAAATTATAACAACAGTGATATCTAAATATAATCCCAGATTTAGTTTCACAAGTACACGAGAGACTAGAGTAATACAAACAATGGTCTGAATGAAAACATGACTGTCTGAAATGAAATAAACAACTAGAATCAGGTAGAAGGGGGCTTCAAGGCTATGGATGCCGTGCAACTGTACCTCAAGTCTCCGTCAGACAATCAATCCGAGCAATCTACTGACCATCACTTGGACCACTCCAAAACTTGCACAAGAAGTGCAGAGTGTAGTAGGAAAGGTACACAGAAAAAGTGTCACGACCCAAAATCCGCATGTCGTGATGGTGCCTATCTCAATACTAGGCAAGCTGAAAACCTCAATAAGCCATAATTTCTTTTAAGTTTGAAATCATAATATATAAATTTAATAGAACAATCCCACATACGGATGTAAAATACACTCCCAAAACCATGTGTCACTAAGTAAATGAGCATCAAAATAATAATAAAGTCTGACTGATAAGAATACTATCTGAAAAATATAGAACAACACAATAACTGAAGGGAATAGAGACAAGGTCTGCGGATGCCAAGAAGCTACCTTGATAGTCTCCAACAGATAAATCACCAAGTCTAGCAACCGCCGTATCCGGGAGCACCTGTATCTGCACTCGAGGTGTAGAGTGTAGTATGAGTACAACCAACTCAATAAGTTACGAGATTAACCTATGGGCTAAAAGTAGTGACGAGCTTAGCAGGAACAGTCCAGTATAGAAATAACTGTACATAAATATAGACATGCTTTCAAGTTCAACAGGTAAACTCAGCACAAGTAAAAATAGATCAATTCTGAATAATATGAGAAATATTACATCTCAGTACCTTAGTGAAAACTTCGTGTATTCACAATCTAAAAATACTCAATCACTCAGTACTGTTTATGGCTAATCCAGCCTAGGGAAGATCCATCCCTCATATCTATGTACACATCAACTGGCAGTCAGTCGCCCAACACTGTATAAGGCTTATCCAACCCAGGGTAAGATACATCCTGAAATATCAATGATTCGGACAAGATCTATGTCCAGGGAAAATCCATCACTCAATATAAATTCTTCGGGCAAGATCCATGCCCATGGAAGATCCATCCCTCAATATATAATTCTTCGGGCAAGATCCATACCCATTATGGGGGGTGCAGAGTCCGGAGGGGCTCCTTCAGCCCAAGCGCTATAATAGCCAAATCCAGGCTTAAATAAATAAATATAAATATCACTTAGAATATCCAGTCTCTCGGGCTCTTAATGACACAAAAATCAACCCGACATAATGATATGATGTATCAATAAATGACAACAGAGACTGAGATATGATATGCAAGTGACATATGTGACTGAGTACGGAATTATATTTTAAACAAATAGTTCAACAACAATACGACCCATGTGGGTCCCAAAATATATCGGTTTGTAGCCTAAACATGATCTTTAATATGAGTTTCAGCTCAATTTCTCTTACACGTAAAAGATATACGGATAATGACATTTATTTAATTATGCAACTCCACAAAATCAACTAAGACATAATTCCTATGATGCATGCCCACACGCCCTTCACCTAATATGTGCGTCATCTCCAAACAATTCATACAATACGTACTTCAGGGATTCATACCATCAGAACTAAGTTTAGAAGTGTTACTTACCTCAAACTTGTAATTCTTTACTCTGCTATGCTTTTGCCTCGCGAATTGGTCTCCGAAAGCCTCGTATCTAGCCACAATTAATTTGATTCAGTAAATACAAATTATTGAAATTAATTCCATATGAAAATACCAATTTTCCAACAAAATCTAAAATTGCACTCAAAAAGCGACCCGTGGGCCCCACGACTCGGCACCCGACAAAAGTTTCAAAATCCGAAAGCCCATACAATCACGAGTCCAACCATACCAATTTTACCAAATTCCGACAACGAATCGACCTCCAAATCTTCAATTTAAGGTATAGAAAAATTTTACCATTTTCAACCCAATTCACTAATTTCATGATAAAAACACCAATAGATTCATGTATTTTAACCAAAATCAAGTTAGGAATTCTTATCCCAATATTTTCCTTGAAAAAACTCTCGAACAATCGCCTCACCCAAGCTTCCTTGGTCTAATAATGGAAGAATGATTAGTTCGTGGTCCCGGTCCCGAGCCGGTTCCAGCAATAAGCCCGCGAAGCCCGAGACTGTTTAGGACCGGACCGCATAGGACCGGCCCACTTAGAACCGGGCCCGCAAAGCCCACTTAGGACCGGGCCCGGCCTACTTGCCACCCTTAGCCCGAGGGCCGGGTTTGAGCCAATTTCGGGTTTTGGTCTAATTTTGAAGCTTTTCTTGTGGAATTTATTCCATTAGCACGTATTGATGGTATTGTACTGATTGTGAATAGATTTGGAGCATTTGGAGGCCGAGTCCAGAGGTAAGAGCATTGCGGGGTAGAGATTTGACCGGTTTGAGGTAAGTAAGGATTGTAAATCTAGTCCTGAGGGTACGAAACCCTGGATTTTATATCATTCTACTATTTTTAGTGACGCACATGCTAGGTGACGGACGTGTGGGCGTGCACTGTTGGGGATTGTAACTTGGTCTATCCCGTAGCAACTGTAAAGTTGCATACTTTGTTGAAATTATATGGTACTTATATCTTTTAGAAAGAGTTTCTGTAAATTGGGCTGAATGTCATATTTGGGCTTTGTGCCAGTGTTGTTTGGACCCTTAGGGGCCTTTTCTTACTATCCTATAACTATTTTCGATTGAAAATCTATACTCAGTCATGTTTATACTTGTTTACCGCATAACTCAGTTTTATGACTCTATTTTGATGCATATAAATATTTTGGGCCGAATGCCCTGTTTTACTGAAATGCCCGAGTGGCTTGAGAGGTTTATGATTGAGTGAGGCCGAGGGCATGATTCGTGAGGATATTTATGGGATCGGGCTGCACGCCGCAGCATGTTGCATATTTATGGGATCGGGTTGCACACCGCAGCATGCTTGATACTGGCCGAGGGCCTTATTGTGAGGATGAGTGTGGATTGGGGATGCCCGCCTGCAACATACTTTATTATTATAGCACGTGAGTTGTCCGTGCAGCACGTGAGTTGTGCGTGTAGATTATAGCGCTTGGGTTGAAGGAGCCCCTCCAGAGTCTGTACACACCCCCAGTGAGCGCATATACCTGCTGAGTGCGAGTGCCGAGTGCTGAGTGAATGGGAGGCATGAGTGACTGGGAGGCATGGGTGATTGTGAGGTATGCCCGAGTGGAAAGAGTGATTGTGATGTATGCCCGAGTTGCACGAGTGATTGTGAGGTTTGCCCGAGGGGCGGTATATGAGGGATGTTTTGCCTGAGGGGCTGTTTATGATTTCATCATTTTTGCTCACCTTTGCATTTTTTCTCTATTTGAAAACTGTTGAAAAATATCTTTAAATAATTTTTACTGGAACTGGGTTTAAGCGAGATGTTTTGATTCAATCCTGATTTTTAAAGCATGTGGTAATCTACTGAAATTTCCCGATATGAATGTTATATTCTTTATTGCTTGTCACTACTGCTCAGTCTTTATTTATTATTGTTACTTACTGAGTTGGCGTACTCACGTTACTCCCTGCACCTTGTGTGCAGATCCTGGTGTAGCTGGACACGGTAGCTGGACACGGTAGTGGTTGTTGATTATTTTGGTTGCAGATTTTCTCGGGGATAGTAAGGTAGCTGCTTGGTGACCGCAGCTCCTGCTCTTCTTCCTCTTATCTTCCTCTTGTTGTATTTAGCTATTTTTCAGGTTGAGTTAGCCTTGATATTGTTAGACAGATTGTAGTAGATGCTCATGACTAGTGACACTCCGATATCAGGCTATTCTTTTCCGCACTTTTATTTTGATTTGAACTCCTTTACGAAGGTTTTTATGTTAAATAACATTGAAATTTTCTTGAAATGAAAATATCAGTTTGTTTTGAAAATGAGTCGGGTTGCCTACTTACACAATAGGCGCCATCACGATAGGGGTTAGGTTAGGTTGGGTCGTGAAAACCACATCCTCCCTGATTGCTTCGATTCGTATAAGGATTTCTAATGATTTATTGAACAAGTTTCCCTTGAACTTTTATGTGCTTCAGGAACTTTAAATCCTTCAGGTATTTTCATAAAACTTTCATTGTCCAATGAGCCATATAAGTATGTTGTGACAACATTCATTAACGGCATATCAAGCCTTTCATGGACTGCCATATTTATTAGATACCTGAAGGTAATTAGCCATTTTTTGGCGACGACTCTTCAGGACATTGTTTCCCTTGCAATTCTGAGCCTACCCACCCAATTAAAATCAAATTCCGACTACTTTCATATTTTTTCGGTGTGAACAATGGGTTTTCCAGAAAAAATCTATTTTTTTTTCGGCGTAAACATTATAATGGAATTCATATTAGAAGCCTTTGACTCACAATCCGTTAGATCCAATGCATTAAATCCAATCCAGATGGTTTCTTTACCGGATTATATTGAGTTCCTTCACTACAAAGCATGTAAACAAACATCTTCAAGGATAACTTTCGTTGTTCAAACAGATAGTAGCGTGATTTGTGTATCCCAATCTTCATCCTCTGAGTCTTGGGTCATTGATTCAGGTGCATCTGATCATATTTTAGTAACAAATATTTTTTCACTACTATTTCATGTTTTCAATCTCTCCTAACAATCACAATGGCCAACGGGTCTCAAATCATGGCAACTGGAATAGGTCAAGCAAGTTCACTTCCTTTCTTTACCTTCAGATTCAGTTCTTTATGTTCCCGCTAGTCCTTTTAATCTCATAGTCGTTAGTCGCTTAGCCAAATCACTTTAATGCTCAATTTTATTTTTTGATGACCTTGTTTTTATACAGGAATACAGTACATGGTGAATCATTGGTACCGGACGTAAATCAGATGGACTTTATTACCTTATCCTTGGAAAATCACATGGACTTACATCTTGCCTTCCTTCAACAACTTGTCCTGTCACTGATTCACCATATTTATACATAAATGGTTGGGACATACCAGTTTTTCACAATTTCAGAAAATGGTACCTGGTTTATCTCAGTTGTCCACTATAGAGTGTGAGTCATATCAGCTCGGTAAGCATACCCGCTCCCATTTTCCTCGACGTCTTGATAGTCGAGCTGAGTCATCTTTTACTTGAGTCCATTCAGATGTTTGGGGTCCTAGTCGGGTCAATTCTACCTTGGAATTTCACTACTTTGTCAGTTTCATTGATGATTATTCTAGGTGCACTTGGATATTTTTGATGAAAAATCGATGTGAGTTGTTTTCTATTTTCCACACCTTTCACGCTGAAATTCAAAATCAATTTGGGGTTTTTATCCGCACATTTCGTAGTGATAATGCCCTAGAGTATTTGTCTTCCCCATTTCAGTAGTTTATGAACTCTCAAGGGATTATTCATCAAACATCTTGTCCGTATACATCCCAACAAAATGGGGTTGCTGAAAGAAAGAAAGAAAGAAAAGACATCTTATTGAAATTGCTCGTACCTTACTCATACAATCTTATGTTTCGTTGCATTTTTTTTTGGGGATGCAGTTCTTACATATTACTATATTCAGCTATCCAGAATCAAGTTCCAGTCTCTGTCTTGTTTCCCCACCTATAGCTTCAGTTTTACCACCTATAGCTCCAGTTCCACAGCCTAGTCCAGTTCAACCTTCTACAGCTCCACCACTCCTGACTTATCGTCGTCGTCTGCGCCTAGTATCAGGCCCATCTGATTCACGTCCTGCACCTGACCCTGCTAATATTGCAGACTTATCTTCTCTTAGTCAACCGATTGTACTCCGGAAAGGTATACGGTCCACACAATCATAATCCTCATTATGTCGATTTAAGTTACCATCGTCAATCATCACCCCGTTGTGCATTTGTATCTTCTTTGTCCTCTGTTTCCATCCCTAAGTCTACAGGTGAAGCATTGTCTCATCCAGGGTGGCGACATGCTATGATTGACGAGGTGTCTGCTTTACATACGAGTGGTACTTGGGAGTTTGTTCCTCTTCCTTCAGGTAAATTGACCGTTGGTTGTCGTTGGGTGTATGCAGTCAAAGTTGGTCCAGATGGCCAGGTTGATCGACTTAAGGCTCGTCTTGTTACCAAAGGGTATACTCAGAAATTTGGGCTCGATTACAGTGATACTTTCTCTCCCGTGGCTAAAATAGCATCGGTCCACCTTTTTCTATACATGGCTGATGTTCGCCATTGGCCTCTCTATCAATTGGACATTAAGAATGCTTTTCTTTACGGTGACCTTGAGGATGGGGTTTATATGGAGCAACCACCTGGTTTTGTTGTTCAGGGGGAGTCTAGTGGCCTTGTATATCAGTTGCGTCGGTCCCTCTATAGTATAAAGCAGTCTTCTCGAGCCTAGTTTGGTAAGTTCAGCACAATTATTCAGGAGTTTGTCATGACTCGCAGTGAAGCTGATCACTCTGTGTTTTATCGGCATTCTGCTTCAAATCTCATTATTTATCTAGTGGTTTATGTTGATGATATTATTATTACCGACAATGATCAGGATGATATTACTAAGTTGAAGCAACATCTCTTTCAGCACTTTCTGACTAAGGATCTGGGTAGATTAAAATATTTTTTAGGTATTGAGGTCGCTCAATCTAGCGTAGGTATTGTTATCTCACAAAGGAAGTATGCCTTACACATTCTTGAGGAGACAAGAATGACAAGCTGTAGACCTGTTGATACTCCTAAGGATCCGAATTCTAAACTTCTACCAGGACAGAGGGAGCCGCTTAGCGATCCTGCAAGATATAGGTGACTGGTTGGTAAATTAAATTACCTCACAGTGACTAAACATGTCATTTCTTTTCCAGTGAGTGTGGTAAGTCAGTTCTTGGATTCTCCCTGTAATATTCATTGGGATGCAGTTGTCTGCATTCTTCAATATATAAAATCAGCTCCAGGCATATGATTATTGTTTGAAGATCGAGCCCACGAGCAAATTGTTGGATACTCAGATGCTGACTGGGCTGAATCACCTTCTAATAGACGTTCTACGTCTGAATATTGTGTTTTAGTAGGAGGCAATTTTGTGTCTTGGAAGAGTAAGAAACAGAATGTGGTTACTCGATCTAGTGCAGAAGCAGAATATCGAGCAATGGTTGTGGCAACATGTGAGCTAATTTGGATCAAACATTTGCTTAATGCGTTCAAATTTGGTGAAGTCAGCAAGATGGAACTTGTATGCGATAACCAAGCTGCCCTTCATATTGCATCAAATCCAGTGTTCTATGAAAGAACTAAACATATTGAGATTGACTGTCATTTCGTTAGAGAAAAGATACCCTCAGGAGATATTACTACAAAGTTTGTGAAGTCGAATGATCACCTTGTAGATAATTTTGCCAAGTCCCTTACTGGTCCTCATATTAGTTACATATGTAACAAGCTCGGTGCATATGATTTGTATGCACCGCTTTGAGGGAGAGTGTTAGATAGTTATGTACATAATATGAATTAGTCCTAGTCCCATATAGAATAGGAGTATTATATGTATTGTATAAATAGGGTTCATTGTATTATAATTAAACAGAATATCAATAATAGATTTTTCTCCCGCGCATTGTCACAAAACTCTTACCTTAATACCATGACTATATACTTTTTTTTGTTTGCTAGCTCGCCAGAAGTTTTTATTTTCTTCACTAAGTTCAAGATAAAAGCAGCTCAAAATTTAAGAGAAATATTATAACACCAGTACATTACTGATATATTCCCAAATAACAACTGTACAGAGAGCTTATTTCAACACAAGCAAAGGGAAGAGCAAAAGCAGGCCAGCTGCTGAAACAGTAGTAGTAAACTTGAACATATTTATTAACAATCTGCAAGTTCAATCTCAGCAGATTCAATGGCGACAAATTCACCCCCAACTTTTGGAACCAGAATCACCACGATAGTATCTTCAAGGCCAATTTCCTCAAGCAACTCAGTTATGGCGAGCTGAAAGTCCTCTGGCTCCTTAGTGGGACCCCATGAATGTGTGGTAAGTTAGTATAGCTTCCTGCAGACTCGGCCTAATCTAGCTCATGCCAGTTGAAGGTATTGTCCCCGTTGAGAAACACATCTTATCTTATTTGCTTACTATCATTGTACTTGACTTGTTTCAAAGTTAACATTTCTTCTTTTACATCTTTCTTCTGCCGAGTCCTAACAGTAGTTGGCCTACGAACAGAAAATGAAATGATTTTGTCCAACTTTGTTATTGGGAATACTTGAGTAGCTGGTGGAACTGAACTTGGATTGACAGTGATCTTGCTGTTTTTCAGTGGCTTAAAATGGCGCCATGGGGTAATTGGGGTTGGCATTTGTTGGTAATCATATTCCATTTTCCTATTGTCCAAACAATCTCGGACAAGAACCCGCCACATTCGGTCTACATTTGCATGGTGACAATAAAACATACAGGATCTAAACCAGCTGAATAGAAGCTGGCCATGTCCTCATTATTGGTTTGATTAGGATCACCGACCCAAATATGGACAGGAGTATGAGGGATATTCTAATTGGTTCCCGTACCTGGTTTTGGATTTTCTCCAACGCAATATGGCTTAACAAAATAGAGCTCCAGGCATGGAGCGTTGGTTATCATTTGACGAGACATTAGAGTTAAGTTGTTGCCCATAGTTTGTAGCTCAGTTGTTTTCACATCGTCACCAAAAAAAACAAGATCCAAGACTGTTCCACATCTATGGCTTTGGTTACGTTTTATATCGTTGAGGTTTGGGTAAACATTTGGTTGATCAAACATGGGCGGCAAACGCACACCCTTTTGATGGTCCCAATTCCAATATGGCAAAGCAAAAGTTGGATCATTGATTGGTGATAATCATCTATGGAATGAGAAAAGCCATGAGAAGTGAACTTGGAACTCCTTGACATCTACCGTATAAGAGCCCATTACAATAAGCACAATGGATATTGGCTTGTTGTTTGAACCCTCTTGCGCATGACGTTGGAACTTCGCCGGAAATTTTTCTCCCGGCGGCGCGTGAGGGTCTTCTGACGGAGAATTGTTTTATGGGTTGGTCGTCGGAGGCCGATTTGCTTCGGGGTGGTGTTGATTTTTGCATAACACTGACGAAAAGTGGCTTTTTACTTGCGGCAGGCCTGTGTTTGCCAGAAAAAGACTTACGGTTGACTGATTTTTTTCTTCCCGGAGTCGCTGGAATTTATGCACAGCGATAAATCTCTCACGATTGCTCTGATACCATGTGAGAATGCGCGGGAGAAAAATGATATTCTGTTTAATTATAATACAATGAACCGTATTTATACAATACATATCATACTCTTATTCTATGTGGGACTACGACTAATTCATATTATGTACATAACTATCTAACAAGTTTAACTTCTAAACACTGTCAGTAAAAGAATCTTTACATTATTAGATCATCAGAAAGATAACTATAGGTAACGATTCATAACAGTCCGAGTATTAACTTGCAAAATTAGGCATACTAGTAGCATAAAAATTCTATAAGACTATCAACGTATACAAGTTAATCCTTAAAATAAAAGGATGTGTTTTCTAAAATGTGATGAATTTGACTTATAGAACTGAATTTTGAATTATGGTGGAGTAGTTAACTAACATAATTACATAACAGTACTTTGACTTAAGTGTATTCAGTCAACACATAAATTACAGAAATCCTAAATAAAGAGGTTCGATTGACTAAGAGAAGGTGTTAGGCACCTTTTAAGCTTTGCATCGCTATGCAACCTATCTATTTACATTAATCTTCTAAACCAACCAATTAAGTCACGAGAAAGGAACTAAAAGTAAAAATAAAATTGTTACATGCGAAATTAGAAGAAATGGAAAAGCAAAATAAAACTATTATGTCCCTAGTTAAGTGAGAAAAATAACCAAATAAAATAAATTACTGCATTCTAATAAATTAACTGAATAAATGGAAGTCAAACCTGAAATACACATAATCTTTCATTTTTAAACATTGGACGAAAACATGTTTGAAAATGAAACATTTAGGCAGGGTTTGTACTTAATAAAACATGGCAAGTTTAAGGAGGCATGAAGGTATTCTGCGATAATCTTAATGAAAAAAGATTGGCTCTATGTAAAGAATATTGGGCAGAGGTCCAAAAGTAACACACAGCTAAAAATCATTTTTTTTTATACATTACCAAGATCATCTCAAAAAGTAGTCCTCAGCAAATATTTCTCATTTCACCCTTAGGATTTCTCAAGATCCTCATCACTTAAACAACCAAAAGCTAACAGGAAAGAAAATGAGAATTTACTGACCATTTCCTCAGCCTTTGCAATAAAGGAGTTAAATTCCAGGAGCTAAAGAAGCTGCAGAAACATATCCACAGAGGCGGTCTACCTTGGGACTTTAGTATTCCTGTATACATGAGATAATCACACAATTTAACATGGTATTAGTGCAGTCAAAGGTCTTAGGTTCAATTCTAACTGCAACCCGTTATCAAAACAAATTTCCGCCAAGGCTGGTTGAAGATATAATTAGTAAACAGTGACTTAGGTCCAAGGTTTAAACCAAACTAAGCTTGGTATTTAATTGGAGAAGGGTAGAGGAGTGAGTTCATTATCCTCGAGTTTTGAAGGTTGCGGTTGGTCCTAAGGGTTGCCCCAGACAATTTCTCCACCATAAGAAAAAAAATATAAATAGTAAACAATGAGCCCTCTCTAATAGGTTAAGCTATTGAATAAGATGGTAATGCAATTCTAGATACAAATCTCGTTTGCAAAACTTATTATGATTAAAACCCTTCACAAATCATCACTACAAGACTAATCGTAGAGGGAGAATAAACCATCCATTATATTCCCCGGTACAAAATTAAATTTGTTAATCATACAAGAAATGAGTTCAGGAAAAATAGGACCACAGACATCATGTAGTCCATCACTCAAAATTGGGTAATGAATTCAGAAATGAAGTCACACAAAGAACACTTCAAGGGAAATGCCTTGACAATTGGCAGTTACTCGCAGTTAAAGATAGATTCAAACTTATTGGCAATCAACATAGTACTCCTTAAAACTTACCTCCTCCACGTCTATCAATAGATCAAACTACAGCTTATGTATAACCTGCCGTCACTCCTCTACATCATTTCCCATTTTCTCTCTTAAGAGAAAATTCAAGCCACTTAGGGGCTAGGTGTAACGACCCGACTTGTCGTTTTAAGAATTAACGCCCCGTTCAGTGACTTAAGGTCTCGAGCAGTTTCGCAATATGTATTATGACCCACGGGTGTGGTCGGGTTTGATTTACTGAAGATTCGGAATTAAATTAAAAGAACAATCCTTATTTAGAAGCATAAATGGAAAGAGTTGACCGGAGAGTTGACTTTTGAGTAAACGATCTCGGATTCAAATTCTCATGACTCCAATAGCTCTGTATGGTGATTTTGGACGTAGGAGTGTGTCCGGAAAATCATTTGGAAGTCCGTAGTGGAATTTGGCTTGAAATGGCGAAAATTGAATTTTTGGGAAGTTTGACCGGGGAGTTGACTTTTTGATATCGGGGTCGGAATTCAGTTCTGAAAATTTGTATAGGTCTGTTATACCATTTATGAATTGTGTACAAAATTTGAGGTCAATCGGACGTGATTTGATAGGTTTCGACATTAAATGTAGAAGTTGGAATTTCTTAGTTTCATTAAGCTTGAATTGGGGTATGATTCGTGGTTCTATCATTGTTCGATATAATTTGAAGTTTCGACTAAGTTCGTATGATGTTTTAGAACTTGTTGGTATGATTTAACGGGTCCTGAGGGGCTTAGGTATATTTTTGGATCATTGGTTGAAAGACTAGTAAAGTTAAGAAATTTGGGAGTTTGACCATGGTCAATATCGGGTCAAGACAACCTCCTTTCAGTGTTTTGAGTGAGCGAGCAGGTCCGTAGCATGTTTTATGATTGAAATTCATATATGGTTTGTGTCCGAGGGTTCCGGACGAGTTTCAGGGTGGTTTCGGATCATTTCGGAGAAGTTTAAGTTTGCTGGTTTCTGGGGAAACACTGTTCATTCGCAATTGCGAACCATTTATGGCAATTGCGAAAACACTGTTCATTCGCAATTGCGAATCATTTATGGCAATTGCGAAAACACATTCATGTGAGGTACTGTTCATTCACAAATGCGAAGTTTTTGTCCGCAAATGCGAACCTGGGCAGAAACTTAAGGATTGAAAATCTGTCATTTCTTCATTTTCGATTGAAATTTTTGGAGCTCGATTTTTGGGCTATTTTGAGGATTTCTTCACGACTTCGACTGGGGTAAGTGTTCTATATCCTAAAGTGATTATATTTCATGAATCTATGATTATATTCATCGTTTAATTCGGATTTAAATGGAAGAAATAAAAGATTTTTACAAAATCTTCCAAAAACGAAAATTTAAGATTTGGAGGTCGAGTTATTGGAATTCGATAAAATTGGTATGGTTGAACTCGTATCGGAATGAGTGTTCGGATTTCATAAAAACTATGTCGGGTTCCGAGGGACGGGCTCCGCGTTGACTTTTGTTGACTTTTTGGAATAAAATTTTAAGTCGACGTATTATTATCCGGAATTATTTTCAATGAATTTTAATGAAGTTATACAATTAATTTGGATAGATTTGAGCTGTCCGGAGGCCAATTCAAACAAGAAGGCTATTTTGGAATATCGGCCTAACTTCAAAAAGGTAAGTGTCTTGCTTAACCTCGAATGAGGGAATTACCCCTTAGGCATTGAGTCTAATGTGCCATATGTGAAATGTGAAAAGCGTGTACGCGAGGTGACGAGTACGTACTCGGGCTTATACGTGCAAAATTCATTGAAATGAAGTCTTAGGTATTATTGCATAGTAAATTGGGAAATTGTGAAAAATTATTAAATCATCTGTTTGCCATGCCTAAATCCTTATTGTTGAATTTGTTTTTATATGATAATTTGATGTAATTGTTACTTGAAATATTTATGAAATTTCGTGAGTATTGTTGGTTTAATATTTCTTGAAAATTAATTCCAATATGAATCTTCTTATGCAAATAATTAATTTAAGCGAGCTTAAGAATAAGTATTAATATAATTATCTAAATTTGCATTAATGAAAGTTTTGCTTTATGCTGAGTAATTTCTATCTCAATTGATTGTTTTTGGGTGTTATATACATTGTGTGGAGCCTTGGGCTATTTGTTGTAAAATTAATTGATTTTGTTATATCTTTGGAATTTGTTTGTGGCCATTGGGCAAATTGTGATATGAATTAATTTTATTATATTGTCGTGTTAATTTTCCGTGTAAATTATTGTGTTGTGTGAGTTACTATTTTGGGGAGATAAATGTGGCATTTCACCGTTGATATTATATAGGTATAAGGGTGGCATTTCAGTGTTGTTGTGTTTGTTGGAATATTGTCTGGGCGGAGCGATAAGGGTGACTATAGGAGCGATAAGGGTGGCTATTGATATTGTCTGAGTAGAGCGATAAAGATGGCTATAGGAGTGATAAGGGTGGCAATAGGAGCGATAATGGTGGCTATTGTCAGGGACAATATGTGATGATGTGGGGTTGCGGTGTTGATAATTTTCACGTGATGTTGTGATTTTCTTGTGTTTATTTCTATACCTTGTGCAACTTGTCTTGTTGTTGGTAAATTGATAACAATCTGATTTATGTTGAAATTGAGAGCCTGTGGCTATTGCCAGGCGGATTATAAAAAAAATAAAATGTGGGCACGAGGTGCCGTGAATAAATAATGAGAATATTTGGCACGTGAATTGTCCGTTCAGTTGTGATATGAAATGTGGGCACGAGGTGCTATGATAAAATGATAATGATAATTGGCACGTGAATTGTCCGTGCAGTTGTGATATGAAATGAGGGCACGAGGTGCCGGAGAAATATGATGATTTAATTATGGGCACGAGGTGCCGTGGAAATATGAAAATGGGTTGAGACCCGTGTTTACGAAAAATATAAAAATGGGCTAAGACCCGTATTTTTATGATTATGAAATGAGGTGTCACATGTTGACTTTTTAATTGAAAGAATTATATTCAAAATATTTATTTGGAAGGATTTTTACTTAGAAAGTATTATATGAAAGAATTTTATTTGAAAGATATTTATTTGAGGAAATTATATTTGAAAAGATTTATTGAAAGAATTATATTTGTAAAACAATTATTTGAGAAAATTATATTTGAAAGAAAGAGCTATCTGGAAGAATTATATGTGAAATACATTTATTTGAAGGACTTGATTTAATTGGGTGTACTTGTGTTTATTAATTATTGAGTGATATTAATGGTATTCATGTTGTCTGCTGTGCATATCACTGGTTGTTCCATGTTGTCCTATTGTTATTTGTTTCATATTATTTTGTATATTATATTGCACATGTTATTAGACCAATGAGTGTCTTGACTGTACCTCGTCTCTACTCCATTAAGGTTAGTCTTGATACTTACTGGGTATCGACCGTGGCGTACTCATACTATACTTCTGCACATTTTTGTGCAGAGCCAGGTATTGAAGATATCGGACTTGAGCAGAGTTAAAGCGCGATCATAAGGATTCAAGGTAGAGTTACTTGGCCGTCGCAGTCCCTTGGAGTCTTTTCATTTCATTGTACTATTAATTTGTAATCATACAGTATTGTATATTCGGTCCTCGTGATCATTCCATGTATTCAGTTAGAGTTCGTGATTCAGTACTACCAGTCTTGGGAGGTTGTGTATTGTAATTATTTTCGCTGTTAAATTTTAATTAAAAAAAAAATGGCTTCAAAATGTAAAAGAAATCGGCTTACCTAGTCTTAGAGACTAGGTGCCATCACGACGCCTGTGGTGGTGTGGTAGGGTTTTGGCTCGTGACACGGGGGCCACAAGGAAGCAATTGATTCTCATAGAAGATTCAACAATACCTTCTCTCATTCATCATTTTGTTCTCATGTTCTGTACGATCTTTCTAAAGATTGCCATGTAGGCAGCTTTATTACACCCTCATCGTAACCTATGCAGAATATTGTCCTGTTTCATCAGGTAGGTTCTCTTTCACCTCATTGCTCCCCTGCTTTTGTAGCGCGCTAGCACAATAACAGCCTCTACTTGGAATTAAGAGCGATACTCTTGGTTTCAGGTACCAGAATTATATAAATGAATTTTTGATGAAGTAACCTTCTAATAATTCTCAAGCAAAACGCATGAAGCTAAAAAGCACAAAATTCAGCATCTTCTCTAAATAATCGTAAGGGAATTTGTCATGAATGATGATGCTTGAAAAAGGATATCCTTCAAGCCTAAGCACGAGGACATTCTCAATTGAAGGATATTCATGATATTAAGTTAAAGTTTATGTTTGCTCATTCCAAGGGAATTGGATTATGGCCCTAAAACAAAGTACAGCCGACATGGAGTTCCTTCTTCAATTATATCTCAAGGAAAGGGAACAATAGGTGAAAAGATACCTGATCCAATTGCAATTTTCGGTCATTTGTAACCTTTTCATGGGATGTGCACACGCGCAGAAAACAGAATCACATAAAAAGGAGAGGAAACTACGGTCCAGCAAAGTAAAATTCAGTTACAGTCCAATAGCCAAATATGAATGAGTATCCTACTAAGTTTTAACACCAGAATATACATCACCTTCCTTCTGCAGAGTTGATGCTCCGGCAGTAAGCACTGCTTTACATCCAATAAAAGTTCCTTTTCCATGCATCCTCCTATTGAGCTAAATCTTCCTCTCCCCATATAAGTGTGATAAACACGACACAGAAATAGCAGAGAACAACTTTTAGAACCAGGCATAAGTAACGTTCCACCGGAAAATGCCAAGTATCTGATATCCTGAAATACAGAGCTCAAAAGCACCGCTAGGAAGCAACATACAAAATGCAGCATGACAAACAAACTAACTATCAAAACAATCAAACTTCTAGTACAATTACACATGGAGCTGCATATCAGCATTCTTATTTTTAGTTGCACAGTTAGCTGTTAAGTTTTTAAAACAATCTATACTCTTAGACCTTGGGCTTTTTCCACAATGCAGCTATAAGCCATTGAGTCCTTTATCAATGTCATTGCCCTTATAATTGCTTGAAAGAGAACGCGACTTGCACAAAATGGCAGTAGACAATTCATTATGAAACCTTATGTTAACAGAAAGTCCGACACCTCAGTTTATCTTAGCAGCACTCATGTGATTGATTATCTAAAGCAACTACCATCCGACAAGACTAGAGTGACTGTTGATCTTTGAAGATTATAGGCAGAGTAATATTTTTAACATCATAAAAGTAGAGCGTCAAATCTAATACTATCAAACATATGTTCAATGAAACAGCAAGTAGCGACAGAACTTGATGAACCTCAAAACTGTAAGCATACTCAAGCAAATGCAAGTCATGAAAATTTTTGAGGCAAATACCCCCATTCTTTAACAATTTGAGGCAATAAGTAGTGAATAGCATGAAACTTTCCATTCTTTAACAAATGTCACCAACTCAAAGATAGTAAAATTAGAGGCAAATACCCCCAAATAATTCAATATCTAAGTTGTTGCAAATGCACCACCTAAATTGTCCTTGCTACATAAATAGTTCAGCAAGACCTTCTCAATTGGATTGGTACAAATATCAAGACCCCCAACATAACCTAATATCTAAAAATTAGAAAACTAAGGTTCCTAAAAGAACATATAATCCTACTTATTAGTAACTGAGACACCAAGTTTTCCAGCCACAATCACGGTCGTCGCCATATCAAGAAACATGCCATGCTCAACCACACCAGCAAGCCTCAAAATTGCATCACTTGCAGCTTTTAAATCACCCATATCACTCTTGAAATACAAGTCAATAATATAATTCCCATTATCAGTAACATATGGCACACCCCCAACTGTCCTCCTCAGCTTCCCAACACAACCAGCTTCAATAAACAACATCTCCAATCTTTTTAAAGTAAATTCCCAACAAAAGGGCACAATCTCAACAGGCATAGCAAGACCACTTCCACCCAAATGACTCACCAACTTTGACTCATCAACAATAACTATAAATTTCTTACAAGCAGCCTCTACCATTTTCTCCCTAAGCAATGACCCTCCTCTCCCTTTAACCAAATTCATTTCTCGGTCAACTTCATCAGCACCATCAATTGCCAAATCAAGAATTGAATGTGTATTTAAATCAGACAAAGGTATTCCCAACGAAACAGCTTGTTCATGGGTAATTGTTGATGTGGGTATTCCTACAATGTTCTTTAATTTCCCTAGCTTTAATAATTCACCTATTCTAGCCACAGCATGTTTAGCTGTGGAACCTGTACCAAGACCCACAACCATACCTGACTCAACAAATTCTACAGCTTTATATGCTGCAATTTTTTTCAGCTCATCTTGGGATAAAATGACAGGTGGTGATGATGGGGTAGAGGAAACCATCAATGATGGCTGCTGCTTCAAATTCTTGGACTTTTCAGAAACAAAGAAATGTGGGTATGCAATGGCCATATTTTGTAATCGCAAAAATCAAGAATTGAAGAATGGGTTTCAAGAAAAGAGATAAAGGTTTCACCTTTAATGTGTGTGTGTGTGGGGGGGGGGGGGTGGGTCTTGAGGAGGAGGGGGTTAATGGGTAGGAGAGATAAGAGGAGATTTAGGGCTAGAAGATGTGAAGTGAGGAGAACCAAGAAAGCATGAGACGGAGTATATATATATAGGAAAGTTAAAAGAGAAAAATAAGAAATATATGGGGAAAAAAGAAGGGGAACGAGTCCTAGTAGAAAGGGACAAAAAGTTTAATATGGGTTAGATTGTATGAATCTTGTGGTTAGTATTGACTGCAGAATGGGGTAGAGAAAGGTGGAGGAAATTGAGGGGTTTTGGGGAAGGAGCGTAATACAACGTTACAGCAAGAAAAGCGCGGAGGTGGAAGCGAGGATTGGTTGGGGGAAGGAGGCACAATATCTTTGTGATTCAACAAATCTAGTTACAGGACAAAAAATTCTAGGTTTCTTCTTTTAATTTCCCAACGGGTGTTTGGTAATGTACTCTCTCCCGTTTACTTAAAGTGTTCATTTTACATTTGACATCTATTTAAAAAATACAAACTCTCATAGAAAAAAAATAAAAATACAAACTCTCGTAGAAAAAAAAATTATTTACTAAATTAATCTTAACTAATTATTATCTTGACATATTTATATATATATTTATTTATATATAATACCGGAACAGGAGCCGGTGACGTGGCAAGCCTCTTTATTCAGGAATTGCATTTATCTTTTATCAAAAATTTTGCCTTTTCCTTTCATTCTGGCCAGGAAAAAACAACAGTCGTCAAAAACACCAGTTAAAAAACCAGCAGTTTCAAAATGTAGTTTCTACAAATGTGTTTCTTCCTACACTTTCTCTTTATTCTATTTTCTTTATTGTTCCTGCTCTATGTTTTTCAATCTACTTTTCTTATTTCACATGTTAACCTCTATGTTCTTCCCTCATTGTCTTTTTCACTTTGCCTCCACTTATATGCATTTTGGTTTTTTATTCGACTCCATCTTTAAATCACTCCGCTGCTACCATCATATTACTGTAGAACCGGATAAAATGTCCTTAAAAGAACCAAACATGAGATGCTTATTCGACGCCCATGAAGTGTTTGAAAAAAGGTACTATAGGGAGACATTGCCCACCCCCACGCCTTTAGGAAATGGTGTTATCTCAACAGGTTGGTAATTCTCATAGTAAATATTAACAAGGACATGATTTTTTTTAAAAAAAAATGGGAAGATCGTTCAATTGTATAATCTAAATGTACAATTACACCTTCACTCAAGGACACAATTTTTTCCCTCGATGGGAGATGGTACGGAAAAGGAACAAAAGGGCGTGCAAAATTTGAAGGAACATAACAGTGTGAAAAAGTTTGAGAAACTAAGAATGTGTTTTATATGGAGAACAAGAATGTCGTTTTAATTATATGTTTAATAATGATAACGAACTTCATTAACAATATCTTTAACTGTTGATTATAGTTTAGCGACTATATTAGAGCATCTTCAACCCTCCCCATTTCTCCATAATGGGGGGCAATTTTTGCCATAATGGAGCTCCAATGCTACCCCATTTTTGCCTCCGAAATGGGGGATGAATAGTGTTACTCCAAATATGGGGTAACACTATTCATCTCCTCCATTACTATTCATGATTATTTTATTATTATTTTTATTATTTAACTCTTTTAATTTATCTCTTTATATATACCTAATTATGTTTATGTAATATCTTTATAATATTAATTTTACATCTTAACTTTGGCGTATAATTTTGATAAATTAATTTTCGTGCATTTATTATTTTTATCTAAAATTGTAAGTTAATTTTATTATAAGTTATAATTATACAAAAAATATATAATCATCTCAAAAAAATGAATGGTGCAAATATAAAATATTAGATGTTGCTAATATTTATATTTTATTTTACTATAATGTAATATGTATTGAATTATCTTGTATCTCAATGATTTCACTTTTATTTGAATTATTCTTTAATATATATAATCTATCATATTTGCTTACAAATTATATTATTTAAAAATTTATGGTATAAAATAATTTTATATTAAATTATATGTGATGAGTATGTAAAAAAGAAAAAAAGATAAGATTTTCTTTAATAGAAATAAGAAAATAAAGATAATAATATAATATTGAAGAGAGAGAAGAATCTAAAATAGAATATTCTTTTTTGGAGTAAAAAATGAAGTAATGGTTGGATAACTTTACTGCATTTTGGAGGAGAAAATGGAGGTAAGGGTTGAAGATGGCATTAGATTATTATTGTAGCCTCGGCTATTTGTATTGCATAGTGGTAAAAATTCCTGTTAAATCTTAGTTTCTTTCAATTATACAGAAGTGTTGCAATATCAGTGTTAGTATATTTGTTCTGTTCTATTATGATTTCCTGCTCTACTCTTTTTGTGTGATTAGAGAGCGACTTATGCATTTAATATAGCAGCAACATCGTTGATGATCAGAAAAAAGACTTTTTTGCAGCAGCATTGTGATGATATATATTCTATCTCATATTCTTGTGTGCACTCTATTATCTAAGTGTTCTTTACTCCTTAGTGAAGAGATGATGTTGATTAAATTTTATCCCATATTTAGTTTCGTGAAAGGATGATGTGATTGAATAAACTTTATCACATATTTAGTTTAACAGAGTAATTTTCTGTCTACTACTCCTATATATTATAAATAAAATTATAACAGACAAAAACAGTGAATACACGACTCAATGTTGATTAACCATTTAGGCCATGTATGTCATTACTCGCAAATGTTAACCACTTTTTTTCCCTTCTGAATTATTGGTCATGTTAGGAAGTACCTCTCATGATCTACACTTTATACCATTCTCCTGAATAACAAATTAGGAAGTAGTAAATGTGGCAGCAATAATAGAAGTGCTTTCACTGATTCAAAGCCAAAGTGCAGAAGAGCTATTAAACAAAATAAAATAAAAATAGGAAAAGAATGAGAAGACGAGAAGCTGATCAACATCTTGACTCCAACCATCACCTAATCATGAGTGACATCTTGAATCTACATGGTCTAGATAGTGTCTTTCCACAATTATCACCTTGATCTAATGCATTTATCTATTGTCCGTCTAGAGTGAAAGTAACTTCCCAAGTAGTTAAGTGTTAAAAGTTTATTCTTTATACCTTACTGCTATTTATCTATATTAAGTGGTATCTTTTTATTTTCTTTCTTTATTTGTAGTAAATGATTGTCTGATGAAATAGAATAATCATAATGTTACAGGTTTTTAGAATGATCTTAGTATTGACACTTAAAATAGATCATCCCAAACAAAAAGGCCTCGCACGGTGAAGGAAGCCCTTGATAAGGATGCCAAAAGCCGGGAGATCTATTATCATATGACAATGCCTGAGAAAGGAGCAATTTTGCCTGCAACAATGCCTCAAAAATCGAGAGATAACACGTAATCGTCTTCTTCCAAACATAAATCATGTCATTTGCATCTCAATTGCAGGGTAGTCTTGCTATTACAACCTCCTGTTCTATTTGAGAAACAGGTTAGAATATTGAATCTGTTATTTCCTTCTTTCCTCATATATCATATATATATACACAATAGTAATGCATGTGTGATCTCTATGTATATTACTAGATTATTTTTTAAATAATCCTGTCTGGCCAGCTGGCGTATCCTTAAGTTCATTTAAAAAAAAAATTCATGTAGTAGTTACTTAGCGTCGATGTTTTTCCCTCATTGGATTTTATTGACAAGGGAAAAGATGTGGTTCATCGTTTTTTGTGTTTTTGAAAAAAGCAAGCCCCAAAACTATATTGCCCCTTTATGTTTCTTCATGTATTATGTGCAAACTTCTAATCAAGAATCTTATACCAAGTTTTCAGAAGTTCTTAAGTGCAATACTTATTGTCAAGAATTAAACTATAAACTGAAAAATTTGTTATTGTTACTCTCATTATTTTTTGATAAATCTATCGATGCTTATTTGAATGTGAACAATGACCTGAACGTTGTATAATTCAGCTTTATTCACAAACAACTGCAGTATACAATAATTCTTGTTATTTTGGTACTTGGACATAGATAACGGTTCAATCCCTCTAAATTTCTCTCCGCTTATTATTTTTCTTACTTTTGTCGAATGATACAGCTATTCGGATATGATCCTTAAATAACTAAGCCTCATCTCTATTTGATTTCTTAGTAATTATAGCAGCTAATCTGCATTTATCTTTATAATGAGAGATTATGTTATGAGAGTCATCTGAATTGCATCGAGATAACGCCAGCGTATTCCCTTCTATAATGGTTTTAAAGCCACCGGCAGATTCTCGCAACTTAGCTTAATGCATTAACTGTGAATCAAATTTCAGTTATACTTTTACTAAATGGGAGCCAGGATGTATATGGAACTGGATGTGATTTTGCTAGACAATATGGGAGATTACTGTATTATCCTTAGGAGATGTGCTTTAGACTTAGAGTAAAGACTCAGACTTCCATAAATATGAAAGAAACTTTGCCTAGTGTTGGTTCATGTTCTTTGATTTAACATACTGTAGCTCTCATGGTGGCTTTCTTGGTGGTTTAATTTTTGATTTTTTTCTTAGTTTCATAGTATTTTTTGGTTTCTCATCTTAGTATTTTTCCCCTGATTTGAATTTCTCTTAAGGATTTGGAATAGCAGACGCAATATCTCATCATACTACTTATCCCATTTAAGTTATGAGGAAGATATCAATAGAAAAGGTAACTATTCGAGAAATAATAAACAGTTCAGGACTAATTGCTTTATGTGTTATAAGAGTCGGGAGGGGTTGATGCACTTCCATTCTACTGCGACCTTACCATTGCAAAATTTTAAATCAATAGATGATACTGTTGGTTGAGTGCCCAAATGCACATACCCTATTAGATACATATAGTATTAGCATAGGTTCAAGTAGTCTTTGCTTCTTAAGCAATGTGCTTTGGCTATTTGATTTGTAAGTGAAATTTTTGTCTTTGAGAATTATGGAAAATACCCTCTTTCATTTGTTTAATGAGAGTTGTCATACCATTCCTAGAAAATTAGTTCTTAGAGAGATCTCATCCTAATTGCCATTTACTCAAATGCCCAATTGTTGTTACTAAACATTGTACACAAAAAGATATATAGGAGTTAATGATATTCTTAATGCCACTCCTAATTTTTAAACAGATCTCATCCTATCCATCCTATCATGGTGGTTTAAACAGATCTAGTTACAAATAGGTCATAAAGCAGAATTTAAATTGGACTTCCATCTTCTTTTACTAATTTGTAAAAAGAAAAAAGAAAGATGTTATTTTGTTTTTTAAATCTCAATTTAGAGAATGAATGTTGTTGCATTTATAATAGTGACATTCTTTTTATAGTAAAAAGAATCTTCATTAGAAAAAAAAAAACTATTAACCTCTTGAATAGTACTGGTGACACTCTTTTGGTAAGAGAATAATAATCATATATCCATCTCCTGGACTTCTAGTCACCCTTCCCTTTCATTCTGGATGAAAATTTTATTATTCTCTAGCTTTGTGTAGAAAATCAATTTCTCCCTTAACTTTACCTATAAACATTAACTTCTCTTATCCATCTCAAAATGGCCGAGTTTGTTTAAAACTATAACGATGTTTACCCGTAAAACGGTACAGTTGAATTTATACGTGGTCTCTAGACAAGTGAATTAATTTGGTCCTGAAATAATACAATAATTGAAAAAATGTATAATATTTAGCCTTGAAATATTGATGAAAACAGCAGAGATAACAATTCCTGGAATAGTATTTTCGGGCACAGCGATGATGAGATCAAAAAGCAAGAAAGTAAAATTGTATTAAGTTTTGCATAGAATAGAGTGTAGGTTTAGCCAGAAAATTCGTGACATTTACAATGATAACTGAGCTCACTAATTATAGCTATGTCTAGGGAAGGAAGTCCTAAGATCATATCCTCCTTTAATGTCAATTATGAGGGTCATTGATGAAGACGTAATGGTGAACATAAATGCCAAATTCTCTGTAACGGACTGTCACTCTTAATGCTGCAGAATATTTCTTATTAAATGCTATTGGGCGCAGAGTATTCAACACACCTTTATGAACCTTATCCTTTTCGGTGACAAGAGGAATGGCTGCGTTCGGTCTTCGGTCATTCCTATATTGGGTTCCACGTGTCCTCTCTTTAGACGTCCATATGTCATATCATATTTTACCCTATACAGATAGTCCCCCTGCTTTCCGATGACATAACTTTGTGTGACCAGAAAGTTGGTAGAAATACCTTTTTGGCGGGAATTACTATAACTCCCTCTGAAAGTTCCTGACAGTTTATTAGACGCACGTCTCTCCGTATTTAATACCTCTAACACGCGTCATCCTATGATTCAGCACAACCTTTGCCGATTATCGAGTTAATCATGGCCATGAATTTAACCGCCAACGTTTTACTTATACGCCACATTCTTTTCTTTTGTATTTCATAATTTCTCGAGCTCCTGATTTGCATATTTATTTTCCATTCTTTCTCTAGTTCTCTTCAAACACAAAATATTTTCCTTCTTTTTCAATGGCTTCTTCCTCTAAGCGTGTTGGTTCTACAAAGAACAAAACCGAGGACTCTGTTCCTCCAACGGTGGACTCCATCATCCCAAGAAAATTCAGTACCACAAAGGACTCTTGAAGAGAAATTCCCTACTGCTAACCCTCGTACATGGGCTATTAGTAAGTACCTGTCTTCCATTCGTTCTTCTAATATTCCTGCTGTGAAGGAAGACTATCGCTGCCATGAGTTGGATATCATCGCTCCTGATCTATCGGAGTGAGTGACCCTTCCCAAGGAAGGTTTTACATACTTTTACACGTATTTCTTTACTTTGAGTGCGTTTTCTTTGAGTGGAGAGCTTGATTCTGTGATTGCGGAATTTTGCCTTCGCTACTAAGTGTGTTTGGCACAGGTAAGTCCTTCAGTGTGGAGGACGGTCGCATGTCTTCGATGCTTGTATCAGGAAACTGGAGAGAAGCTAACCTTAGCTCATATGATGCATCTCTATTCCCCCAAAATCTTCCGCAAGGGAATGATAAACCTTTGCAAGCGTGGCTACCATGCTTTGCTATCTAGCATGGATGATGACAATGACTGTGGATGGATGGAATGGTTTGTTGTAGTTGCCACAAATGACATCATTCCAACAACGGCTTCATCCTTTCCGGCCGTTTGGAACCGCACTCGTAAGTGTTTTGTTTTGTATATCTTTTTACTAGATATTCCTTTGTGGTCGTATTAACCCTTCACCCTTTGCACGATTTAGTAATTTGATGGATCCCACCGGTGGTGGAAGGTTTGGACCTGTGGGTTCAAAATATCTTTGACATCACAACGCCTGAAACTCATTTATGGAAAGAACTGGCCCTTAAATACGGGTGGAAGGACAAAAATTATGGTAATTTTAATTTACCTTGCTTCCATTATTTACAACTTGGTTGAACCCTTCTGACTTGTTCATGAAATTAGGTCTACCTGCATGCTCTGTTGTTGTCCTCGAGGAGGACGTTTTAGCTGATCTTGTTGATGCAGCGAGGCCGCTTCAGGAAGAACTTACTCAAACAGGTATCTCTGGGCCTGTTTCGGGCGCAAACTCTTCTTTACGGAGTCCCCGTCCAGAGGATAATCAACCAAAGAGAATACGTTCCTCCGCGGCCGGGGAAAAGAACAAGAGGGCAAAGACTGATGCCCCCGAGTCATCTCCGGTGGTGATGATGACTGGTCCTCCTTCCGGGCCGGTCATAGACACCGTGATGATTGATGATGGTGAAGAAGTTATTGATGAGGGAGCTTCTTTACATAGAAGGCAATGATCCTCATCATCTCAACAGGATGCTCGACCTGTTGAGATAATTACACCAACTGAAGACGATGTCTTGACAATTTGAGGAGAATCTGATTTGGTAGAATATGTCAACTCCCGATTTCGGGCCCCAATTGTTGTAACCGGTGATGCGGGGCTGAGTACCGGATCTTTGCCGTCTTTGGTTAGCGAGCATCCAACAACCGGCACTGCATTTAATGCAGCTGCTTCTCATTGTTCAACTCCATCAGATTCATCTCCATCTTCACCAACACCGGCAACTGCTACATCACTTCCATCTTCATCCACTCTTCCACCAGCAGTTGCTACATCACCTCCATCAGCCGCACCTGACCATGAAGAAGGTGTTTCTCTTCTACAATCCCCAGTTCATGGGAATTTGGGGAAAAATTATGTTGCCCCTTCTAAAGATCCACAAAGGAGTAGGAATGTTACTCTTTTGGTCTCTACCGGATACAACTTGCTATCCCAGCTGGTGGAGCTTGCTAACTATCTGAAGCCTTTGGCTTCAGAAAAAGACTAGGAAAAGATTCAGGCACTCTCGGGAGAATGCTTGTTGAACAATGCCATGCACAACGCCGCTGCGGTACATTCTTTTCTTCCTTCATTACTTCTTCTACTTTTGTATGAATATATTCTAAGTTTTACTTCTTCTTGTCTTTTAGGCTAATTTTCTTGCTTCTGAGGGCCTTCAAAGGTTGATTCGTGAAAAGTAAGAACTTACTTCTAAACGGATTCAACTTTTGGTGGAACGGGACCAAACTGTTCTCCGCCTCTCGGAACTGGAAACCAAAGCTACTGAGGCCCTTGTTTTGAAGGCTCGTTTGCAGCAGAGCGAGCAAGAAGTGGTAACCCTTAGCCAAGAGATTGGCCCGCTAAGGGTTAGTTTTGATGATGCCAAGGCCAAATGGGCTGAAGTCTTGGACTCCGTTCTTGCTGCAACCGATCGTGAGACTACCTCCGCTGAAAGAGTGATTAACTTGGAGGCAACCTTTAACTCCAAAATCGAAAAACTTGTTGTTGTGGGGGCGAAACATGCCCAGCTAGAATAGAAGTACAGGAAAACTATCGAGCATAATAGGCTCTTTAGCTCAACTGTCCGCGACCTCGACGTTAGCCTCAAATCTGCTAGGTCCGCCCGGGAAAGCCTTTCTGCCGAGGTTACCCAACTCAAAGAAGAACTTAAGCGCCGAACGGCTTCCCTCATTGTTGAAAAAATGTATTTTATGTACAGCATGAGGAGAAAAACTTTGGAAGAGGCCAAAGATGGTATCATTGACGTTGATGCCGAAATTGCTACGGCCCGAGAGCTTGAGTTGACTGCTAAGAATGGACTTCCAGCACAACCTGATGCTCCTGGTTCTTCTGGTTCTGGTTTTGAGTTTTCGAAAACTGAAGAGGGATTGGAAGGCGATGATGCTGAAGACCAAACTGGGGAAAATGTTGAGCCATTTGTGGACTCACCTACATTTTCCGGGAATGCAGACACTTCTCTTCCTCCTGGTTCCGGAGGTGCTACAGTTTAGCTTTTCCTTTCTTTCATTTTGGCACGTTTTTGTAAATCAAGACATATTTTTGCTCAAGTATCGTTTGAGTCTTACTTTCATTTGAATATCCATGCAAGTCTTCAATCTTTGCATTTGCTCAAGAGTTCTGCGCACGTTTGCACTTTACTATGTGTGATCTCAAATGTGATTTCCTTGAAGTACTTTGGTTCCGAGTATTATCCCTTTTACGTGAGGGTTTTTATATGTATTTGTGCCAGTTTATTTTTTGCTCCTTTTCATGTGAAACTTCGGGTGTATTTTTCCCCGATGGCATTTTAGATTTTGGGCATAAATTCTTCCGGAACCAACCCTTTAATGTGAGGGTTTTTATAAGAGAGGGCCCTCTTATGTTTACGGTGCTCTTGAAGAGGACGTCCCCTGTTCATTACGGCAGTAACATTTGAAGTACTTGTTTAACTTTTAAATGACAGTTTATTCATCATTCTGACAAGAAACAAGATAAAAACAAAAGAATTTCATTTTATTCCTTCTATTTTCAAAAACTATATAAGCATTTGCTATGCTGAAAAGAAATTGCCATTACTTGTGACTATCTTGTATAACTTGTTTCTACGGGGCTGGCTGCATAATCTCTGATCCCGATAATGCATTTAGTTTCCCGATTTTCGGTCCCCGGTTGATGTGGCGGTCATTGCTGTTGTATCCTCATATCCCCCCCCCCCCCCAGTGTTCGAATGCGAAGAGTGCGAATTGGAACACTGGAAGTCTTGTATCTTCGAAGATTCCACTAATGAATTGCTAGGTAATCCTTTACTTGGAAACATACCTTACTTCCCCTTAGGAATCCATGCTATCAAGCAAAATAATACCTAACAATCTTCTAGTGGTTTATGCTCGTGAACGGTCGAGTAACCTCCGTTCGGTCTTCCCAGTGGGAATTTGTATCGAACCAAAGATTATCTAATCGTTCCCGCGTGGAAGCTTGTTTATTTTCCTTGCTATCAAAGGTCTTATTGCTGTTGTTTTTGTAGTATGCTTTCTGTCGCTGCCTCACTAAAAACCTTGCTAGAAAAACCCAACTGGGACAAAAACTGAACGAAGGAAAAAAGAGTGCAGCACATACTTTCCGCTTGATTAACGTTCATCAGCAATAATATCTTTTGAGGTGTGCTATGTTCCAGTTGCTAGGCAACTTGTCTCCATTCTAGTTCTCCAACTTATATGAACCTTTCCCATTGATATCTGAAATCCGGTAGGGACCTTCCCATGTTGGACCTAGCTTTTCTGCGTTGAGCTCCCGGGTATTTTGGGTTACTTTCCTCAAAACCAACTCTCCTTCTTTGAAATAACGGAAGTTGGCTCTTCGATTATAATATCGCTCCATTCTCTGCTTTTGATCTACCATTCTTACATGCGCCAAATCCATGCGTTCTTCGAGCAGTTCCAAGTTGATTAACATTGCTTCGTTGTTCGATTCTTCATTTGCCCGAAAATATCTCAATGTGGGTTCACCTACTTCCGTCGGGATTAAGGCTTCAGCATTTTACATGAGAGAAAAAGGAGTTTCTCCTGTACTCGACTTGGACGTTGTTCGGTAGGCCCATAGAACTTCGGGCAAGTCTTCAGGCCATTTGCTCTTTGCTGCTTCCAACCTTTTCTTGAGGTTTTGAATAATCACTTCGTTTGTTGACTCCGCTTGACCATTTGCGCTTGGATGATAAAGAGAAGATGTGATCCTCTTTATCTTCAAATCTTTGAGTAATTTTGTAAATTTTGCACCGATAAAATGTGGCACATTGTTGCATGCTATCTCTTTCGGTATTTCGAACCTGCAAATTATATTTTCCCACAGGAAATCGACCACTTCGCGTTCTCCAATCTTCTGAAAAGGACCTGCCTCCACCCATTTAGAAAAATAGTCAGTCAAAATTAAAAGAAACCTTACCTTTTCGGGAGCCGGTGGCAGTGGTTCGATGATGTCCATCCCCCATTTCATGAACGACTATAGGGACCGAACCGATTGTAAAGGTTTTGTCGGTTGATGTACTAGTGGTGCATAGCATTGGCACTTATCACATTTTCGTACGAAGTCTTTGGCGTCTTGGTCCATGCGAGGACGGTAATATCCTGCCCGTACCAACTTCAGCACCAAAGAATCTGCGCCCGAGTTATTGCTACATATCCCTTCGTGGACTTCTCTCATGACATAATTAGTTTTTGACGCTCCTAATCATCGGGCCAGGTGGCCTTGGAAGGATTTTCTATACAATTGGCCTCTCTTGAAGTTATAACGTGCAACTTTGGTGCGTAATGCTCGTGATGCTTTGGGGTCTTCGGGCAACATCATGTGCTCGAGATAGTTGATTATTTCATTTCTCCAGTTTCAGACCAGACTAGTCGAATTTACCTCATAGTAACCATCTGTATCCAGGACTGAGCTCATCAGTTGTACTACTATTCCGGATATTGATCCCTTTATTTCTGTCGATGATCCTAGGTTTGCTTATGCATCCACTTCTGTGTTATCCTCCCTCGGGATGTGAGTAATTGACCACTCCCGGAATTGCACCAAAAGAGCCTGGAACTTTACCACGTATTGTTGCATACGTTCTTCTTTGGTATCAAAGATCCCGTAGACCTGATTTACCACTAGCTATGAGTCACATTCAATTTCGATAACCTTGGAATCAAGTCCCCGGGCCAATTCGAGCCCTGCAATCAAAGCTTCATACTTTGCTTCATTGTTAGTTAAAGTGATCGTTCTAATGGCTTTCCTTAGGGTTTTCCCCGAAGGCGTGATTAAGACTATTCCAAGTCCAAAACCCTTTACGTTGGAAGATCCATCCGTAAATAAGGTCCAGACCCCCGATGTCGATTCCGACACCATTACTGCCTCCTTGGTTGCTATAGACAGTAGTCCCGGACTTAAATCGGCCACGAAGTCAGCCAAGACTTGCGACTTAATTGCAGTCCTTGGTTTATATTCTATGTCAAATTCACTCATTTTGATGGCCCATTTGGCCAATCTTCCCGAGAGCTCGGGTTTATGGAGGATGTTCCGCAAAGGAAAAGTAGTCACCACAACTATCGGGTGACATTGGAAGTAGGGCCTCAGCTTTCGAGCGGAGACTACGAGAGCTAAGGACAGTTTTTCCAAATGTGGGTAGTGAATTTCTGCTCCCGTTAAAATTTTGCTAACGTAATAAATGGGAAATTATGTACCTTCATCCTCCCGGACTAAAACCGCACTTACCGTAACTTCTGAAACCGCGAGCCAGACTATCATTGTTTCATGTTCTTTCGGTTTAAAGAGCAATGGAGAACTTGATAAGTACTTCTTCAGGTCCTTCAAATCATGCTGGCACTCCGATGTCTATTTGAAATTATTTTTCTTTTTGAGCAGCGTGAAGAAGCGATGACATTTTTCCGACGACTGGGAAATGAACTTGCTCAAAGCCACCAACCTCCCTGTGAGTCTTTGGACTTCCTTTACGTTTGAAAATTGATCCGGGATATCGTCTATGGACTTGATTTTGTCGGGGTTTACCTCAATTCCCCTTTGTGAGACCAGAAATCCCAGGAACTTACCAGAATTGACCCCGAACGTGCACTTCTCGGGGTTAAGTTTCATGTTATGCTTCCTCAAGATGTCGAATGTTTCTTGTAAATGCTTAAGGTGGTCACCTGCATTCAAAGACTTAGCGAGCATATCGTCTATATAAACTTCCATGGTCTTTCCTATTTGTTTTTCAAACATCTTATTTACAAGACGTTAATAAGTGGCTCCGACATTTTTCAACTCGAAGGGCTTTACATTGTAACAATATGTACCGAAATTCATTATAAATGAAATCTTTTCCTGATTTTCCGTGTTCATATTAATTTGGTTGTACCTGGAATAAGCATCAAGGAAACTCATCAACTCATGCACGACCGTGTCATCAATTATTTGATCGATATTTGGCAGTAGGAACGAGTCTTTCGAGCATGCCTTATTAAGATGTTTATAGTCTACGCACATGCGAAATTTATTGTTCTTCTTAGGAACTACTACTACATTGGCTAGCCAGTCTGGGTATCTTACCTCTCGGGCATTGGAAACTTCAGCAATTGGTGATATGTTGATAATACAACTTTCATTTCGTGTAACCATGGCCTTCCAAGGATAATGTTGTATCCCATGTCACCATCTACTACTCCCAAGAGAGTTGTTTTCATGATTTCTTCAGCGTTTGTGAGCAGCAAAACCTCTCCCCGAGTCGTCACACTTGCAAGGTTGAATCCAGCGAGGAGTTTTGTTGCCGGAATAATGTTTCCGGTGAGTTTAGTTTGCTCCAATACTCTCCATTTGTCACGACCCGAAATTCGCACCTTCGGACCGTAATGGCGCCTAACATTTCACTTCCTAGGCAAGCCAATGTTAGAATAATATTATCCATTTTAAAACAATTTTTAAATTTATTAATAACAAAGATTTAAATGCGGAAGTAAAGTCTGAAATGTAGTGAATAATCCATAAAATAACGATGTCTAAATACCATCCCAGAATTGGTATCACAAGTGCACGAGCTTCTAGAATAATAAAAATAAAGGGTTTGAATAAAATAAAGTTGTCTGAAAACAAACACACAGCTAAAGTAAAGTAGACAGGAACTTCAGAACTGCGGAAATCTCCTCTGGGTAGCTGAAATCCGAGCAAGTCTAAGGTACGCCGCTGGGACCAACTCTGAAATCTGCACAAGAAGTGCAGAGTGTAGTATCAGTACAAACGACCCCATGTACTGGTAAGTGCCGAGCCTAACCTCGACGAAGTTGTGACGAGGCTAAGGCAGGTCACTTACATTAACCTGTACGCAATAATAGTAATAACCACAATAATAGAATTAAATCAGATAACTCATTTTTAATAGTTGAAGCCAACTCAGCAGTCATATCCAATTATTATTCCAATCAATTTCAGTTGCAGCGTGCAACCCGCTCTCATAATATATTCATATTCAATTCTATTGCGACGTGCAAACCGATCCACCAATATGGGCTTTTAATCAAGTCTGTTGTGGCGTGCAACCCGATCCCCCAATATGGACTTTTAATAAGTCTGTTGCGGCGTACAACCCGATCCCCCAATATATTCATTTCAATCAATTCTGTTGCGGTGTGCAACCCGCTCCTCCAATATATTCATTTACCAATTCTTATAGAAGAAATTGCCCCAATAAATGCAACAATTAATATAAAATTATAAGACAATAAGCATACAATAATTATGATTTAATTATGAAATAAACAATGGCAAATAGCAATTTATTATGGAAATCAGGGAGAAAATATGTAGTTTAATATTTAATATGTTAAATATCAAGTAGCAATTAATGAACATAAATCAAATAAGCATGTAGCAATTATTACAAAAATTCAAGAACTAATATTTGACAAAGAATAGGAGAGAACGATTTTTTTTATAATAATTAATTCGTGTATTAAAACAATTTAGGATTTTCAAATAATTATGCAAACAATTAATTTGACGACGTATAGACACTCGTCACCTCGCCTATACGTCGTTCACATGCTTTTCACATAACAAATAATTTAATGGTCCTATTCCCTCAAGTCAAGGTTAACCACGACACTTACCTCGCCTTGCAATTTCAATCAATTACTCGGCCACAACTTTTCCTTTTGAATTTATCTCCAAAAGCGTCAAATCTATTCACAAATAATTCGATATACTCAATACGAATTATAGGAATTAATTCCATATGAATTTACTAATTTTCTCAATAAAAATTCGAAATTCATTTAATATTTAACAGTAGGACCCACATCTCAAATCCCGGAAAAACTCACGAAATCCGAACACTCGTTCCGCTACGAGTTCAACCATACAAAAATTATCCAATTCCGTTGTCAAATGGTCCTTCAAATCTTAAATTTTTATTTTTGGAATATTTTATAAAAATCTGATTTTCTCCCAAAATTTTACGGATTCATGATATAAATGAATATGGAATCGTGAAATATAATCGATATAGGATAAGGAATACTTACCCCAATATTTTCCCGTAAAAATCGCCCAAGAATCGCCTTACCCGAGCTCAAAAATTGGAAATGCTTGAAAATGGGTCGAAACCCCATTTCCATAACTTAAGTTCTGTTTTTCAGATTTTTATTCATCGCGATCGCGGAAATTCATTCGCGATCGCGTAGAACACTTTTGCCCAGGTTCATGTTACTCTTCGCGATCGCGAAGCACATTTTGGCTGCCCAGATTTTTAACTCAACACGATCGCGTAAATGGTCATGCAATCTCGGAGTACCTTTTCTCAGCCTTACGCGATCGCGTACCTACATGTGCGATCGCATAGCACAATTGACATGCCTAGCTTCTGCCTTCCTTCCTTCTACGTGATCGCAGCATATCCCTCGCGTTCGTAGTGCACTAGGAGTTTACCTTCGCGATCTCGTGCCTATCTTCGCGAACGTGAATGGTAAAACTCATGACTTACAATTTCCTCTTCGCGATCGCAGGAATGGCTTCGCGATCGCGAAGCACAATGCACCAGATGACAGCAGAAGCTCAAAACCCAGATTTTTAAGTTTAAAATCATCCCGTAGCCTATCTGAAACTCACCCGAGCCCTCGAGGCTCCAAACCAAACATGCACACAAGTCCTAAAACATCATACAAACTTGCTCGCGCGATCAAATCGCCAAAATAACACCTAGAACTACGAATTGAACCCCAAATCGAATGAAATTTTTAAGAAAACCTTAAAACTTATATTTTCACAACCGGACGTCCGAATCACATCAAATCAACTTCAATTCTCACCAAATTTGGCAGAAAAGTCATAAATATTATAGTGGATCTATACCGGGCTCCAGAACCACAATACGGACCCGGTGTCAATAAATCCTACATCAGTAAATTCTTAAAAATTCAAACTTCCATATCTCGGGCTAGGGACCTCGGAATTTGATTCCGAGCATATGCCCAAGTCTCGAATCACGATACGGACCTATTGGAACTGTCAAAATACTGATCCGAGTCCGTTTGCTCAAAATGTTGACCAAAGTCAACTCAATTGAGTTTTAAAGCTCTATGTCACATTGTAATCCATTTTTCACACAAAAATTTTCCGGAAAATTATACGGACTACGCACGCAAGTAGAGGAGTGATAAATAGTGCTTTTTGAGGTCTCAGATCACAGAAATAATTATTAAATTTAAAGATGACATTTTGGATCATCACATTCTCCACCTCTAAAACAAACGTTCGTTCTCGAACGAAGATAAAGAAAGTACCTGACCTGGTGAATAAGTGTGGATATTTACTTTGCATGTCCGACTCAGACTCCTGATAACTAGGGGTTTTAGCTTATTATTTTGTTCTCTTTTGCTTAGGTTTTGGGTCAAAAATGCGTAAAGGTATTCCCGAAAACTAACTTAATGTATTTGCTTGCAGGGTTTTATCAAAATGAGGCAAAGAAGCCATAATCAACTCATGAAGGAGCCAAACTTGCACAATCCAAGACTGAGACTGGAGCTCTGAGAGCGGCAGAAAAGCACGACCGTGTAAGGACCACCGCTAAGGCGGCCACTATTACGCGGTCCGCGAAAGTAGATTCAGAGAAGCTACTTTGAGTACTAAAATCACCGCTGACCGCGTTGGAAAAGCGCGGCCGCGAAATCTTTAGCGCGACCGCGAGGGGATTTTCACTGAGAGTGCATATTGAGGTTCAGAGACCCTGCAAGTCGGGCTTAATTGAAGAACGCGGTTCGCGTCCAAATTACGCGGCCGCGATGGAAGCACACGCGGACGCGGGTGAAATTATGTGGTCCGCGAAACTAAGCCCAGTATTGAAGAAATGCGGACCGCACTCATTATTACGCGGCCGCGAAAGCTCAAGCGCAGACGCGGTTAGAATTATGCGTCCGCAAATTCTACGCAGGGGCATTTTTGTCAGAAAATTTCAGCTGTATATAAATATACCTTTTGACATTTTTAGATTAAGTTTTGTTTAGCAGAGCACGTGAACGGATGGTTTTTCCCTTTTGGGGTAATTTTAGAGTAGATTTACCTTCAAATTTTAGATTTTCATCTTGTACTTTAATATTATAGCTTATATTTTATCTTTATCTTTGATTTCTGTTGTTATTATGAGTAGCTAGACCCCATAACTAGGATTGTGATCCAACCCTAGTGTGGGTATTTAATGGGTCTTGAATTTTAGGGCTTAATTATTTATGGGTTAGTGATATTTAGCCTAATTCATGCTAATATTATAGAATTAATGGTTGTAAACAATGATTCATGCCTTTATGACTTAGGCTCTTCTTGAGAAAGAGGACTAAGTCTAGGAAAATTAGGCTAACAAAGAATTGGGGTGAACTCAAGAGATTGATAGCCCCAATTAAAGGGTTAAACCTAGAGATAGTATTACCCGACTTGAGCCAATTTCACTTGTATTGTATGAACTCCCATTTGTGTTTGAGAAAGCCAAATTGGGTAAAGTCACTCAAACTACCGAGAGGTATAGAGTGAGCACTTATGTGTGATGGTTATATCACGACCCCAATCATAACAAGCTTGTCCTAGATTCTTGATACCCATTAGATACTCACCTAGGCGGAAGTCACTTCCCTAGTGCCTTTTAACACTTCTTTCACCAAAAATATTGTACTTAGCTTACACTTGGCATACAATAGTATAAAATTAGAATAGAATCAATCGCACTAATGTTTGGAAGTGCAATTAGAAATAACACGCACATCTAGATTAGTTAGATACCCGACTCCAAACCAAATTAACTCCATGTAAAAATCGATCCCGACCTCATTGGGTAAAACTGCATCGACCACTCCTCGCAACTATATAGTGTGTAGGTTTGACCACGATCACTTTTTGGCGCCATTGCCGGGGAGTTAGACGGTGTTGGCTATTTATCTAAATTTTTGTGTGTCTTGTTTTTCTTTCCTTCTGTTTTTCTAACTTTTATGTATCAATCGCTTTAGGTTCCAAATGGCTCATAATGATGCTCTCGGACATGTTCTTCCGGGGCAGGAGGTAGATGAAAATGGTGAGGATGAGGTTAATCTAGAACCTCAAGTCCAAAGGATAGGCCGCCAGGCAAATGACAACATTCCAAACCCCCCCTCCTCCACGGGCAGCGCACCGGGTGCTACCCAATAAAGGTTACGCAAGTGCAATTGTCCTGCCCCGGGTTCGGGCGGGCAATTTTCAAATTACAAATGTCATGCTGACCCTATTGGAGCAAAGGGGCTTCTTCACTGGAGCTCCTCATCAGAACGCATGCACGCATCTAAAGGGTTTTGTAGACACATACTGGGGGAGAAAGCAGGCAAACATGTCGGAGGACGCTCTGAGATTGAGACTTTTCCCATTTTCACTTAGAGGCAAATCTTTGGACTGGCTCGAGAGGATACCCAACCACTCCATACAAACGTGGGATGAGTTGGCAGAAAATTTTATAGCCAAGTTCTTCTCACCGGGTCATATGGCAATATTGAGGGATGATATCTTAGCCTTTAAACAAGAACCTAATGAACTCCTACATAAAATCTGGGAGCAATACAAGACATTGGTCAAGGAATGCCCAAATAATGATATGACTGAAGCCATGATTTAGCAGACATTCTATAGGGGCATCAACACGACCACCCAGTGTGTGGTGAATCAACTAGCTGGGGGAAATTTTATGACTACGCCTTATGCCGATGCTTGTGACATACTTGATGAGATGGTTGACACATCCTCAGCTTGGTAGATTCGGGCAAACGTTCCTCAGGGTGACACTAATGGCATCCATCTTCACAAGGAACTTCATGATCACGGACAAGCCATAGCCGAGTTGACAACTACTATGAATCAGTTAGCAAAGGTCCAACTTCAACAAGTTCAAGGGACAAAGCAAGTAAATGTCATGGAAGGGGTAAATGTCATGGTCAACAAGAGAAGACAGCGTCATCAACAAGTGCAAAACAATCAAGAACAATATGAGCAAAGTGGTAGTGATTACAATCAAGACGATTCTTATGATGATCAAAATGAGGAAGTGTTATATGCCAATAACTACCAAGGTCAACGGATCACTGCTCCAAATCAACAATGGAGATCGCAAGGAAACAATCAAAATTGGGGCAACCAAGGCCAAGGGAATTGGAACAATGGAAACAACAACAACTCGAACAACTGGGGGAAAAACAATAACAATTGGGGCGGCAATGGAAACCAAGGGGTTGGAATAATAATAATCAAGGCAACTGGGGGTCGGGCTTTCAAAGGCCCCCGATGTATCAACAACCCAACAATCCGCCTCCATATTCGTATCAAGGGCAAAGTTCTTCAAACAATGAGATAGGGCGGATAGAGAGTATGTTCAAACAAATGATGGAAAGGAATGCTGGCTCCGATGCCCAAATAGCCTCCCATACTACCTCTATTCGCAACTTGGAAGTACAAATGGGTCAAATTTCTCAAGCATTGAATACTCTCCCTAAGGGGGCACTACCAAGTGATACGGTAGTAAATATTAAGGGTGGGAACAATATAGGCCAAGCTATGGCGGTGACCACAAGAAGCGGTAGAGGTGGAGATGCAAGTACCTCTAATCCAAAGGAGATTGTGAGTGATGATGTTGTGTTGCACGAAGATGATGAGATTCAAGCCAAATATGAGCATGTGAATGATGAAGTGAGGATCGATATTGATGACAACATGGAGGAGACTCAAAATGATGTGAACCCGTCTAGGGAACACCTGATAGACATACCGGAAATGGTAGTGCCTAAAGCCAAGGCCCCTTGATAAGGCCTCCTCCACCGCATCCTCAAAGGCTTGCAAAGTAAAATAATGAAAACAAATTCAAGAAGTTTATTGAGATGATGAAAAGTTTGTCAATCAATGTGCCCTTGGTGGAAGCTCTAGAACAAATGTTGGGATATGCCAAGTTCATGAAGGACTTAGTAACTAAGAAGAGATCTATGAATTGTGAGACCATCAAAATGACTCATCAAGTGAGTACCATTGTGCACTCGATGACTCCAAAGCTTGAAGATCTCGGTGCCTTTACAATTCCATGCACCATAAGTAGCACCGATTTTGCAAAAACCTTGTGTGATTTGGGAGCAAGTATTAATTTGATGCCATATTCCGTGTTCAAGACACTAGGTATTGGGAAACCAAGAGCTACTTCCATGAGATTACAAATGGCGGATCAGACAATGAAAAGGCCGCTTGGTATTATTGATGATGTTCTAGTCCGGGTCGACAAGTTTATTTTGCCTGCTGATTTTGTGATTCTCGACTGCGAAATCGACTATGAGGTGCCTATAATATTGGGGAGACCTTTCCTAGAAACAGGGAAGGCATTGGTTGATGCGGAAGCAGGGGAGCTCACCTTCGAGTGGGCGATGAAAAAGTTGTATTCCACGTGTGCAAATCAATGAGGCAACAAAATAGCAATGAAGTTTGCTCTTTTGTGGATCTTGTGACGGAGGTGACAGTTGATGACATGAGTACCATGATCAATGTGGAAGACCCTTTGGAAGTTGTGTTGTTAAACCCTGAGGATGATGAAAAGGAAGGCTTGGTTGAATGTGCAAATGTGTTGCAAGGAATGGGATCCTACTCATATGGGCCCCGTAAACTTTTCTTGGACTCGGAAAACCGGAAGACTCCACTAACAAAGCTCTCAATCGAGGAGCCACCAACATTGGAGTTGAAGCCTTTGCCTTCACACCTCAGGTATGAATTCTTAGGCCTTTCTTCCACATTACCTGTTATTCTTTCTGCTTGCCTAACTAACGTGCAGGTAGACTCCACCCTTGCGGTGCTTCAAAGAAGGAAAAAGGCAATTGGATGGACTTTGGCTGATATTCGGGGTATAATTCCCGCCTTTTGCATGCACAAAATTATACTAGAGGATGATGCCAAACCCTCCGTGGAACATCAAAGAAGGTTGAACGAGGCTATGCAAGAGGTCGTCAAGAAGGAAATTATCAAGTGGCTTGATGCAGGGGTTGTGTACCCTATTTCGGATATTAGCTCATGGACTTCACCGGTACAATGTGTGTCGAAGAAGGGGGGTATGACTATGGTCACAAATGAGAAAAATGAGTTAATACCCACTCGTACTGTCACCGTATGGAGGGTATGTATGGACTACAGAAAGCTGAACAAAGTGACCCGCAAAGACCACTTTCCATTGCCCTTTCTTGATCAAATGTTGGACAGAATTGCCGGGCGTGCCTACCATTGCTTTTTGGATGGGTACTCAAGGTACAACCAGATTCTCATTGCACTAGAGGACCAAGAGAAAATCACTTTCACATGTCCGTATGGCACATCTGCATTCTCACGGATGCCGTTTGGTTTGTATAATGCACCGACTACCTTTCAGCAGCGTATGATGGCAATATTTACGGATATGATGGAGGACCTCCTCGAAGTGTTCATTGATGATTTTAGTGTTGTGGGGGACTCATTTGAATAATGCTTGGTGTGAACAACTAATTTTTGACCACACCCAAATTCTATACTATTTTAGTGTAAATATTTATTTTAGGTCTAATTTTGATATTTTAAACTTTTATCTTACTTTTAATAGGTTTTATTTTAGAATATTAAAAACTATAAAAAATATTCACATTCTTAGAGTATAAGTTTTGTTCTTATTTTTAAATAGAAGAATATTCTTCTAATTTTAAATGTAAGTTATAGTATTTTTCTTAGTATAATTTAAACTATAGTGTAAATATTTATTTTTCTTATGTATATAATATTTAAGTATAAAAGTAGCTGACTAATATTTTTAGCTATGCATTTTACTTTTTCTTTTATTCATTTAAAAAAAAAGAGTAAAAGTTATTTTAAAAAAAGGCAACTAACGAGAAGAACAAAAAAGTAACAAAATAAAAAATGCAAAAGTTTCTCCTACTAACTACCTAAACACTCACCCCATAACTCCCACTCTCTCACGTCTAGCACACACCCTCATATATTTCCTCACCTCAATCCCATGTAAATCAACTCCTTTGCACATTATCAGGTAACCACCAAAAGTTTCTTTATAAAAGAGGAGGACACATTTTGAATAAGGGGGGTCCAATTTTTGAAAAAGAGAAAACTTTGAACAGGAGAAAAAGAGAGGAACATTAGAGACAATCGGATAGAAAAATCAGTAACTATAAATAGCATTGTTCTTTTAGAGTAAAAATTACTTGGAGATAAATTATCCGGTGGACTTATTAGGTTCAGAGTCGAAAATTGAAGTATCCTTCGTGGTTTTAAATTCGCGGGTTCAACTCATCAGATTGTAGATATTTTCTTTGTTTGAAATCTTACAAAAGGTAACACTCAATCTCATTTGTTAGTTTAATATAATGTATGATGTTAGTTTATTTAAATTCAATTATTCTTTTGCTTTCTTGTGTATTTTAAATAGCGTCGGTTTCTTCTTGTTATTTATATATGTACATGTATGTTTAAAATTAATCTGAAATGTGTTTCTAACTTGTACTAATCTGAAATTTATTCCTAACTTTTAATCTTTAATTCTAATCTATTCTTTTGCCACAATTCACGTGAAATTTTAAACCATAGATAGTTCATAAAATTGTTTAAAGCCTTTTGTCAATAAAATACTTCTTTGGTTAAATTATATTTAATGTGTGAGTTTATTAATTACTTTGGTTTTGGTTATCAACGTTTTGGTGCAAATCCTTACAAATATGTTAGGTCCTTATTCTTTATTTGGGATTAAAACTTACTCTCTTTTAGTTATTTTTTTTTCTCTTTCCTCGAACTAGTATTCTGCTAACTAGTATTCTGTATAAATGGGTTTAGTGATAAATTTGATGTAAATTAGTTTACTTACTTTAAATCATTTTTATTTTTTTAAAATTTATTCATATAATATTATCGTAGTGCAGATTACATGGATTTGGTTAGAGTACCATTAGTCAAGAAGAATAAAGTTAATTTAAAGTTAGATTTTATTTTTAATTGAGTTTCAACGTAAATATCATTCTGATTCATTTATTTTTTTTATGGGGTAGTTAAATAAATAACGTAACTGAAGTTTTGTCTAAACATATTTGAAGGTTTAAGTTGAAATAGTCTAATAACACTTAAGTTTTAATTGATGGTAAGATTGTTAGTTTAGATAGTTTTGAGTCTCTGTGTCAGTAAAATAATTTCATGAGTTCGGTTATATCACATGGTCAGTTTTCTTTTAATCGTGTCTATATTTTAAAATTTAAAATCACAGTATTATATTTAATCAATATTTCTTTCTCTTTATAAACAATATAATTATTAGTGTGTGTCTGGAATTTTGGTGAGAACGTATTACTATCATTTGATTTATATTCTGTTAGAATAATATATATGAACTGCCAAAGGGTTCATACCCAACTAGATAGGAAGTAATAATATTGGGAACTTCAGTTTATTTATAAGTTTGTCGAATGTGATGTCATATAGTTTAATGGATAGAATTTTATTTCATATTAATTTGTTGTATGTTGGAACTAATACAAGGAACAGTAGGGGAAATAATTTTGAGTATAGAAAAAAATTGAACCTAAATACAACTTCGAGCTTATTCCATCAATAAATATCTCGGAGTACATATGAATTTTATAGTGAGATAAGGGTTGCGAATTAATTCAAAGCCCGTTATAAGAAATAAAATAATCAGAGTGGTAATAACAAAAATAATTGTGAAGGAGCGGCATGATCCATGAACTAATTCAAGACTCGTTCCAATAAGTAAAAGAAAAAATATAATAAAAATATACAAATCTCGAATCTAAAAGAGACAAAATAATTGAAATACTCTAAAATGCTAGAAAAACTTTAGATGTACTTACAATATTAGCCCATGTGTTAATACCCGAACCTTGGATTGATATGCTTAAATAATAAAAGGATCATGTACGCATTCCCGCGTCTTGATACCTTTAAATTTATAATAATTATGTTTAACCATGTGTACATTCCGTACCTTGATTTAATATCTAATTTCAAAGAAGTAACTTGTGTGCGTACCGCATCTAGGTCAAAGTAATTAATAAAATACAATAATTAATTAAGTGATAATAGACACATCACAACCAGTAATATACAAACATAGCCAATAATTGATTTAAGCCTTACGTAAGTCAATAAAAGCGACCGTGCTAGAACCACGGGACTCGAGGGATGCCTTACACCTTCCCCTCGGTCAACAGAATTCCTTACTCAGTCTTCTGTTTTCGTAGACCATAAATAAAGAGTCAAAGCTTCCATTTGATAAGGGATTCAAATAAAAGGTGACTTGGAACACCAAAACTCAATTCCAAGTGGCGACTCTAAATAATAAATAATCCCTTTTCAAAACGTCACTTTAATTGAAAAAACTCTTCTAACTTAACCTCGTAATAAGGGTTACGGAAAAAAAAGGTGTAACACTTGGATAATCTTGACAAAGTATTGGCCCGATGTGAAGAGACCAACCTAGTGCTTAATTGGGAAAAATGCCACTTTATGGTCGTTGAGGGCATTGTCCTCGGCCATAAGATCTCAAAGAAAGATATTGAAGTGGATAAAGCGAAGATTGAAGTTATTTTAAAACTCCCTCCTCCTACTTCCGTCAAGAGAGTTAGGAGCTTTCTTGGGCACGCGGGGTTCTACCGAAGGTTCATCAAGGATTTCTCAAAAGTGGTGAACCCTTTGTGCAAGCTGCTAGAAAAGGATGCAAAATTTGTGTTCAATGAAGATTGCATGAAAGCTTTTGAGCTTCTCAAGTATAAATTGACAACCACTCCCATCATTACCGCACCCAATTGGAGCTTACCATTTGAGCTCATGTGCGATGCTAATGACATTGCGGTAGGAGCGGTTTTGGGGCAAAGGGTCAACAAGATATTTTATCCGGTCTATTATACAAGCAAAATGATAAATGATGCCCAAGTCAATTATACGGTGACCGAGAAAGAGTTATTAGCCATTGTCTTTGCCATGGAAAAGTTCAGGCCATATCTCATGGGTGCCAAAGTGATTGTGCACACCGATCACACGGCACTCCGTTACTTGATGACCAAAAAGGACTCGAAAGCTAGGTTGATGAGATGGGTTCTTCTGCTTCAAAAGTTTGACCTTGAAATCATTGATAGAAAAGGAAGTGATAATAAAGTGGCGGACCACTTTTCCCGCTTAGAAGAGGAGGGGAGGCCCCACGATGGCCTCGAAATTAATGATTCGTTCCCGGATGAACAACTTCTCTCCGTGTCTTTAAATGGTATGCCTTGGTTCGCCGATGTGGCTAACTTTCTTGTGACCGGCATTGTCCCGAGTGAGCTCTCTTCTAACCAAAGGAAGAAACTCAAACGGGATAGCTTGGATTATTATTGGGACGAGCCCTATCTTTTCAAGATTTGCAATGATGGTGTGATCCGGAGATGTGTCCCGGAAGAGGAGCAAATGAATATTCTTGATGCTTTCCATTCCTCGTCCTACGGTGGTCATCATGGTGGGGCGAGAACTGCTTTAAAGGTTCTTAGCTGTGGATTTTATTGGCCTACACTGTATAAAGATGCAAGTGAGCTTGTTAAGAGGTGTGATGAATGCCAAAGAGATGAAATGCCTCTCACCACTATTCTTGAGATCGATATTTTTGACGTGTGGGGCATAGACTTCATGGGGCCATTTATGAGTTCCTGCGGTAACACTTACATTCTGGTTGTTGTTGATTATGTTTCCAAGTGGGTTGAAGCTGTAGCTTTTCCCAACAATGAGGCACGTAGTGTGGTGGCGTTCTTAAAGAAAAATATCTTCACACGATTTGGCACTCCTCGGGCAATCATCAGTGATGAGGGTTCTCATATCTGCAATAAGGCCTTCGACACTTTACTTTTCAAGTATGGTGTCAATTATAAGGTGTCAACCCCTTATCATCCCCAGGCTAGTGGACAAGTTGAGGTCTCCAACAGGGAGATAAAGAGCATATTATCAAAAACTGTCAATACAAATAGGACGGATTGGTCAAAGAAACTTGACAATGCTTTGTGGGCTTATAGTACTGCGTACAAGACTCCAATCGGTATGTCTCCGTACCGGTTGGTATTTGGGAAACCGTGCCATTTTTCAGTTGAATTAGATCATAAAGCCATGTGGGAGCTGAAGAGGTTAAATCTTGAGTGGGATGTTGCAGCCAATCTCCCGGTGGAGCAACTCAATGAACTAGATGAGTTACGGTTTCATGCATATTCGAGCTCGTCCTTGTATAAGGACAAGATGAAGTAGTTGCACGACAAATATGCCCGGAACAAGGAATTAAAGGAGGGTGATTTGGTTCTTCTCTTCAACTCCCGGTTACGACTATTTTTGGGAAAGCTCAAGTCAAAATGGAGTGGCCCTTTTGAGGTGGTGCACGTGAGGTTTGGTGTTCTTTACTTGAAAAAAATGGTGAAATCTTCAGAGTTAATGGGCATCGAGTGAAGCATTACCTCGGCAAGTTTGATGACAGCCATGTGGTGGTATTGATCAATTTCCAATGATGTTGGTAACATGCGTCGTGCCGCGACGTTAAATCTGGCGCTTCTTGGGAGGCAACCCATGTGTTTTTTCTTTCTTTTTTGATTTTCTTCTTAGATCAGGCTTTATTTTGAACTAACTGGTTGTGAGCTTTGTGTAGGAATTGTTTGTGCAGTATAGGACTATTGCTAAAAAAAATTGCCTAAGTGTGGGGAATTACGCGGACCGAGCTTAAAATTTCACGGTCAGCGAGAGCTTTTCGCGGGGGCGTAAATTGTCAGCAGACGCGAACTTGAAAAGTACAGAATATCAACTTTCTGAAGTTGTATTCGCGTCCGCATTTGTAATTTCGCGGTCCGTGTTGATCTTACGCGGCCGCTCCCGTTATTCCGCTCTCATTGGACATGTTTCTGAAAAGGCTCTTCGAAAGGTAAAAAAGCGCGGACCGCGGTGAAATTCTGCGGCCGCGCTCAGATAAGTCGGTGGGACCTCTGGGTTGATGTAAATAGGAAGTCCTTAGGACTTATACACTTTTCGAACCCCACACTCTCAGCGAATTAGACCATTGTTCATCTTCTCCTTCTTACACTTTCAATTTCATATCTCATTAATCAAGAAGCAATTTCCTACTACAAATCCACATCTGGTATGCTCAAATCTTTACATTAATTTCATTTTTTGATTTTCTTTTCTTCTAGTTTTAATTTTTCTTTTTAGTTAGGGTTTAATACATGCCACAATCTCAAAATCATGCTTAATTGATGCTTAAATTCATGAGGGTAATTGTTAATCCCAATTGCTACTTGATGAAGTCACCTTAGGAAAGCTGAAATTTTCCTTTCTTTTTCTTGTGGAGGTGGGAATTACCTTGTTTGTTTGAGGACAAGCAAAAGCTTAAGTTTGGGGGAGTTGATAACTAGGGGTTTTAGCCTATTATTTGTTCTCTTTTGCTTAGGTTTTGTGTCAAAAATGCGTAAAGGTATTCCCGAAAACTAACTTAATATGTTTGCTTGCAGGGTTTTGTCAAAATGAGGCAAAGAAGCCATAATCAACTCATGAAGGAGTCAAACTTGCACAATCCAAGGCTGAGACTAGAGCGCTGAGAGCGGCATAAAAGTGCGGCCGCATAAGGACCACCGCTGATGCGGCCATTATTATGCGGTCCGCAAAAGTAGATTCAGAGAAGCTGCTTTGAGTACTAAAATCACCGTTGACCGCATTGGAAAAGCGCGGCTGCGAAATCTTTGGCGCGGCCGCGAGGGGATTTTCGCTAAGAGTGCATATTAAGGTTCAGAGACCCTGCAAGTCGGGCTTAACTGAAGAGCGCGGTCCGTGTCCAAATTATGCCGCCACGATAGAAGCACACGCGGACGCAGGTGAAATTATGCGGTCCGCGAAACTAAGCCCAATCCAAGCCCAGTATTGAAGAAACGCGGACCACGCTCATTATTACGCGGCCGCGAAAGCTCAAGTGCGGACGCGGTCAGAATTACGCGTCCGCGAATCCTCCGCAGGGGCATTTTTGTCCGAAAATTTCAGCTATGTATAAATAAACCTTTTTGACATTTTTAGGTTAAGTTCTGTTTAGCAGAGCACGTGAACGGATGGTTTTTCCCTTTTTGGGCAATTTTTGAGTAGATTTACCTTCAAATTTTAGATTTTCATCTTGTACTTTAATATTATGGCTTATATTTCATCTTTATCTTTGATTTCTGTTGCTATTATGAGTAGCTAGACCCCATAGCTAGGGTTGTGACCCAACCCTAGTATGGGTATTTAATGGGTCTTAAATTTTAGGGCTTAATTATTTATGGGTTAGTGATATTTAGCCTAATTCATGCTAAAATTGTAGAATTAGTGGTTGCAAACACTGATTCATGCCTTTATGACTTAGGTTCTTCTTGAGAAAGAGGATTAAGTCTAGGAAAATTAAGCTAACAAGGAATTGGGGTGCACTCAAGAGATTGATAGCCCAATTAAAGGGTTAAACCTAGAGATAGTAATACCCGACTTGAGCCAATTTCACTTGTATTTTATGAACACCCATTTGGGTTTGAGAAATCCAAATTGGGCAAAGTCACTCAAACTACCGAGAGGTATAGAGTGAGCACTTATGTGTGATGGTTATATCACGACCCCAATCATAACAAGCTTGTCCTAGATTCTTGATACCCATTAGATACTCATCTAGGCGGAAGTCACTTCCCTAGTGCCTTTTAACACTTGAAAACTTTCACCCAAAATATTGTACTTAGCTTACACTTGGCATACAATAGTATAAAATTAGAATAGAATCAATCGCAACAATATTTGGAAATGCAATTAGGAACAACACGCACATCTATATTAGTTAGATACCCGACTCCAAACCAAATTAACTCCATGTGGAAATCGATCCCGACCTCATCGGGTAAAACTACATCGACCACTCCTCGCTACTATATAGTGGTGTAGGTTTGGCCACGATCAACTCCTAGGTAGATGCTTCTACCGGCTGACCTCTCCATTGCACCCGAACTGAACGATACCTCTTAGACCTCAACTACTGTAGCTGCCAGGGTAGAATAGCCACCGGCTCTTCCTTGTAAGTCAAATCTTTGTCCAATTGGACTGAGCTGAAATCTAACATATGGGATGGATCACCATGATATTTCCGAAGTATAGACACATGGAACATCGGATGAACCGCTGATAAACTAGGTGGTAATGCAAGTTTGTAGGCTACTTCACCCACCCTTTCAAGAATTTCAAAGGGTCCAATATACCTAGGGCTCAACTTGCCCTTCTTTCCGAACCTCATTACACCTTTCATAGGTTAAACCCAGAGCAATATTCTTTCTCCGACCATAAATGCAATAACACGAACTTTACGATCGGCATAACTCTTTTGCCTAGACTGAGCTGTATGAAGTCGATCCTGAATAACTTTGACCTTATCCAAAGCATCCTGTACCAAATCGGTACCCAACAACCGAGCCTCTCCTGGTTCAAACCAGCCAAATGGCGAACAACATCGCCTTCCATATAATGCCTAATATGGAGCCATCTGAATGCTCGATTGGTAGCTATTATTATAAGCAAACTCAGCAAGTGGCAAGAATTGATCCCAAGAACCTCCAAAGTCTATAACACAAGCACGAAGCATATCTTCCAATATCTGAATGGTTCGCTCTGACTGTCCGTCTGTCTGTGGATGAAAGGTTATACTTAACTCGGCCCACGTGCCTAGATCACGTTGTACAGACCTCCAGAAGTGTGAGATAAATTGCGTACCTCGATCTGAAATAATAGACACAGGCACACCGTGAAGGCGGACAATCTCACAAATGTAAATTTCAGCTAACCTCTCTGAAGAATAGGTAACTACCACTGGAATGAAATGTGCTGACTTGGTCAACCTGTCCATAATGACCCAAACTGCGTCAAATGTTCTCTGAGTCCGTGGGAGTCCAACAACAAAATCAATAGTGATACACTCCCATTTCCATTCAGGAATTTCTAACTTCTGAAGCAAACCACCAGGTCTCTAATGCTGGCACTTAACTTGCTAACAATTCAGACACCGAGCTGCATATGCAACTATATCCTTTTTCATTCTCCTCCACCAATAATGTTGCTGCAAATCTTGAACATCTGCAGCTAACGGCCTCTCACCAACCAGAATATACGCAAGACTGCCCATACTCACAACCTTTCTACTCAAAGCATCGGCCACCACATTGGCCTTTCCGGAGTGATACAAAATGGTGGTATCATAGTATTTCAACAATTCCAACCATCTTCTCTGCCTGAAATTAAGATATTTTTGTTTGAACAGATACTGAAGGCTACGATGATCAGTAAATACCTCACACGAAACACCATAGAGGTAATGCCTCCAAATCTTCAGCGCATGAACAATGACTGCCAATTCTAAGTCATGAAAAGGATAATTCTTCTCGTGAACTTTCAACTACCTCGATGCATATGCAATTACCTTGCCATCTTTCATTAATACTGCACCAAGCCCAATGTGAGATGCATCACAATATACTGTATACGATCCTGAACCTGTGGGTAATACCAACACTGGTGTTGTAGTCAAAGCAGCCTTGAGCTTCTGAAAGCTCAACTCACACTCGTCTGACCATCTTAATGGGAAACCTTTCTGGGTCAGTCTGGTCAATGGGCTTGCTATAGATGAAAACCCTTCCACGACGCGCCGATAATAACCTGCTAAATGCAGGAAACTCCGAATCTCTATAACTGAAGTAGGTCTAGGCCAATTCTGAACAATATCAATCTTCTTAGGATCTACCTTTATGCCTTCTGCCGATGCAACATGCCCCAAAAAGGCAACTGAGTCTAACTAAAACTCACATTTTGAAAATTTGGCATATAACTGATTATTCTTCAAAGTATGAAGCACACTCCGAAGATGCTGCTCATGCTCCTCTCGACTGTTGGAGTAAATCAAGATATCATCAATGAATACAACCACAAAAGAATACAAATAGGGCTCGAACACCTGAGTCATCAAATCCATAAATGATGCTGGGGCATTTGTCAGCCCAAATGACATCACTAGGAATTCATAATGCCCATACCGAATCCGAAAAGCTATTTTAGGGATATCAGATGCCCTAATCTTCAACTGATGGTAACCAGATCTCAAATCGATCTTTGAACATACCTTGACACCCTGAAACTGATCAAATAAGTCATAAATTCTTGGCAGCGAATATTTGTTCTTGATAGTGGCCTTGCTCAACTGCCGATAATCTATACACATCCGGCGGGGCCATACGGTATGGTGGTATAGAAATGGGCTGAGAGCCCGGAGCCAAATCAATACAGAAGTCAATATCTCTGTCGGGTGGTATCCCCGACAAATCTGCAGGAAATACTTTTGGAAATTCACAAACAACTGGTACTGAGTCCATAGAAAGGATATTCGCACTGGGATTGCGAATATAAGCCAAATAGGCTAGACACCCTTTCTCTACCATACGCCGAGCTTTCATATAAGAAATAACCATGCTGGAAAAATGATCAGGATTTCCTTTCCACTCTAACCGAGGTAACCCCGGCATAACTAGGGTTACTGTCTTGGCATGACAATAAAATATAGCATGATAAGGTGACAGTCAATCCATACCCAAGATGACATCAAAATCTACCATATCAAGAAATAGAAGATCCACACTAGTATCAAGAATACCAATAGTAACCACACACGAATGATAGACATGATCTACTACAACAGAGTCTCCCACCAGTGTAGATACACACGCAGAAGCACTCAGAGAATCACAAGGCACAACCAAATATGAAGCAAAATAGGAGGACACAAAGGAATAAGTAGATCCTGGATCAAATAGAACTGAAGCATCTCTATGACAAACTGGAATAATACCTGTGATCACAACATCAGATGACTCGGCCTCAAGCCTAGCTGGAAAAGCATAAAATCGGGGCTGAGCCCTACCACTCTGAATTGCGTCCCTGGGACGGCCTCTAGCTGGCTGGCCTCTACCTCTAACGGTCTGACCTCCACCTCTAATGGTCTGACCTCTACCTCTAGCTTCCTGGCTCCTACCTCTAGCTGGCTGAGCAGGCGGTGAAGCAACCCGTGCCGGTATGATGGCACGAGAATCCTGTCGAGATCTGTTACTCGCCAACCTAGGGAAATACCTCCCGATGTGACCAATTTTCCCACACTCATAACACTCATCCTGATGTCGTGGATACTGAAGCTGAAGCTAACCTGAATGGGCCGGATAATCATTGTAGTAACTCTGGAGTGGTGTTGCACTGATAGGAGCTGAGTGTGCACTATATGTTGGCTGCCCATAATAAGACATAATAGGACCGTGACTCCCTGAAGCACCGTGAAATGTATGAAGTGCTGAATGAAACGATCTGGGAGGGTGACCCCTACCAAAATTACCCCTGCCTCCAAACAAGGCACCACTGAAACCACCGAACTGACGAGGCCTCTTATCAGACCTCTGCCCAATCTCCTGTGCAAGAACCGTCTCGATCCTACTCGTGATATTAGTAGCTGCCTGAAAAGAAATCTCACTTCCGGTCTCCTTGGCCATCTGAAACCTGATAGGGTGAACGAGTCCCTCAATAAACCTCCTCACTCTTTTTCCCTCAGCAAGTAGTAAAAGGAGAGCATGTCGGGCTAAATCCACAAAACGGGACTCATACTGAGTAACAGTCATATTGCCATGTTGTAGACGCTCAAATTGTTTGCGGTAATCCTCCCTCAATATGATAGGAAGGAACTTCTCCAGAAATAGCTGAGAGAACTGCTCCCAGGTAAGTGCAGGTGATCCAGCTGGTCTGGACAATGTATAATCTCTCCACCACCTCTTGGCGGAACCCGTCATCTGAAATACAGCAAAATCAACCCCATTGGTCTCATCTATACCCATGTTCCGCGACACCTCATGGCAGCGGTCAAGATAATCCTGTGGGTCCTCAGGAGGTGTACCACTGAAGTAAACTGGAAAGAGATTAGTAAACTTATCCAGTCCCAATAAGGCCTCAAAAGACATGGCGGGCCTATCACCGGTCTGTGCCGCAACAACTGGCTGAACTACCCTAACTGTCGGGGCTGCTGGAGCCTGATTCTGGGGAGCCATCTGCTTCAGAGCGGGAGTAGTGGGAGTTTGTGCTCCTCCCCCAGCCTGTGAGACGGCTGGTGCCACTGGAAATGTACCATTCTGGGCCACACTCTCCATAAGACTCACCAGTCCAAATGGTACATTCTGTAGTGGAACCTCCTCCTAAAGGTCCACCTGAGGTTCTACAACAGGTGCAGCTACTTGAGCTCTGGACTGAGCTCTACCTCGGCCTCTGCCTCAGCCTCTAGCACGACCTCGGCCTCGACCTCTACCTCTGTCCATATTTGTCACCGGGGGCTCTGGTCCCTGTCCATCGGTAGAGGTATTACGTGCTCTAACCATATGCGAGAGAACAAGAGTAGAATGGTTCAATCATCGATGATAGAATAAAGTCGCACGACAGAATAAGAAAGAAGTATTCCTAAAATTCATAGCCTCTGAGAGATAAGTACAAACATCTCCGTACCGATCCTTCAGACTCTACCAAGCTTGCTCATGACTCGTGAGACCTATGTAACCTAGTGCTCTCATACCAACTGTCACGACCCAAAATTCCCACCTTTGGACCGTGATGGCGCCTAACATTTCACTTGCTAGGCAAGCCAACGTTAGAATAATATTATCCATTTTAAAACAAATTTTTAAATTTATTAATAACAAAGAATTAAATGCAGAAGTAAAGTATGAAATGTAGTGAATAATCCATAAAATAACGATGTCTAAATACCATCCCAGAATTGGTGTCACAAGTGCACGAACTTCTAGAATAATACAAATAAAGGGTTTGAATAAAATAAATCTGTCTGAAAACAAACACACAACTAAAGTAAAGTAGACGGGGACTTCGCCGTGCAGTTATACCTCAAGTCTCCTCTAGGTAGCTGAAATTCGAGCAAGTCTAAGGTACGTCGCTGGGACCAACTTTGAAATCTGCATAAGAAGTACAGAGAGTAGTATCAATATAGCCGACCCCATGTACTGGTAAGTGCCGAGCCTAACCTCGACGAAGTAGTGACGAGGCTAAGACATGTCACTTACATTAACATGTACGCAATAATATTAATAACCACAATAATATAATTAAATCAGATAACTCATTTTAATAGTTGAAGACAACTCAGCAGTCATATCCAATTATTATTCCAATCAATTTCAGTTGCAGCGTGCAACCCGCTCTCACAATATATTCATATTCAATTTTGTTGCGTCGTGCAACCCGATCCACCAATATGAACTTTTAACCAATTCTGTTGCGGCGTGCAACTCGATTCCCCAATATGGACTTTTAATAAGTCTGTTCGACATGCAACCCAATCCCCCAATATATTTATTTCAATCAATTATGTTGCGGCGTGCAACCCGCTCCTACAATATATTCATTTACCAATTCTTATAGAGGAAATTGCCCCAATAAATACAACAATTAATATAAAATTATAAGATAACAAGCATACAATAATTATAATTTAATTATGAAACAAACAATGACAAATAGCAATTTATTATAGAAATCAGGGAGAAAATAGGCAGTTTAATATTTAATATGTTAAATGTCAAGTAGCAATTAATGCACATTAATCAAATAAGCATGTAGCAATTATTACAGAAATTCAAGAACTAATATTTGACAAAGAATAGGTGAGAAATAATTTTTTTTATAACAATTAATTCGTGTATTAAAACAATTTAGGATTTCCAAATAATTATGCAAACAATTAATTTGACGACGTATAGACACTTGTCACCTCGCCTATACGTCGTTCACATGCTTTTCACATAACAAATAATTTAAGAGTTCTATTCCTTCAAGTCAAGGTTAACCACGACACGTACCTCGCCTTGCAATTTCAATCAATTACTCGACCACAATCTTTCCTTTTGAATTTATCTCCAAAAGCGTCAAATCTATTCACAAACCAATCGATATACTCAATACGTATTATAGGAATTAATTCCATATGAATTTACTAATTTTCCGGATAAAAATTCAAAATTTATTTAAATATTCGACAGTGGGACCCACATCTCAAATCCCGAAAAAACTCGCGAAATCTGAACACCTGTTCCGCTACTAGTTCAACCATACAAAAATTATCCAATTCCGATGTCAAATGGACCTTCAAATCTTAAATTTTAATTTTTGGAAGATTTTATAAAAATGTGATTTTTCTTCCAAAATTTCACGGATTCATGATATAAATGAATATGAAATCGTGAAATATAATCGATATAGGATAAGGAACACTTACCCCAATATTTTCCCGTGAAAATCGCCCAAGAATCGCCTTACCCGAGATCACAAATTGGAAATGCTTGAAAATGGGTCGAAACCCCATTTCTAGAACTTAAATTTTGTTTTTCAGATTTTTATTCATCGCGATCGCGGAAATTCATTCGCGATCATGTAGAACACTTTTGCACAGGTTCATTTTACTCTTCAAAATCGCGAAGCACATTTTGGCTGCCCAGACTTTTAACTCAACGCGATCGCGTAAATAGTCATGCGATCGCGGAGTACCTTTTCTCATCCTTACGCGATCGCGTACCTACTTGTGCGATCGCGTAGCACAATTGACGTGCCTAGCTTCTGCCTTCCTTCCTTCTATGCGATCGCAGCGTATCGCTCGCGTTCGCAGTGCACTGGGAGTTTACCTTCCGCGATCGCGTGCCTATCTTCGCGAGCGCGAAGGGTAAAACTCACGACTTACAATTTTCTCTTCCCGATCGCAGGATGCACCAGATGACAACAGAAGCTCAAAAAACCAGATTTTCTAAGTTCAAAATCATCCCGTAGCCTATCCGAAACTCACTCGAGCCCTCAGGGCTCCAAACAAAATATGCACACAAGTCCTAAAACATCATACGAACTTGCTCGCACGATCAAATCGCCAAAATAACACCTAGAACTACGAATTGAACACCAAATCGAATGAAATTTTCAAGAAAACCTTAAAACTTATATTTTCACAACCGGACGTCCGAATCACATCAAATCAACTCCAATTCTAACCAAATTCGGCAGACAAGTCATATATATTATAGTGGACCTATACCGGGATCCTGAACTAAAATACGGCCCCGATGTCAATAAATCTAACATCAGTAAATTCTTAAAAATCATTAAGCTTTCAAACTTTTAATTTTCCATCAAAATTCCATATCTCGGGCTAGGGACCTCGGAATTTGATTCCGGGCATACTCCCAAGTCCCGAATCACGATACGGACCTACCGGATCTAGCAAAACACTGATCCACATCTGTTTGCTCAAACTGTTGACCAAAGTCAACTCACTTGAGTTTTAAAGCTCTATTTCACATTTTAATCCAATTTTCACACAAAAACTTTCCGGAAAATTATACGGACTGTGCACGCAAGTTGAGGAGTGATAAATAGTGCTTTTCAAGGTCTCAGATCATAAAAATAATTATTAAATTTAAATATGATATTTTGGGTCATCACACCATTATATGATATTAACTGAACTTCCTGGATCCACTAGAACATGTTTAATCTTAAAATCTTACACATTTAAAGAAATTACCAGTGCATCGTTGTGTGGAAACAACAATCCATCTGTGTCCTCCTCCGTAAAAGTGATATCGTCTTCTCGGAGTCTTTTACTATGAGTTATTGATACTTTCTTCTTCTTTGCTGCCGAAAAAGTAACCCCGTTAATCTCATCCCCCCTCCCCCGAAGATCATATTGATCGTTTGGCGTGGGGGTTCTTCTCCTGCTTTCAGAAGTTCCGCGTCCTCTTTGTTACGACCATAATTGTTCTTAGCTCGGTCACTTAAGAATTCTCTGAGGTGACCATTCTTCAATAGTGTTGCCACCTCCTCTCGGAGGTGTCGGCTGTCCCCTGTCTGGTGACCCTTCGTCACATGGTACTCGCACCATAAGTTGGGATCCCTCTGGCTACAATCGGATCTTATAGGTCTCAGGAATCGCGCCTCTTTAATGTTTCTCATGGCTGATGTCACGACCCAATTTCACCTGTAGGTCGTGATGGCGCCCAACACTATAGCTAGGCAAGCCAACTAATAAATTAAGCATACATTGATTAAACTTTTATTCCAAGAAAATAATAAAATACCAACTTCTACCAATGTGTGTGCCAAGACCCGGTGTCACAAGTGAATGAGCATCTAGTAGATTATACAAAACTCCAAATACTGTCTGAAATAAAATAGACAGAATATAAATATCAGAAGAGACACTGGTAGCTGCAGAACGGCTCAGAAAGGCAGCTCACTACTATGCCTCGGGATGACGTGGGTATGTGATGATAGGTCCTCCACTAGTACCTGTCTCAGATCCTGCACAAAAAGTGCAGCAAGTGTAGTATGAGTACGTAAACAACGTGTACCCAGTAAGTATCAAGCCTAATCTCAAAGTGGTAGAGACGAGATGGCCGACTTTGACACTCACTATAGGTCAATAACAATTGAAATAAAACTAGGATATTAAAATCAATGTGATTTACAGAATTTATTTAATCAGCGGAAATAATCAAATTCCTTCAAATATATCTATTTTCAATATATTAATTAAATTCCTTTAATTCAGATAAATTCCAATTTATCAATTAAATCTCATTTACAGGAGTAACAATTAATTCCTTAACAAGCAAGAATAATAATTCATTAAATTCCAAAGATTTTTCAATTTACTAATTAGCTTTACAAGCTGAAATAAATTATTAAAGCATCGTGTAATTATTATTATTATTAAGCACGATTTCTGCCGAGGACGTACGGCCCGATCCAGAGTGTCGTGTACACTGCCGAGGGACGTGCGGCGCGATCCATAAATGCATCTATCCTGCCGAGGCGTTCGGCCCGCTCCACAAGAAAGGAGGACATTTTCTTATGTGCCTCCGGAAGGAGAGTATATTTGTTATAAGATAAATTTGGGAGGAGAACAATTTTTTTTAATAATTAATTGATTAAAACAGACAATCAAGCCTGTGAGATTTCCATCCTTTAATATCTTTATCTAACAATTCACAATATATATTCATATAGATATCAATTAATATTAATTAATCAAAGAATATAATTTACACAAGTAATACATACTTTGAGTCCTAAACTACCCGGACTTTAGCATTAATAGTAGCTACGCACGGACTCTCGTCACCTCGTGCGTACGTAGCCCCCACAATTAGCAATAATTATTTAATCTTAATCACCTATGAGATAATTTCCCCCTCACAAGATTAGACAAGAGATTTACCTCGTCTTGCTCCAATTTAATCCTCTATAAGGCCTTTTCCACGATTATCCAACTTTGTCTGGCTCGAATCTAGCCAAAATAATTCGATACAATCACTAAAAATTATAGGAAATAAACTCTATAAGGAAATACTACATTTTTAATAAAAATCTCGAAATTAATTAAAATTTTGCCCGCGGGGCCCACATCTCCGAATCCGGCAAAAGTTATGAAATCCGACAACCCATTCAATTACGAGTCCAACCATACCAGTTTCACTCAAATCCGACTCCGAATCGATACCGAAATCTCAAAATTTCGTTTCTATGAGATTTCTAAACTTTTCCAAATTTCAATCTCAAAACACTAATTAAATCATGAAAACAATGATATATTCTTGTATATTGATCAAATCCGAGTTAGAATCACTTACCCCCAATATTTTTTCCTTGATAATCTGCCAAAAGTCACCTCTGCTCAAGCTCAAGTTCGCCAAAAATGGCAAATGGGACGAATGTCCTCTGTTTTTATAACTGCCCAGCAGTTCGGAACTGGGCCTCGAACAGGACCTCGATCGCGGCATCGAACATGTGCCTTCGATCAGGGCATCGAGGGTTGGGCCTCGATCCTAGCCCTCGAGCCATACCTTCGATCATGCCATCGAGCCTTACCTTCGATCGTGACTTCGATCACAGGCTCGAGCCTGGACCTCGATCATGGCCTCGATCAGGGTATCGAGGTTGGGCCTTCGATCATAGCCTCAATCATAGCATCGAGCTTGAGCCTTCGATCAGGGCATCGAGCATGGGTCTCAATCCTAGCCCTTGAGCCTTATCTTCGATCATGCCCTCGAGCCTTGCCTTCGATCGAGGCTTCGATACTGAGCCTCGTCCTTGGCTTCGACTCAGGCCTCGATCGTGGGCTCGATATCTGGGGCTCGATCTGAGGCTCGATATCTGGGGCTCGATATGAGGCTCGATATTTGGGGCTTGATCTGAGGCTCGATATCTGGGGCTCGATCTGAGGCTCGATCACAGCCCAGAATATGCAGCAGAAGAGAAAATTGCAGCAGCTTTTTAAGTTCAACTTTGATCCGTTAACCATCCGAAACTCACCCGAGGCCCTCGGGACCTCAACCAAATATACCAACAAGTCCTAAAACATCATACGAACTTAGTCGAACCTCTAAATCACATCAAACAACGCTAAAACCATGAATCATACCCCAATTCAAGCTTAATGAAACTAAGAGTTTTTAACTTCTACGTTCAATGTCGGAACCTATCAAATCAACTCCGATTGACCTCAAATTTTACACACAAGTCATAAATTACATAACGGAGCTATGAAAATTTTTGGAATTGTATTCCGACTCCGATATCAAAAAGTCAACCCCCCGGTCAAACTTTCAAACTTTAAATTCCTATTTTAGCCATTTCAAGCCTAATTTCACTACGAACTTCCAAATAAAATTTCGATCACGCTCCTAAGTCCAAAATTACCATACAGAGCTGTTGGAATCATCAAAATTCTATTCCGGGGTCATTTTCTCAAAATGTTGACCGAAGTCAAACTTAGCACTTTAAGGCCAACTTAAGGAACCAAGTGTTCCGGTTTCACCTCAAACACTTCTAAATCCCGAACCAACCATCCCCGCAAGTCATAAATCATTACAAGCACCTACGGAATGTTTTATTTTAGGGAACGGGGTTCTAAAAGTTAAAATGACCGGTTGGGTCATTATATTCTCCACCTCTTAAACAAACATTCGTCCTCGAACGGGTTTAGAATTGTACCTGGAGTGCTGAATAAGTGGGGATATCTGCTCCGCATGTCTTCCTCGACCTTCCAAGTCGCTTCCTCGACTGGGTGGCCCCTCCACTGGACTTTTATTGCAGAAATCCTCTTGGACCTCAACTGGCGAACCTGTTTATCAACAATGGCAAATGGCTCTTCTTCATAACCCAAGCTATCATCTAGCTGAACTGTGCTGAAGTCTAACACATGTGATAGGTCGGCATGATACTTCCGGAGCATAGATACGTGAAAAACCAGATGAACTCCCGATAGGCTGGGAGGCAAGGTAAGCTTATAAGCAACCTCCCCAACTCGTTTCAACACCTCAAATGGGCCTATAAACCTTGGGCTCAACTTGTCCTTCTTCCCGAATCTCATAATTCCCTTCATCGGCGAAACCTTCAAGAGAACTTTTTCACCTACCATAAATGTTATATCACGCGCTTTCTGGACTGTGCTGTACGAAGTCGCTCCTGAATCAACTTTACCTTTTCCAAGGCATCCCTTACCAAATCAGTACCATATAACTTAGCCTCACCTGGCTCAAACCATCCGATAGGTGAATGACATCGCCGACAATATAAAGCCTCAAATGGAGCCATCTCGATGCTGGATTGGTAACTGTTATTATAAGCAAACTCGGCCAAAGGCAGGAAACGATCCCACTGACCTCCAAAGTCAATCACACATGCCCTGAGCATATCCTCCAAAATCTGAACTGTCCTCTCTGACTGTCCATCGATCTGCAGATGAAAGGCTGTGCTGAGCTCTACACGGGTCCCCAACTCACTCTGTACTGCTCTCCAGAAATGTGAAGTAAACTGAGGGCCTCTATCTGATATGATGGAAATTGGCACACCGTGCAACCTAACTACAAAATCCATAGTAATTCTTTCCCATTTCCACTCTGGTATGGTCATCTGCTGGAGTAGGCCACCTGGCCTCTGGTGCTCATATTTAACTCGCTGACAATTTAGACACCGAGGTACATACTCAACTATGTCCTTTTTCATTCGTCGCCACCAATAATGTTGCCTTAAGTCACGATACATCTTAGCAGCACCTGGATGAATAGAATATCGAGAACTGTGTGCCTCCTCCAGGATCTTTTTCCTCAGTTCATCCACATTAGGAACACACACACTATCCTGGAGTCGTAGAACACCATCTGCACCAATAGTGACTTCCTTGGTACTACCTCGTAGTACCGTTTCACGAAGAACCACCAGGTGTGGGTCATCATACTGGCGAGCCTTGATCTGTTCAAATAGTGAAGACCGGGCCACAACACATGCAAGAATTCGGCTGGGCTCTGAAATATCCAGCCTCACAAGTCTGTTAGCCAAAGACTGAATATCTGAGGCTAATGGTCTTTCCTCTGCTGAAATGAAAGCCAAACTACCTATACTCTCCGCCTTTCTGCTCAAGGCATCTGCAACCGCATTTGCTTTGCCCGGATGATACAAGATAGTAATATCATAATCTTTTAGTAACTCTAGCCATCTGCGCTGCCTCAAATTTAGATCCCTCTGCTTGAACAAATGCTACAAACTGCGATGATCAGTGTAAACTTCGCAAGACACCTCATAAAGATAATGCCTCCAAATCTTAAGAGCGTGAACAATCACAGCTAACTCCAAATCATGTACCGGATAATTCTTTTCGTGGGGCTTCAGCTGACGTGAAGCATATGCAATAACTTGCCCTTCCTGCATCAATACACAACCCAAGCCAACGCGCGAAGCGTCACAATACACTGTATACATCCCCGAACCAGAAGGCAACACTAACACTGGTGTTGTAGTCAATGATGTCTTGAGCTTCTGAAAGCTCACCTCACAATCATCGGACCATCAGAATGGAGCACCCTTCTGGGTTAATTTGGTCAAAGGTGCTGCAATAGATGAAAAACCTTCCACGAACCGACGATAATAACCTGCCAAACCCAGAAAACTCCTGATCTCCGTCACCGAAGTGGGACGATGCCAATTCTGAACTGCCTCAATCTTTTTGGGATCAACTTTAATACCTTCGCCCGATACGATATGTCCCAAAAATGCTACAGACTCTAGCCAAAACTCACATTTAGAGAACTTAGCATATAGCTTTTGTTCCCGCAATGTCTGAAGCACTACTCTCATATGCTGCTCATGCTCCTCCTTGCTACGAGAGTAGATCAAAATGTCATCAATGAAGACAATGACAAATGAGTCAATATATAGCCTGAATACCCTGTTCATCAGATTCATAAATGCTGCCGGTGCATTAGTTAAACCAAAAGACATTACCAGAAACTCATAATGACCATATCTAGTACGGAAAGCAGTCTTCGGAACATCCGAATCCCGAATCTTCAACTGATGTTACCCCGACCTTAAGTCGATCTTAGAGAATACCCTAGCACCCTGCAACTGGTCAAATAGATCATCAATACGCGAAAACGGGTACTTGTTCTTAATAGTGACTCTGTTCAATTGGCGATAATCAATACACATCCGCATTGTTCCATCCTTCTTTTTCACAAACAATACTGGTGCACCCCAAGGTGATACACTCGGTCTGACAAACCCTTTGGCTAGTAACTCTTCAAGCTGTTCTTTCAATTCTTTCAATTCTTTCGGAGCCATACGATACGGTGGGATAGATATAGGCTGGGTATCTGAAGCCAAGTCAATACAGAAATCAATATCATGATCAGGTGGCATACCTGGAAGATCTGACGGAAATACATCGGGGAACTCCCGAACTACATGCACTGAATCAATAGCAGGAGTCTCTGCAGTAGTATCCCGAACATAGGCTAGATAAGCCAAACAACCCTTCTCAACCATGTGTTGAGCCTTTATAAAAGAAATAACTCGATTAAATGAACTAACATGCGAACCATTCCACTCCAGCTTAGGCAATGCTGGAATAGCCAAGGTAACAGTCTTGGCATGACAATCTAGAATAGCATGATATGGAGATAACCAGTCCATGCCCAGAATAATTTCAAAATCGGTCATCTCAAGCAATAGGAGATCTGCTCTAGTTTCATAACCACAGAATGTAATAATACAGGACCGGTAGATCTGGTTCACCACAATAGAATCGCCCACAGGAGTGGACACATAAACAGGAGTACTCAAGGACTCACGAGAAACACCCAGGAATGGAGCAAATAGAGATAACACATATGAATACGTAGATCCTGGATCAAATAATACTGAGGCATCTTTGCCACAAACAGAAATAATACCTGTAATCACGGCATCTGAGGCCTCTACATCTGGTCTAGCCAGAAAAGCATAGAACCGAGCTTGAGCGCCAACTGGCTGGCCTCCGCCTGGCTGACCTCCACCTCTAGGACGGCCCCTACCCATATGTCCTCCACCTCTGGGTGGTCAGACTACTGGTGGAGCAACTGGTCCGGTAAGCATAGGCTGTTGACCCTGTTGTACTAGTCTACCTCGAAGCCTGAGGCAAAACCTCCGCATGTGACTGGGATCCCCGCACTCGTAATAACTCTTCGGTGCGATGGGCTGCTGACTAAGTGTCTGGCCCTGGGGACCTGAATACCCACTGGGAGGACCCTGAATAGCTGGTGGGTGGTAAGAACTCTCTGGGATAGCACTGAGATAAGGTCGCACCGGAGCACCTCGAGGAGGTGGTGGTGCTGGATATGGGGGTCTGCTGGACTGTCCCTTCACGAACTGACCTCTGCCCCCGGACGGAGCACCTATGAACTCTCCAGAGTACCTGAACCGCTTATCTCTCATAATCTGCTCTCGGCTCCGCTGATGTACATCCTCAATCCTCTGGGCTATCTCCACAACTCGCTCATAAGAAGTACCCATCTCAACCTCTCGAGCCATAGTAGCCTGAATACCAGTATGTAAACCGGCTACAAACCTTCGCACTCTCTCCGCCTCAGTAGGGAGTATCATTAGTGCATGGCGAGATAATTCAGAAAACCTCCTCATAATCGGTCACTGACATCTGACCCTGCTGGAGCAGCTCAAACTGAAACCGCAACTCTTCCCTCTGGGAGGGTGGAATATACCTGTCCAAGAAGATGCGGGTGAACCTGTCCCAAGTCATGGGAGGAGAATCTGCTGGTCTGCCAAGAGCATAAGACTGCCACCATCTACGGGCTCTACCCTCTAGCTGAAAAGTAGCGAAATCAACCCCATGGGATTCCAATATCCTCATGTTGTACAGTCTATCCTTGCAACGATCAATGAAATCCTGTGGATCCTCATGTCGCTCACCCCCGAAGACAGGAGGATGTAGTCTAGTCCATCTGTCCAATAGTTTCTGAGGATCGGCGGCTACAGCCGGCCTGGGCTCAGGTGTAGCTGCTGCCACTGGCTGGACTCCACCCACGGGTAATGCACCCTGGGTCTGATATACAGCAGCTGCCTGTCCATGAGCCTGCGCAGTAGGGGTCTGTGCTCCCCCGCCCGCCTGAGATATGGCTGGGTCTGCCGGAAATAAACCGGCCTGAGTCATATTATCCATGAATCGCAGTATACGACCCATAACATCCTGAAATCCCGGTGCAGATGTAAAGTCCACCGGAGCTGGCTCTGCTACAGGCACCTCACCCTGCTCCTCAATAATGGGATTCTCTACTGGATCCACTGGCGGCATAACCAGAATAGTCCTGGGACGTCCTCGCCCTCTACCACGGGCTGGAGCCCTCCCTCGGCCTCTGCCTCGGCCTCTAGCAACTAGGGGAGTAATTCTTCCCTGGTCTGGAATATCATTAGAGCGTGTTCTCACCATCTGTGAGAGAATAAGAGAAGGATATTTAGTACTACATCAATTGCACGATAGAATATGAAGAAAGGTAGCTTCCTAACACCATATAGCCTCTCGAAGATAAGTACAGACGTCTCCGTACCGATCCGCAAGACTCTATTAGGTCTGCTCATAACTTGTGAGACCTACGTGAACCTAGTGCTCTGATACCATGTTGCCACGACTCAATTTCACCTGTAGGTCGTGATGGCGCCCAACACTACAGCTAGGCAAGCCAACTAATAAATTAAGCATACATTGATTAAACTTTTATTCCAAGAAAATAATAAAATACCAACTTCTACCAATGTGTGTGCCAAGACCCGGTGTCACAAGTGAATGAGCATCTAGTAGATTATACAAAACTCCAAATACTGTCTGAAATAAAATAGACAGAATATAAATATCAGAAGAGACACTGGTAGCTGCAGAACGGCTCAGAAAGGCAGCTCACCACTATGCCTCTGGATGACGTGGGTATGTGATGATAGGTCCTCCACTAGTACCTGTCTCAGATCCTGTACAAAACGTGCAGCAAGTGTAGTATGAGTACGTAGATAACGTGTACCCAGTAAGTATCAAGCCTAATCTCAAAGTGGTAGAGACGAGATGGCCGACTTTGACACTCACTATAGGTCAATAACAATTGAAATAAAACTAAGATATTTAAATCAATGTGATTTACAGAATTTATTTAATCAGCGGAAATAATCAAATTCCTTCAAATGTATCTATTTTTAATATATTAATTAAATTCCTTTAATTCAGATAAATTCTAATTTATCAATTAAATCTCATTTACAGGAGTAACAATTAATTCCTTAACAAGCAAGAATAATAATTCATTAAATTCCAAAGATTTTTCAATTTACTAATTAGCTTTACAAGCTGAAATAAATTATTAAAGCATTGTGTAATTATTATTATTATTAAGCATGATTTCTGCCGAGGACGTACGGCCCGATCCAGAGTGTCGTGTACACTGCCGAGGGACGTGCGGCGCGATCCATAGATGCATCTATCCTGCCGAGGCGTTCGGCCCGCTCCACAAGAAAGGAGGACATTTTCTTATGTGCCTCCGGAAGGAGAGTATATTTGTTATAAGATAAATTTGGGAGGAGAACAATTTTTTTTAACAATTAATTGATTAAAACAGACAATCAAGCCTGTGAGATTTCCATCCTTTAATATCTTTATCTAACAATTCACAATATATATTCATATAGATATTAATTAATATTAATTAATCAAAGAATATAATTTACACAAGTAATACATGCTTTGAGTCCTAAACTACCCGGACTTTAGCATTAATAGTAGCTACGCACGGACTCTCGTCACCTCGTGCGTACGTAGCCCCCACAATTAGCAATAATTATTTAATCTTAATCACCTATGAGATAATTTCCCTCTCACAAGATTAGACAAGAGATTTACCTCGTCTTGCTCCAATTTAATCCTCTATAGGGCCTTTTCCACGATTATCCAACTTTGTCTGGCTCGAATCTAGCCAAAATAATTCGATACAATCACTAAAAATTATAGGAAATAAACTCTATAAGGAAATACTACATTTTTAATAAAAATCTCGAAATTAATTAAAATTTTGCCCGCGGGGCCCACATCTCCGAATCCGGCAAAAGTTATGAAATCCGACAACCCATTCAATTACGAGTCCAACCATACCAGTTTCACTCAAATCCGACTCCGAATCGATACCGAAATCTCAAAATTTCGTTTCTATGAGATTTCTAAACTTTTCCAAATTTCAATCTCAAAACACTAATTAAATCATGAAAACAATGATATATTCTTGTATATTGATCAAATCCGAGTTAGAATCACTTACCCCAATGTTTTTCCCTTGATAATCTGCCAAAAGTCGCCTCTGCTCAAACTCAAGTTCGCCAAAAATGGCAAATGGGACGAATGTCCTCTGTTTTTATAACTGCCCAGCAGTTCGGAACTGGGCCTCGAACAGGTCCTCGATCGCGGCATCGAACATGTGCCTTCGATCAGGGCATCGAGGGTTGGGCCTCGATCCTAGCCCTCCAGCCATACCTTCGATCATGCCATCGAGCCTTACCTTCGATCGTGACTTCGATCACAGGCTTGAGCCTGGACCTCGGTCATGGCCTCGATCAGGGTATCGAGGTTGGGCCTTCGATCATAGCCTCAATCATAGCATCGAGCTTGAGCCTTCAATCAGTGCATCGAGCATGGGTCTCGATCCTAGCCCTCGAGGCTTATCTTCGATCATGCCCTCAAGCCTTGCCTTCGATCGAGGCTTCGATACTGAGCCTCGTCCCTGGCTTCGACTCAGGCCTCGATCGTGGGCTCGATTTCTGGGGCTCGATCTGAGGCTCGATATCTGGGGCTCGATCTGAGGCTCGATATCTGGGGCTCGATCTGAGGCTCGATCACAGCCCAGAATATGCAGCAGAAGAGAAAATTGCAGCAGCTTTTTAAGTGCAACTTTTGATCTGTTAACCATCCGAAACTCACACGAGGCCCTCGGGACCTCAACCAAATATACCAACAAGTCCTAAAACATCATACGAACTTAGTCGAACCTCTAAATCACATCAAACAACGCTAAAACCATGAATCATACCCCAATTCAAGCTTAATGAAACTAAGAGTTTTCAACTTCTACGTTCAATGTCGGAACCTATCAAATCAACTCCGATTGACCTCAAATTTTACACACAAGTCATAAATTACATAACGGAGCTATGAAAATTTTTGGAATTGGATTCCGACTCCGATATCAAAAAGCCAACCCCCCGGTCAAACTTTCAAACTTTAAATTTCTATTTTAGCCATTTCAAGCCTAATTTCACTACGGACTTCCAAATAAAATTCCGATCACGCTCCTAAGTCCAAATTCACCATACGGAGCTGTTGGAATTATCAAAATTCTATTCCGGGGTCATTTTCTCAAAATGTTGACCGAAGTCAAACTTAGCACTTTAAGGCCAACTTAAGGAACCAAGTGTTCCGGTTTTACCTCAAACACTTCCAAATCCCGAACCAACCATCCCCGCAAGTCATAAATCATTACAAGCACCTACGAAAAGTTTTATTTTAGGGAACGGGGTTCTAAAAGTTAAAATGACCGGTTGGGTCATTACAGCTGACACTAGTTTCACTATGCTGATGTTGAAGTTGTATTCCGATAACTTAGGGTAAAAAGGATCTCGATACCCCGATGTTTCTTTATCCTTGAGTGATTTGTTGTTTTGACCACGATTGATTCCTCTGTCAACGGTGAACTTGTTTGCTGCCCGGAAGCTTCTGCCACGGCCATCGGTCCGCTCGTAAGGCAAAAATCGGCCCCTCGAAGTCCGTCTGTCCACGTCATAGTCATCTTTTGATTTCTCTCTGCTCTTCTCCCGTCCTTTGGCCGATGATGTAGAACCGACCTGGTCATCCTCGATCCTTATTTTTGACTCATACCAGTTGTGTACATCCTCACAAATTGTTATTTGAAATTCAAGCAGGCTATCCTTCCGCTTCTGGGAAGCGTCTGAGCTTCTCGGGTTTTGTAACTACCAGACTTGTTATTTTAAGAATTAACACCCCGTTCAGTGATGTAAGGTCTCGATAAGCTTCGCAATATGTATTATGACCCGCGGGTGTGGTCGAGTTTGATTTTCAAAAGATTCGGAATTAAATTAAAAGAACAATTCTTATTTAGAAGCTTAATTGGAAAGAGTTGACCGGAGAGTTGGCTTTTGCGCAAATGACCCCGAAATGGAATTTTGATGATGTCAATAGCTTCGTATGGTGATTTCGTACTTAGGCGTATGTTCGGATTTGGAAGTCCATATTTCAATTCGACGCATTTTGGCGAAAGTTGGAAAATAAAAGATTTTTGAAAAGTTCGATCGAAGGTTGAATTTTTGATAACGAGGTCGAATTTCGATTCTGGAAATTGGAATAGCTCCATTACGACATTTATGACTTATGTGCAAAATTTGAAGTCATTCCAGATTGATTTGATACGTTTCGGCGCAAAATATAGAAGTTGGAAGATTTGAAAACTCATAATTCGATTCGATGCGCGATTCGTAATTCCGGCGTTGTTTGACGTGGTTTGAAGCCTCGACTAAGTTTGTATTGTATTTTAGGACATGTTGGTATATTTGGTTAAGGTCCCGAGAGCCTCAGGTTGATTCTGGAAGGTTAACGAAGCAAATTGGACTTGAAGGAAGGTGCTGGAAAATGGCAGTAGCTGCTGGAATCGCACCTGCGGAATTAGGGGCGTAGGTGCCACCATCGCAGAAGCTAGAGGAAGCTCGCAGAAGTGAGTGAAAGGGACCTGGGCAAGGCTGATGGAGAAGGCCGCATAAGCGGCAATTTGTGCGCACAAGCGCAAGCGCAGATGCACCTGGCCATCGCAGAAGCGCAAATGGCTCCGCAGGTGCGATGCCTCTCCTGGAAGTGGCCTTTGCAGAAGAGAGTTTTGGCTTGCAAAAGCAGCTCCGCAGATGCGCCGACTCGTCCATAGGTGCGAAACTGGGCAGAAACATAAGGATTGAACTTGGTCATTTTTGCCATTTCGTTTTGGAATTTTTGGAGCTCGGATTTGGGCGATTTTGAAAGGATTTTTTACAAGCTTGGTTGGGGTAAGTGTTCTATATCCTAAAGTGTTTATATTTCATGAATCTATGATTATATTCATCATTTAATTCGGATTTTAATGGAAGAAATCAAGATTTTGGCAAAATCTTCCAAAAACGAAAATTTAAGATTTGGAGGTCGAGTTGTTAGCAGAATTTGAAAAAATTGGTATGGTTGAACTCATATCGGAATGGGTATTCGGATTTTATGAAAATTATGTCGGGTTCCAAGAGGCGGGCCCCGTGTTGATATTTATTGACTTTTTGGAATAAAATTTTAAGTCGATGTATTATTATTCGGAATTATTTTCGATGTATTTTAATGAAGTTGTACAATTAATTTGGATAGATTTGAGCTGTCCGGAGGTCAATTCAATCAAGAAGGCGATTTTGGAATATCTGCATAACTTCAAAAAGGTAAGTGTCTTGCCTAACCTTGAGTGGGGGAATTACCCCTTAGGCATCGAGTCTTATGTGCCATTTGTGAAATATGAAAAACCGTGTACGCGAGGTGACGAGTACGTACTCGGGCTTATATGTGAAAAATTTATTAAGTTAAAGTCTTGGGTATATTGTGTAGTAAATTGGATAATTATTGGCATTTATTTAATCATCTATTTGCCATGCCTCAATTCGCATTTATTGAATTTATTTTTATATGACGATTTGATGTGAATATTACCTGTATATTTATGTGAATTCTGTGAGTTTGATGGTTTGATATTTCTTGGAATTTAATTTCATTATGGATTTTCCCTCTGCAAATAATTAATTAAATGAGCTTAAGAAGAGGTGTTTATATAATTATCAAAATTTGGATTAATGAAGGTGATGCCCTACACTGATTATTTCTATCTCTGTTGATTGTTTTTGAGGTTTATATATATTGTGTGGAGCCTTGGTATATTTGTTGTGAAATTAATTGGTTTTGTTATATCTTGGGAATTGGTTGTGGCCACTGGGCAAATTGTGATATGAATTGATTTTGTTACATTGCCGTGATAATATTCCGTGTAAATTATTGTGTTAATTGAGTTATTGTTGTGAGGATATAAGGGTGGCATTTCACTGTCAACATTATGCGGGCATAAGGATTCCATTTCATTGTTGTTATATGTGTTGGGATATTGTCTGGGCGGAGTGATAAGGGAGGCTATTAAACGGAGCGATAAAGAAGGCTATTATATGAGCGATAAGGAGGGTGGCTATAAGAGCGATAACGGTGGCTATTGATATTGTCAGGGCAGAGTGATAAGGGAGGCTATTATAGGAGTGATAAGGGTGGCTATTGTCAGGGGTGATATGCGATGATGTGGAGTTATTGCGTTGGTAATTTTCATATGATGTTGGGGTATTCCTTGTGTTTATTTTTATATATTGTGCAACTTGTCTTGTTGTTTCGGTAAACTTGATAATAGCCTGATTTATGTTGAAATTGTGAGCATGTGGCTATTGCCGGACAGGTAATGTTATATGGGATCGGGTTGCACGCCGCAACGAATATGAAACGTGGGCACGAGGTACCGGAAAAATATGATGGTTTTATTATTGGTACGTGAACTGTCCGTGCAGCTGTGATATGAAAAGTGGGCACCAGGTACCAGAAAAATATGATGATTTAATTATGGGTACGAAGTGCCGTGAAAATATGAAAGTGGGCTGAGACCCGTGTTAACGTAAAATATGAAAAAGGGCTAAAACCCGTATTTTTATGATTATGAAATGGGGTGTCACATGGTGACTTTTAATTGAAAGAATTATATTAAAAAATATTTATTTGGAAGGATTTTTATTCAAAAAGTATTATTTGAAAGAATTACCTTTGAAAGATATTTATTTGAAGAAATTATATTTGAAAGAGATTTATTGAAAGAATTATATTTGAAAGATACTTATTTGAGAAAATTATATTTGAAAGAGATTTATTGAAAGAATTATATTTGAAAGATATTTATTTTAGGAAATTATATTTGAAAGAGAGTTATTTGGAAGAATTATATGTGAAAGATATTTATTTGAAGGACTTGATTTAATTGGGTGTACTTGTATTTATTATTTGTTGAGCGATATTAATGGTGTTCTTGTTGCCATGCTGTGCATATCACTGGTTGATTTGTGTTGCCCTTATTGTTGTCTGTTTCCTATTATTTTGTATATTATATTCCACAGGTTATTAGACTAGTGAGTGTCTTGACTGTACCTCGTCACTACTCCACTGAGGTTAGTATTGATACTTACTGGGTACCGATCGTGGTGTACTCATACTACACTTCTGTACATTTCTGTGCAGAGCCAGGTATTGGAGCTATCGGACTCGAACAGAGTTAAAGTGAGATTGCAAGGATTCAAGGTAGAGCCGCTTGGTCGTCGCAGTTCCTTAGAGTCTTTCCATTTTATTGTATTGTTAATTATTATTCAAACAGTATAGAGTATTCGATCCTTGAGATCATTTCATGTATTTAGTTAGAGTTTGTAACTCAGTATTACCAGTCTTGGGATGTTTTCATATTTGTTTTCGCTGTTGATTTTGATTACCTAATTAATTCAAAAAACAAAAATGGCTTGAAATGTAATTGTACTTGGCTTACCTAGTCTTAGAAACTAAGTGCCATCACGACGCCTGTGGTGGGATTTTGGGTCGTGACAGGTTTAATCCTTGGGTGAATGCTTCAGCTGCCCATTCATCCGGGACAGTCGGGAGCAACATTTTTTCTTTCTGAAATCGGATAACGAACCCTCGTAATAATTCAGATTCTCCTTGTGCGATCCTGAATATATCGGCCTTCCGGAATTGCACTTTTCTGGCCCCGACATGAGCCTTGATGAAAGAATCCGCGAGCATATCAAAGACATCTATGGAATGCTCAGGTAATAATGAATACCACGTTAGGGCTCCCCTCGTGAGAGTTTCTCCAAATTTCTTTTGCAGCACAAATTCAATTTCGTGAGGAGTTAGATCATTCCCTTTTACCACCGTTGTGTAGGTGGTAATATGCTCCTGTGGGTCTGAAGTCCCATCATATTTTAGAATTTCAGGCATCTTGAACCGGTTCGAGATTAGTTCTGGTGTCACACTCAGCTTGTACGGTAATTGAATATACTTCTTCGAGTCTGGGCCTTTCAATACTGGTGGCGCGCCCGGGATTTGGTCCATACGGGCATTTATTTCTTTCATGAACCGTAAAAGTTCATTCTTGAACGGGTCGTTCTCGTTGTTGAAACCGGATCTGCTCCCCCCAGCCCTGTCGGAGCCAACTTTGCCCATGTGAGTGTTGTTATCGATTCTCTGTGTTGTTTGATTTGCGGGAACACCGGAGGAATTGGATCTTGTCTGTTTGCATTATTCGAAGCCCCCAATAGTGCCTGCTTCAGTTCCGTCATGACCTGATCCTGCTACGTGAGATGGCCTAGAATGATTGCATGTTGCTCTTGCAGGTTCCTCACCGCATCCACGATATGTTCATCATCAGCATCATCGGGAGTTGTATCCGAACCTATCGAGGGTACTGCCTGTTATGCACCGGTGTGGCGTCGTTCTCCTCATTACGAGTGTTACTGATTGAATCCTCGAATTGAGGTTGATCCCCTCGAATTTTTGGGTTGTACGTGTTGTTAACAGTATTATCTGCCATTTTTTGTGATTTTTTCTAAGACAAAAATAATCAAACTGCGTTAGTAAAAAAAAAGGGATAAATTTAATTGCACGGCTGTCTAGGCCTCACGGTGGGCGCCAAACGGTTTACCTGTAAAATGGTACAATTAAATTTATTCGTGGTTTCTAGACAAGTGAATTAATTTGATCCTAAAATAATACAATAATTGAAGAAATGTATAATACTTGGCATTGAAATATTGATGAAAATAGTACAGATAACAATTTCTTGAGCAGTGTTTCCGGACACAACGATGATAAGATCAAAAAACAAGAAAGTAAAATTGTATAAAGTTTTGCATAGAATAGAGTGTAGGTTTAGCCAGAAAATTCGTGTCCTTTATAATGATAACTGAGCTCACTATTTATAGCTTTGTCTAGGGAAGGAAGTCCTAGGATCATGTCCTCCTTTAATGTCAATTATGAGGGTAATTGATGAAGACGTAACGGTGAACATAAATGCCAAATTCTCTGTAACGGACAGTCGTTCTTAATGCTGCAGAATATTCACTATTAAATGCTATCGGGCACAGAATATTTAACACACCTTTATGAACGTTATCCTTTTCGGTTACAAGTGAAATGACTGCATTCGGTCTTCGGTCATTATTATCTTGGGTTCCACGTGTTCTCTCTTTAGACGTACACGTGTCGTATCATATTTCACCCTATAGAAACAAAAAATGTTTTAGGTTCGCTTGGTCATGAATCAGGTTGACAACTAGTTCTTGTTACATATTTTAGTACTTGTTACATATTAGTTTGGCTATGAGTATTTGCACATAGTAAATTTCAGTATGTGAACTTCGAGTGAAATATTGAACTACTGATTTGAGGATAATCTTAGGTGAAATATCGTTTTCTACTCGTGAATCATAAATTTTTGCAAACTTGTTTTAACTGATGTTCATGTCTAAAAACAACTTAAACTTCCACGATTTCTTTTCCTAATGTTCAACTTCAAATATTCTCCTTTAATCATATTCTCAAATATTATCCAAATGGATTTTTTTCCCTGGTAGTATGTAAATGAATATAAAAAGATTTTTATTCGGCATTGACTATCAGTTTTTCCTATATATACCATATTACAAACTATTTTATAATTTAACTATTTTTTGCTAAATACCAAAAGTAATTAGAATTTTTTTATAATTTGTATATATTTTCTTTTAGAAGGCTACCAACTTTGATTAGTGCCGTCAATTAAGATATTTAGTTACACCATTTTTTTTTTCTTTCTCTTTCTTCTCCTCTCTCCTTATTCTTCTGCACCTCCCTCCTGTTTCCCTAATTTCTCTCGCCGCCGACTGATTTCCGGCCAAATAAACCCCTAATCTTTTCTCATTCTCCCCTTCTTTATCCAAATCAGCAAGAAACCACTTCAAACACCATGCACCTACATTGTCGCGCCTGAAAACGGCCAACTACCAGGCCAACCATCGGCAATGACTCATCGAAAGAACATGGCAACAACCCCCTTCTCTACTTTTTCTTCTTTAGCAAATCGAGCAAGAAAAGAAGAATGTATGGTACATTAACATACAAATTAAATACAACGTTAATATAAAATTAATATATTTATAGTAGCCAAATTTGATATAAATTGTCTACAACAATAGATAAATTAAATATAATTTTTATACAATTAATCATATAATATATAATTTATTTACAACTTATATACAACTTTCATATAATATTCTTGCAAGTTTAATATGACTACAATATCATACAACTTAAATAATTTTTTTTTACAATATTCATATAATATGTCTTTGTGCGTATTTTGTGTGTGGTGTGTTCTTCTTCCTTTTTGATTTTCAATCCAAAATTTCAACCAAAACTAACTCTAGTCTTCACATATCCTCTCAGTTCTCCCTCTTCCTCTTAATCCCTCTTTTGTCGCCGGATTAAGCTATGGTTATCAGAGGTTTTTGGCTAGTTTTTATTAAGTTTGCTACTATTTTTGAATGATTTTAATAGTGGTCTAAGGGTAATTTTAGGTGATTTTACTATTAGGTTTTAATGGAGGAGGAAGAAGAAAATATTCTATGGAGTTTTTCACGATAGTCGAGGTCATTCATGGCATCACGGATGAACTCCAACGTGGTGGTGATGGTGGTGAGTGGGTGGGGGGTTGCGTTACGTGAACTGCAACGCGGGGGTTGTCGGGTTGGGATACGCTACCCATTTTGGGGATAATTGTTGAGGATAACTGATGCGTGTGTATCTGTTGTTCCCTATTAAATGCTTAATATTAATGGATCCTTAGTTATCACTAATTTGTATATAATTAAATTTGTATACTAGATGTAATTAAGTGATAACCTCTCTAGTTGGATAAATAAGTTTGTAATATAACATAGTTAGGTAAAAATCTCTTGATGGTCGTAACTAGACATGTTAACTAGGCTGATCCGGAATAAGGGTTTAGCCTGGGGGCCTCTAGTCCTGGCCCATATAAGTGGCTAGATTTGGGGTCGTACTTTTTTGGTACGGGAAAATGATATTGTATAGCCGCTCTCAAAATAATAGCTGAAAAAATATATATTTTTTGTATGTTATATATAAATTTTATGCACCTTTTTCGGCTACTGAATATAAATAGTTTCTGGCGCGGGCTAAAAATGAAAAAAGCCCTTTTGGTACTGGGGCTCTACAGGACTCATGACCCATTAAGCTAATAGGTTGGGCTGAGCTCATCCGTGTTTAATTGGGTCATGTTTTTTCTCTTTGTTTTTTTGAGTTTGGTCTAATTTTATGGATAAACTCAAGCTAAAGTAAAGTGTGGTGGCCACCATTAATTAATTTGCTTCTTCAGGTTTCAATTATTGTATGTCTAACTCTCCCTTGCAAAAAGGAAAAGAAATAATTAGCAGAGGGTCAAAGAATTCATACCATGAATGGAATTTTAAAAAATTATAAGTAACCAACGAAAAAGAATCAACTTTATACATATCAATATAATACTAGACCCACAAATAACAAATAGCATTTTCTTATTCATGTCAAATTTGAATCTTCAAATGATATTAACAAATCAAAAGAATCAGTCTTAAAGCCATATACATATAGTAGTCCCACAAAAAATAAAAAATAAAGAACTTTCTTCATCTTTTCTACATATACTACTGCTATTGAGTGTTTCTCTGTAACAAATATGAACACCATCCAAAACCCCTTTAGTAAACTCTACGAGATGAAAAAGTACAACAACAGTTGATGTGGGCACACTCAATGCAACAAGTGCAACCTTGGTCAACACCGAGGGATCAAATTTCTTAAGGAAATACAGTTTTCTGTTAGGTTCAAAACTTTTATTTATTCTATTTTATTTTATTTTTTTGCAGAAATTATTTTCGAATACAGATACTAACATATACTACTGTTATTGAGTTTTTCTCTTTAACAAATATGAACACCAGCCAAAACCCCTTTAGTAAACTCTACGAGGTTAAAAAGTACAACAACAGTTGATATGGGCACACTCAATGCAACAAGTGCAACCATCCCTAAAGCCAAGCCTGGCCTTGTATTCATCAACAAAGATTGCAATAATCCCATGGCTTCACAAATACTCGAATTATAATTCCCATAAATCTTCTTCTCCCAAACCATCCATTCTGCTGGTGGCTCGTAATTCTTCTCAATCATCTTCATCTCTTGAATTCTTTTCCTAAGAACAATCATGTTTTCGTCCACATTTCTACCATTATAATAGTTCTGATCATTGGCTTCTCTTTTCATAGCCAAAGTCATTATTTTTGTATTTATTGATCTTTTTTGAGAAAATGGTTTGGATGGAAGTGATGGTATTGAAAGAATAGAAGTAGTTGATGCCATTTTTTGAATTTTGCTGTGTCATTTAGAATGTGTTGTGTGATATTTATAGAAGTTCATATTAGAAATGTAAGCACACTTTAATTTATTTTCAAGGGACATGTCTTAGCAAATAAGGAATGAGGCAAAACCGTGTCAGCACACCGCAATTGTGCCTGTCTTACAAATAATTTTTAGCAAATGAGCAAGTGCCATCAAATCACATCATACATTTAAGGATTTAACGTGAAGTATGGATTGCGTACTGCGAAAAGCATCATAATATCATGAGATTTAAGTCATAAGTAGTAATTTAACGTTTGAAGCAATTTAATTATAGCTTGTTTGGAGGGTTGTTACCTATTGTCTTGTATCGCATTATAACTTTAAATACGATATTTTTTTTGATTGTTACTTAAATTTTATTGTATCGTATAGTTAAATTCGTTGTTACGTAACATCGATGAAATGTGGCACTTTGTGTAACGACCGATTTGGTATGGTCGTATCGTTACCTTGTCTTTTTTTCTCATCTCGCCCTTTATTATTATTAAATAATTTAATTTTATCATTTACCCTACTTTTTTATAGGATAATTCTACCTCGTATCATAATCTTTTTTAATAATATTGTAAGTTTATTCTGCATATTGCTGGTGCGTGATATTATGAAACGACGGCAAACGATACAATATATGCAAACATTGTATTTATCAAACAATATAGTACAATACAGTACAATACAATACGATATATTATAAAATAATATGTAACATCTATCCAAACAAGGTGTTAGTTGTATCATTTTTATTAGATTATTAATTATTTTTACTGTATAAATTTACTCATAATTACATTACAGATAATGAGATTGTGTAAATTTCTTTTATACCATCTATGCATATATAGAACATAAACTCAGTAGCAAAATCCATGATCATCTTCTAAGTTCTATTGCTATACCTAATGATATTTTTTTTTATAATAAATATAAATTAAATTATGTATTTTTTATCGTCACAAGTCACGCTTTATACCTTAACTGCTACAAAACTACCTTACGCACGAAATTAATTACTCCTATTATCAACCTATATTTGTTGAAGCAAATATGGGGAGTATCTACTAATCCAATATTTTCAGCGTTAAACATTATATATAAAACTATTTCTTCTAAAAACACTTTTCAAATTTTTAAAAAACGTTTTTTTTTGGGTCATATTATTAGATATGGTCAAAATAATTATTATACTAATTATTCTAGAAACGCACTTATAGACTTATAACTCGCTCTTAATTATCAGGGTGTCCTTAGAACTTGTCAAAGGAAAGGAGGAGAAATTGTTAGCATTTTTTTTAAGTAGTTTGATATCATAATATATAACACCGCCAGATATCTTTGGCTTGACTTTTGATGATTTGATGAGGACGTCTCTTTTATTTATTGTAAGTGATTTCCAACGTAACAGAATCATTTCTGGAATGATGTTCTCTAATTAAAATAAATTACTACTTAGTAGTTTACTATTAATTAATAATGTCGTTTAATTAAGTATTTGTTGGACTAATGGTGTCAAAGAAGAGCTATATGGTTGTATAACACAAGGATGTTTCCTAGGAAGAAACTTTATTAAAATAAGACAAAAGGAGGAAACCTTTTTAAAAAAATATATTAAGAAGTAATTGTCTGGCAAAATTTCAGAGCTTTCTCTGTTGTTTCTTGGAGTTTCGTCATACCAAGTTTAAAGGGTTATGTATTCAACCTTATTGAGCCAACAAGGTAACTCGATAATTGCGGAGTTTGAGCATAGAGCCCTATGGGCTTTGAGGCAGTTGAATTTGGATATGGAAACTGTTGGCACAGGTAAAATTACAAAGTTACATGAACCCCAGGAGTTTCGATTCCATGCATTCGAGAGTACAAGATTATATAAGGAAAGGATGAAGATGATGTACGATAAGTACATTCTAGAGAGAAACTTCAAACCCGGAGATTTAATGTTGTTATATAACTCGAGATTGGGGTTATTTTTGGGTAAGCTAAAATCTAGATGATCGGGACCATTTAGAGTTGTGCAACTGTTCCCAAGTAGACCTGTGAAAATTGAGTCCGAAGATGGGACTAACATGTTTAGAGTGAATGGGCAAAGGTTAAAACACTACCTTGGAATGATTGAAAAAAAGGAGAGAAAGATGTGATGTACTTGAACGAACCCCAATATGTGAGTGAACCATAATCCTGAAAGCTTGCATCGTATCACGACGTTAAACAAGGTATTGTGTGGGAGGCAACTCGCGACTTTAAGTCCTTATTGGCATTTTATTTAACTTGTTTTAGTTGTAGTAAATTAATTTTGGTTGGTTAGTTTTGTTTATCTTGCAGGACTAATACACAACTATAAAGTTCATGGAGTAAGTAAAGTAACCCCGAGAAAGGATTAGCTTAAAAAAATTCACAAATTATTGTAACGGTAAGAAAAAAAAAACCAATAAAAAAATATATTAATCGAACGCATGGGCATTGTACAAATTGCTAGAGAATTTTTTTTTTGAGGCTCATGTGTTGCATCAAAATCATGGGCAAGGAGAATTTTTTCTCTTCTCAACGGTTAGCTAAAGGACTATTGCATAGGTATAGCACAACAAGGAGAATTTTATTTCTCCTTAACAGTGAGCTAAAGGACTATAGCACATGTATAGCACAACAAGAAAATTTATTTTCCTTAACAGTGAGCTAAAGGACTATAGCACAGTTACAACACAATAAGTAACTGATTTTTTTTTCTAAGTCTAAACGCAGCCTCCCTCAAATAAACCCTTCCCCTTATTTTCCTCCTCACTAATTGAAAGCCCTCTCTAAATACTCTCTCCCTCCCCCCCCCCCCCCCCCCCCACATTCCTTCTCTTCATTGCCGTTACTTCGACCAACGACCACCAACCTCCGACGACCTAATAAGTTCTTTTTCTCTTCTCCTCTTCTCGTGTCTTTCTCTCTCCTCACTCTATTCCCCTTTTCCGACATCGTTTCCCCTATATTTTGCCCCGCCCTCCATAAGACACTCCTAAATCCCATCGCCCCTAAAATTTTAGGGTACGCCATTATTGGCCGAACCCTAGACTATTTTTCTATTCTCATTCTAATATCCCACATTGTTAGTTTTGTGTGATAATGCTTTCTAGACCCATGATAAAAAAAATAAAAAATCCTTTATTTGTGCTAAATTTGCTCGATTCATATGTATATTCTAAGTTGTGATTGAAGTTGAGTTGTGCTGCGTAATTGTCGACGACAATCCTCGTTGCTTTGGGAGGGCGGTACCCTCCATGAACTGCATAATGTGCAAGTTCTGAGTTAAGCGCACCAATTGTTTGATAATTTGCCTCAACGGCTAAATGGTAATTTTCGCGAAGTTTAAGTAGCGAGCCATACTTTAGAGGTTGTTATGTGTTAATTTGACAGGGTGGAACTCTTCTCTGATTTTGTTGGCATTCCATTAATATGCACGTACAGTTAAATCGTTTGAGGTTGAGTGAAGTTTGAGTACTCGAATTATTGAACTATCTTTAGTATTATGATGTCGCTCTGGCATGTTCGTAGATTGTTCTGAATGCTGAAATACCATTTTGTGCTCACCTTGAGTTTGCTCATTTTGGTAAGATAATGTTAGTCATAGCCTCAAGTACTAAGTGCAGAGTGGGTAGGTATAACGACCCAGACGATCGTTTTGAGTATTACAGCCTCGTTCCCCTTATTTACTGCTTATCATGTGTTCCATTATAAATATATGACTTGTCGTGGATATTTCAGAATGAATTGGAACAGTTAGCTCCAAGATTTAAAGCTTAAGTTGAGATAGTTGGCTGAATGTCAACTTATATGTAAATGAATTCGGAATAAAGTTTTGATGATTTCAATAGCTCCGTATGGTGATTTTGTACTTAGGAGTGTATCCAAAAAATTATTTGGAAGTTCGTAGTTAAATTAGGCTTGAAATGGCAAAAATAGAAATTTAAAGTTGGAAAGTTTGACCGGGAGATTGATTTTTTGATATCGGGGTCGAAATCTGATTCTGAAAATTAAAATAGGTACGTTATGTCATTTATGACTTGTGTGAAACATTTGAGGTCAATCGGACTTGATTTGATAGGTTTCGGCATCGAATGTAGAAGATGGAATTTCTTAGTTCCATTAAGCTTGAATTGGGGTATGATTCGTGGTTTTAGCGTTGTTTGATATGATTTGAAGCCTCGACTAAGTTCGTATGATGTTTTGGGACGTATTGGTATATTTGGTTGAGGTCTCGGGGGCCTCGGGTGAGTTTCAGATGGTTAACGGATCAAATTTGTACTTAGAACAAAGTTGGGAATTTCTACCTACTGGTGCAACCGCACCTACGAAAATTATCACGCAGGTGCGATCCCACATAAGGGAGCCTGGCCTCGCAGAAGTGTGAGGTCCACAAAAGAGGAAGAAAACTCGCAGAAGCGCGATCGCAAAAGCGACAAAAATGGTCGCAGATGTGGCATGGGCTAAGGAGGTACTAGACCGCAAAAGCGGACGCTTCTTCGCATAAGCGAGCCCGCAGAAGGGGACTTTTGTCCGCAGAAGCGAAGGTCTGTCGCAGAAGCGGAAACTTAATCATAAAAGTGTGACCGCAGATGCGGCCAAATAAGCCGCATATGCGAAAACCCATGGACAGAATAAAATCAGAGGGGTCGCAGGATTTTTGCATTTTTGGACATTTCCAACACGGGTTGGAGCAATGTGTTTCACAGAGAATTCACGGGAAAACTTGAGATAAGTCAGTTGTGATCATTGTTAGTCAATAATATTGAATTATCATTGAGTATTTCGACTAGATTACGTGTTTTAAGGTGAAACTCGAGGATTTGGGTCTAGAGATTTGAAAATAAGATTTGAGGATTTGAAGGTCGAGTTGATGTCAGAATTTGGTAAATTTGGTATGGTTGGACTCGAGGTTGAATGTACATTCATATCTTGTGACTTTTATCGGGTTCCGAGACGTGGGGCCCTCTGATAATTTTCGAGTTGAATTTTGATTTTTTTTTGGAAAATTGGTATTTTCATATGGAATTGATTGTGTTGACTGTATCTAATTAATTGTGACTAGATTAAAGATATTCTGAGGCCGATTCGCGAGACAAAGGCATATTGGAATAAAGAACTTGTACGGTTTGAGGTAAGTAACACTTCTAAACTTGGTTCTGAGAGTATGAATCCCTGAATTACGTGTTATGTGAATTGTTTGGAGGTGACGCACATGCTAGGTGACGGGCGTGTGAGCGTGCACCGTAGAAATTGTAACTTAAATAAATTCTGTAGAATTGTATAATCAAAGAATCATGTCATTATCCAAATATCCTCCACGTGTTGGAGAAATTGAGCTGAGACTCGTATTAAAGATCATGTTTAGGCTACGTGCCGAAATTTTTGTGACCCATAGAGGTCTTATTGCTATTAAATTACTTGTTTAAATTTACAATTTGTACTTAGTCACATCTATCATTTGCATATCATATCTCAGTCTCTGTTGTCATTCATTGATACTCCATATCATCATGTCGGGTTGATTTTCATGTCATTGAGAGCTCGAGAGACTGGAGATTTTGAGTGATATTTATGGGATCGGACTGCATGTCACAACATATTTTATTTATTTATGCCTGGATCTGACTTATTATAGCGCTTGGGCTGAAGGAGCCCCCCGGAGTCTGCAACCTTCACAGTGAGCATAGTTTCTTTATATTTGGGATGGAGTTCCCTAGGCATGGTGTAGCTTTATCTATTTATATTCGGGATGGAGTTCCCTAGGCATGGAGTTTCCTTATTAATATATATATATTTGGGATGGAGTTCCCTAAGCATGGAGTTGCCTTTTTTATTTACATTTGGGGATGCAGTTCCATGGGCTGGATTGGCCTTTTACAATACTGAGTGACTGACTATCAGTTGATATATATGTATTTGGGTTGGATTGGCCATATACAATACTAAGTGATTGAGTATTCTAAGAGTGTGAGTACACGAGGTTTTCATTGTGGTACATCACATATAACATATATTGTGGCATGTAGATATTGATATGTCATATTCCTCATATCATGTAGAATATATCTATTTTACTTGTACTGAGTTTAACTGTTGAACTTGAGAATATGCCTATATTTTTTACTGTTATTTGTATATTTGTCTATACATGTGGAGCTCGTCACTACTTCCAGCCCAAAGGTTAGTCTTGTTAGTTATTAAGTTGGTTGTACTCATACTACACTATGTACCTCGTGTGCAGATCCAGGTACTTCCGGATACGGCGACTGCAGGATATTAGATTTTCATCTGTTGAAGACTATCAAGGTAGCTGTTTGGCATCTACAAACCTTTATTCTCTTTCCCTTTCAGTTACTGTATTGTCCTATATTTTCATACAATATTTTTATCAGTCATACTTTGTTGTCATTTAGATGCTCATGTACTTAGTGACACCGGATTTTGGGAGTGTTTCTATATTCGTATTTTTGAGATTTTTATATTAAATTTAAATATTATGTTTCTAAACTTAAAAGAATTTGTGATTTATTCAGGTTGTTAGCTTGCTTAGTATTAAGATAGGCGTCATCACGACATGTGTGATTTTGGGTCGTGACAAGTTGGTATCATAGCCTAGGTTACATAGGTCTCATGAATCATGAACAGGTTTAGTAGAGTCATGCAGATCGGTACATCGACGTCTGTACTTATCTTCAAGAGGCTACCGAACCTTTAGGAAAATTTCACTTTCTTGTATTCTGTTGTGCAAATTTGTTGATTCCGAAAACTAAATTTCTATTATTCTATTCTCTCACAGATGGTGAGGACACGTACTATCGGATCAGATGGTCAGCTACTAGTGCCACCAATTAGGTCCGCGAGAGGCTGGGGCTGTGGTATAGGTCGAGGTGTACCTCGCACAACAATTAGAGCAGCACCTGTAGAACTACCAGTTGCTCCAGCTCATGAGCAAGTTCCAGATATAGTTGAACCGGCGGGGCCAGATCAGGCACCAGCTATTCCTATTGTGATTCCAGGTCTTCAGGAGGCTTTAGACCAGATATTGACTGTTTGCACTGGCCTTGGTCAGGTGGTTTCGGCTCAAGACGCACCAGCCACTTCTCAGGATGGGGGAGGTACTCATACCTCTGTCGCCCGTACTCCAGAGCAGGTGGTGCAGGGATTTCAGATACAGGGGGAACTACCAGTCCAACCGGTTGCAGCTGCTCAGGCCCAGGTGGGTCCTATTATGAATGACGAGGAGCAAAAGAGATTAGAGAGGTTTAAGGGACTACGTCCTCCAACTTTCAGTGGAACTGAGTCAGAGGATGCTCAGGATTTCTTGGACAGATGCCAGCAGATGCTTCATACAACGGGTATTCTGGAGACCAGTGGGGTCTTATTTACTACTTTTCAGTTGACCAGAGTAGCTTTCAGATGGTGGGAGACTTATAAGAGAAGCAAACCAGTGGGTGCAGCGCCACTATCATGGCATGGGTTCTCCGTATTATTTCTGGAGAAGTTTGTGCCACATACTCGCAGAGAGGAACTGCACAGGCAGTTCGAGTATTTATGTTAGGAGGACCTGTCCATGACCCAGTATGAGATACAATTTTCAGAATTGGCTCGTCATGCAGTTTACTTGGTTCCCAGTGAGAGGGAGAAGATCACGAGGTTCATTAATGGCTTCAACCATCAGTTCTGTTTTGTTATGACTTTGGGAAATGTAGCAAGTGCTAAATTCAATGAGGTGGTTGATAGTGCTCGACGACTATAAATGGTTCGTACTCAGGAGCGTGAGTAGAGGGAGGCCAAGAGGTATCGTGGTCTGGTTAATTCTAGTGGTGTTCCTTCTGGGGGACAGCCCTATCATAATAGCGGTCATCCTTATAGGCCTGCTTAAATGGATCGTCCAGCTCATCATGGCGCATCAGCTAGCCATGGTTCATATAGTGCTCAACTGAGTCAGTCTTCTCTTAGTGAACTTCCAACTTAGAGTTCATCTAGTGCACCATCAGTTCAGGGTTCATATGTACCAGGTTCTTCTGGTAGTTATTCTAGTTCTCTAGGTCCACCTCAATACTTGCCGACATTGTTCAAGAAGGGTTGTTTTGAGTATGGAGACTTGGGTCATATGAAGAGAAATTGTCCCCGCCTTTCGGGAAGTCCAGCTCAGTATAGGATTCAGGTTGTAGCTCCCACACCAGTTATTTCACCACCTGCCCAGCCAGCACAAGGTAGAGCACAGGCAGCTAGAGGTCGCCCAACATGGGGAGGCCGATCAGGTGGTGGTCAGGCTCAATTCTATGCCATTTCTGCTAGGCCAGATGTCGTTGCTTCAGATGCAGTGATCATAAGTATTGTCTCCGAGTTTTGCCTATGAAGGGTGTTATCAGGTTTAGGAAGAAGGGCAAGTTGAATCCTAAGTATATTAGTCCTTTTGAAATACTTAAAAGGATTGGAGAGGTGGCTTATGAACTTGCATTGCCTCCTAGTCTATCGGGTGTTCATCCAGTTTGTCATGTATCTATACTCCGGAAGTATGTCGGAGATCTATCTCATGTTTTGGATTTCAGTACAGTGCAGTTAGATGGTAATTTGACTTATGATGTGGAGTCGATGGCCATTTTGGTCCGGTAGGTTCGAAAGTTGAGATCAAAAGACATAGCTTCAGTGAAAGAACAATGGAGAGGCCAACCAACCGGAGAGGCTACTTGAGAGACTGAGCGGGACATGCAGAGAAAATATTCATACCTATTTGAGACTCCATGTATAATTCTAAACTCGTTCGATGACGAACGTCTGTTTAAAAGGGGGAGAATGTAACGATCCGACCGGTCTTTTTGAGTATTATAGCCTCGTTCCCCAATTTACTGTTGTTACTGTGTTCAGTTATAAATATGTGACTTGTCGGGGAGGTTTCAGAATGTATTGAAACACTTAGTTCCAAGATATAAAGCTTAAATTGAGATAGTTGGCCAGATGTTGAATTATATGTAAACGACTCCAGAATAAAGTTTTGATGATTCCAATATCTCCATATGGTGATTTTGGAATTAGGAACGTGTCCGAAAAATTATTTGGAAGTCTGTAGTTAGATTAGGCTTGAAATGACAAAAATAGGAATTTAAAGTTTGAAAGTTTGGCCGGGAGATTGACTTTTTGATATCGGGGTCGGAATTCGATTCTGGAAATTGGAATAGGTATGTTATATCATTTATGAATTATTTGCAAAATTTGAGGTCAATCGGACTTGATTTTATAGGTTTCGGCATCGAATGTAGAGGATGAAATTTCTTAGTTTTATTAATCTTGAATTGGGGTAGGATTCATGGTTTTAGCGTTGTTTGATGTGATTTGAGGCCTTGACTAAGTTCGTATGATGTTTTGGGACTTATTGGTATATTTGGTTGAGGTCTCGGGGGCCTTGGGAGAGTTACAGATGGTTAACAGATCAAATTTGAACTTAGAACAAAGTTGGAAATTTCTTCCTGTTGATGCAACATCAACTGGGGAAATTATCACGCAGGTGCGAGCCCACAGAAGTGGACGAAACCTTACAGAAGCAAGACTGCAAAAGCGACAAAATAGTCGTAGATGTGGCATGGGCTAAGGAGGTACTGGACCGCAGAAGCGAGCCTACAGAAGAGGACTCTTGTCCGCAAAAGCGAAGGTCTACCGCAGAAGCGGAAACTTAATCGCAAAAGTGTGACCGCAAATGCGGCCAAGTGATCCGCAGATGCGAAAACTCCTGGACAGAATAAAATCAGAGGGGTCGCGGGATTTTGCATTTTTGGACATTTCCAACACGGGTTTGGGCAATGTTTTTCACAGAGAATTCACGGGAAGACTTGAGGTACATCATTTGTGATCATTGTTAGTCAATAATATTGAATTATCATTGAGTATTTCGACTAGATTACGTGTTTTAAGGTGAAACTCGAGGATTTGGGTCTAGTGATTTGAAAATAAGATTTGAGGATTTGAAGGTCGAGTTGGTGTCGGAATTTGGAAAATTTGGCATGGTTGGACTCGAGGTTGAATGGACGTTCATATCTTGTAATTTTGTCGGGTTCCGAGACGTGGACCCCACTAATGATTTTCGAGGTGAATTTTAGATTTTGTTGGAAAATTGGTATTTTCATATGGAATTGATTCCTATAATTTGTGTTGAATGTATCAAATTAGTTGTGACTAGATTCGAGGCGTTCGGAGGCCAATTGGCGAGGCAAAGTCATATTGGAATAAAGAACTTGTACGGTTTGAGGTAAGTAACACTTCTAAACTTGGTTCTGAGCGTATGAATCCCTGAATTACATGTTATGTGAATTGTTTGGAGGTGACGCACATGCTAGGTGACGGGCGTGTGGGCGTGTACCGTAGAAATTATAACTTAAATAAATTCCGTAGAATTGTATAATCAGAGAATCATGTCATTATCCAAATATACTCCACGTGTTGGAGAAATTGAGCTGAGACTCGTATTAAAGATCATGTTTAGGCTACGTGCCGATATGTTTAGGACCCACATAGGTCTTATTACAATTGAATTACTTGTTTAAATTTACAATTTTATACTTAGTCACATCTATCATTTGTATATCACATCACAGTATCTGTTGTCATTCATTGATACATCATATCATCATGTTGGGTTGATTTTTATGTCATTGAGAGCCCGAGAGACTGGAGATTTTGAGAGCACATTGCAACATATTTTATTTATTTATGACTTGATCTGGCTTATTATAGCGCTTGAGCTGAAGGAGCCCATCCGGAGTCTGCACCCCCCACCCTACAGTGAGTGCAATTTCTTTATATTTGGGATGAAGTTCCCTAGGCATGGTGTTGCCTTATCTATTTATATTCGGGATAGAGTTCCCTAGGCATGGAGTATCCTTATTCATATATATATTTGGGATGGAGTTCCCTAGGCATGGAGTTGCCTTATTTATTTACATTTGGGGATGGAGTTCCCTGGGCTGGATTGGACTTTTACAATACTGAGTGACTGACTATTAGTTGATATATATGTATTTGGGTTGGATTGGCCATATACAATACTAAGTGATTGAGTATTCTAAGAGTGTGAGTATACGAGGTTTCCATTGTGGTACATCACATACAACATATATTATGGCATGTAGATATTGATATGTTATATTCCTCATATCATGTAGAATATATCTATTTTACTTGTACTGAGTTTAACCGTTGAACTTCAGAACATGCATACATTTTTTACTGTTATTTGTATATTTGTCTATACCTGTGGAGCTCGTCACTACTTCCATCCCAAAGGTTAGTCTTGTTACTTATTAAGTTGGTTGTACTCATACTACACTCTGCACCTCGTGTACAGATCCAGGTACTTCCGGATATGGAGACTGCTAGATATCAGAGTTTCATCTGTTGGAGACTATCAAGGTAGTTTCTTGGCATCCGCAGACCTTTACTCTTTTTCCCCTGCAGTTACTCTACTGTCCTATATTTTCATACAGTATTTTTATCAGTCAGACTTTGTTGTCATTTAGATGCTCATGTACTTAGTGACACCGGATTTTGGGAGTGTTTTTATATCGGTATTTGTGAGATTTTTATATTGAATTTAAATATTATGTTTCCAAACTTAAAAGAATTTTTGGTTTATTGAGGTTGTCAGCTTGCCTATTATTAAGATAGGCACCATCACGACATGTGTGATTTTGGATCATGACAACAGGTATGTTCGATTTTTGTTTGAAAGGAAGTCTGAGTACCCACTTGATTGTACTATGTTATTAGAATATATGCGTGTCGGAGAAGGTATTAGTCATATGTGTGGAGTAGCTAAGCTACTTATTGGTTAGTGCCTGTGGTTTCAGTTATGTCTCCAGAAATGTGAATTCCGTTTGTATGTATCTTTGGTTGGTTTGTACTATTTCACAATTAACGTATTGATCTTGTGTGTACGACCTTCCCCGAGTACAACTTAATACATAGGAGTTCATTGTTCTATATTGCAAGATTTGTTAAATTAAGGAAGTTTGAGTACTTAATTCTTAGCTTGCAGTCGTTGCAACTCTAACTCTTATAATCCATTTATGCAGCTTACACAAGACATTACTCGCTCTGCAGTTAAACCTATGACACCCAAACCAAAGGCAAAATCACAACCTTCATCCTCTCGGGCTGCAACTAAGTTCAGGAAAAAACATCAGCTGTCTACGGAGAAGGATGCAGTTGGACAGAGGCAAGTGAAAAAACAAAAGGTTCCTACGCCACCATGATTTTTCAATGACGAGGCAACAACGATCTTTGAAATAGTTAAAAGGAAGAAGTACTTGGAAAAAAGACCTGTAGATGAAGAAAAATTGAAGAAGAATTACAAGGGGATTTGGAAGGATTTAATAAAGACCACCAGTGGATTCCATTGTTCAATCCTGCAGGTACCTTTAATGTGACAATGGTTCAGGAACTTTAAGTCAATTGGGTGGATTGGAAGAGTAGTGTATCTAAGGTAAGAGGGGTTGACATTTACATAGATCTAGAAGAATTTAATGAATTTTTAGGACTCCCAAATCTAGATTTTGACTTCAGTTAGAAAAAGCAGCGCGACAACGCTAGAATCTAAGAATTTCTATGTGATGGCAACAAGCAGGCTAAGTGGGTGTGAAAGGGTCGGAGCCGATACCATTTGCTTCCCTACAAGTATTTGAACCAGAAGACTAAAGTTTATCTAAACATCATCTGCAACATGATCTTTCCATGCAAGCATATCAGTTCTATGCGGCATACACGTGTGTTGTTGACCTTTGCCCTTATGACAGAGGTCACAGTCACGTGGGTGCACTTATGTGCTTAGAGATGCGGCGGACATTGAGGTGGTCAATGTTTAATTTATTTTATGCAAACACCCTCACCAAATACATGAAGGATAAATTTGAAATGCCCAACCAATGAGGCGATGTGAAGCAACCAACTAAGACTAAATTGAACAACTACTCTAGAGTCAGGGGGCCCAAATAATCTATGAAACTGAATATTGTCTAGAATTGGATGTGATCATTGATAACTTCAACAAGCGTGGTTGGTTATTGCCTCTAAATTTAAGAAGCCGGAGAAAACTGGTAGAGATTTTATGAAGTCTATACCATTTAGTGTTGAATCGAAGTTCGCACTAAACATTGATGAGGGCGGTGATGTTCATCCATCAGTGGACGAGGTGATTTAGAACCGGAGTTCGATTGATCACTCTCTCACTCGGGGATTGCCGTCCGAAAACAAGCTTGGACGGCCCTAGCTACTAGCCTCCGGGGTACAAGACCTATAAGGTAACCCCCAAATTTTAAAGGCCACGGCCAGCCTTGCTCGGGGACTGTTATCTTGGGCAAGCCTGGATAACTCGAGAAAGCAAGTCCAATGGGCGGCTCCAAACCTAAAAGTATACGACCACATTAATACGGCTCGGAGACGTCCGACACCGGTAACAAAAATTAGGCCTTCAAAAAAGAAACTTTTTTCATAACTGGTTCTAAAGGCTACCCTCAGCAAGCTATAAACCTAAACTATTTTGGGAAAAGACTTCTGTAACACTGAATCCCTACAATGAATTAACACAAAGTAACATTAACGGCAAGGTTTGGTTGAACCTTCAAACATAACCTATTTCATGCTAAGGCATTCTGACATTTTTACAAACCCAAATGATAAAACAAAGGAAAAATCCGAAATCTGAAAGGGAAAGAAAGTCTTGTATATATTTACCAAAAATTCTTTTTACAAGGGTCAAATGGACCCAATACAGAAATTTACAATATCCAAAATGGCAAAGACAAAACGTCCAAAAAGATCCTAAGTGGCCTAATCTTCATCGGGAGCTGCGTCGTCGCCTTCGGTGTCTTCGCCACTTTCGGGCACATCCGAGTCTTCAGATCCCTCGGAATCCTTCTCCTCGGGATAAGCTAGCTTCTTGGCCTTGGCCTCAGATACCTTGGCATTCTAAATCTCATCCAGCAGGTCGAAGCCCTAAGCTTGAACTCCTTCGAGGGCCTCCCTTCGGGATTGCCACCTCATGTGTTCCACCAAGTTTTTCGCTTGGACCTGAACCGCCTCAGCATCGGCCTTATGCTGGTCCTCCCGCTCATCAGCCTCGGCCTTAACCGCATCAACCTCCAACTTGGCCACCTCAAGTTCCTTGGCCATATTTTCTCGGCCAGAAATCGCCGAGCTCAGTTGTGACTGGAGCTCCTCGATCTTCTTGGCCTGCACCAAGATTTTTTATTTTGCATCATGGAGCTGGACCTTAGTCAAAGCCAGTTATTCTCGGGCGGTCTCCTTTTCCGAGGCCAGGCGGTCCATATTTTTCTTCCTTTCCGTGGCCTCAGCCTTCACCGTGTCCACCTCCACTTGGAGTTGCTCGATCTGGTCAAGTCTCTTATGGAACTGCGGGTTCGGGTCGTTAGCCATTGTGTCTGAATCATAATCACTAAGTTCGAATACTCGTCTTACCTACCCGACCAGATCATCATGTTCCTTTTGAGCTGCCTCTAGCTCCGCCTGGAGTTTTTCAGTGAGAAGCTTATAGGTGTTCCTCTTCTCAGTTAGCTCTCGAACCTCGACCTCGTGTTGGGATAACTCCTCCCGATATCGGAGAAATGTTACATGGTGAAGTACCGAGGTCTGCGAGTATAGGGAAAAGTGTTACGATTATTTATAAAAATATAAAGAACTAAGTAAAGAGGCACTCGAAGTTACCCGATTCAACGCATGTTGAGCTTCATTGAACCGGCAGGACGCTTCCACCTTGTCCATATTGGCCTGGTCCTCTTCGATCACCAAGCACCGAAGATATCTATCAACCCCCACGGGGGCGGAGAGAACCCGGGCATCCTCCGAGATAGAGATAACTATTGACTGTTTTCTATCAGGATCAACGCTCGTAGCCGGGAATTTATCCACTAACCTCGGGCTCGAATAAGGCCCGTTGGCTCCCGAAGAAGGTGCTTTCTTTGGCACCGGTAAATCACCAAACCCGGTAATGTCCTCTGAGGCGGTATATTCTAAGCCATCGAAGAAGTTATTGAGATAAGCCCCCCCCCCCCGAGGCCCTCGTGCGAATGATCCTTTAGTATACCAGCCTCGTTGATCATGGAATCGAAGAATAGAGGAGACCCGATGAGATCAATCTCCCCAGGCGCATATTTCTGGGCACTCTCCCTTGCTCGAGGAATATCGGCCCCGACTTCCTCTTCGACCTCCCTAGCTTGGGGCATAATGGCCTTGCCCTTCTCCGATTCATGGACCTCGGTCACTGCCATCTCAGCAACCTCCCTGGCTTGGGGCAATACGGTGTGGGCTCACACCCGAGCCACTAGCTCGGAACCTTCTTCTTTCTCGGACTCATCCCTCAGTCGGTGAATAAAGTACGATGGGAGGGCGTCATGCTTTCTTTGGGTTTGCGCGCCTGCCTCTTTTTCGATTTCTGCTTCTCTGTGTTCGGGGAACTCAGAGTACATTTTCTTTTCTTCTCTTTATCCTGCTTCGGAGCGGGATATTGGGGAGGACGATTTCATCTACAGGTGGGGGCCTCATCACAACATTCTTCCCAAGGCCTACAAATATAAAGAGTGACTAAGCTTGGAAAGAAACCCAAGTGATGTTAGTTCTAGGGAAGAATCTTACCGTGAGAACGGGCCTCCCACCGGCCCTTTGAAATTTTGCGCCACGCACGCTCGAAATAGGGCTTCTTTGTTACGATGCCCTCGACCCACTCCTTGAGTCGGGGAACTACATCCGGCATTCGAGCGATATCTGCACCACAAAACATCGATTAGGTGAGAGGAAAGGGAAAAACAATAAGCAAAATCTTAAAAGTGAAGTTATACTTACGTTTCATGTTCCATCTATCGGGAAATGGCATTTCATTGGTCGAAATTAGATCCGAGGTCTTCAATCGAATGAAAATGCCCAACTAGCCTCGGTCTTGTTCCTCATCTATGCTCGAGAATGGGGTCTTAGTAGCCCGATGGGCAAGCTTTATCAATCCCCCTCGGTAGAGTCAGGGACTGTAGAGACGCATGAGATGGTCGATGGTGAAGGGGCACTTCTCAAGCTTGCTCACGAAGAAACGAAGCAGAATAACAATCCTCCAAAATGAAGGATTAATCTGCCCGAGCGTCACTTCATACCTTTTGCAAAAGGCTATGATAACTGGATCTAGAGGGCCCAACGTGAAGAGATAAGTGTAAACACATAGAAAGCCCTCCACGTGGGTAGTGATTGATTCCTCGGGCATAGGCACCACCACGTGTTTACCGGCCTAATTACAATCTTTCTTGACTTTGGGGAGGATATCGTTAGTGATGGAGCATATATACCTCGAGACTTGATCGCATCGACCCAGTACGGAAGGGGTTTTCTCGATCTTGAAGTAGGCCCTAGTCGGGCACCCAGCAGGAACGAACGTAGTTGAGGGGGTTCCAGTGTCGTTTCCTCGACAACAGTAGACGAAGCCTTTTCCTCTTCAGACGGTCTCAAGGAAGAGGGAGTTTCCTATTGAGGAACATATTTAGAAGTCTTTGGCATTGCTTTTGAGTAAGGGTGAAGAGATGCTACTGATGAAAGAGAGGGCGTAATTGGCGGATAGTTGTGAAAATTTTCAGAAAATTATAAAGGAAACTTGAACAAGAAAACTTGAGGAAGAATGTGATAAAATATTTCTTAAATGCACAAGAACAAACGTGTGAATGTAAAAGTTCTAATGGATAGAAGGATGAAGTATTTATAGTTTGCAAACGGCGGTTCAAAACCCGTAGTGGCGGACCAATAACTGACACACATTTAATGCCTTGAGGACTTTACCGACGGGACGTTTCAGTTACCTTTTGTCGCTTACGTCATGATTTATTGAAGTAAGGATATAAAGTTCATATCGTTTCTCGTTGTCTTTTCTCTGAAAAATAAGGGGACTATCTATATACGGTCGATATCAGGTTCATCTATTATATGACCAGTCGAGACTGAAACGTGACGGGTGAAGCTCGACCCCGGGTTATATCGAACCAAGGCACGAATTTAAAATATTGAGCTCGTGACTCCAGGACTGAACAAGATCGAGGGAACTTTATCGAGCCAAATAACAGAAGGCCGAAATATCCGCAATCAGTTGGAGATCACGGTAAAAATCTCGGCATGTATCGAGGAGAGGCCGATTAATTATCAAATCATGAGATATTTTTACCTTTTATAGAATTGTATCAAGAGTAGGGCTCCCCTACTATATAAAGTGAAGTCTGATCATTTGTAAAGGCAAAAAAAAAAAAAAGACGCATCCTAAAGCAATACAGTGTTATTTCTAGTTCTTATTATCTTGTATTTTTATTCTGACATCGATTGAGTCATTTCTTGACTTGGGAGTGACCAACCTTCAAGGTTAAGGCTTTCCAATTTGTGTGGTTTGCATTTATTTTCTTCTCATTAATTTCAATATTAATCTATTCTTCCAATTTGTATCAAGTTATTTCACGTATTCTTAAAACTGCGTATAAATCCAATTGTTATTCGATTTTAGGATAAACAATTATTTTCTGCAAATTTACTTGGAGGTTTCGTTGCGGAATTACATGCAAATATTTGTCCATGAAGATACCTAGGAAAACTCCTTTCTTTTACAATTCTTTACCAAAATTTATTTATGATATTTTGGTATTTCTTGCGAAAATATCTGCAAGTAACTTACATACGGATTTAACATCCCTAGGTAATGGACATGCATCCAATTTATTCCCAAGTAACGTACCTTGTGAATTTAAAATTTACAGGTAATAGTTACCCACGACCTTTATTCATGCATATTCCTGTTTGCATGAAAATTCCCATGTAAATATTTTACCTGCAAATTTTTCATTATAATCCCTAAACAAATCCCCATGTAAATGCCACTTTTCTTGTAGTGATTCCCAAGATCGTAGAGACTCTGATATTAATTTTGAAGGAAAATATTTTATTTAAGTTCTCCACGAATCTCATACTTCTCCACAAATCTCTATATACATAAAATAAGCTATAAATACCTCTATTTATAATAGTCCGAGACTTGTTTTAACTAGAAATAGCAAAACATATTCCTATATAATTATGACTACAATTCTTATTTATACATGACTTAAATAAACTATCGAATATCAAATCGTAAACAATTTAAGTTTCATACTACAACTGTGAATTAGTTTTTCAATATAGAAAAATTAGCTAATTATTCACTATGTTCTAGTTTATGTGATTAATTTTAAACCGGCATAGAATTTAAGAAAGAAATAATTTTTTTTAAAATATTTATGGTCTAAAACAACTCATAAATATTTGTATGGATATAATAATTTCTCATCAAGAGTAAATGAAAAGTTTGAGTTTAATTATTTTTAAATTTAGAAAGCTATTATACTTTTTGAAACTAAAAAGGAAATATTACCACATAAATTAAAATAAAATAGAGAAATTACTTTTGTACGGATAGTTTCGGATAGTACTAGGATTTCACTAGATGGTTATGTATTCTACTTTTATTATTCATTTTTATTGTCTCGAGAAAAATGAAATTATAGTCTCTGCGACATTTCAAAGATTGGTAAGTGAAGGTAGAGATGTTATCGAGTACGCGGATTAAATTAAGAATTGCGAAAAAAAAGAGGCGATTCTTGTACTAGTATATATGCTGGCTGTATATGATTATACATGGGTTCTCGGAAAAATCTCAATGGCATCAAATTATATTATTTATTACTATAATAAATGATAAATTTAAAATAAATTATACGTTAAGTATCGTAGTTGGATGATAAACTTCATGTGTAAAACAAGTTACGCACTTGATATAAATGAATATTTTCTCTTATCCTAATACCAATATTTATCAAACTATCTACTATTTGCAAGGTAAATAATTACTAATACTCGCTACAACCATATTTACACTAACAACTTGTTTGGATGGTTGTTCTATATTGTATTGTATCGTATTGTTACTTTAAATACAATGTTTGTTTTGATGTTACTAAACTTTATCGTATCGTATCGTTAAATCCGTCGTTATGTAACAACGAAAAATGTCACTCTATGGAACGACCGATTTGGTGTGGTCGCGTCTTTTTCTTATTTTTTTTCTCTCATCTTGCTCTTTTCTATTATTAAAAAATCCTATTTTATCCTTTACCCTACCTTTTTATATAATAATATTACCTCGTACCTAACTTTTTCTTTATAATATTGCAAGTTTATTCATCATATTGTTGGTGCATGACATCATGAAACGACGACAAACAATACAATCTATCCAAACATATTTGTATATGTTAAAACGATACAGTAAAATACAATACAATACAATACTATACGATATATTATGAAACGACACATAACATCCACCCTAACAAGCTGTAAGGGGTTGTTTGGTAGGGTGTATAAGCATAGTACTGAATATGGTGTATTAGTAATATTGAAATTAGTTATGCTGGGATTATTATTTCTTATCGACTATTTGGTAAGGTGTATTAAAAATAACATGCACTGTATATTTTTTTTTAAATTATTTATTTACAAAAATACCCTTCACATTCTTTGGAAGGTTTTGAAAGGGTAGTTCTGTCTTTATAAATGCTTATTCATGTGTAAAATAGTATTGAGTATAGTGTATAACTAATAAGGTACCAAACAAGAAACTAATAATACCAAAGTTAATATATATACTATTTTTTCTAATACATCCTACCAAACTGACCCCTAAATTAAATAAATAAGAATTCTTCGTTACAACGTTCATAGGTTGACCCAAACTCTCCGGGACCAGAGGCGACTCAATAGAGTAGGTGGCCTAAAGCCATATCTTAACATGAGGCCTTAAACGTATTTAATAAAATTCTCATATTTTTCTTTTTAAAGTTATTTTTTAGCTTTTTCAGATGCAAAATTGCTAATTATTTTTTATGATAAATTTTTATAGAGCAAATTGTTTTTCCAATTAATAATGTAACCAATCCACTTAATCTTTATTGAAATTTTGTTCTTAAATAAGATTTTTTAATTATAATTTTGATCACGGCCTTCCAAAGCAACGATCATGTGATATATACTTATAATCTAATTTGGACTTTTTCACGAGCTAATTTACTGGAAACGTGTCTAAGGTAACCTGAAAAGAAAAAATTATACAAACTAAAATTGTAAACAAAAGTGATTCAAATTAGAGTAAAATAAGTATAAAGTGACCGTATATTTAATTTGTCCACAACTTATATTCATATTTATTACAAGTTTACAACAAGCACATCTATTAAAAAATAACATAAATTATGTAACTATTTGACTATTGATTGCTTGTAAGTTGGCAATTAACCAGTAAATGATCGAAAAACAATTCATATAATTAATCATACCTATTAGTAGTAATTATTTTACAATTTACAAACATATAACAAAAGGGGTAAATTTTGTGGCCTCCTATATTTGGGAGTCGAGCCGGCACTGCGAGGCACCGTTATATAATATGACAGGTGAGAGTTCTTTTGTGTGTCTGTGTATTGATTCCCCCCCCACATCATATTCGGAAACATATGTGAATTCAATTTACATTTATTGTCTTGGAGACTTTTAGTATGCGTTCCCAATATTTAGTAATATGCAAATGACAGTACTATTAATCATTCCAGAAGTTAAAGGAACAAGAAACTAATACCGTTTACCCTTAAAATCGGATAACGTTAAATTTAGGTATGGTTCTAAGGATACGCAAATTCCTATGATACAAAAATGACAATACAAATATTTTTGCTATAAAATGGGAATAATGAACAGGAAGACTAAATGAGCACCGTGAAATCTCAATGTATGTTGGGGAGATGGATCTATTGCAGTGTATGTCCCTTTTTATAATAGAGAGTCACTACTTTATCTATAACAACATAATAAAATAATGCATATAGTGGAGGACCCATGATGGTTTGTCTCTTCCTCGATTCCTGCCAAGATTCTCTCCCTTGGTGCGGTTGTAACGGCTTTTGTCTGCGAGCTTGGCACTGGCTCGAGCTCGGTATTAGATCGAACCCCCGGTCTTGGTTCAAGCTCGATTCTGCCTTGGGGCATCGATATTCGGGGCCTGTGTCGGTCGGTGTTATCTCGTAGTTCGATTCGGATATGGGCTCGATAATGATACCGAGTTTTACCGTCGATCGGTCTTATAGCTCGAAACTCGACGCCCCTACTCCGGAATTCGTCCGAGTTTGTCATGTGGATACCCTTCGATCGAGACATCATCGTCTCGACTAGTCTTTATGACCGAGAATCGGTTTTGACCGTACACAGATAGTCCCCTCATTTCTCGGAAAGGATTTGGCGAGAAACGATATGATTTCTCTACGGCTCGATCAAATTTATGCCGACGTTTCTATCGACCCCGATCATGACGTATGCGATAACTGTCCCATCGGCTCGATTTTTTTGAGGCTTTTAATGTGTGTCAGACGGTGGTCGGCCACCGCTAATACCGAATCGTCATGCCTTAGCCTATAAATAGTCTTTCCATACAACCTTTACCACTTTTGCGCCTTCTCTTCTTCCAAATTCTCTTATTTATCCTCTCTATTTCGCTGCTTCAGGGCCGCCCATACCAGAGTTTTGGTGCTGTCCATTCTTTTACCTTCCTTTGCACTCTTTCCTCTCATATCAATGGCAAAAACTTCCAAAATTATGCCTCAGAAGGAGAAAGCTTCTTCCTCACGACCGTTTGATGATAAGGCGCCGGTGGAGCCGTCCGTTCATGACTATGTTCCTGGCCCGTGCACTTTGAAGACCAATTTTAAAGTGGAGAATCACCACTTATGTGGATGAGTTTTTAAGTGTTTATACTTATCCAAGCTTAGTCACTCTTCATCCGTTCCGGGTCGATGTGAGCACGTATCGATATATACGTGCTCTATAACGGAGGATCACCTCGAGGCCGTCATAAAAGACTGCAACTGGGGTTCCGAGGTTGTGTTGCAAATTCCATCCTCCGATGAGAGAATCACCACTTATGTGGATGAGTTTTTAAGTGTTTATACTTATCCCTTTACATTGGGACCCGTCGACCCGGTGATTATTGATTTCTGCAAAAGATATCAGGTCACCCTTTGCCAAATTCATCCTTCTTTATGGCGTATAGTGATCTTGTTGCGCTTCTTCTCTATCAAAGCCGGGGGGTTGGATTTTTCTCTGAACCACCTCATACGACTGTACCGGCCTCAGATTTTTCGAGGACTAATTAGACTTCATCGTCGAGCATCGAAGGCTTTGATGTCGAGCATCGATGAAGACAAGGATCGGGGTTGGATGGGTCGTTATATTCGAGTGAGGACCCGTGATCTTATTCCGGAGGAGAAGATGTCGTTCCCTAAAGAATGGAATTTTGACCGTAAGTGATACTTGTTTACTTTTCATGTCTTTTTTCGATTTTTCCTGATATCCTTCCTTGATGTCCAGTTGCCCCTTGGATGCCACAAGCGGTGCCTGACCTCGAGGACTGGGTTCGGAAGTTAGCCTCGGCCTCCTCTTATGTCGAGTGCGCTTGGCGTGATTTGGCAAAAGGCAGATGGGAGGCTAAGAACCATGGTGAGGTTTGCTTCTTGTTTCCTTCGAAGTATTCTTTGCGTTTTATTTGTTACCGATTTTCTTTTGTGCAGGCGTAACCCGAGATGCCGCTTTGAGGCCTTCGATCGGTGAAGAAGGAAACAAGTCCCTGATCCTCAAACAGGGGAAAGATAAGAAGCGAAGAGCTTCCTCTCGGTTAGAGGACCCCAAGCCCAAAAGTCGAAGGGTGAAGAGAAAAGCAATTGCCCTTTCGATTGACTCGGTCCAACGACTGAGAGAAGAAGAAGAAGAAGATAGTTCATCGGCTTTGGTAATCCGATCTACGGAGGCCATCGAGGTTGCTAGAGCTCCCGAGCCGATGGCGGCTGTGCCTATCGGGGTTAATTCCGAAGACCTGAGTCTCGACCGGAGTACTCCGAGTGATTTGCTCGGGGCTATGACAATGGGTCATTCGCCTTCTCTTCCATATTTTTCTGAGGAGGCGTTGAAGGAAGATCGAGAGTTGAAGACTCCCGATATCGGCGTAGGCTCTGATGCAGGGGATCCTTTTAGGGATTGTTTTACTGGAGTCGATGATGGTTCTCATATCGGTGACGCTTCTCTTTTATTAGAGAAGGCCCATCATTTCATTACTCGGGTAATGATTCTTCCACACTTGGTTTCTTTGTTCTTTTCCATACTTGACTCCTATTTCTTACTGTGCAGGCCATTAGTAGGTTTCGAGTCGATCTTAGCTAGTGTGAGGCCGAGCTCCAGAAGGTCTCAGGTGAGAGAGGCCCATGTGGCTTCTTTGCAGCCAAAAGGACGAGGCTATAAAGGATCTCCAAACGGATTTGGCTAAGGTCCGTGAAGAAGGGGTCGATCTCGATAAGCAGGTGAGCCTCGTTCTGTTAAAGTATGGGTCTGACTCAACTGTGGAAGTTAACCCTTCGTTGTCTCAGTTGCAGCACAAGATCAAAAAGATCGGGTTACTTCGAGAAGAAGTCGATCAAATTCGCGCTGAATGCAATCGGTGGAAGGAGACCATCGACCACCTGGCAGCGAAAAAAGAAACCATCTCAACAAAATTATTATCGACCGACGTTCAACTTCTAAGTGTCAAGCAAAAGGGGTCGGTTCAAGCTAAGAAGATCGATGAGCTTGAAACAAGACTTGCTGATGCTAAGGCGGAGGTTGAGTCGTCGAAAGTCTTGGTGGATAAGTCCATTGCTGTATATCGGGCTGATGCTGAGGCTGCTCAGATGGAGGCCCGGGAAGCGGCGAAGACCGCCGATGCTCGAGCTCATTGGGTTGCTGAACTTGCTAAGTGTAGGTCTCGGAGGGAGACCCTCGAGGAGATACACACTCGAGGTTTCGACCTTACCAATGAGGTAATAAAGGCAAAAGAGCTCGAAGCGGAAGCTGAAGCCTTGGCTTCTGATGACGATGATGATGATGATGGTAGCAAAAGCGGATCCGAGGACGGGGAAGAGCTCGACTAGGAAGCTTAGTTTCTAATTCTTCATGTTTGTAAATTAATCGCGTAGGCAATTTTGTGTGTATATATATATATATATATATATATATATATATATATATATATATATATATATATATATATACAAGGCAATTTTGACCTCGTAGTCTCTCTGATCGATCAGATTTGTAGCCCCTAGGTTTGCTTGTTGAGTCGATGATTCAAACACTGAAGGAACATAATCCGTAGGTGTAATGTAATGGTTGAGTTAATGTAAACTCAGAATAAAAGTAGCTTATTAGCAGTCGAGTGAATGTTTTGAACTCGAGATAATGTAGCCCGTAGGCATAGTGGTCGAGTGAGAGTTTGCTCGAACTCGGAATAAACATAGCCCGTAGGCTTTATATTCGAGTGAATGTTTCAAACTTGAAATATTGTAGCCCGTAGGCGTAATGGTCGAGTGAGTTCTTGCTCGAATTTGAAATAACAGTAGCCCGTAAGCTTAATATTCGAGTGATTATTTCGAACTCTAGATAAAGGTAGCCCGTAGGCTTAATAGTCGAGTGAATGTTTCGAACTCGAGATAATGTGGCCCGTAGGCTAAATAGTCGAGTGAATGTTTTGAACTCGAGATAAAGGTAGCCCGTAGGCTTAATAGTTGAGTGATTATTTCGAACTCGGGATAAAGGTATCCCGTAGGCTTAATAGTCGAGTGAATGTATCGAACTCGAGATAATGTGGCCCGTAGGCTTAATAGTCGAGTGAATATTTCGAACTCGAGATAAAGGTAGCCCATAGGCGCAATGGTCGAGTGAGTGTATCGAACTCGAGATAATGTGGCCCGTAGGCTTAATAGTCGAGTGAATGTTTCGAACTCGAGATAAAGGTTGCCCGTAGGCGCAACGGTCGAGTGAATGTATCGAACTCGAGATAATGTGGCCCGTAGGCTTAATAGTCGAGTGAATATTTCGAACTCGAGATAAAGGTAGCCCGTAGGCGCAATGGTTGAGTGAGTGTTTCGAACTCGAGATAAAGGTAGCCCATAGGCTTAATAGTCGAGTGAATGTATCGAACTCGAAATAATGTGGCCCGTAGGCTTAATAGTTGAGTGAATGTTTCGAACTCGAGATAAAGGTAGCCCGTAGGCTTAATAGTCGAGTGAATATATCAAACTCGAGATAATGTGGCCCGTAGGCTTAATAGTCGAGTGAATGTTTCGAACTCGAGATAAAGGTAGCCCGTAGGCGCAATGGTCGAGTGAGTGGTTCGTACTCGAGATAAAGGTAGCCCGTAAGCTTAATAGTCGAGTGGATATTTCGAACTCGAGATATTGTAGCCTGTAGGCGTAATGGTCGAGTGAGTGCTTGCTCGAACTCAAAATAAACGTAGCCCGTAGGCTTAGTAGTTGAGTGAATCTTAATTCTGGCTGCACAATAAATCTCAATTCATTGTACATGTGTTCATGTTTTACGCCTATGTTCGGGCCAATCTACATGAGCATGGTTCGTTTTGACCATTTGGCTCTTACAATATTTCCTCTTAGAACCCTATTGTTGTGAAATGACTTTCCTGTGTCTGAACTTTATGTATTTGAGGCCCTGATGCCCCCCCCCCCTGGTATTCGAGGTCGATTGGAAAGAGGCCTCAGATACTGTTAAAAGTGCAGCACGATCGATGATTGCCTCATTAAAAATCTTGCTGAAAAACCCATTTGGGATAAAACCGGTCTAAGGGAAAAAGAGTGCAACACGTTCTTTAAAGCGATAGATCCACCTCAGCTCTTGTCCGGACTTTCTGCATGGGTCATTTAAATGAATATGGAAAGGTCGTACCTTAGCAGTAGTACCATTTTAGATGTGATACATTCCAATTGCTTGATAGATGTTTGCCGTTTATGATGCCGAGCCAGTATGATCCTTTACCGACGTCCTCGAGCACATGATATGGTCCCTCCCAATTTGGTCCTAATTTTCCTTCGTTTGGATTCCGGGTATTGACTGTGACTTTTCTTAACACTAAGTCCCCGGGTTTTAAATGGAGAAGCTTAGTTCTTCGATTATAATACCTTTCGATTCGTTGCTTTTGGGCGGCCAATCGGTTGAGGGTAGTTTCTCGTCCTTCGTCTGATAATTCAAGGCTGGTGTTCATAGCCTCGTTATTTGATTTTTCCGTCATGAATCAAAATCTGGGACTAGGTTCACCGACTTCGACCGGTATCAATGCTTCGGAACCATATACTAAGGAGAATGGGGTCGCCCCCGTACTGGATTTTGACGTTGTCCGGTATGCCCAAAGGACATCGGGCAGGATTTCTCTCCATTTTCCCTTGGCGTTGTTCAACCTCTTCTTCAAGTTTTGAAGAATAGTCTTGTTTGTTGATTCGGCCTTTCCGTTCCCACTGGGGTGGTGTGGCGTTGATAGTATCCTTCTTATTTTGTGATCTTCGAAGAATTTTGTGACTTTGCTGCCAACGAATTGCTTCCCACTGTCACATACTATTTTGGCGGGTATCCCGAATCGGCATATGATATGATCCCAAATAAAGTCTATAACTTCCTTCTCTCTTATTTTCTCGAACGCCTGCGCTTCAACCCATTTAGAAAAATAGTCAGTCATAAATAAAATGAATTTGGCTTTACCTAGGGTCGATAGAAGTGGGCCAACGATGTCCATTCCCCATTTCATGAACGGCCATAGGGATAGGACCGAGTGAAGTTGCTCTCCGGGTTGATATATCATTGGCGCAAACCTTTGATATTTATCACATTTACGAACAAATTCTTTCGCATCTTTGCTCATATCGATCCAATAGTACCCCGCTCTGATCACTTTTTGAACTAATGTGTCGGCACCGGAGTGATTCCCACAAGTGCACTTCCCGGAGGATGTAATTGGTATCTCCCAGACCTAAGCATACTACCATCGGTCCATCGTAGGTCCTTCGATATAATGTTCCATCAGTGGCCAACGTAAATCGAGCAGCTTTAGTCCGTAGGGTCCTGGAATCTTTATGGTCTGATGGGAGCTTTCAATTTTTTAAGTAATCAATATACTTGTTTCTCCCATTACAGGTTAAGCTAGTAGAATTTATCTCGGCGTGCCCATCTTTGATTACTGATATTGAAAGTTGAACGACAGTCCCCGAGCTCAAATCATCTACCTCGACCGACGATCCCAAATTAGTAAGAGCATCGGCCTCATTTTTTCGTTCTCGTGGAACATGCCGTAGAGTCCATTGTTTGAAATGGTGCAAAGTGATAAGCAGTCTTTCCAAATACCTTTGCATCCTACCTTCTCGGACTTCGAAGGTTTTGTTTACCTGACTCACCACCAGCAAAGAGTAACAATGCGCCTCAATGACTTCTGCTCTCAAGTTTCTAGCTAGTTCGAGACCTGCAATCATGGCTTCATACTCGGCCTCGTTGTTAGTTAACCTGATAGTTTTAATAGCTTGCCTAATAATGTTACCCGTGGGGGGTTTCAAAACTATGCCTAGCCCGGACCCCTTTACATTCGAAGCCTCGTCCGTAAAAAAGGTCCATACCCTTGACGATATACCTGATTTCAAAATGAGTTCTTTTTCGATTTCGGGTACGAGGGTTGGCGTGAAGTCGACCACGAAGTCTGCTAAAATTTGAGACTTGATGGCCGTACAGGGTTGATATTCGATATCGTACCCACTGAGTTCGATGGCCCATTTGGTCAATCGACCTGATAGTTCGGGCCTATGTAAAATATCACGGAGTGGGCAGGTGGTTAATACGCTTATGGGGTGACACTAAAAGTACGGCCTCAACTTTCTGGAGGGGCTTACTAGTGCAAGTGCCAATTTTTCTAAGTGCGGATACCTAGTTTCCGCTTCTTCTATGGTCCGACTTACGTAATAAACGGGAAATTACGTACCTTGTTCCTCTCGAACTAGGACACTGCTTACGGCGACTTCCGATACCGCCAAGTATAAGTATAGTTTTTCGCTGGTTTTTGGAGTGTGAAGCAGTGGTGGGCTCGATAGATATCATTTCAATTCCTGTAATGCTCGTTGGCATTCTGGTGTCAAGGCGAAGTCGTTCTTTTTTTTGAGTAGGGAGAAAAATTTGTGACTTCGATCTGATGATCTTGAAATAAACCGGCCTAAGGCTACAATTCTTCCCGTTAACCATTGTACAACTTTCACGCTATCCACGATGGTAATGTCTTCGATGGCCTTGATTTTGTCGGGGTTAATCTCGATTCCTCGATTTGACACCATGAAGCCGAGGAACTTGCCCGAATCGACCCCGAAAGCACATTTTTTGGGGTTGAGCTTCATGTTGTATTTCCTCAGAATCTCGAACGTTTCCTGCAAATGGGCCAAATGGTCCTCTGCGCACAGGGACTTAACTAGCATGTCATCAATATAGACTTCCATTGATTTACCTATTAGTTCTTCGAATATTTTATTTACTAAGCGTTGATAAGTAGCTCCTGCATTTTTTAGCCCGAAGGGCTACGTTATAACAATATGTTCCATATTGGGTCACAAATGAAGTCTTTTCCCGGTCGTCCAGGTTCATCTGAATTTGATTATACCAGCAATAGGCGTCGAGAAAGGTGAGGATTTCGTGGCCGGCCGTGGCATCGATCATGCGATCGATGTTGGGAAGTGGAAAGGAATCTTTGGGGCATGCTTTGTTCAAATCTTTATAGTCCACATACATTCTAAGTTTGTTTCCCTTTTTAGGCACTACAACCATATTGGCTAACCATTCGGGGTATTTTACCTCCCGAATGGATCCTATCTTGAGAAGTTTGGTTACCTCGTCCTTTATGAATGCGTGCTTTCCCTCGGACTGGGGTCTTCTTTTTTGCTTCATCGGTCTGAACCTAGGGTCCAAGCTTAGATGGTGCGTCGTTATGTCCGGTGGGATCCCTGTTATATCTAGATGGGACCAGGAAAAACAGTCGATATTATCGATAAGAAATCGAATAAGTTTCTTCCTGAGTTCGGGGCTACCCGTTCCTAGGTATACCTTTCGTTCGGGCCAGTGTTCGATCAGTATGATTTGCTCCAGTTCTTCAATTATTGATTTGGTGGGATCGGAATCATCGGGGGTTACGAAGGATCGAGGGATCCATCGATCATCATCTTCTTCAATGTTCCGCTTACCTGACTGGGTCAAAGCCGATGTCTGTGATTGCTATTTGGCACCCTACTCTTCGATTGTGTCTCCTTCTGATCTTGATCCTTTTATCGGTGAAGACGAGGATATTGATTTTGCTTTTTCGACGGAGAACATTTCCTTTGCGGCCGATTGTTCTCCGTACACTATTTTCACACCTCTCGATGTTGGGAATTTGAGGACCTAGTATAGGGTCGAGGGTACGGCTCTCATGCTGTGGATCCACGGCCTTCCGAAAAGGGCATTATATCTCATATCGCCTTCGATCATGTGCAACTTTTTTTCCTGGATGGTTTCGGCCATGTTTATCGGTAGGGTAATCTCGCCTTTGGTGGTTTCACATGCCATATTGAATCCGTTTAGAACCAGAGTTGCGGGTACGGCCTGATCTTGCAGGCCGAGCTGTTCTACGACCCTCGATCTGATGATATTGGTCGAGCTACCTGGATCAATTAACACATGCTTAATCTTTGTTTTATTCATGAGTACGGATATTACTAGTGCATCGTTATGGGGTTGGATGATTCTCTCTGTATCTTCATCGTTGAAGGACAAAGTCCCTATGGGTGTGTAATGTTGAGTTCGAGATCGCTTTTCCCTCACAATCGATGTTTTAGTGCGTTTAAGCATCGGTCCCTGAGGGGCATCGGTGCCGCCGATGATCATGTGAATGACGTGTTGCGGTTCTTCTAGCTCGTTTTGCTTGCCGAAGTCCTTGTTCTTAAAATGGTTATTCGCCCTATCACTCAGAAATTCCCGAAGGTGTCCTTTGCTAAATAAGCGGGCTACTTCCTCTCTTAATTGCCTGCAATCTTCCGTTTGTGGCCATGGGTGCCATGATATTCGCACATTTGATTGGGATTCCTTTGGGAAGGATCGGTCTGTATGGGTCGAGGCCACCTGGTGTCTTTGATGCGTCTGATGGCTGATACGATGGCGGATGTATCAATACTGAAGTTATATTCCGATAATCGAGGAACTTCTATAGGATCGACATATTTATCAAAACCGCTCTTGCTCATAAGTCCCCGAGAATTTTGCCTCGATCAGTCCTTCGGTTGTTCCGAATCGTATCACGTGCTGAACCATTGTTCATCCGATCTGTGACGTACGGTTGGTATCGGTCTCTGTTCGATCTTTGTTCTCTGTTGATTTCCCTCTGGTTTTTAGTGGTTGTGTGGTTCTGATGCGCGGGTCCATACAGAGCTCCCAATTGATCATCTTCGACCCTGATTTTTGATTGGTACCGGTTGTGTACATCTGCCCAGGTTATTACCGGGTACTTGATCAAATTTTATTTCAGCCGACATGATGCTGTCAAACTTAACCCGTTCAACCCTTGGATGAAAGCTTGTACGGCCCAATCGTCTGTGACCGGTGGCAAATCCATACGTTCCATTTGGGATCGGGATACGAATTCCCTCAGCATTTCGTTACCCCTTTGTTTTACTTTGAAGAGGTCTGATTTCCTTGTTGCGACCTTTATGACACAAACATGTGCTTTTACGAACGAATCTGCTAACATGGCAAAAGAATCAATGGAATTTGGTGGCAAATTGTGGTACCAGATCATTGATCCCTTTGCGAGGGTCTCTTCGAACTTTTTCAACAACACAGATTCGATCTCATCGTCCTCCAAATCGTTGCCTTTGATGGCACATGTGTAGGAGGTGACATGTTCGTTAGGATTGGTTGTACCGTTATACTTGGGAATTTCGGGCATACGGAATTTTTTGGGGATTGGTTTTGGGATCGCGCTCAAGGAAAAAGGCTTTTGTATAAATTTTTTCGAATCAAGCCCTTTTATCATCGGCGGAGCCCCCGGGATTTGATCGACCCTAGCATTATATGTTTCTATTTTTTTGTCGTTGGCTTCGACTTGTTTTGTGAGTTCCTCGAGTAATTTAGCAATTTCAGGAGCGGTCCCTGATTCTTGCTCGTTTGATTTCACTACGGCGGGCTCCGTTCTGGGGGTGACTTCTCGAAGAAGTGGATTGAAGTTCAGCCTGCTTTGCATATGAGTTTGGCTCTGCAACTGAGCTATCGCTGCTTGTTGGGCTTGTAGCATTTCGAAAATCATACGCAAGCTGACCCCAATTTCCTCTGTGTTATGGTGTCTCGGGCTATGGGTCGAGCACCGCCCTGAATGCTTCTTTCCGGTTCAGAACGCTGATTCGCTTCTAGAGCTATTTGTGAATTGATTTCCAATGGTACTTCGGCTCGAATTTCGGGTTCTTCGATTCGAGACTCGTTGCCGTCGTTAGGTAGCCTTCCGGCCCCGGGTGCCAAGTTGTTGGTTTCATCTTGAAGGCCGGCTTCGAGGTCGATAGGTAGAGCCATTGCTGATTTGAAGTTGTAAGCTGGAGTGTACTGTAGATTTATATCAAACAATCACTGTTACCCTTAGCTCCACGGTGGGCGCCAAACTGTTTACCCTTAAAATCGGATAACGTTAAATTTAGGTATGGTTCTAAGGATATGCAAATTCCTATGATACAAAAATGACAATACAAGTATTTTTGCTATAAAGTGGGAATAATGAACAGGAAGACTGAATGAGCACCATGAAATCTCAATGTATGTTGGGGAAGATGGGTCTATTGCAGTCTATATCCCTTTTTATAATAGAGGGTCACTACTTTATCTACAACAACATAATAAAATAATGCATATAGTGGAGGACCCATGATGGTTTGTCTCTTCCTCGATTCCTGCCAAGATTCTCTCCCTTGATGCGGTTGTAACGGCTTTTGTCTGCGAGCCTGGCACTGGCTCGAGCTCGGTATTAGATCGAATCCCCGGTCTTGGTTCGAGCTCGATTCTGCCTTGGGGCATCGATATTCGGGGTCTGTGTCGGTCGGTGTTGCCTCGTAGTTCGATTCGGATACGGACTCGATAATGATACCGAGTTTTGCCGTCGATCGGTCTTATAGCTCGAAACTCGACGCTCCTACTCCGGAATTCGTCCGAGTTTGTCATGTGGATACCCTTCGATCGAGACGTCATCGTCTCGACCAGTCTTTATGACCGAGAGTCGGTTTTGACCGTACACAAATACTCCAAAAATGCAATCTGTATCTTTGAAAAAAGAAAAAAAGTTCTCTCTCTATATATAATAGAGAACCATTGCCAAAACCAGGCACAACTTACATATCCAAGTATATACAGTATTGAATAAAGAATGAAAAGAATAGAACTACAATCTTCAAATTGAAAAGAGATGGCACGAAGAAAACAGAAGTGAGAATTCTAAGAAATACTATCCAAAATGTAATCCGGTCAAAACCACCTTAGCCAACTCTACCAAATGAAACAAAACCACAGCAGTTGAAGTGGGCACGCTCAATGCAATGAGTGCAAACAAGCCCAAAGCCAAACTTGGCCTTGTATCCATCAACTCGGACTGCAAGAATCCCATTGCTTCACAAATATTCCAGTCATAATTTGCGTAAATTAAGACTCGTCTCCCAATTTCTCTCGTAAATTCTCTCGATCATCTTCATCTCATGAATTCTCTTTGGAAGGACTATCATGTTTTCATCTACAAGACGATCGTTATAGTAGTTATGATCATGTCCTTCTGTTTTCATTGCAAGGGTCGTTGTAGTTCTTGAAGCTCTTGGTGACCTTCTTTTTGGTGAAGGAAGAATTGGAAAAGAAGTAAGGAAGGAAGTTGATGTTGTTGCCATTTTGGTTGATTTTGAGGTGAGGATTAATGAGTCTTGAATTGTGGAGTTGTTTGGAGTAATATTGAGGGTTAGATGTATCGTGGATCTATGTATTTATAGATATTTGCTCAGCGAGGGCGTTAATTAATACTTAAAAGTCTTAAGCAATAAGGCAATGACACATAGCCGCGTGAAATTAAGTGCCAGCAGCCATGAGCCAACTAGGTTATATTGGTGCGTGTTTTCCCTATTGATGCACACAAAACACTCACACAATATATTTGTATAAGAGATTTCGGGCTTTGAGTAGGACGTTAAATTATTTAGTACCCACTTGGACGTCAAATATTATTTTCCTATTTCAGTTCTTTATTTGTTTTCCATCGTCACATCGTCATTTCACGTAGGGTCTACTATTCATAGTACAGAACAATTAAATATTGGATTCTAAGAGCAATAAATGCCCATTAATTTTGGAAAGTAAGGGAGAGAAAGATCTTCAGGAGGTTTCCTAGAAATCAGGAACCAGGAAATAAAGTAGCAACAACATGCATGAGACAAGAAATTTCGGATTCGGCTCGTAAGCATAGATCTTCCTCTTCTTCTTCTTCTCGCGAGGGAGAGAAATTTCGGATTCGGCTCCCGAGGGGGAGAAGGATCTTCGGTTGGGTACTCATTATCATCTTCTTCTTTTATCTTTTTTTACATACCTCGATAGAAAGAAATGACCTATATTATATTTAACTTTTCTGTGAAATTTAACATGAGACTTCTCATGGTTCTTCCTATTTTATTTCATTGACCATTATATCGCAATCTTGAATCCAAAGCTCATAAAATCTTTCTCTTGTTCTATTAATCAAATCTCACTCTTTTATTAAATAGGGGAGAGGGAAGGGAAGGGGGAGTCTCGTCATTGTTGAAGTTGCGCTTAGGGACACTTTCAATCAATTTATCGTGCGAGAGGACGTGCCGAAGTAAAGGGCAAAGCTCATGTGCCAATATGACCACCTTTTTTCAATTATGATTTTCTTACAAAATTTAAATCAAAAATTATCTTTAAATTAGTCCCGAAAAATTTATTCAGCTCTGCTATCAAATTCTCTACTTTACTTTTTTTTTTTTTTGCGTGAAAGGATATTAAATACTAGTATTACATACTGATAGTACTCCGCGTAAATTATTCCAGAAGTTACAGGGAACTTGTGAATTAATCCTCAAAAAATACAATCTTTTTCTTTTGTATAAAAGATAAAAATTCCCATTCTATTTATAACATTGCCCAAACCAGGACCTTATTACACATCCAAATACGGTACAATAAAGAATGAAAAGAATAGAGAATGTTATGTTAATGCTTGTAGTATCAATGTACATATAAAGGATCGAAAAAGTGAGGACTCTAAGAAATATGAAGTCCAGCCAAAACCTCCTTAGCCAACTCTACCAAATGAAACAAAACCAAAGCAGTTGAAGTGGGCACACTCAATGCAATGAGTACAACCATGCCCAAAGCCAAACTTGGCCTTGTATCCATCAACTTGGACTGCAAGAATCCCATTGCTTCACAAATATTTGAGTCATAATTTGCGTAAAGACTCTTCTCCCAATCCATCCATTGAGCCGGAGGCTCGTAATTCCTCTCGATCATCTTCATCTCATGAATTCTCTTTCGAAGGACGATCATGTTCTCATCTACAAGACGACCGTTATAGTAATTCCGATCATGGGCTTCTCTTTTCATTGCCAGTGTCTTTGTACTTGAAACTCTTGACGATGACTTTCTTTTTGGTGAGAATAGTGAAGGAAGAATTGGAGAAGAAGTAATTAGGAAGGAAGTTGATGTTGTTGCCATTATATTTGGTTGATTTTGTGTTGAGGGTTGATTTTCTTGGAGTTGTTTAGAGTAAAATAATATGGTTTAGATGTGTGTTGGATGTATGTATTTATAGATATTGGCTCATGTGCGAGGGTGTTAAAGTCTTAATCAAGAAAAAATAAGGCATGACGCATAGCCGCGTGAAAATGCCAGCAGCCTATTAGACAGGTGCGCGTTTTTCTCTATTGAAGCGCACAAATTAATACTCCATTTGGATAAGAATAGCTTTTCAGGCTTTGAGGAGGGCATTACATTATTTAGTTTGTACCCACTTGCGAATCAAATATTATTTCCCTATTTCAAGTACTGAATTAATGGCCTTAAATTTTGATGTGGTAATCATTATTTGCAAATACTTTTTAGGTTATTTATCGGAGTAAGGATAGATTTGAAAAGGAATAATTAATTTCTTTTTTTAACTAAATATTTTATTATACATACTGAAGGGGAAGGGGATATGAAAAAGGAAATTATAAGGTCGGAAAATTAGACCCCCAATAAGAAAAAAATTCTAGTAGCCAACCAAATGAAATGCTAAATTTTTTTTAATTAATGTCTTCTTGGTTTCTTTAATGATACTTATTTAGACCAAATTTAAAAGGCTAAAAGAACATTTTGAATGGACCACTTGTAGATTGAGATTCTAAGAGTTAATAAATGCCCATTAATCTGGGAAAGAAGCTGGAAAGTAAGGGAGAGAAAGATCATCAACATGCTTCCTAGGAACCAGGAAATAAAGTAGCAATAACAAGAGGCAAGAAATTTCCCAAAAGAAGAACACGCGCTCTATCATTTTTTGTTAAGTTAGCTAGGCTAATACCAAAGTGAGTTAGAACCCATTATATCTTTCGTTTGTTCTTCAACCTCTGCCACATACTCTAACCTTCGGGTGAGTATTCTGTGGTAAACACTTTGTGCGCACTGGGTAAACCTCCCATGTGTAATAACTTGCAAACCACACATGAAATGTAAATCGTACTAGACAAGCCCTGTGTGACAGACTCAACTCAAAATACATTGAGTGGAAATCGAATCTCATTCTTTTTTTAATAAGAGTGAAGAAGGGGAAGCAAAGATCTTGTCATTATATTGAGGTTTCCCTTAGGGACACATTGAATCAATTGATCGTGCCAGAAGCAGAGGCGGACCCAGGATTTGAGTATGACTGGGGCACCATTATCATTAGAGTGAATTACCCAAAACTTCATTAGCCAGTAAAAGAATACATATAAACTCTAGGATAGACCAGTAAATAAGCAGCATGATCCACTATATAATATAAACTTGCTAAGCAAAAAACTACAATAAAGTAAAAAGAGCTTACGCTTTGATTTCATCAGACTCCCCAATTGACCCGCGAACACAAACTTCAACTTCATCATACTCCCAAATTGACCTACGAACACAAATTTTAAAATAAGTTTTCCAAAAAAAAAAATCTTGCACATCCTTGCGCACACATGAACTAAACTGGAATAAACTTTAAAATGTAAAACAAGCCTAGTGGCCTTAATAGCAATTCGCAACATACAAACAGTAATCTACTGTTGTCCCAAAAAGAGAACTAAAGAAGGCACAACTTAAATCAAAATACAAGCTTCAATATTATAGAATATCTTTAATTGATACTAATATAACAAAAGTACATCATCCACGTATACTTGAACTCGACGCGTTCTCATACTCTGAAACGGTCAATAATAGCAGCATTGCTTACATTTATAAATACTTCTTTTTCAAAATAATAAACTAAACAATCATTTAAAAATGCATCACCAATACTACTACGCAATTCATCTTTGATGTACTTCATGGATGAGAATGCTCTTTCTACCGTTGCAGTCGCGACAGGTAAAATTAGAGTCAACTTCACAAATAAATAAACAAGTGAATATATCTTCACAAGATTTTCTTCAACCAACGCTTTTGCCAAATCACCAATTCCTTTCAAATCCGAGAATCTAGGGTCACCATGTTTCATGTGCAATATGAAAGTGTCAAGTTGGTGACTAAGATCTCGAAGCTTCAATTCACCAAACTCATCTGGTCAATTCACCCAATGTCACTATTTTTTCCTTATCAAAATTAGCAAACGAATTAGCCGGATTCAAGCTAGCCATACCAAGAAGCAAGTTACCACTAACAACATCAAAACGACTGTTAAGCTCCTGAAGTTGCAAATCAATCACTGTATAAAAAAGCTCAACACGTAAGTGATGTGAATAAGTAACACTAGAAGGCCTACGCTTCGACTTTTCAGGAATATAGAATTCTTCCATATTGGGCACCAAAATGTCATGTTTAGCACAAAACAAAGAGACTTCATCCATTAATGATTTTCCTCCTTCATCTCTCATTTGTTGCAACCTTTCCTTTGTAAGAGTCTATCAAGAATACAAACAAACACAATATAAATAGAGCAATCACACCCCTTTTATCAAGAATAAAAATAAATACTACAACTTATTGAATACTAATACTACAACTCTACAAAAGGACCACTTGATATCTTCACTAACATGTACTTGTAAATTCTGGCTATGTTGCATAATTTAATTATATTTTAATACTTGATATCTTCACTAACCTTTAAATATAGTGTTGGTTGCTAGCACAGTATAATTGAATTTAATGCTTCTCAAAATACTTAATTGACTTCTTTTTGTATATCAAGAATCAGAAACTTAAACATAAATTGAAAAACATGGAGACAACCATTCATAAAGAGAATCCATTCTTAAACAACCATTCTTAAACAATTTGGAGCATCTGAAAAATAGAATGAGAAGCCATTCTTAAAGTTAAATAGCAAAAAATTAAGAGACCGCTAAATTTCAGAGAAAATAGAAGCTCAACCTAAATAAAATTATTTGAATAATAGATTTGGGGTTTACCAAGAATGCCTTTACTGGCGATTCGTCATTCTTGAACCAAAAATTTTAAACCTAAATAAAAAAATATAACATCCATCTCCAATTCTCCATCCTCTTATAATTTATAAATAAAAAATAAGTTTCAAAGTAAGAGAAGCACTAACCAGGGATTTGATGCCTGCTACTTTTTCAAAGTAATGAGAGGAATTGAGATTGAGGAAGAAGGGTTCTCTATTTTGAAGTGAGAAGTGACGGCTTGAGGCTGAGGGATGAGTTAATGGGAGGCGAGCTTTGATTTTTGATTGAGGAAGGGAAGGACCGAAGAAGTGAAGAACTGGAGAAGGGTTTAGTCTTTAGAGAATTGACGTTTGGGGCTTTTGATTGGGGTATTGACTATTATTTATAACTATTAAAAAATTAAAATATAATTGAATTGAGAAAGGTGAAATAAAAAATATTATAAATTAGTGAACTGTTGACTAATGACTAATAAATAGTACTATTGTACTAGTATATAATTCTATTTATAAGAAGTAAAAGAAACTTTAAAAATAAATTGTAGAAGGCAGGGTTCGAACTCGCGTCATATGACAAGGAGCAAAGCTTATGCTCAGAGTCGGACCACTGCTTCAGGCGTAATTTCGTTAATGGGGGGGCCAAGAAAAATATTTAAGGGGTCCCCAAAGTATATACAGCTACACATAGAATATATATACATGATTTTTGCCGAAGTTAACGCGTTCACGTGACCCCTCAAGGACTGGTGTAGGTCCGCCTTTGGCCAGAAGGCAAAGCTCATGTGCGAGTATGACCACCTTTTTCAATTTATGTCTTTTCGGGTAAATATATAGGTTGCCTATCAACTTGCCTAGAAAGATTTTGCAGGTGACTTATTACCTCCCAATCACTACTAGAAATCCACTAAAAATCGATCAAATATTTCTGACCAACGTTGGTCGGTCAAAAAAAGCGACCAAAAACCATCCAGCTTGGACGGGAACTGGAAAATATTTTTTTATATTTTTTAAAACTAAATACCGACCAACGTTGGTCGGTAAATTGGTTAACGAATTGACCCAGTTGGCCAGACAAGAAAATTTTGGATTACCGACCAACGTTAGTCGGTAATCTGGACCCAATTTTTAAAATTTTAATAATTATTTTATTATTTAAAATATTTTATAATATTTAAAAATTTATATTTAAAATTACCAACCAATGTTGGTCGGTTAATGCAGGGGAAGCATTTACCGACCAACTTTGGTCGGTAATTATTATTTTCTGCAAAATAACCGACCAAAGTTGGTCGGTTATTACATCAACATTGGTCAAACTTTTGAATTACTTTTGTATTTACTATCTAAATAATATAAATGTAATTCGTTAACACTTTTGTAATACAAATAATGAATACACTGACCTATACTATATATAACATGCTATATATGTAGTTAAAGTAGTACAACGAAGCGTGTTATATATATATATATATATATATATATATAGAGAGAGAGAGAGAGAGAGAGAGAGAGAGGTATAGTCGTATATATATAAGAACACGAAGCGCTAGGACCACAAGGTCGAGTTCTTTTAGGGATAGACTTGTGAAGATCCTAATTAGTATATATAATTTATCATCAAATATATCTATTTGTAAATTGATTCATCGACTTATAACTTACTTAGATGCATCGATGAATATTAATCGATGATTCATCAAAACGTCTCGACCTATATATCGATTAATCTATGTCATGTATTATTAGTGATGAACGAATGACAAAAGAAGTTATTAGCATCATTTGCAATATAGTGTATGTGTGTGTGAGAGAGAAATTACTCACATACTTAATTATAGCTTAAAAAATTTACTTAGATAGATGCTATTATAATTTATTAAAAGTAAATAGTTAATATAATTATTTATAAAGATTATGCTTATAGTTTATAATTATTTATAATAATTGTATAGTTAAATAAAATAAATACTTATAGTTTATAATATTTTTTTATAGTTTATAATATTTTAAGAAAAAAATACAAAAAAAAGAATTTAATTTAAAAAAAAAAAAGAAAACCGACCAAAGCTGGTCGGTTTTTGGTCAACGGACAACACTTCATGTACCGACCAAAATTACCGACCAACTTTGGTCGGTAATTCTTGTCACGGCCCAAACTAACCTCTGTCGTGATGGCGTCTATCGTGGAACTAGGCAAGCCGACTCATTTTCAAAACAAACTGATATTTTTATTTCAAAGATAATTTCAAGGTTATTTAACATAAAACCTCCATTTAAAAAGTTCAAATCAAAAAAATATAGAAGTGCAGAAAAAGAAAAAGCCCGACATCGGGTGTCACTTAGTCATGAGCATCTACTACAATCTGTCTAACAATATCAAAGCTAACTCAGCCTGGAAAATAGCTAAATACAACTAGAGGAAGATAAGAGGGAGAAGAGCAGGGGCTGTGATCGCCAAACAGTTACCTTGCTATCTCCAAGAAAAATCTACAACCAGAACACTCAATAACCACTACCGTATCCAGCTACACCTGAATCTGCACACAAGGTACAGGGAGTAACGTGAGTACGTCAACTCAGTAAGTAACAACAATAAATAAAGACTGAGCAGTAGTGACGAGCAATAAAGCATATAACGTTCATATCATGAAATCTCAGTAAAGTACAACATGCTTTAAAAATTAGTGTTTGCATCAAATTATCTCGTTAAAACCCGGTTCCAGAAAAAAAAATATCATTTAAAGATATTTTCCCAACAATTTTCAAACAAAGGCTCAATGCAAAGGTGAGCAAAAATGATGAAATCATAAACAGCCCCTCGGGCAAAATATCACTCATATACAGCCCATCGGGGAAACCTCACAGTCACTAGTGCCACTCGGGCATACCTCACAATCATTCTTGCCACTCGGGCATACCTCACAATCACTCTTGCCACTCGGGCATACCTCACAATCACTCATGCCTCCCAGTCACTCAGCACTCGGCACTCGATACTCGCACTCAGTAGGTACCTGCGCTCACTGGGCGTGTGTACAGACTCCGGAGGGGCTCCTTCAGTCCAAGCGCTAATAATCTGCACGGATAACTCACGCGCTGCACAGACAACTCACGTGCTATAATAATAAAGTATGCTGTAGGCGGGCAGCCCCGATCCACACACATCCTCACAAATCAGGCCCTCGGCCTCACTCAATCATAAACCTCTCATTTCAGTAAAATAGGGCATTCGGCCCAAAATATTTATATGCATCAAAATAGAGTCATAAAAGTAAGTTATGCGGTAAACAAGTATAAACATGACTGAGCATAGATTTTCAATCGAAAACAATGAGAGGATAGTAAGAAAAAGCCCCTAAGGGTCTAAACACCACTGGTGCATGGCCCAAACATGGCATTCAGCCCAATTTACAAAAACTCTTTCTAAAACTTATAAGTATCATGTAGTTTCAACAAAGTATGCAACTTTACAGTTGCTACGGGATGGACCAAGTCACAATCCCCAACAGTGCATGCCCACACGCCCGTTACCTAACATGTGTGTCACTAAAATAGTAGAATGATACAAAATCCGGGGTTTCGTACCCTAAGGACTAGATTTACAATCGTTACTTACCTCAAACCGGTCAAATCTCTAACCCGCAATGCTCTTGCCTCTAGACTCGGCCTCCAAATGCTCTGAATCTATTCACAATCAGTACAATACCATTAATACGCGCTAATGGAATGAATTCCACAAGAAAAACGACACAATTAGACCAAAACCCGAAATTGGCTCAAACCCGGCCCCCGGGCCCATATCTTGAAATCCGACAATATTTACAAAACTAGAAAGCTCATTCACTCACGAGTCTAACCATACCAAATTCATCAAAATCCGATATCGTTTGTTCCTTCAAATCCTTAAATTACTCTCCAAAATTCCAATCCCTAAACCCTCATCTTCACTAATTACCATGATTAAACAACGGAAAATTACCATATATACAAGTATTAGGGCTCAAGTAACTTACCTCAACGAAATCCACTTGATTCCCTCTTCAAATCTCTCCCAAAAGATCCAAAAACCGAATAGAAATGGTGGGAATGAACCAAATTCGCGAAGGGTTCTATTTATGGTTTCTGCCAAGGTTTTTATCATCTGCAACCATTTTCTCGCACCCGCGCGACCGCACCTGCAGTCCAAGGATCCGCACCTGTGCAACTCACTTAATCACCCATATTCCGTACCTACGGACACCTTCCTCTCACCTGCGGGCTCGCATCTGCGGTCCCAGGTGCGCATCTGCGAAACCAGCCCAAACTCCTCATCTTCGTATCTGCGCTCAAGGACTCGCACCTGTGGGCTCGCAGATGCGGCCAATTCTTCGCACCTGCATTCCCAGCCTTGGCCCAGTGTCGCCCGCACCTGCGCACTCCCCACGCGCACCAGTGGCCTCGCACCTGCGACCCTTTCTTCCACAGGTGCGGAAATAGCAGAAGCAGCAGCTCCAGCTACAAAGTCCAACTTCTACAAATCCGTTAACCACCCGGAATTACCCCGATATCAAATTTTCCACTGCCGACCGAAATCGCTAAATTTTCAATTTCGCCAATTCAAGCCTAATTCTACCACGGACCTCCAAATCACATTTCGGATGCACTCCTAAGTCCAAAATCACCTAACGAAGCTAACAGAACCATTAGAATTCAAATCCGAGACCGTTTACACATAGGTCAACATCTGGTTGACTTTTCCAACTTAAGTTTCTACTTAAGAGACTAAGTGTCTCAATTCACTCTGAAACCACTCCGGTCCCGAACCAACAAACCCGATATAACATAATATAGCTGAATAACACAAAAAGAAGTAGAAATGGGAAAAACGGGGTTATAACTCTCGAAACGACCGGCCGAATCGTTACATCCTCCCCCTCTTAAATAATCGTTCGTCCTCGAACGGATCTAGAAACATACCTGGAGTCTCGAATAGGCGTGGATATCTTCTCCGCATCTCCCACTCGATCTCCCAGGTGGCCTCCTCCATAGGCTGACCTCTAAATTGCACCTTCACTGAAGCTATATCCTTTGACCTCAACCTTCGAACCTGCCGATCCAAAATAGCCACCGGCTCCACATCATAAGTCATATCAACCTCCAACTGAACCATGCTAAAATCCAAAACATGGGACGGATCCCCAATATACTTTCAGAGCATGGAAACCTGAAATATTAGATGCACACTCGACAAGCTGGGTGGCAAGGCAAGCTTATAAGCCACCTCCCCTATTCTCTGAAGCACCTCAAAAGGTCCAATGAACCGGGGGCTCAACTTGCCCCTCTTCCCAAACCTCATAACACCCTTCATGGGTGATACCTTCAGCAAAACCTTCTCCCCAACCATAAAAGACACATCACGGACCTTCCTATACGCGTATCTCTTCTGCCTAGACTGCGCCATACGAAGCCGCTCCTGAATCAATTTCACCTTATCTAATGCGTCCTGGACCAAGTTTGTACCTAAGAGCCTAGCCTCACCCAGCTCAAACCATCCAACCGGAGATCTACACCTCCTCCCATATAAAGCCTCGTACGGAGCCATCTGAATACTTGACTGATAACTGTTGTTATATGCAAACTCCACGAGTGGAAGAAACTGGTCCCATGAACACCCAAAGTCAATGACACAAGCACGCAACATGTCCTCCAATATCTGAATAGTGCGCTCGGACTGCCCGTCCGTCTGAGGGTGAAAAGCTGTGCTCAACTCAACCTGAGTACCCAACTCTCACTGCATGGCCCTCCAAAACTGCGATGTTAACTGAGTACCCCTATCTGAAATGATGGAAACTGGGACATTTCAGATGTAAATCGCAGTACCCATGCAGGCGAACGATCTCTCGAATGTAAATCTCAGCCAACCGCTCTGAAGAATAAGTAGTACCAACTGGAATGAAGTGCGTGGACTTGGTCAGCCGATCCACAATAACCCAAATAACGTCAAACTTCCTCGAAGTCTGTGGGAGCCCAACTACAAAGTCCATAGTGATCCGCTCCCACTTCCACTCTAGGATCTCTAATCTCTGAAGCAAGCCACCCGGTCTGTGATGCGCATACTTAACCTGCTGACAGTTTAGACACTGAGCCACAAACCCAACTATATCCTTCTTCATCCGCCTCCACCAATAGTGCTGCCTCAAATCCTGGTACATCTTCGCGGTACCCAGTTGGATGGAATACCGCGAGTTGTGGGCCTCCTCAAGAATCAAATCTCGAAGCCCATCTACATTAGGCACACATATTCGGCCCTGCATTCTCAGCACACCATCATCACCAATAGTCACATCCCTAGCATCACCTCTCTGAACCCTGTCCTGAAGAACGAGCAAGTGGGGGTCATCATACTGACGCTCCATGATACGATCATAAAGAGAAGACCTGGAGACCATACAAGCCAATACCCGACTAGGCTCCAAAATATCCAATCTGACAAGCTTGCCCGCTAAGGCCTGTACATCCAATGCCAAAGGTCTCTCTGCTGCTGGAAGATATGCTAAACTCTCCAAACTCTCTACCCGGCGAGTCAAAGCATCGGCCACCACATTGGCCTTCCCCGGATGGTACAAAATAGTGATATCATAGTCCTTAAGAAGCTCTAACCATCTCCGCGGACGCAAATTAAGATCCTTTTGCTTTAACAGTTACTGCAGACTTCGGTGATCAGTATAGATCTCACAATGAACCCCATAAAAATAATGACGCCAAATCTTCAAGGCGTGAACAATGGCTGCTAACTCAAGATCATGGACATGATAGTTCTTCTCATGGGTCTTCAACTGGCGCGAGGCATAGGCGATCACCCTACCCTCCTGCATCAAAACACAATCAATGCTTATCCTTGAGGCATCAAAATACATGGTGTAAGAACCTAAAGCTGATGGCAGAACCAACACATGAGCTGTGATCAAAGCAGTCTTGAGCTTCTGAATGCTCTCCTCACACTCATCCGACCACCTGAAAGGAGCACTCTTTTGGGTCAATTTGGTCAAGGGCGATGCAATAGATGAAAATCCCTCCACAAAGCGACGGTAGTAACCCGCCAAACTAAGAAAGCCCCTAATCTCCGTGGCTGAGGACGGTCTAGGCCAACTCTGCACCGCCTCTATCTTCTTCGGATCAGCCTGAATACCCTCGTTGGACACCACGTGCCCCAGGAATGCTACTTAACTGAGCCAAAACTCACATTTAGAGAACTTTGCATAAAGCTTCTCCTCCCTCAATCTCTGTAATATAATCCTCAGATGTTGAACGTGCTCCTCCTGGCTACGAGAGTAAACCAGGATGTCATCAATGAATAAAACAACGAATAAGTCCAAATAGGGCCGGAATACACTGTTCATCAAATGCATGAATGCTGCTGGGGCATTGATCAGCCCAAAAGACATTACCAAGAACTCATAATGACCATATCGGGTCCTGAAAGCTGTCTTAAGAATATTTGAATCCCGAATCTTCAGCTGGTGATAACCGAACCTCAAATCAATCTTGGAGAACACCCTCGCTCCATGAAGCTGGTCAAATAAATCATCAATACGAGGCAAAGGAAACTTGTTCTTGACTGTGACCTTGTTCAACTGCCTGTAATCAATACACATTCTCATGGAACCATCCTTCTTTTTCACAAATAGAACCGGTGCACCCCAAGGAGACACACTAGGCAGAATAAACCCCATATCAAGGAGTTCCTGAAGCTGTTCTTTCAATTCCTTCAACTCCGCCGGTGCCATACGATACGGTGGAATAGAAATGGGCTGAGTGCCCGGCACCAAATCAATACCAAAGTCAATATCCCTATCAGGCGGCATGCCCGGCAGGTCTTCAGGAAACACATCCGAAAAATCATGTACCACCGGAACAGAATTAACGACAGGAGTCTCTGCACTAACATCCCTCACAAAAACCAAATAAGATAGGCAACCCTTCTCAACCATGCGCTGAGCCTTCAAATATGAAATCACCCTACTTGGTACATAATCTACGGAACCGCTCCACTCAACCCTCGAAATTCCCGGCATAGTCAACATCACTGTCTTAGTGTTACAATCTAGAACAACATGACATGGAGATAACCAATCCATACCCAATATCACATCAAAGTCGACCATACTGAGCATCAAAAGGTCCACTCGGGTCTCTAGACCCCCAATAGTCACCACACATGACCGATATACGCGGTCCACAATAAGAGTATCGCCCACATGAGTAGATACATGAACATAAGAAATTCGAGACTCACAGGGCATATCCAAAAAATGGGCGAAATACGAGGAAACATATGAATACGTGGAACCAGGGTCAAAGAATACTGAGGCAATTCGGTGACAAACTGAAACAATAACTGTAATCACAGCATCTGGTCTGGCAGGGAGAGCATAAGATGACCCCCTGACCACTCCCTGATCTGCCTCCCCCTCTAGGACAACCCTAACTGACTAACCTCTACCCCGAGCTGACTGGGCGGGTGGTGAGGTAACTGGTGCTGCAGTCGAAGGCTGGATCCTCTGCTGATATAGACCTCCATGACGACGAGGACACTACCTCCACATATTCCCAAGCTCCCCACACTCAAAACAACTCCCTGGTGTTGGTGGCGGAAACTGAAGGGAACCCTTAGCACCGGGATGACTGGTAGAAGAACCTGGCATGGAAGAGCCCTGAACAGGTGGAGCACGGGATGAACTCTGAACTGGAAGGGCACTAAGTGATGAGTGACCCTTATGAGAGACGTGAGAACCATGTCCAGATGATGCACCCCGATGAAATGGATGAGCTGACTGAGCCTGTCTGAAATGATGACCTCTAACGTGCTGGAACTGACTCCCAATAGGAGCACCGCTGAATCTACCCTGACTACAAGGCCTCTTGGTTTCCCGCTCAACCCTCTCCTGACCGCGAACCATCTCAATCTTCCGAGCAATGTCGACAACCTCATCAAAGGTAGCACCCGAAACCCGCTCCCTGGTCATGAGCAATTGTAGCTGATAAGTGAGGCCATCAATAAACCTCACGATCCTCTCTCTGTCTGTGGGAACCAACCAGATAACATGATGGGCCAACTCAGAGAATCGTATGTCATACTGTGTCACAGACATATCACCCTGGCGAAGCCACTCAAACTGTCTGCGCAACTCCTCTCGGTGGGATCGAGGCACAAACTTCTCCAAAAAGACCACTGAGAACTACTGCCAAGTAAGGGGTGCTGCGCCAACAGTCCTACACCTCTCGTAACTCTCCCACCATCTGAGTGCAGCCCCAGAAAACTGAAAGGTAGTGAATGAGACCCCACAAGTCTCCAAAATACCAGTAGTACGGAGTATCCTCTAACACCTGTCCAAAATGTCCTGAGCATCCTCTCTCTCTGTGCCACTGAAAGGTGGTGGATGAAGTCTCCCAAACCTCTCCAACCTATGCTGATCATCCTCAGGCATAGCAGGAACCACATAATCCTGAGCAACAGTAACCGGCTGGGCTGGTGGTGCCTCTGGTGTCTGAAGTCCCTGAATAACCTGCTCGGGTGTGCGAGCGACGGGAGTCTGAGTGCCTCCCTTGGCCTGAGAAGTGGTTGCGGCCGTCGAAATAGAGACCACCTGAGCAAGGCCAGTACATGCTGTCAGAATCTGAGCTAGGGCCTCCTGAAGGCCTGGAATCACAATAGGCATAGGTGGTGCCAGAGTTGGTGCATCAACAACTGGAACCTGCACCTGATCTGGGACAACCGGTAGATCTGCAGGTACTTCCCCAGCTGCTGTACGGGCTGCACCTCTACCCCTACCACGACCTCTACCGCAGCCTCAGCCTCTCGTGGCCCTAGCTGGTGGTACTGGTGGCTGGCCCTCCTGACCGGTAGCACGAGTCCTCACCATCTGTGAGAGAATTAAACAACATATGTTTAGTTACTAGAATCAACAAATTCGCACGACAAGAATTCAAGAATGTGAAGTTTTCTAAAGGTTCTATAGCCTCCTAAAGATAAGTACATACGTCTCCGTACCAATCCGTAAGACTCTACTAAACCCGCTCATGACTCGTGAGACCTATGTAACCTAGGCTCTGATACCAATCTGTCACGACCCATACTAACCTCTGTCGTGATGGCGCCTATTGTGGAACTAGGCAAGCCGACTCATTTTCAAAACAAACTGATATTTTTATTTCAAAGATAATTTCAAGGTTATTTAACATAAAACCTCCATTTAAAAAGTTCAAATCAAAAAAATATAGAAGTGCAGAAAAAGAAAAAGCCCGACATCGGGTGTCACTTAGTCATGAGCATCTACTACAATCTGTCTAACAATATCAAAGCTAACTCAGCCTGGAAAATAGCTAAATACAACTAGAGGAAGATAAGAGGGAGAAGAGCAGGGGCTGTGATCGCCAAACAGCTACCTTGCTATCTCCAAGAAAAATCTGCAACCAGAACACTCAATAACCGCTACCGTGTCCAGCTACACCTGAATATGCACACAAGGTGCAGGGAGTAACGTGAGTACGCCAACTCAGTAAGTAACAACAATAAATAAAGACTGAGCAGTAGTGACGAGCAATAAAGCATATAACATTCATATCATGAAATCTCAGTAAAGTACAACATGCTTTAAAAATCAGTGTTTCAATCAAATTATCTCGTTAAAACCCGGTTCCAGAAAAAAAATCATTTAAAGATATTTTTCCAACAGTTTTCAAACACAGGCTTAATGGAAAGGTGAGCAAAAATGATGAAATCATAAACAACCCCTTGGGCAAAACATCACTCATATACAGCCCCTCGGGCAAACCTCATAGTCACTCGTGCCACTCGGGCATACCTCACAATCACTCTAGCCACTCGGGCATACCTCATAATCACTCTTGCTACACGGGCATACCTCACAATCACTCTTGCCACTCGGGCATACCTCCCAATCACTCATGCCTCCCAGTCATTCAACACTAGGCACTCGCACTCAGTAGGTACATGCACTCACCGAGGGTGTGTACAAACTCCGGAGGGGCTCCTTCAGCCCAAGCGCTAATAATCTGCACGGACAACTCACGTGCTGTACGGATAATTCACGTGCTATAATAAAAATGTATGCTGCAGGTGGGCAGCCCCGATCCACACTCATCCTCACAAATCAGGCCCTCGGCCTTACTCAGTCAAAAACCTCTCAAGCCCCTCAGGCATTTCAATAAAACAGGGCATTCGGCCCAAAACATTTATATGCATCAAAATAGAGTCATAAAACTGAGTTATGCGATAAATAAGTATAAACATGACTGAGTATAGATTTTCAATCGAAAACAATAAGAGGATGGTAAGAAAAAGCCCCTAAGGGTCCAAACAGCATTGGCGCAAGGCCCAAACATGGCATTCAGCCCAATTTACAAAAACTCTTTCTAAAACTTATAAGTATCATGTAGTTTCAACAAAGTATGCAACTTTACAGTTGCTACGGGACAGACCAAGTCACAATCCCCAACAGTGCACGCCCACATGCCCTACACCTAGCATGTGCGTCACTAAAAATAGTAGAATGATACAAAATCTGGGGTTTCGTACACTCAAGACTAGATTTACAATCGTTACTTACCTCAAACCGGTCAAATCTTTAACCCGCAATGCTCTTGCCTCTGGACTCGGCCTCCAAATACTGCGAATCTATTCACAATCAGTACAATACCATCAATACGCGCTAATGGATTGAATTCCACAAGAAAAACTACAAAATTAGACCAAAACCCGAAATTGGCTCAAACCCGGCCCCCGGTCCCACGTCTCGAAATCCAACAAAATTTACAAAAGTAGAAAGATCATTCACTCACGAGTCTAACCATACCAAATTCATCAAAATCCGACATCGTTTGGTCCTTCAAATCCTTAAATTACTCTCCAAAAATTCCAAGCCCTAACCCCTCATTTTCACTAATTACCATGATTAAATAACGGAAAATCACCATATATACAAGTATTCGGGATCAAGTAACTTACCTCAACGAAATCCCCTTGATTCCCACTCAAATCTCTCCCAAAAGCTCCAAAAACCGAATAGAAATGGTTGAAATGAACCAAATTCGCAAAGGGTTCTATTTATGGTTTCTGCCCAGGTTTTTCGCATCTGCAGCCATTTTCTCGCACCCGCGCGACCGCACCTGCGGTCCAAGGATCCGAACCTGCGCAACTCACTTAGTCACCTAGCTTTCGCACTTGCGGACACCTTCTTCGCACCTGCGGACTCGCATTTGTGGTCCCAGGTGCGCATCTGCAAAACTAGCACAAACTCTTCATCTCCGCATCTGCGCTCAAGGCCTCGCACCTGCGGGCTCGCAGATGCGGCCAATTCTTCGCACCTGCGTTCCCAGTCTTGGCCCAGCGTCGCCCGCATCTGCGCAGTCCCCACGCGCACCAGCGGCCTCGCGCCTGTGACCCTTAATTTCGCAGGTGCGAAAATAGCAGAAGCAGCAGCTCCAGCTGCAAAGTCCAACTTCGACAAATCCGTTCACCACCCGGAATAACCCCGATATCAAATTTTTCACTGCCGGCCGAAATCGCTAAATTTTTAATTTCGCAAATTCAAGCCTAATTCTACCACGGACCTCCAAATCACATTCCAGATGCACTCCTAAGTCCAAAATCACCTAGCAGAGTTAACAGAACTATCAGAATTCAAATCAGATATCGTTTACACATAGGTCAACATCCGGTTGACTTTTCTAACTTAAGTTTCTACTTAAGAGACTAAGTGTCTCAATTCACTCTGAAACCACTCCGGTCCCGAACCAACTAACCCGATATAACATAATATAGCTGAATAACACAAAAAGAAGCAGAAATTGGGAAAATGGGGCTATAACTCTCGAAACGACCGGCCGGGTCGTTACAATTGTGAAATCAGAATTGAAATAATGGGGGAACCCTCATTTCTCTCTTACCTTCCCCTCTCCATCTCTATTTTCCTCACTCAATAAATTCCCCTCTCCTTATCTATTTCCCTCACATAAATCCCATTCCTCACCCCGCGTCGCCACCTCCCAGCCCCCGTCGTCGCCGTCGCCGCTGCCACTGCCACTGCCGCCCCTCTCCTTCTCCACCTCCTAAAAATTCTAGGTTTGAATTACAACCTATTTATTTATTATTTCTAGGTTTTGTTAAATAGTTATGAATTAGTTTCAATTGATTAGTGTTTCAATTATTTTAACATTGCATTTTATTGAGGATTAGGGTTTAGGTCTTATTTTAATTAGTTTTGTTAATTAGTTTATTAACTAATTAGTTTTGTTAATTAGTCAATTAGTTTTAATTGATGAGTGTTTCAATTTTGAGTTTGTATTGTCTTGAATAGTTTAGTTAGAATTGAATTATTAACTTTGTATTGTCTTGAATAGTTTAGTTTGAATCTAGGGCTTAGGATTTGTTCTTGTAAATCAAACTTTTAGGGTATGGGTTGAATTTCTTTGAGTTGCTCTAGTGGTAAGCACCCTCCACTTCCAACCAAGAGCAAGGTGGGGAGTTCTTGGAGGGAGAGAGCCGGGGGTCTATCGAAAACAACCTCTCTACCCTAGGGTAGGGGTAAGGTCTGCATACACACTACCCTCCCCAGACCCCACTAGTGGGATTATACTGGGTTGTTGTTGTTGTAGTTAGTTTATATTTAAACTCGTAGGATATGAATTAAAATTTTAGTTTTTAGGATTTGTTCTTATGAATTGAACTTTTAGGATATGAATTGAACTTTTAAGATATGAATTGGCCCTTTTGGATATGAATTGAACTTTTAGGATATAAATTGGTATAATTAGAAAAAAATAATTATCTTGAATTAACTAAAAAAGATATAATTAATTTATAATTGTAGAATAAATTAGTTTATTCTTGTGAATCGAACTTTTAGGGTATGGGTTGAATTTCTTTAGTTTAGTTAGTTTATGTTTAAACTCGTAGGATATGAATTGAAATTTTAGTTTTTAGGATTTGTTCTTGTGAATTAAACTTTTAGGATATGAATTGATCTTTTAGGATATGAATTGAACTTTTAGGATATAAATTGGTGTAATTAGGAAAAAATAATTAGCTTGAATTAACTAAAAAAGATATAATTAATTTATAATTGTAGAATAAATTAATTTGTTCTCGTTAATCAAACTTTTAGGGTATGGGTTGAATTTCTTTAGTTTAGTTAGTTTATGTTTAAACTCGTAGGATATGAATTGAAATTTTAGGATATGAATTGGTGTAATTAGGAAAAAATAACTATCTTGAATTAACTAAAAAAGATATAATTAGTTTAGAATTGTAGAATAAATTAATTTGTTCTTGTTTTATTTGTATAGATGGAACAACGTACTTGGATATAGAATAGAAATTATCCTAATCGGCGGGGATTGCGGGAGGATTTTGTAGAAGGGGTTGATGACTTTATTAGACATGCAATGTCACTTCCACCATACCAAAGTGAAGGAGTAATTAGGCGCCCTTGTGTTAGGTATGATTGTATGAAGTTTAAAAAATCGGAGGAAGTTAAGCTTCGTCTTTATAGGAAGGGGTTTATAGAGTGTGTGGACTAATCATGGAGAGATCGATGGTAGCCGTGGGATATTTCATAACGTGGTTGTTGGTGAAAGTATTAGGTCGGTGGAGAATACAAATCTTGATTCTAGAATTCAGGATATGGTTGCGGATGCTTTTGGGATGCACTTCGGGGGTGAGCCCAATAAAAATGTTGAACAAACTCCTAATGATGACGCAAAATATTTTTATGAACAGTTAGAGGAAGCTAGTCGTCCACTACATGAAGGAAGTCCACACTCTGAGCTGTCTATTGCAGTTAGATTACTAAGTATCAAATCTGATTGGAATATTTTTCAAGCGGCCATGGACTCTTTCATTGACCTTATGAGTGAACTAGTTGACCCTAATATCAACTTACCTGGGGATTTCTATAAGGCAAAGAGATTGGTTTCTAAGTTAGGACTTTCGTCAATGAGAGTTAATTGTTGTGAAGATGGTTGCATGTTATATTATAAAGATGATGCAACTTTAGACAGTTGTAAATTTTGCGAAAAGCCTCGTTTCAAGAGGCTTTCCAGCGAGAATATGGTCGTTGTCAAGGCGATGCATTATTTACCTCTTATAGCTAGGTTAAAGATGTTATATGTGTCGATGAGTTCTGCTCCTCATATGAGATGTCACTTTGAAAATAGAAGACCACATGGTGTTATGTGTCATCCTTCAGATGGAGAAGCTTGGAAACACTTTGATAGGACATATCCAGATTTTGCTAGTGAACTAAGGAACATTCGATTAGGTCTGTGTACGGATGGCTTCACGCCTTTTTCTATATCTGCGACACCATATTCATGTTGGCCTGTCTTTCTTACACCTTATAATCTACCACCTAAGTTGTGTATGACTAGTCCATATATATTCTTAAACTGTATTATCCCCGGTCCACGTAATCCGAAAAGTTTAAGTGATGTATATTTGCAATCTTTGATTGATGAGCTAAAACAATTGTGGTATGATGGTGTTGAAACATATGACATATCAACCAAGCAGATTTTCAATTTGCGTGCTAATTTAATGTGGACTATTAACGATTTTTCTGCATATGGAATGTTGTCTGGTGGATGACTGTTGGGAAGCTAGCTTGTCCTTACTGTATGGAAAATAGTAAAGCGTTCACTTTGAAACATGGCCAAAAGCAATCATGGTTTGATTGTCACCGTCAATTCTTGCCTGATGATCATGAGTTTAGAAGGATGAAAAATGCATTCAAAAAGAATAAAGTGGAATATGATTCTCCACCTCCGATACTTTCAGGTGAGGAAATTTGTGAGAGGGTCCAGAACTTCACTAAAGTTACTGAGGCTCCACCTTATAGATTCCCCGGATATGGTGTTAATCATAATTGGACGAAACAGAGTATATTTTGGGAGTTGCCTTATTGGAAGAATAATCTTCTCCGACACAACCTTGATGTCATGCATATTGAGAAGAATTATTTTGACAATTTGTTCAACACAGTGATGGATGTTAAAGGTAAGACAAAAGATAACCCGAAGGCTAGAATGGACTTACAAGAATATTGCAGGCGACCTGAATTATACTTGCAGACAACAAACAATGGTAAGGTGTTCAAGCCCAAACCAAGTTACACATTCACTTTGGAGGAAAGACGACAAATTTGTGATTGGGTTACGAAATTGAAGATGCCTGAGGGTTATGCGTTGAATCTTGGAAAAAAAGTAGATATGGAGGTAGGGAAGTTGAGCCATTTGAAAAGTCATGACTGCCATGTTTTCATGGAGACCTTAGTGCCTATTGCATTTTGTGGTTTGCCTGAAAGAATCTGGAAACCTATCACAGAGATTAGTTTGTTTTTCAAAGACTTGTGTTCTACCACATTAAGGGAAGAAAACCCTTCATGTGTTCATATTCAATCAATCAAGTCGATGTTTTAAGGATGTTAGAAAGAGAAGTTTGAGTGATATGGAGTACAAGTCAGCTACACTTCATGTATTGCTAAATTATCCCGAAGTTGTACCATTTCTCAAGTAAGTATTGATTTATTAGTTATCAAAATGTAAAATTTACTGTGACTACATATTGATGCAGCTACTAAAAAGTTTTGATGTGTCACAGTCACTTCGTGGGTCAATTTGGCCATGATATTGTATATACGAGATTTGATACGTGGTTCAAACAGTTTGTAAGTATATATATATACGTAGTGAATGTATAAAAAATGATTCATAAGTTGTGCTAACTTATGAATTTTTTTAACACTATGTAGGTAAATAATCCAAATAATAGAGTAAATCAATTTTTGAAAGATATATCTTGGGGACCTGGGCTTCAGGTCACAACAATGTCTAAGTACGTAGTGAATGGTTATAAGTTTCATACAGAGGATTGCTCTAAAAATAAAAATAGCAACAACAACGGGATGTGGGTTCAAGGTGGTGATGACAACCAAGTTGAAGATATTGATTATTATGGTGTGGTCAAAGAAATATTACAACTAGAATATACAGGTTGGCCATATAAGAAATTGATACTCTTTAGATGCAAGTGGTTTGACCCAAATCCAACAAGAGGTACAAGAGTACACCACCAATACAACATAATTGAGGTTAATCATACGAGGGAGTATGATCGCTATGATCCTTTCATAATTGCACATAATGTTAGGCAAGTGTATTATGCTCCTTATCCATTGCGGCGGAATAAGTCCAATTGGTGGGTTGTAATAAAAACTAATCATGTAGGTAGGGTGGAAGTCAAGAATGTGTTAGATGTTGCATATCAAAATGATATCTCCAGTGTTCACCAAATAGTGAACGATCAGTTAGAAAATGATTTGGAACATCATGAACGCATATTGGAAGAAGTTGATATAAATGAAGTAACAATTATAGAAAATGAGGACGAAGAATCAACTGATGAAGCTCAAACAAGTGAGGACAAAGAATTCTCGGACGAGGAACAATACGTCGATGAGGATTAAAAAGTTGGTTTTTAAAGCACTCTCGTTTTATAGCTAGTTTCTTATATGTTTCAATCTAAATGTGTATTATATTATGCAGATGGCATGCAAGGGTCAAGGTAACAATGACCCTACTAGTTCTCGGGATCGAGAAAAGGGAAGGAAGGAAAATAGGAGGGTAGAAAATAATAGTCCCTCTTTTCCACCCTTTTCAGAGATGCTTATGTCTAATCCTCCACCACACGGCTATTCTGAGCTGCCACAGCATCACGAGCCGTACACCTTCATTCAGACACCGGGTCTTCCATCACAGGGCCATAGGACTATACGTCCGACATACAGTCCAGCTGCCTCACATCCATCTGCATCGCAGCCATCACATCCCTACATATCACATCCACATGGATCGCATCCATCCATGTCACAGCCACTCGGGTCACAACCATCAGTATCACATCCAGCTATGTCACAGTCACAGGGATCACAACCACCTTCATCATCGACTCCATCTATTGCAGGCCTTCGCCTGCGAGGAAGTAGCTCTAACCCGCCTACACTGTCTTCGCATGCCTCTGATACACATGCTTCGGATGGTGACGATGAGGTAGTGCATTATGATCGATATGACAGGATCATCATAGTCCTTGAGGGTGATGGGTAAGTGTTATTCATTATTTTTACATCTATTGATTTGCAACATTTTTACTAAGATATTAATGTGTTTTTATTGTTAAATTGCAGGTTCAGGCCGGGTAATAAGACTACGAAGATAATCACCAATGCTATCAGAAAGTTTTATGATGTCCCTTATACGACTTGGACTAATAGCCCATTCTCGCTGAAGGAGCAAATTTTCAATCAATTTAAGGTATAAATGTTCATTTAAACAATTTAATAATTTATATTTATGATGTTTCCATCTAATATTTAACTTTTGAAATACAGAGCAACTGTGTATGGGAAGACTGCTATAGCATGGAAGTGGCTGCAAATTTTTATCATAAAGCTCGCAAGAGATTTGCGGATGCTTTCTCAGATGCTAGAAAGAAGAACAAGAGGCCTAGCTGGTTACTTGAGAATTTGTGGAATGATTTGCAAAGACAATGGCTTACCGCAGAGTTCTTAGAGAGGAGCGAAAAAGGAAAGAAAGCTCGCGCATCCGAGAAGGGAGGATCCTTGCACACTGGAGGTGCGATCAGCCTGGGGACAATAAAAAGAAGATTGGTACGTAATTGCTTAAATTATTTTACTTTTCTAAGTATATCTATTCTGTTTATTAACTAAATTAATTTGTTTTCAGGAAAAGAAGTATGGGCTTCCAATAAGTCATGATGAGCTATTCAAGGAGACGCATATTATGAAGAAGAATAAAGAGGGGGATCAAGATAGGTGGGTCGAGGACCGGGCCTCGACTGCATATGTAAGCTTTCAATTTTCTTTAAGTATAATAATTTACTTTTATAAAAATTTTGAAATACTGATTTAATTTAAAATAATATAGGGTCGCTACCAAAGTAACGTGGAGGAATTCATCTGTAGTCATCCAGCTGGTGAATCTGGTGAGTCAACCCAACCTTCGGACGAGGATGATGAAAGAATATGGTTGGAGTCTGTTGGCGGTCCAAAATGGGGGAAGGTATACGGGCTTCCTACTAAAAACTTCTATCGCTATACGTGTGGAATGCGAGGAATAGGGACTTCCTCGCAAGGCGAGCAGCTTAATAGGGAGAGCATCTCCGCTATGCGGGAGACAGTGACAAAGCTCACATCCGAGCTAGAAGCGGCCAAGGAAAGAGAAAGGCTTAGAGATGCTCAATTCCTTGGCATGCAAGCTCAGATCAGAACTCTCCTATCTAGTGGAGCTTTTCCGTTGCCCCGATCTCGTGAGTCATCTCTAGAGGGTCGACCTTCACGTGATCGTTCCTCCCGTCCTGCTCGTGATCATTCCTCCCGTCCTCCCCGTGATCGTTCTTCCCGTCCTCCACAAGACCGTTCTCTATACCGTCTTGTAAATGAAAGTTCATCAGACGGTGATGATGATGTTGTAGAAAACACCCCTTGACTTTTATATACTTTGAACTAGACAAATAGAATCAGTTTTGAACTAGTTGTAATTAGTTTTAACTTGGTTTTGGATTTTTATGTTCAATTGAACTTTAATTTGTTAGTTGTAAAGTATTTATTGAATGTTTTGGTTGTTGTTGTTGTTGTTTTTGTTATTAGGTATATTAGTATGCTAGCAGGTGGTGTAGCTGCCAAAAGAGGCATTTTATGCCAAAATTAAACCCAGAAAAACCGACCAAAGTTAGTCGGTTTTTAATAAAAAAAATATATATTCCAAAATACCGACCAAAGTTGGTCGGTTAATGAACATTGAATTCCCAGAATTCAACATTACCGACCAACTTTGGTCGGTAATTTGCCTGCACTGTTGAGGTTACCGACCATAGTTGGTCGGTAATGTTTAATTTTAATTATTTTTAAAAAAATATATATTTTCAATTACCGACCAAAATTGGTCGGTTTTTTAAAATTTTAATAATTAATAAAAAAATATAATTTAGTTAAACCGACCAACTTTGGTCGGTAAAATTAAATTAATAAAATATGTTTCCGACCAAAGTTGGTCGGTAAGTACTTAAACTTGTCAGATGGTCATTTTAAGCTACCGACCAACGTTGGTCGGTAATTTTCGATCAACTTTGGTCGGTAAGCCATTCCGACCATCAAAATACCGTCCACACCCTAATGGTCGTATTTTGGTCGGTAATTGGCCATAACCGACCAACTTTGGTCGGTTTTTTTGGTCGGATTTTAGCGAATTTCTAGTAGTGAATCTTTACTTTATGTGGAAGTAGCACCACCCTAAGACATATATAATCAATTGCATGGAGTGAAGTGGGAACACATAGAGGCGGATATAGAGTCTTAAGATATTAAGTGCACTATTGTGAAGAGGTGGATCTAGAATTATATTTGACGGGTTTAACTTTAGACTTTTATCACGATGAACTCATTACACCTTTGAAATGATATGTTCTGTTATGTTCTTTCTGTAATGTTAGTGATTTTTATATATTTATCTAAATTCTGTACCAAAAATAAGGCTACCCGAAGTGGAGTTTTTTGAACCGCTAATTTTACTGGTAAACATGCACCCAATAATTATTGTATATATAACCCCCAATAACAAACAAGAAAAATTAGGCTTACCAAACGGAATTTTATTCTTCATCTGCCATGTCACTCTTTGGCTTATGCATTTGTTCTTATCATGTTCTTTGTGACGACCTGAAATCTCGAAATTTAATTTTTGAGGGAAAAATGGTAATTTGACTGAACCCGTAGGTTCGAGTCGCCCGGCCTGTCACGACCCAAACTAACCTCTGTCTTGATGGCGCCTATCGTGGAACTAGGAAAGCCAACTCATTTCCAAAGCAAACCAATATTTTCATTTCAAAGATAATTTCAAGGTTATTTAACATAAAACCTCCATTTAAAAATTTCAAATCAAAGAAAAATAGAAGTGCGGAAAAAGAAAAAGCACGACATCGGGTGTCACTAGTCATGAGCATCTACTACAATCTGTCTAACAATATCAAGGCTAACTCAGCCTGAAAAATGGCTAAATACAACTAGAGGAAAATAAGAGGGAGAAGAGCAGGGGCTGTGATCGCCAAACAGCTACCTTGTTATCTCCAAGAAAAATCTGCAACCAGAACACTCAATAACTGCTACCGTGTCCAGCTACACCCGAATCTGCACACAAGGTGCAGGGAGTAACGTGAGTAAGCCAACTCAGTAAGTAACAACAATAAATAAAGACTGAGCAGTAGTGACGAGCAATAAAGCATATAACGTTCATATAAGGAAATCTCAGTAAAATACCACATTCATTAAAAATCAGGATTTGAATCAAACATCTCGTTTAAACCCAGTTCCAGTAAAAATCATTTAAAGATATTTTTCAACAGTTTTCAAACAAAGGAAAATGCAAAGGTGAGAAAAATGATGAAATCATAAATAGCCCCTCGGGCAAACCTCACTATCACTCTTGCCACTCGGGCATACCTCACAATCACTCTTGCCACTCGGGCATACCTCACAATCACTCATGCCTCCCAGTCACACAGCACTCGGCACTCGCCCTCAGTAGGTACCTGTGCTCACTAAAGGAGTGTATAGACTCCGGAGGGGCTCCTTCAGCCCAAGCGCTATATTCTGCACGGACAACTCACGTGATGCACGAACAACTCACGTGCTATAATAATAAAGTATGTTGCAGGCGGGCAGTCCCGATCCACGCTCATCCTCACAAATCAAGCCCTCGGCCTCACTCAGTCATAAACCTCTCAAGCCCCTCGGGCATTTCAGTAAAACATGGCATTCGGCCCAAAACATTTATATGCATTAAAATAGAGTAATAAAACTGAGTTATGCGGTAAACAAGTATAAACATGACTGAGTATAGATTTTCAGTCGAAAACAATGAGGGGGTGGTAAGTAAAAGCCCCTAAGGGTGCAACAGCATTGGCGCAAGGCCCAAACATGGCATTCAGCCCAATTTACAAAAACTCTTTCTAAAACTTATAAGTATCATGTAGTTTCAACAAATTATGCAACTTTACAGTTGCTACGGGACGAACCAAGTCACAATCCCCAACAGTGCATGCCCACACACCCGTCAACTAGCATGTGCGTCACTAAAAATAGTAGAAGGATACAAAATCCTAGGTTTCGTACCCTCAGGACTAGATTTACAATCGTTACTTACCTCAAACCGGTCAAATCTCTAACCCACAATGCTCTTACCTCTGGACTCGGCCTCCAAATGCTCCGAATCTATTCACAATCAGTACAATACCATCAATACGCGCTAATGGAATGAATTCTACAAGAAAAACTACAAAATTAGACAAAAACCCGAAATTGGTTCAAACCCGCCCCCGGGCCCATGTCTTGAAATCCGACAAAATTCACAAAATACGATATCGTTTGGTCCTTAAAATCCGTAATTTACTCTCCAAATATTCCAAGCCCTAACTCCTCATTTTCACTAATTACCATGAATGAAACAACGGGAAATCACCATATATACAAGTATTAAGGCTCAAGAAACTTACCTAAATGAAACCCCCTTGATTCCCTTTTCAAATTTCTCCTAAAAGCTCCAAAAACCGAATAGAAATGGTGGAAATGAACCAAATTCGCGAAGAGTTCTATTTATGGTTTCTGCCCAGGTTTACTGCACATGCGGCCATTTTCTCGCACCCGCGCAACCGCACCTGCGGTAAAAGAAGCTGCACATGCGCAACACACTTAATAACCCAGCTTCCGCACCTGTGGACACCTTCCTTGCACCTGCGGACTCGCGTCTGCGGTCCCTGATGTGCATCTGCAAAACCAGCCCAAACTTCTCTTCTTCGCATATGCGCTCAAGGCCTCACACCTGCGGGCTCGCAGATGCGGCCAATTCTTCGCACCTACATTCCTAGTCTTGGCCCTGCGTCGCCCGCACCTGTGCACTCCCCACGTGCACCAGCGGCCTTGCACCTGCAACCCTTTCTTCCGCAGGTGCGGAAATAGCAGAAGCAGGAGCTCCAGCTGCAAAGTCCAACTTCGACAAATCCGTTAACCACCCGGAATCACCCCTAGGCCCTCGGGACCTCAACCAAAAATACCAACAAGTCATATATCAAAACAACATCCAAACACCAAATTACCCTCAGATTCAAGCCTAAGAACTTCTAAATTTCCAAATTCGGCAACCGATGCCAAAACCAACCAAACCACGTCCGAATGACCTCAAATTTTGAACACACGTCACAAATGACACTATTAACCTACTCCAACTTCTCGAATTTTATTCCGATCGCGATATCAAATTTTCCACTGCCGACCGAAATTGCCAAATTTCCAAATTTTGCCAATTCAAGCCTAATTCTACCACGGATCTCCAAATCATAATCCGGACACACTCCCTAGTCCAAAATCACCTAACGGAGCTAACAGAACCATTAGAATTCGAATCCGAAATCGTTTACACATAGGTCAACATCTAGTTGACTTTTCCAACTTAAGTTTCTACTTTAAGAGACTAAGTGTCTCAATTCACTCTGAAACCACTCCGGTCCTGAACCAACTAACCCGATATAACATACTATAGCTGAATAACACAAAAAGAAGTTGTAATAGGGAAAATGGGGCTATAACTCTCGAAACGACCGGCGGGGTCGTTGCATCCTCCCCCTCTTAAACATCCGTTCGTACTCGAACGGGTATAGAAACATACCTGGAATCTCGAATAGGCGTGGATATCTGATCCGCATCTCCCACTCGGTCTACCAGGTGGCCTCCTCCACAGCCTGACCTCTCCATTGCACCTTCACTGAAGTTATATCCTTTGACCACAACCTTCGAACCTGTCGATCCAAAATAGCTACCGGCTCCACATCATAAGTCATATCACCCTCCAACTGAACCGTGATGAAATCCAAAACATGGGACGGATATCCAATATACTTCCGGAGCATGGAAACATGAAACACGGAATGCACACTCGACAAGCTGGGTGGCAAGGCAAGCTTATAAGCCAACTCCCCAATCCTCTGAAGCACCTCAAAAGGCCCAATGAACCGGGGGCTCAACTTGCCCCTCTTCCCAAACCTCATAACACCCTTCATGGGTGATACCTTCAGCAACACCTTCTCCCCAACCATAAAAGACACATCACAGACCTTCCTATCTGCGTAGCTCTTCTGCCTATCTGCGTAGCTCCTCCAATATCTAAATAGTGCGCTCGGACTGCCCGTCCGTCTGAGGGTGAAACGTTGTGCTCAACTCAACCTAAGTACCCAACTCTCGCTGCACGACCCTTCAAAACTGCGATGTGAACTAAGTGCCCCTATCTGAAATGATGGAAACTGGGACACCATGCAGGCGAACGATCTCTCTAATGTAAATCTCAGCCAACCGCTCTGAAGAGTAAGTAGTACCAGCTGGAATGATGTGCGCGGACTTGGTCAGCCAATCCACAATAACCCAAATAGCGTCGAACTTCCTCAAAGTCCGTGGGAACCCAACTACAAAGTCCATAGTGATCCGATCCCACTTCCACTCTGGGATCTCTAATCATTGAAGCAAGCCACCCGGTCTCTGATGCTCACACTTAACCTACTGACAATTTAGACACCGAGCCACAAACCCAACTATATCCTTCTTCATCCGCCTCCACCAATAGTGCTGCCTCAAATCCTGGTACATCTTCGCAACACCCGGATAGATGGAATACCGCGTCTTGTGGGCCTCCTTAAGAATCAACTCTCGAAGCCCATCTACATTAGGCACACATATCCGGCCCTGCATTCTCAGTAAGCCGTCATCACCAATAGTCACATCCCTAGCATCACCTCTCTGAACCCTCTCCTGAAGAACGAGCAAGTGGGGGTCATTATACTAACGCTCCCTAATACGGTCATAAAGAGAAGACCTGGAGACCACACAAGCCAATACCCGACTAGGCTCCGAAATATCTAATCTGACAAGCGGGCCTGCTGAGGCCTGAACATCCAATGCCAAAGGTCAATCTGCTGCTGGAAGATATGCTAAACTCCCTAAAATCTCTGCCCGGCGACTCAAAGCATCGACAACCACATTGGCCTTCCCCGGATGGTACAAAATAGTGATATCATAGTCTTTAAGAAGCTCCAACCATCTCCGCTGAGGCGAATTAAGATCCTTCTACTTTAACAGATACTGCAGACTCTGATGATCTGTATAGATCTAACAATGAACCCTATACAAATAATAACGCCAAATCTTCAAGGCGTGAACAATGGCTGCTAACTCAAGATCATGGACATGAAAGTTCTTCTCATGGGTCTTCAATTGGCGCGAGGCATAGGAAATCACCCTACCCTCCTGCATCAAAACACAACCAATGCCTATCCTCGAGGCATCACAAAACACGGTGTAAGAACCTGAAGTTGATGGGAGAACTAACACTGGAGTTGTGGTCAAAGCAGTATTGAGCTTCTGAAAGCTCTCCTCACATTCATCTGACCACCTGAATGGAGCACCCTTTTGGGTCAATTTGGTCAAGGGCGATGCAATAGATGAAAATCCCTCCACAAAGTGACGGTAATAACCCACCAAACCGAGAAAGCTCCTAATCTCTATGGCTGAGGACGGTCTGGGACAACTTTGCACCATCTCTATCTTCTTCGGATCAACCTAAATACCCTCACTGGACACCACGTGCCCCAAGAATGCTACTGAACTGAGCCAAAACTCACATTTGGAGAACTTTGCAGAAAGCTTCTCCTCCCTCAATCTATGTAATACAATCCTCAAATGCTGAGCGTGCTCCTCCTGGCTACGAGAGTACACCAGGATGTTATCAATGAATTCAACAATGAATGAGTCCAAATAGGGCTGAAATACATTGTTCATCAAATGCATTAACGCTGCTGGGGCATTGGTCAGCCCAAAAGAGATCACCAAGAACTCATAATGGCCATATCGGGTCCTGAAAGCTGTCTTAAGAATATCTGAATCCCGAATCTTCAGCTGGTGATAACCGGACCTCAAATCAATCTTAGAGAAAACCCTCGCTCCTTGAAGCTAGTCGAATAAATCCTCAATCCGAGGCAAAGGATACTTGTTCTTGACTGTGACCTTGTTCAACTACCTTTAATCAATACCCATTCTTATGGAACCATCCTTCTTCTTCACAAATAGAACATGTGCACCCCAAGGTGACACACTAGGCCGAATAAACCCCTTATCAAGGAGTTCCTGAAGCTATTCTTTTAATTCCTTCAACTCCGCCGGTGCCATACGATACGGTGGAATAGAAATGGGCTGAGTGCCCGGCACCAAAACAATACCAAAGTCAATATCCCTGTGAGGCGGCATGCCCGGTAGGTCTGTAGGAAACACATCCGGAAAATCACGTACCACCGGAACAAAATCAATGACAGGAATCCCTGCACTAACATCCCTCACAAAAGCCAAATAAGATAGGCAAGCCTTCTAAACCATGCGCTGAGCCTTCAAATATGAAATCACCCTACTTGGTACATAATCTATAGAACTGCTCCACTCAACCCTCGGAATTCCCGGCATAGCCTACGTCACCATCTTAGCGTGACAATCTAGAACAACATGACATGGAGATAACCAATCCATACCCAATATCACAGCAAAGTCAACCATACTGAGCAACAATAGATCCACTCGGGTCTCCAGACCCCCAATAGTCACCACACCTGACCGATATACGCGGTCCACAATAATAGTATCGCCCACATGAGTAGATACATGTAAAGATGAAACTAAGGACTCACGGGGCATATCTAGAAAATGGGTGAAATACGATGAAACATATGAATATGTGGAACCATGGTCAAATAATACCGAGGCATCTCGGTGACAAATAAAGACAATACCTGTAATCACAGCATCTGAAGAAATAGCATCTGGTCTGGAAGGGAGAGCATAGAAATGGGCCTGACCACCCCTTGATCTGCCTCCCCCTCTAGGGCGACCCCTAGCTGATTGACCTCCACCCCTAGCTGACTGGGCGGGTGGTGAGGTAACTGGTGCTGTAGTCGGAGGCTGACTCCTATGCTGAGATAGACCCCCGTTACAACAAGGACACTGCCTCCACATATGCCCCAGCTCCTCACACTCAAAACAACTCCCTGGTACTGGCGGCGGAAACTGAAAGGAACTCCTAGTATCGGGATGACTGGTAGAAGAACGTGGCATGGAAGAGCCCTGAAAAGGTGGAGCACGGGACGAACTCTGAACTGGAAGGGCACTAAGTGATGAGTGGCCCTGATGAGAACTGTGAGAACGATGGCCATATGATGCACCCCAATGAAATGGCCGAGCTAACTGAGCCTATCTGAAATGACGACCTCTACTGTGATGGAACTGACCCCCAAAAGGAGCACCACTGAATCCACCCTGACCACGAGGTCTCTTGTCCTCCCTCTCAACCCTCTCCTGACCGCAAACCATCTCAATCTACCGAGCAATGTCGACAACCTCATCAAGAGTAGCACCCAAAACCCTCTCTCTGGTCATGAGAAACTATAGCTGATAAGTGAGACCAACAATAAACCTCATGATCCTTTCCCTATCCGTGGGAACCAACCAGATCGCATGACGGGCCAACTCAGTGAATCGCATATCATACTGTGTCACAGACATATCACCTTGGCGAAGCCGCTCAAACTGTCTGCGCAACTCCTCTCTGCGGGATTGAGGAACGAACTTCTCCAAAAAGACCACGGAGAACTACTACCTAGTAAGGGGTGCTACGCCAACAGGCCTACGCCTCTCGTAATTCTCCCACCATCTGAGTGCAGCCCTAGAAAAATGAAAGGTAGTGAATGAGACCCCACAAGTCTCCAAAATACCAGCAGTACGGAGTATCCTCTAACACCTGTCTAAAAAGTCCTGAGCATCCTCTCCCTCTGTGCCACTGAAAGGTGGTGGCTGGAGTCTCCCAAACATCTCTAGCCTACGCTGATCATCCTCAGGCATAGCAGGAACTACATAATCTTGAGAAACTGTAACCGACTGGGCTGGTGGTGCCTCCGGTGTCTGAAGTTCCTGAATAACCTGCTCGGGTGTGCGAGAGATGGGAGTCTAAGTGTCTCCCCTGACCTGAGAAGTGGCTAAGGCCGTCGAAATAGAGACCGCCTGAGCAAGGCCAGTACACTCCGTCAGAATCTGAGCTAGGGCCTCCTGAAGACGTGGAATCACAATAAGCACAGGTGGTGCCTGAGCTGGTGCATCGACAACTAGAACCTGGTCCTGATCTGGGACAACCGGTAGATCTGCAGGTACTGCCCCAGCTGTTGTACGGGCTGCACCTCTGCCCCTACCACGGCCTCTACCGCGGCCTCGGTCTTTCGCGGCCCTAGCTGGTGGTACTGGTGGCTGGCCCTCCTAACCGGTAGCACGAGTCCTCACCATCTGTGAGAGAATGAAACAACAGATGTTTAGTTACTAGAATCAACAAATTCGCACGACAAGAATTCAAGAATGTGAAGTTTCCTAAAGGTTCTGCAGCTTCCTGAAGATAAGTATAGACGTCTCCATACCGATCCGCAAGACTCTACTAAACCCACTCATGACTCGTGACACCTATGTAACCTAGGCTCTGATACCAATCTGTCACGACCCACACTAACCTCTGTCGTGATGGCACCTATCGTGGAACTAGGCAATCCGATTCATTTCCATAACAAATCGATATTTTCATTTCAAAGATAATTTCAATGTTATTTAACATAAAACATCCATTTAAAAAGTTCAAATCAAAGAAAAACAGAAGTGCGGAAAAAGAAAAAGCCCGACATCAGGGTGTCACTAGTCATGAGCATCTACTACAATCTGTCTAACAATATCAAAGCTAACTCAGCCTGGAAAATAGCTAAATACAACTAAAGAAAGATAAGAGGGAGAAGAGCAGGGGCTGTGATCGCCAAACAACTACCTTGCTATCTCCAAGAAAAATCTGTAACCAGAACACTCAATAACCGCTACCGTGTCCAGCTACACCTGAATCTGCGCACAAGGTGCAGGGAGTAACGTGAGTACGCCAACTCAGTAAGTAACAACAATAAATAAAGACGAGCAATAAAGCATATAATGTTCATATCAGGAAATCTCAGTAAAATACCACATGCTTTTAAAATCAGGATTTGAATCAAACATTTCGTTTAAACCCAGTTCCAGTAAAAATCATTTAAAGATATTTTTCAACAGTTTTCAAACAAAGGAAAATACAAAGGTGAGAAAAATGATGAAATCATAAACAGCCCCTCGGGCAAACCTCACTATCACTCTTGCCACTCGGGCATACCTCACAATCACTCTTGCCACTCGGGCATACCTCACAATCACTCATGCCTCCCAGTCACACAGCACTCGGCACTCGCCCTCTGTAGGTACCTGTGCTCACTAAAGGAGTGTATAGACTCCAGAGGGGCTCCTTCCGCCCAAGCGCTATATTCTGCACGGATAACTCACGTGATGCACGAACAACTCACGTGCTATAATAATAAAGTAGGCTGCAGGCGGGCAGCCCCGATCCACGCTCATCCTCACAAATCAGGCCCTCGGCCTCACTCAGTCATAAACCTCTCAAGCCCCTCGGGCATTTCAGTAAAACATGGCATTCGGCCCAAAACATTTATATGCATTAAAATAGAGTAATAAAACTGAGTTACGCGGTAAACAAGTATAAACATGACTGAGTATAGATTTTCAGTCCAAAATAATGAGGGGGTGGTAGGTAAAAGCCCCTAAGGGTGCAACAGCATTGGCGCAAGGCCCAAACATGGCATTCAGCCCAATTTACAAAAACTCTTTCTAAAACTTATAAGTATCATGTAGTTTCAACAAATTATGCAACTTTACAGTTGCTACGGGACGGACCAAGTCACAATCCCCAACAGTGCATGCCCACACACCCGTCAACTAGCATGTGCGTCACTAAAAATAGTAGAAGGATACAAAATCCTGGGTTTCGTACCCTCAGGACTAGATTTACAATCGTTACTTACCTCAAACCGGTCAAATCTCTAACCCACAATGCTCTTGCCTCTGGACTCGGCCTCCAAATGCTCTGAATCTATTCACAATCAGTACAATACCATCAATACGCGCTAATAGAATGAATTCTACAAGAAAAACTACAAAATTAGACAAAAACCCGAAATTGGTTCAAACCCGCCCCCGGGCCCACGTCTTGAAATCCGACAAAATTCACAAAATACGACATCGTTTGGTCCTTCAAATCCGTAATTTACTCTCCAAATATTCCAAGCCCTAACTCCTCATTTTCACTAATTACCATGAATGAAACAACGGGAAATCACCATATAAACAAGTATTAAGGCTCAAGTAACTTACCTAAATGAAACCCCCTTGATTCCCTTTTCAAATTTCTCCCAAAAGATCCAAAAACTGAATAGAAATGGTGGAAATGAACCAAATTCGCGAAGGGTTCTATTTATGGTTTCTGCCCAGGTTTACTGCACATGCGGCCATTTTCTCGCACCTGCGGTAAAAGAAGCTGCACATGCGCAACACACTTAATAACCCAGCTTCCGCACCTGTGGACACCTTCCTTGCACCTGCGGACTCGCGTCTGCGGTCCCTGATGTGCATCTGCAAAACCAGCCCAAACTTCTCTTCTTCGCATATGCGCTCAAGGCCTCACACCTGCGGGCTCGCAGATGCGGCCAATTCTTCGCACCTACGTTCCCAGTCTTGGCCCAGCGTCGCCCACACCTGTGCACTCCCCACGTGCACCAGCGGCCTCGCACCTGCAACCCTTTCTTCCGCAGGTGCGGAAATAGCAGAAGCAGGAGCTCCAGCTGCAAAGTCCAACTTCGACAAATCCATTAACCACCCGGAATCACCCCTAGGCCCTCGGGACCTCAACCAAAAATACCAACAAGTCATATATCAAAACAACATCCAAACACCAAATTACCCTCAGATTCAAGCCTAAGAACTTCTAAATTTCTGAATTCGGCAACCGATGCCAAAACCAACCAAACCACGTCCGAATGACCTCAAATTTTGAACACACGTCACAAATGACACTATTAACCTACTCCAACTTCTCAAATTTTATTCCGATCGCGATATCAAATTTTCCACTGCCGACCGAAATTGCCAAATTTCCAACTTTTGCCAATTCAAGCCTAATTCTACCACGGATCTCCAAATCATAATCCGGACACACTCCCTAGTCCAAAATCACCTAACGGAGCTAACAGAACCATTAGAATTCGAATACGAAATCGTTTACACATAGGTCAACATCTAGTTGACTTTTCCAACTTAAGTTTCTACTTTAAGAGACTAAGTGTCTCAATTCACTCTGAAACCACTCTGGTCCCGAACCAACTAACCCGATATAACATACTATAGCTGAATAACACAAAAAGAAGTTGCAATAGGAAAAATGGGGCTATAACTCTCGAAACGACCGGCGGGGTCGTTGCATCCTCCCCCTCTTAAACATCCGTTCGTACTCGAACGGGTATAGAAACATACCTGGAATCTCGAATAGGCGTGGATATCTGATCCGCATCTCCCACTCGGTCTACCAGGTGGCCTCCTCCACAGCCTGACCTCTCCATTGCACCTTCACTGAAGTTATATCCTTTGACCACAACCTTCGAACCTGCCGATCCAAAATAGCTACCGGCTCCACATCATAAGTCATATCACCCTCCAACCGAACCGTGATGAAATCCAAAACATGGGACGGATATCCAATATACTTCCGGAGCATGGAAACATGAAACACGGAATGCACACTCGACAAGCTGGGTGGCAAGGCAAGCTTATAAGCCAACTCCCCAATCCTTTGAAGCACCTCAAAAGGCCCAATAAACCGGGGGCTCAACTTGCCCCTCTTCCCAAATCTCATAACACCCTTCATGGGTGATACCTTCAGCAACACCTTCTCCCCAACCATAAAAGACACATCACAGACCTTCCTATCTGCGTAGCTCTTCTGCCTATCTGCGTAGCTCCTCCAATATCTAAATAGTGCGCTCGGACTGCCCGTCTGTCTGAGGGTGAAACGTTGTGCTCAACTCAACCTGAGTACCCAACTCTCGCTGCACGACCCTTCAAAACTGTGATGTGAACTAAGTGCCCCTATCTGAAATGATGGAAACTGGGACACCATGCAGGCGAACGATCTCTCTGATGTAAATCTCAGCCAACCGCCCTGAAGAGTAAGTAGTACCAGCTGGAATGAAGTGCGCGGACTTGGTCAGCCAATCCACAATAACCCAAATAGCGTCGAACTTCCTCAAAGTCCGTGGGAGCCCAACTACAAAGTCCATAGTGATCCGATCCCACTTCCACTCTGGGATCTCCAAGAACAACTCTTGTGCTGCACGGACAACTCACATGCTATAATAATAAAGTATACTACAGGCGGGCAACCCTGATCCACACTCATTCTCACAAATCAGGCCCTCGGCCTCACTCAGTCATAAACCTCTCAAGCCACTCGGGCATTTCAGTAAAATAGGGCATTCGGCCCAAAACATTTATATGCATCAAAATAGAGTCATAGAACTGAGTTATGCGGTAAACAAGTTTAAACATGACTGAGTATAGATTTTCAATCGAAAATAATGAGAGGATGGTAAGAAACAACCCTTAAGGGTCCAAACAACATTGGCGCAAGGCCCAATCATGGCATTCAGCCCAATTTACAGAAATTCTTTCTAAAACATATAAGTATCAAATGGTTTCAACAAAGTATGCAACTTTACAGTTGCTACAGGACGGACCAAGTCAGAAATCCCCAACAGTACATGCCCACACGCCCGTCACCTAGCATGTGCGTCACTAAAAATAGTAGAATGATACAAAATCCGGGGTTTCGTACGCTCAGGACTAGATTTACAATCGTTACTTACCTCAAACCGGTCAAATCTCTAACCCGCAATGCTCTTGCCTCTGGACTCGGCCTCCAAATGCTCCGAATCTATTCACAATCTGTACAATACCATCATTACACGCTAATGGAATGAATTGCACATGAAACACTACAAAATTAGACCAAAACCCGAAATTGGCTCAAACCCGGCCCTCGGGACCTTGTCTCTAAATCTGACAAAATTCAAAAAAATAGAAAGCTCATTCACTCACGAGTCTAACCATACCAAATTCATCAAAATCCGACATCGTTAGGTCCTTCAAATCCTTAATTTACTCTCCAACTATTCCAAGCCCTAACCCCTCGTTTTCACTAATTACCATGATTAAAATAACGGAAAATCACCATATATGCAAGTATTAGGGCTCAAGTAACTTACCTCAACGAAACCCCCTTGATTCATTCTTCAAATCTCTCCCAAACGCTCCAAAACACCGAATAGAAATGGTGGAAATGAACCAAATTCGCGAAGGGTTCTATTTATGGTTTCTGCCCAGGTTTTTCGCACTTGCAGCCATTTTCTCGCACCCGCGCGACCGCACCTGCGGTCCAAGAATCTGCACCTGCACAACTCACTTAATCATCCAGCTTCCGCACCTGCGGACACCTTCCTCACATCTGCGGTCCCTGGTGCGCATCTGCGAAACCAGCCCAAACTCTTCATCTCCGCATTTGTTCTCAAGGCCTCGCACTTGCGGGCTCGTAGATGCGGCCAATTCTTTGCACCTACATTCCCAGACTTGGCCCAGCGTCGCCCGCACCTGCGCACTCCTCACGTGCACCAGTGGCCTCGCACCTGCAACCCTTTCTTCCGCATGTGCGGAAATAGCAGAAGCAGCAGCTCCAGCTGCAAAGTCCAAATTCGACAAATCCGTTAACCACCCGGAATCACCCCGAGGCCCTCGGGACCTCAACCAAAAATACCAACAAGTCATATATCAACATAAAAACTTAGTCGAACCTTCGAATCACTCAAAACAACATCCAAACACAAAATTACCCTCGGATTAAAGCCTAAGAACTTCTAAATTTCCAAATTCGGCAACCGATGCCGAAACCAACCAAACCACGTCCGAATGATCTCAAATTTTGCACACACGTCACAAATGACACTACGAACCTACTTCAACTTCCGTAATTTCATTCCAACCCCAATATCAAATTTTCCACTGCCGACCAAAATCACCAAATTTCCAAATTTCGCCAATTCAAGCCTAATTCTACCACGGACCTCCAAATCACATTCCGGATGCACTCCCATGTCCAAAATCACCTAACGGAGCTAACAGAACCATCAGAATTTGAATCCAAGATCGTTTACATATAGGTCAACATCCGGTAGACTTTTTCAACTTAAGTTTCTACTTTAAGAGACTAAGTGTCTCAATTCACTCTGAAACCACTCCGGTCCCGAACCAACTAACCCGATATAACATACTATAGTTGAATAACACAAAAAGAAGTAAATGGGAAAAATGGGGTTATAACTCTCGAAACGACCTGTCGGGTCATTATACAGCCATAGCACAGGCTAATCTATCTTCAATAGTCGCCCCGACAGATTAGTCTTTCCTGGGAGCGATTCCTACCATTATCTGTAAGTCTTGTTTTGACCGCAGGAAAGTGAAGTCATTCCCATCCCAAGTGGTGCCTGATTTGGCCTCGACGGTCGGGAAGAGATTCACACACACACACACACACACACATACACACACACACACATATATATATATATATATATATATATATATATATATATGTAAACTTATTATATTCATGGTCTAGGAAAGAATAAATGATCAAAATGGTCCTTAATGTATAAGGGTTGGACTATTTTGATCCTTGATATATACCGGTTAATAGAAATAGTGTTCTATGTACACTTTTTATCCCTGGCCCTCCTTTTAATCTCTAGCTACAAAACGTGGACACTTTTATCAGCCCTGCAATCAAGTTCTCTCTCCTTTTTATTTTTTACCGAGTGAAAGGGTATTAATAAATACTCCATTAACTACTCTGGTGAAGTTCTTTATATATAGTATATGGTTCTGGGTTACTGAACCCCACGAAGTTTCGTATAAAAGTTTTCATAGCATAAGTGGGAGGGATTCATGATACATACTTCGCCCAGAAACATTCAAAATCAAATTAGTGCTCCATAGGTTAAAATAGCTTGGTTTATAGAATCGCTACATAACATTTTGATTAAATCGTGCAGAAATATTGTAGTGAAATCAAGCTAGAAAAGCTCTTTTTTTTCAATACCTTTTTCTTATCTTTTCCACCTACTAATAATTCAAGTAAGTAAACAAACTTTTGATCAAATTGCTAACAAAAGTTTTTAATTGATGAGTTAGAGAAATTGCACCTATTAAAGCAACTAAAAGGATTATTGAAATTAGTTCAAATGAAAGAAACAAAAATATGTTGATAAATGTGTATACGGTCAAAACTGGTTTCGACCTTCGTATGATTAGTCAAGATTGGAACATAATGGACCGAAGGTCATATTCATAATATCGAGATGGGATCTGAATCCATGTTACGAAGCTCGAAGTTCTAGGACCGATCAAGTACCAAGCTCGAAGTCAATACTGAGCTCGAGTCCAAATCGAACTATGAGGTGAAGCGGTGTCATCGAGCTCAAGAGCCAGAGACGGACCAATATCAAGCCCGATTCGATACCGAGCCCCGAGTAAATATCGAGCCCAAGTTAATATTGAGCTCTAAATCTAGAAATCAACCAATACCAAATTTGACCAAGATCGAGCCAAGAGACAAGAACCGTTACAGCCGCACTAAGGGAGAGAATCTCGGCGGGAATTAGGGAAAAACTAATCTATCATGGGATCCCCACTATGTATTTTTAATTATATCTAAAGTAGAATTCCTCTACTATAAGAGGGATAACTACTATTTCTGTAGAAGATGGAACATTGGAGGCATTCTTACACTCTCATATTATTCACCGAGAAAACAAATTGATATTGATTTGATATAGAGATTATCCTTTTTTGGGCTTAGCACATTGATTCATCTTGCTTGTTCATAAAACGTTTCCACTCAGTTTGGTTTGTCTTTCATTCTTTATACAGTCAATACTCAACATATTTCTACTTATTTTCCAATTTGTGCCAAGTTATACCACCTACCCTTAGAACTACGTATATATTCAACTCTATCCAGTTTTCGGGTAAACAGTTTGGCGCCCACCGTGGGGCTAAGAATAACAGTGGTTGTTTGGTACGAATCTATACAAAACACACCATTTTACACTTGCTCTTGGAAGTATCTTTAATGCCAGGTTGAAATCGACGAATGCTCAATTAATGGCCCTACATATCGACAACGAAGCTGGCCTTCAAGATGAGAACAACAACTTAACCCCCGGGGGTGGAAGGCCACTCATCGATCTCGTTGGAGCTCGGGTCGAAGCGCCAATAGATGTCAATTAACGTGCGGACATGGAGGCAAATCAATGTTCCGACCCTGAAAAAAACATTCATGGTGGAACTCGGTCTATAGCTCGAAATATCCCAAACGCTGAGGAAAACGGAATCAGTTTGCATATGATCTTCAAGATGCTGCAAGCTCAACAAGCAGCAATAGCCTAGTTGTAGAGCCAAACCCAGGAAGTCACCCACAAAACGGGGCCAGCTATAGTAAAGTCAAATGAGAAAGAATCGGGGACTAATCCAGAAATTGTTAAGATGCTCGAAGAACTGACAAAACGAATAGAGTCAGGAGAAAGGAGGATCGAGGCAAACGACAAAAAAGTGGAAACATATAACTCCAGGGTTGATCAGATCACGGGGGCACCACCGATATTGAAGGGCTTAGAATCCAAAAAATTCATACAAAAGACTTTCCCCCCCGAGCGCGACTCCTAAACCGATCCCAAATAAGTTTTGCATGCCCGAGATTCCTAAATATAATGGAACGATCGACCCCAGCGAATATGTCACCTCTTACACATGTGCCATCAAAGGGAATGATCTAGAGGACAATGAGATCGAATCTGTATTATTGAAAAAAATCGGTGAAACCTTGTCAAAGGGAGCAATGATATGGTATCATAATTTATCGACTAACTTTATTGATTCTTTTACTATGCTTGCAGATTCTTTCGTAAAAGCACACGCCAGAGCCGTAAAGGTTGATACAAGGAAGTCAGACCTTTTTAAGATAAGACAGAAGGACAACAAGATGCTGAGAGAGTTCGTATCTCGTTTCCAAATGGAACGAATGGATTTACCACCGGTCACTGATGATTGGGCTGTACAAGCTATCACTCAAGGACTGAACGAGCGGAGCTCGATGGCTTTACGATAGTTGAAACAGACCTTGATCGAGTACCCGGCTATTACTTGGGTCGATGTACATAATCGATATTAATCGAAGATCAGAGTTGAAGATGACCGATTGGGATCTAGGTCTGTTATTAAAAGGGACATCGATCGAGAATCGAGGTCAAACAAGGATCGATATCGGTAGTATAATGGAGATCATAGGGGTAGAGAACCTCCACGCAACCCCGTACAAGGCAAAAGGAGAAATGATCGAGGCCAAGGGTCTCGGGGGCTGATGAACATAAATGGGTTCGACAAGCATACCGGACCTAAGGAAGCACCACGGTTATCAGAGCATAACTTCAACATCGATACATCCGCCATCGTGTCGGCTATCGTACACATCAAAGATACTAAATGGTCTCGACCTCTGCAGACCGATCCTTCCTAGAGGAATCCCAATCAAATGTATGAATATCATGGCACTCATGGCCACAGAATGGAAGATTGCAGGCAACTGAGAGAAGAGGTGGCCCGATTATTCAATAAAGGGCACCTTCGAGAATTATTAAGTGACAGGGCCAAAAACCATTTCAAAAACAGGAATTCCAGTAGGCAAAATGAACAGGAAGAGCCACAACACATCATCCACAGGATTATCGGTGGGATCGATATCCCTCAGAGACCTCAGGGGTCGGTGCCGAAATGCACTAAGATGTCGGTTACAAGAGAGAAGCGACCTCAAACTCATGGTTACGCACCCATAGGAACCTTGTCCTTTAATGATGAAGATACAGAAGGAGTCATACAACCTCACAACGATGTGCTGGTAATATCTGTATTTATGAATAAAACTCAAGTTAAACATGTGTTAATTGATCCAGGTAGCTCGACTAATATTATTAGATCGAAGATCGTAGAGCAACTCGGTCTACAGGACCAGGTCGTGCCCGCAACCTTGGTTCTAAACGGATTCAATATGGCATGTAAAACTACTAAGGGCGAAATAATCCTACCAGTTAACGTGGCTGGGGACCATCCAAGAAACAAAGTTACATGTGATCGAAGGTGATATGAGATACAACACCCTGTTCGGAAGACCGTGGATCCACAATATGAGGACTGTACCTTCGACCCTCCACCAGGTTTTGAAGTTCCCAACATCGGAAGGAGTCAAAACGATCTACGGGGAGCAATCGGCCACAAAAGAAATGTTTGCGATGAAGTGATTCCTATATCATCATTATCATCAGCAAAAGGATCGGATTCGAAGGGGAAATGGAATACCAAATAGCAATCACAAACGTCAGCTTCGACCCAATTAGAGAATCAGAATACTAACGAAGATGATGAATATGGGGTCCCTTGATCCTTTGTGGTTCCCGATGATTCCGACGCTACCCAATCAACGGTCGAAGAACTGGAGCAAGTCATACTAATCGAATATCTTCCCGAACGAAAGGTATACCTGGGTATAGGGTTAGATCCCGAGCTCAGGAAAAAGCTTATTCAATTTCTTATAGCTAACATAGACTATTTCTCTTGGTCCCATCTTGACATGATAGGGAATCACCACTCATAAGCTAAGCTTGGACCCAAAGTGCCACCCAGTAAAACAAAAAAGAAGGCCCCAGTTCGAGGTCAAACATGCCTTCATCAAAGACGAGGTAACCAAACTTCTTAAAATAGGGTCCATCCGGGAATTAAGATATCCCGAATGGCTAGCAAATGTGGTGGTAATCCCTAAAAAGGGGAACAAACTTAGAATGTGTATAGATTATAAAGATCTGAATAAAGCATGCCCTAAGGATTCTTTTCCTTTTCCTAATATCGATCGTATGATCGATGCCGTGGCCGGCCATAAGACTCTTAGTTTTCTCGATGCCTATTCTGGATATAACCAAATACAGATGAACCCGGAGGATCAAGAAATGACCTCGTTTATCACTAAGTACAAGACTAATTATTAAAATGTAATGCCATTCGGTCTAAAAAATGTTGCTGCAACTTATCAACGCCTAGTAAACCAAATGTTCGAAAAGCAAATAGGAAAATCAATGGAGGTTTATATTGATGACATGTTAGTTAAATCCCTGCGAGCAGAGGACCACTTAAAGCATTTGTAAGAAACCTTCGACATACTAAAGGAATACAATATGAAGCTCAATCCCGAATTGATGACATGCATTCGGGGTTGGCTCGGGCAAGTTTCTCGGTTTTATAGTGTCCAATTGAGGAATCGAGATTAACCCCGATAAAATCAAACCAATCGAGGACATCACAGTGATAGATAATGTAAAGGTAGTACAAAGGCCAACGGGACGGATAGCCTCCCTGGGACGATTCATTTCGAGATCCTCGGATAGGAGTCACCGATTTTTCTCTCTGCTTAAAAAGAAAAGCATTTTTTCATGGACTTCGGAATGTCAGCAGGATTTGGAAGAGCTAAAACGGTATTATCGATCCCTCTGTTGCTTCATACCCCAAAGGCAGACGAATAACATTATCTGTATCTAGCTGTCTCGGAGATAGCGGTAAGTGGAGTCCTAATTCGATAAGAACGAGGTACACAATTCCCTATTTATTATGTTAGTTGAACTTTAGGTGAGGCCGAAACTGGATATCCACACTTAGAAAAATTAGCGCTTTCTTTAATAAGTGCCTCTAGGAAACTAAAACCATATTTCCAATGCCATCCGTTACATGTTGTAACAAGTTATCCTCTATGAAATATTTTACACAAACCTGAGCTTTCAGCCCGATTGGCCAAATGGGCCGTAGAGATCGGTTGGTACGACATCGAGTATCGACCTCGAATCACTATCAAATCTCAAATTTTAGCGGACTTTATGGCTGACTTTACGCCGGCCTTCGTACCCGATATTGAAAAAGAATTACTGATAAAATCGGGTACCTCTTCGGGAGTCTGGACCCTCTTTACGGACGATGCCTCAAATACAAAGGGGTCCGGACTGGGCATCGTACTGAAATCGCCCACAAGTAATGTAGTTATACAGTCTATTAAAACTACAAAATTGACTAACAATAAGGCCGAGTATGAGGTCGTGATTGTTGGTCTCGAATTAGCCAGAAGTTTGGGGGTCGAGGTCATGGAGGCTAAATGTGATTCCCTCCTCATGGTAAATCAAGTCAATGGGACTTTTGATGTTCGAAAAGATCGAATGTAGAGGTACTTGGATAAATTACAAGTGACTCTACATCGATTCAAAGAATGGACTTTGCAACATATACTTTGAGAGCAGAACAGTGGGGCTGACGCTCTTGCGAACTTAGGTTCATCGGTCGAGGATGACGAACTCAACTCGGGGACTATCGTGTAACTCATGAAATTGGTAATCGAAGAAGGTCATACCAAGATAAACTCCACAATTCTAACATGGGATTGGAGAAACAAATATATAGAGTACTTCAAGAATGGGAAACTTCCATCGGATCCAAAGGAATACAGAGCTCTATGCACAAAAGTTGCACGGTTCACTTTATCCAATGATGGAACGCTGTTTAGAAGGACGTTCGACGGTCCACTGGCAATATGTTTAGGGCCGGGAGATACTGACTACATCCTACGTGAGATTCACGAGGGCACTTGTGGGAATCATGCCGGTGCTGATTCATTGGTCCACAAAATAATCAGAGCAGGATAATATTGGATCGATATGGACAAAGATGCAAGGGAGTTCGTTCGAAAATACGACAAATGTCAAAGACATGTGCCCATGATTCATCAACCCGGGGAACTTCTCCACTCGGTCCTATCTACTTGGCCTTTCATGAAATGGGGAATGGACATCGTCGTCCCCCTCTCATCGGCCCCAGGTAAGGCTTAGTTTATTTTGTTTTTGACAGATTATTTCTCTAAATGGGTTGAAGCACAGGCTTTCGAGAAAGTCAGATAAAAGGAGGTGATAGACTTCATTTGGGACCACATCATATGTCTGTTCGGGATGCCATCCAAGATTGTATGTGATAATGGAAAGCAATTCATCGGAAGCAAAGTAACTAAATTTCTTGAAGACCACAAAATCAAAAGGATCCTATCAACACCTTATCATCCCAGCGGGAACGGACAGGCTGAATCGACTAACAAAACCATCATCCAAAATCTTAAGAAAAGATTAACCAACGCTAAAGGAAAATGGAGAGAAATACTACCCAAAGTTCTATGGGCATACCGCACAACATCGAAATCGAGTACCGGAGCGATACCATTCTCGTTGGTTTATGGCGTCGAAGCTCTTATCCTGGTTGAGGTCGGAGAACCTAGCATCATGTTTCGATATGAAACAAATGAGTCAAACAATGAGACGATGAACACGAGCCTAGAATTATTGGACGAAAAAAGAGAAGCGGCTCTCGTCCGATTAGCCTCCCAAAAACAACGGATCGAAAGGTATTATAATCGAAGAGCCAATCTTCGATATTTTATAATCGGGGACTTAGTGCTAAGGAAAGTCACCCTCAACACCCGAAATTCAAATGAAGGAAAACTGGGTCTGAATTGGGAAGGGCGGTATCAGGTTCTCAAAATCGTCGGAAAAGGATCCTGCAAGCTCGGTGTAATAAACGGCAAACACCTACCAAGCAATTGGAATATGTCACACCTAAAACGATACCACTGTTAAGGTAGGACCCTCCTGTGTTCATTTATATTTCGAAATTAACCCTTGTAGGTGTTCGATCAGAAACAAGGATGGATTATTCAACTCGAAGCCTTAGGCCTGAAAGCACGCGTTGCACTCTTTTTCCCTTAGACCGGTTTTGTCCCAAATGGATTTTTCGGCAAGATTTTTAATGAGGCAACCATTGATCGTGCTAACTTAGAACAATTCAACAGTATCCGAGGCCTCTTTACAATCAACCTCAAATACTGGGAGGCATTACCCTCGAATATATCAAGTTTGATGCAAGAAAATTACTTCATGACAACAGGGTTTCGATAGGAAAATTTGTAAGAGCTAAATGGTCAAAATGAACCATGCTCATGTAGTTTGCTCGATCCCTGGTACAGAACATAAACACATGTATAATGAAATAAAGAGAATTTTCTTTTTTACCGATATCTTATATCTTAGAATCCATCCTCTATTTCGCGATCTATTATTCATAAACCGGGGACTGCCAACCAAAAAATCGACGAGATCAAACCCCACATAAGCCAACGGGCTACATTACTTCGAGTTCGAGCAATCACTCACTCGACTATTAATCCTACGGGCTACATCACTTCGAGTTCGAGCAAATACTCACTCGACTATTAAGCCTAAGGGCTACTCTTATTTCGAGTTCTAGCAAACACTCACTCGACTATCAAGCCTACGGGCTACATCACTTCGTGTTCGAGCAAACACTCACTCGAATATTAAGCCTAAGGGCTACTATTACTTCAAGTTCGAGCAATTACTCACTCGACCATTAAGCTTAAGGGCTACTTTTACTTCGAGCTCGAGCAAGCACTCACTCGACTATAAAGCCTACTGGCTACATTACTTCGAGCTCGAGAAATCACTCACTTGACTATTAAGCCTAAGGGCTACTCTTACTTTGCGTTCGAGTAAACACTCACTCGACTATTAAGCCTACGGTCTACATCACTTCGAGTTCGAGCAAACACTCACTCGACTATTAAGCCTAAGGGCTACTATTACTTCAAGTTCGAGCAATCAATCACTCGACCATTAAGCCTAAAGGTTACTCTTACTTTGAGTTCGAGCAAGCACTCACTCGACTATAAAGCCTACGGGCTACATTACTTTGAGTTCGAGCAATCACTCACTCGACTATTAAGCCTACGGGATACATTACTTCGAGTTCGAGCAATCACTCACTCGATTATTAAGCCTACGGGCTACATCACTTCGAGTTCGAGCAAACACTCACTCGACTATTAAGCCTAAGGGCTACTCTTACTTCGAGTTCGAGCAAGCACTCACTCGACCATAAAGCCTACGGGATACATTACTTCGAGTTCGAGCAATCACTCACTCGACTATTAAGCCTAAGGGCTACTATTACTTCGAGTTCGAGCAATCACTCACTCGACCATTAAGCCTAAGGGCTACTCTTACTTCGAGTTCGAGCAAGTACTCACTTGACCATAAAGCCTACGGGCTACATTACTTCGAGTTCGAGCAATCACTCACTCGACTATTAAGACTATGGGCTACATTACTTCGAGTTCGAGCAATCACTCACTCACTCGACTATTAAGCGTACGGGCTACATCACTTCGAGTTCGAGCAAACACTCACTCGACTATTAAGCCTAAGGGCTACTCTTACTTCGAGTTCGAGCAAGCACTCACTCTACCATAAAGCCTACGGGCTATATTACTTCGAGTCCAAGAAACCAAATACACTCGACTATTAAGCCTAAGTTCTACTTTTTATTTCAAGTTCGAACAAACGATCGATCGATTATAAAGGCTAGAAGGTCCGACTTCGATCAAATTGCCTAAGGCCTCAAACTTATGAAAACTTTCATAAGTCATGAATGAAACAAAATCTTCACAAGGCAGAGAATAAAACAGAGACAAGTCGGGAAAGGAAAAGATCTTTATATATATATAAGAATATTTACAACGTCCGATCAGGACCCTACACCTTTTTATCAAAATGGAAAAAACCTAAGTTTCCTGGTTATCTCTTGGGGCAGTATCTTCTCCATCGGGCTCCTCTCCTCTCTCAGACCCACTCCCATTCCCATCATCATAATCATAATCATCATCATCAGAAGCCAAGCCTCTAGCATCGATTTAAGCACTTTAGACTTTTTATCTCTTCGGTAAGATCAAAACCTCAAGCATGGATCTCCTCGAGGGTTTCCCGCCAAGATTGGCATTTGGCGAGTTCAGCGACCCAATATGCTCGAGTTTGAGCAGTCTCGGCTACCTTTTTCACTTGTATTTGACCGGCTTCAACATCGGACCAATAGACGGCCACGAATGCATCCACCTTGGCCTTTGCTATTTCGGCTTCAGATTTGGCCTTGGCAAGTTCGGAAGCCAACCGAGCCTCGAGCTCCTCTATTTTTCTTGCTTGAACTGAGCTCTTCTCCTTCATGTATTGAAGTTGACTTTCGGCCGATGATAATTGGGCTTGAGCAGTATCTTTTTCTGTAGCGAGGCCATCCATGCCTTCTTTCCACCCCATGGTCTCCTCCCTTATCATATCGACCTCCTCACGAAGCAGCCCGATCACCTCAAGCTTCTGCTGCAATTGTGAGATCAAAATTTTAGTCACCATTCCCGATTCGAGCCCATGAGTTTTTAAGATTATCATTACCTGCTCGATCACGTCGGTCTGATGTTGGTATGCCTTAGCCAACTCGGCTCGGGGATCTTTGATCTCTTCCCCTTTCTTCCCATTAAGAAGTTTGATAACATTTCTCTCTTCCGAAAGCCCTCGGAAGTCGGCCTCACGTCGACTCACTTCCTTAGAGAATTGGAAAACTCTTCTTGATGAAGAGCTAAATCCTATAAGAAAAGGAGTAAAAGTTAGGCAGAAAATGAAAAAATATGACACCAACAAATGGAATTGAGACTTACCTGATTCAGGGTTCGTTGAACCTCGAAGAAAAGACCCGACGCATCACTCGGGCCAGCAACATCCTCAATACCGTTAAACAAATCGCAAAAGGGGTCCTCTCTCTCATGGGCCCCATCTGCCTTTAGGGTCCCCAAAGCTTGGGCTTCCCGAATTGCCCCTTCGGAAAAAGTAGGGAGAGTAGGCGAGTCTCCGATTTCTATTGCCCCAAGCGAGTCACTTGGGGCGTTCTCCTCAGTTCGAAGAGCTTCAGGGCCGTCCCTTTCAGATATACCCACTGTTTGTTGACTTCGGTGGGGAGCATCCTCGATCTCCAATGACTTGGGGACTTTGCCCGAGTCCTTCGCCGACATCCCCTCAGTTCGAGATGGAGCCTCATCAAATGCGATCGACCCCGCTGCCTTTGGGGAATTGATGGTTTTCTTCATTCGGGCCACTAGTATGGACCCGTTGTTTTCTTCTTCCTCTTCATCTCCATCCCTTAGACATCGAACTGATTCTTCGGTCAAAGGGGTGGTATTCTTCCTCGGCTTACGAGCCGTCTTTGCCTTAAGTGTTCGATCATCGGAGGTAGAGGCCCTTTTTCATTTGTTGTCCTTCACCGGTTTTGGAACGAGGGCCAAAGTATTTTCCTCGCCAAATGGGGGCCTCATAACCGCATCTTTGCCCAAGCCTACACAAATAAAAATTGGTTAAGTATAAGAAAAACATTTTGTTCGAATAATCAAAGACATGGGAAAGAGGCTTACCATGATTTTTGGCCTCCCATCGGCCGTTTTGATAAGTCGCGCCACGAGCGCTCAGCATATGTGGAGGTCGAAGCCAGGTCCCGCACCTAACTCTTAAGGTTAGGAATAGCACCTGGCATCCAAGCGACCGCTACATCATGGAAAAGGATATCAGTGAGAAAGAAACAAATGAGCAAAACAATAGGAGCTAACAGTAGAAATTATACTTACGCTTCATGTTCCAATCCTCGGGAAACGGTATCTTCTCGGCCGGGATTAAGTCAGAACTCTTTACTCAAATAAACCTACGCATCCAGCCTCGATCATTGTCCTCGTCTATGCTCGAGAACAACATTTTGGTAGCCCGATGCTGGATTTTTATTAACCCACCTCGATAGAGGCGGAGCTGTACAATCTAATGAGGTGATCGAGGGTGAAAGACATCCCCTTGAATTTTCTCACAAAGAAGCGGATTAGAATAATGATCGGCCAAAAAGAAGGATGGATTTGTCCTAGAGTAACTCGGTACTGACGGAAAAAGTCGATGACAACAAGGTCGAGGGGGCCCAACGTGAATGGGTTAGTGTACACACTTAGAAACCCTTTCACATCCGTAGTAATATCCTCTTCAGGAGCCGGGATTACCACTTCTATGTCCTCCCAGTTGCAATCTTTCCCTAAATGTTTAAGATTGCCCTCGGTTATCGAGCACATATATCTCGATATTGGCTCGCATCGACCGGGGACCGGCAAAGCTTTGTCGATCTTAAAATCGTAGGTAAGAAAACACCCCCCGAGAACACACTCCTCAGGTCGTAGCTCCACCGGTATTTTGTCGCCGGCGGGCCGCGAAGAAGAAGCTTTTTCTTTCTGAGGAACAGTTTTTGACGCTTCCGTCATTAGGATATAAAGATTAAAGATAGAGGAAGATGACATGATTTGGTGTTCTAAAAGAGGAATTTTACAGTGAAAATCACTAGTTTACAGATGAAGAACTCAGAAGGTGCGAAAGGAAACTTAGAAGATTTGGAGATGTAAAAGTAAAAAGTTGTAAAAAGAGGGGTTATTTATAGGGTTGGCAATGACAGTTCAATGTCAATGATGGCCGACCATCGTCTGACACGCATTTAATTCCTTGGTAACTGAACCAACGGGACATCTATTACGTACGTCATGGTCGGGATCGATGCAAACGTCAATATATATCTAGTCATACCGTAGGAAAATCATGTCGTTTCTCGCCACATTCTTCCCGAGAAATGAGGGGACTATCTGTATACGGTCAAAACTGGATTCGACCTTCGTATGATTAGTCAAGATTGGAACATAATGGACCGAATGTCATCTTCAAAATATCGATATGGAATCTAAATCGAGGTTACCAAGCTCGAAGTTCTGGGACCGATCAAGTACCAAGCTCGAAGTCATTACCGAGCTCGAGTCCAAATCGAACTATGAGATGAACCGGTGTCATCGAGCTCAAGAGCCAGAGACCGACCAATATAAAGCCCAATTCGATACTGAGCCCCGAGTCAATATCGAGCACGAGTTAATATTGAGCTCTAAATCTGGAAATCAACCAATACCTAATCCAACCAAGATCGAGCCAAGAGACAAGAACCGTTACAGCTGCACTAAGGGAAAGAATCTCTGCGGGAATTAGGGAAAAGCTAATCTATCATGGGATCCCCACTATGTATTTTTAATTATATCTAAAGTAGGATTCCTCCACTATAAGAGAGATAACTACTATTTCTGTAGAAGATGGAACATTGAAGGCATTCTAACACTCTCATATTATTCACAGAGAAAACATACTGATATTGATATAGAGATTATCCTTTTTTGGGCTTAGCACATTGATTCATCTTGCTTGTTTATAAAATATTTTCCACTCAGTTTGGTTTGTATTTCATTCTTTATATAGTCAATACTCAACATATTTCTACTTATTTTCCAATTTGTGCCAAGTTATACCACGTACCCTTAGAACTACGTATAAATTCAACTCTATCTGTTTTTCGGGTAAACAAAATGAATTCCAATTTATTGATTAATACTTATAAAATCTTGCCCTATAATCTGGTTTGATCTTGTAGTCCAAATAATCCCATATATATATATATATATATATATATATATATATATATATATATGTAGAGAGTCTGTGGTTGAGGTTAGACGAGTGAATGATAGATTGATGATTATTAAGTTGATGGTTGGAAAGTGCACCCTAAACGTCGTTAGCGCCTATGCGCCGCATGCGTTCCTAGATGAGGAGGTTAAACGGCGCTTCTAGGAGGGGTTAGATGAGATTGTATCCCATGTTCCGCCTGCTGAGAAGCTATTCATAGGAGGGGATTTCAATGGGCATATTGGGTCCACCGTAGGTGGTTATGGCGAGGTGCATGGAGTCTTCAGTTTTGGGGAGAGGAACGGAGGAGGTACATCGCTGTTAGACTTTGCTCAGGATTTTGGGTTGGTGATTACAAACTCTAGCTTTTTGAATAGGGAGGAGCATTTGGTTACTTTTCAAAATATGGTGGCGAAGACTCAGATTGACTATATCCTCCTCAGGAGGTGTGACAGAGGGTTGTGCAAGGATTGCAAGGTGATTCCAAGTGAGATACTCGGGACGCAGCATAGGCTCTTAGTGATGGAAGTTGGTATTATGTTAAAGAGGAGAAGAAGGTCTGCTCAAGGAAGACCGAGAATTAGGTAGGAGCCTTAACTAAGGATAAAGCCCAAGAGTTGGAGGGGCGGTTGTCGGCTATGGGAGCATGGAGGAACAGTGGTGACGTGAGTACTATGTGGTCAGTGACAGCAGACTGTATTAGGGAGTCTGCGAGAGAGGTATTTGGGGTCTCGACGGGCATCTCTGGTGGGCACAAAGGAGACTGGTGGTGGAATAAAGTGGTCAAAGATAAAGTGGAAGCGAAGAAGGCGGCATACTTGAAGTTAGTGGGAAGTATAGGTGAGGAGGAGAGGCGAGCGTGCATGGACAAGTATAAGGTAGCTAGGAAAGAGGCTAAGCTGGCAGTCACGGAGGCTAAGGCTGCGGCTTATGGTCGTATGTACGAGGAATTGGGGAAAAAGGACGGGGAGAAGAAGTTATTCCGGCTAGCCAAGTTGAGAGAGAGGAAGGATCGGGATTTGGACCAAGTGATATGCTTCAAGGATGAAGATGGTAGAGTATTGATGGAAGATGCCCAGATTAAGAGGAGATGTGAGACTTACTTTCATAAACTTCTGAATGAAGAAGGGGATCAGGATATTGTGCTAGGCAAATTGGAGCATTCTGAGAGTCACCGTGACTTTGGGTACTGCAGGCGTATCGAGGTTGAGGAGGTCGTGTGAGCTATGCGTAAGATGAGTAGGGTCAGAGCGAATAGGCCAGACGAGATTCTAGTGGAATTTTGGAAGTGTGTGGGGAGAGCAGGTTTGGAGTGAATGACTAGGTTGTTTAATGTTATTTTTAAGGCGGAGAGGATGCTAGATGAGTGGAGGTGGAGTACGGTGGTTCCATTGTATAAGAACAAAGGTGATATCCAGAGTTGTAACAATTATAGGGGTATCAAATTACTGAGTCATACCATTAAAGTGTGGGAGAGGGTGGTTGAAGCGAGGGTGAGGATTATAGTGTCTGTATCTGACAACCAGTTCGGGTTCATGCCGGGACGTTTGACTACAGAAGCTATACACCTTGTTAGAAGGTTGGTGGAACTGTACAGAGAGAGGAATAAGGATGTGCACATGGTGTTTATTGACCTAGAAAAAGCGTATAACAAGGTTCCTAGAGAAGTTCTCTGGAGATGCCTGGAGGCAAAAGGTGTGTCGGTTCCCTACATTATGGCGATTAAGGACAAGTATGATGGGGCTAAGACTCGGGTTAGGATAGTAGGAGGCGACTCTGAGAATTTTCTAGTTGTAATAGGGTTACACCAAGGTTCTGTGCTCAGTCAGTTCTTATTCTCCCTGGTGATGGATGTGTTAACATACCATATTCAAGGGGAGGTACCATGGTGCATGCTATTCGCCAATGACATAGTTCTGATTGATGAGTCGCGAGCCGGGGTTAACGAAAGGCTGGAGGTTTGGAGACAGTTTATTGAGTCTAAGGGTTTCAAGCTGAGCAGGACAAAGACGGAATACCTGGAGTGTAAGTTCAGCGCTGAGCCAGGGGAAGTGGACGTGGATGTGAGGCTTGGATCACAGGTCATTCCCACTAGAGGCAGCTTCAAGTACCTTGATTCGGCTATCCAGGGGGGAGGGGAGATCGACGAGGATGTCACATACCATATTGGGTTAGGATGGATGAAGTGGAGGTTAGCATCTGGAGTCCTGTGTGACAAGAGAGTGCCACCGATACTCAAAGGTAGGTTCTATGAAGCGGTGGTTAGACCGGCCATGATGTATGGGGCTGAGTGTTGGCCCGTTAAAAACTCACATATCCAGAAGATGAAAGTAGCAGAGATGGGGATGTTGAGGTGGATGTGCGGGAACACTAGGATAGATAAGATTAGGAATGATGATATTAGAGAGAAGGTGCACGTGGCTCACATTGATGACAATATACGGGAAGCGAGGCTTAGATGGTTCGGACATGTTCAGAGGAGAAGCCCAGATGTTCCGGTATGGAGGTGTGAGCGGCTGGTTGTGGAGGGCACGAGAATAGGTAGAGGGCGACCTAAGAAGTATTGGGGAGAGGTGATCAGGAAGGATATGGCGAAGTTCCAGATTTCCGAGGACATGACACTTGATAGGGAGATGTGGAGGTCGAGTATTAGGGTTGTAGGTTAGGAGGTAGTTGAGTCTTGCCTTACTTCATACCATTGTGGGACTAGCTAGGTAGGGTTTTGTCTGAGATAGCTAGTGGCAATGTTGTGTCTTACTATTTTGCTTTCAAGTGCATGACCTATTTACTAGCTATCTCTTTTACTTTGCATCTTTCTTCTGGATTTCATGGTATTCCTATTTTTCCTATGATTGTTGTGGTGATACTAATATTGTCTCCTTTTATCCTTTTGTCTTTCTGTTTTCTTGAGCCGAGGGTCTTTCGGAAACAACCTCTTTACCCTTCGGGGTAGGGTTAAGGTCTGCGTACACACTACCCTCCCCAGACCCCATTAGTGGAATTTTACTGGGTTGTTGTTATTGTACACACACACACACACATATATATATATATATATATATATATATATATATATATAGTACTTGAAGCACACCAATTAATATTTGGATAAGAATAACTTTTTAGGCTTTGAGTAGGACGTTACATTATTTAATTAGTACCCACTTGCGAATTAAATATTATTTCCCTATTTCAAGGACTGAATTAATGGCCTTAAATTTTGATGTGGTCAGCATTATTTGCAAATACTTTTTAGGTTATTTATTGGAGTAAGGATAGATTTGAAAAAGAAAATTTAATTTCTTTTTTCTTAATAAAACTTTTATTATACATATCGAAGGAGAAGGGGATATGAAAAAGGAAATTATAAGGTCGGAAAATTAGACCCCCGCCAATAAGATAAAAATTCTAGTAGCCAACCAAATGAAGTGCTAAAAAATTTCTAATTAATGTCTTCTTGGTTTCTTTAATGATACTTATTTAGACCAAATTTAAAAGGCTAAAAGGACATTTTGAATGGACCACTAGTAGATTGAGATTCTAAGAGTTAATAAATGCCCATTAATTTGGGAAAGTAGTTAGAAAGTAAGGGAGAGAAGGATCATCAACATGCTTCCAAGGAACGAGGAAATAAAGTAGCAATAAAAAAAAGGCAAGAAATTTCCCAAAAGAAGGCCACGCGCTCTATGTTTTTTGTTAAGTTAGGCTAATACCAAAGTGAGTTGACAACATGATAGAAACTAAGTGTTCACCAAACTATGTAGAGAACCAGGTTCTCTATAAGTTCCCACAGAACGTACACATACAACAATAAGTAAATGAAACAATGGTTCTCTATAAGTTCCCACAGAATGCACGCACACATCAATAAGTAAATGACACAATGGAATTTTACGTGGAAAACTCCCAGCTCACGGCAACTTCACTACTGAGCAAACTTTAGATTACAACATATTGTAACTAAGGCTTTAACCTCTTAATCCTTCACTAACTTGTAACAACTCTATTACAATCCACTTTGTAATAACTCTATTACAAAGACTTACAACTCAACTAACTCTACAAAGATTTCCTACACAATGATTCTAACTAAGTTAAGTAGAAATTACAATTAAAGTACTTTAACAAAGGTGCAACACAACTAAGGACATATAATGACTCAATATAGGAGACCGGTCCTTCGTTATGTTGTTCTTTGTTCTTGATGCCCTTGAGAATCACTTGCAAGATTGACACATACTTGAGAGAATTGCTTGATCGATTCTGAATGTGCAAAGGTTTTGTTTTTGCCTTTTCTTGATGTTAGTAATTCATTTGTGACATCACTTGGATGATGCAAGCAAGTTAGGCAAAAGGCATTCCCCATAAAGTTGACTGTTGCACTGTTTTTGCATTGTTGCGTGTGCAGGCAACAACTTTGCAGATGCAAGGAGTTGACTTGTACCGTCACTAAGGGAACTGGTGGCAATCTGTTCCCTCTATTGTCCCTTTGACTCTAAAGAGTTGAACTACGTCCCCGAACTGAGACTTGTTATTCTTTAAGTACTTGAGGATGTGTAACAAGTTCCTTATCTGGTTCTTATCATTAAGTTTGTTAGATCATCAAAACATACATATAACCTATCAATTTCTCCCCTTTTGATGATGACAAACTTATAATTGAATTTTCCCCTAAGATCTAGAATGGTAGATCAGTTTCCTGTATTCCCCCTGAATTTATTCCCCAGCTTGTTCCCCCTCAATTATTTTTCTCCCTTTTGGCATCATAAAAAGATTAGTAGCAAGCAATAAGCAGAAAAAAGTCTAGCTTGGTTAACTCATGCCACATGTATGCACACAATCATGACTAAACACAGAGCAAAAGAGCAAGACATACACAGCAAAAGGTGAAACTTTCATTAATTTTTGGAAATTAAGCAGGGGGAAGTTCCATTGTTACCAAAACATCCACAAAATAAAAACAACAAAAGGTACCAGTCATAAACATCATTAAGACTAAAAACAGAGGACGGATACTAGGAACTTGACACTGGGAATAGGAAGGTTATTAAGGAGCACTAGAATGGGGAGCACAGGAGGCAAAGGAAGAGGCAAGGGTTCTAAGAAGGATGTCTATACGAGCATTTGCAGACCCTTGCTCGGTTAGCAACCTTTTCTTCAGGTCCTCAACATGTTTCCTGAGAGCATCATTTTCCTTTATCAAGCGGGGAACCTATGTGTTTTGGGCACTACTGGAACCAGCTGCCTCCTGGGTTTGACTGAGCTGACCTTCGAGAATGGCATTTCGAGCCTTCAACTTCCTTATTTCTTCAGTGGCACTATTTTGAGCATTGATCAACTGAGAAATGGTTGAATTGCTGCCAACCCCTCCACTTCTATCAATGCACTCACACTCTTCAAGGGTGGTTTTGGAGAAATATTGCTTGCGAGTTCCTACTTTAGCCTGTCCCAAGGGAACCTTGGAGAATTAAAACACTTTAGTGAGGAGAAACCCGTAAGGAAACCCATGATTTCCTTCCTTGAACTCTGCTACTTTCTTCATGTGCTCTATCATAAGACGAGGCAGGTTTATGGTGGTGTCGCCATCCAGTGCTTCCATGAAAACCAATTCTGCTCGTGATGTAATGTAGCATCTTTTAGCATGTGGGAGCAGAACTTTATTCACCATTTTGAATAGCAGTTGGTACACTGGAAGGAGTGCCTCATTGTGTATCTGTTCCCCTTGCTGCACTGCTTTATCCTTCACAATGGCATTTCTAAAAATTGTAGAGCACACTTCCTCAATGGATGACATCCCATCAGTGGGCACGCCCAAAATGGCTCCCAATACCCTAGTGTCCATCACAATATCAACACCGTTCACTTTCAGACAAATGTTATCATCCTCAACTGTGAAGAAGTCAACATAAAAGTTATGCACTTCTGCCTCATATACCTTAGGATTGTTAGTTGTGAACAGATGTGTCCACTATTAGAATTCACAGATCTCCACCAATTGGAGCATTCCTGACATATCCAGAATATCAGGGGCAAATGTACGGCCCCACAGTACCTTTTGGATTCTCAGTTTTTCCCTTCCAGCATCATGGATTGCACCAACCTTGGCCCTCTTGGAGGAACTGGGTTCTTCACTATCACTAGCCTATCTTTTCACTGATTGTCTTGCACTTTTTCTTTTCTCACTAGATTTCTCAAACACTTGTTCAACCAACTCTTCACCGGATTTCTCAGCTACTTTCTCACAAGACTTTTCACCCTTAACGTTGCTCAAGTCCATTTCACTCACAGATGACTCCCTTTGGAACTTTGGAACAGTAAGTTTATTTGAGGACTTACGAACTAAGGAACCAGGTTCCTCTTCTACCTCATCATCAACATCAATGACTAGTACAGAAGGCACTACCTTCTCATTTACATCCTTTCCATCTTTCACCAATCTCCTCTTCTTCTTTTCGTTTCTGCTTTTTCTTAAAACTAACATAAATTCTTGCTTCTTCTGCAACCTAGTGATAGGTCTCTTAGAAGTTGACTCTTGGGGTGTTGCCTGACTACTCCTATCCCTGATGAAGCTCGCAAGAGCCACATTGTCATAGTCATCTTCACTCCCTTCATTTTCCTCCTCAGACAGAGATCTCATCTCTAGAGGAACGATGGCCAATGGCTCAGCATAGAAATGAGGAGAGGGAGCGAGATCAGTACTGACCTGGGGTTCTTTAGAAGAACTGGGAGTTTCATCCCTAGTAGGAGCATAGTACTCCTCTTGTGTGGAGGGATCAAGTCCCTCAGGAAATTCCCCAGTAGTACTGTCTGGTGCTAGATTTTTGACAAGCACTAGTTCTCTTCCCTCCATCAGTAGACTATCACCTTCCCCCTTAGACCCATTTGCTTAAGACACGCCTTCATACTCACCAACTACACAGCCCTCAGAAACGATTGATAACATATTCTCTATGGCCTCATGTTCTTGCAAACTCAGAAAACATAAGAAGAGCATTACCTGTAGACTCGGCGACATTCAAATAAACACCTAGGGTAGTCTTTACCGATTCATCACTGTTATAACCCACTCCTTGCATCTTAGAACATTATTCCACTGGTCGACTAGAAATTTCCTGATTTTCTTTTTCTGCCACTATATTTGCTTCTACCTTTTTTTCGACGAGACAGAAGGAGAGGTTGCTGCCATAAATATCTTGGGAGTCGAGGTTTTGCAACTCTTTTGATAGCCAGTGCTCGACTGAGTTGGAGAGGAACCAGATTGTGGTTGTGACTCTAGCATAGGGTTTGGACTAAATAGTGTATGGATTGTACGTTCTAGCACTGGGGTTTCAATGGGTGATGACACAATGGGAAAGATGCTTGGAACAGTTTGAGTCTCAAGATTTTCATACATGGTGGAGGATAGTGAGAGTTTGATGGAAGAAGAGAGTGTTTGGTTTGAAGGAAAAGGGGAATTTTTAGCTTTGATGTGAACAGTTATGATAGTGACCGTGAGAGAGGTTATTTAATAGGGGTGAGGGACCGGTTAGGAACGATATCAAGTTGGGTAGACAGGTTGTTTCATAACAGGTAGGACGCTTGAGTTCCAAAAAGAGAGAGAAATGAAGGATTGATATTTTAATGGCGTGGCACCATTTCAGCCGTTAAAAAGATGTGGATAAGAGTACATAGAAACTATTAACCTGTGTCAAAGGAACCAGGTTCCCTAACAAATATTATAAATGTGAACTTCATCCTTTTGACTAAAATGCGATATCATTGGCTGCTTGTTTGCTCTGTAATCGTCATGCGTGTCCACCTGCAATGGTATAGAGATGAGTTAGACTTTGCCAGAAAACACTTTTTATCTATTTTGCATGTACATTTCTTTCATAGCCAATCATCAAGGGACCAGGTCCCTAGCTAGATTTCATCAACCCTAGTGCCAAGCGATTCTTTTCAAAGTACTCCCTGCTCAGTGCTCTGGTGAAGATATCTGCAATTGAACCTTCTGTGCTGCAAAACTTCATGCAGATTAGCCCTTTCTCAGCATTGTCTCTGAGGAAGTGATGTCACATATCAATATGATTTTTTCTCTTGTGTTGAACTAGAGTTTTTTCCATGTTTAGAGCACTAGTGTTGTCACATAGTAAGAGCATACAATCAGAAAACACACAGAAATCTTCTAGTTGCTGCTTGATCCACAGTAGTTGAGCACAGCAAGAGGCAGCTGCCACATACTCATCTTCAGCAGTTGAAAGGGCCACTGAGTTTTGTTTTCTTGTGCCTCATGAGATTAGAAACGAACCCAGAAAATGTGCCATACCAGAAGTGCTTTTCCTATCCACAAGATAACCAGCATAGTCATCATCAGCATACCCTATTATGTCAAAGTTATCTCTTGAGAGATAGTAGAGAACCAGGTCCTGCGTTCCTTTGAGATACCTCAGAATTCTCTTTGCGGCCTTCAGATGTGACTCCTATGGATTGGATGGAAACTTGGCACAAAGTCCCACACTAAAAACAATCTCTAGTATACTTGCTGTGAGATATATAAGTGACCCAATAATGCCTCTATACATAGTCTCATTTACAAGAGAACCAGGTTCATCCATATCCAGGCGAGTGGCGGTGGCAATAGGTGTATCAATGATCTTTGAACTCTCCATCTCAAATCTCTTCAGAAGCTCTTTGATGTACTTTTGCTGACTTATCATTATGCCCTTAGGAGTTTGCTTGACTTGTAGACCCAAGAAGAAATTTAATTCTCCCATCATACTCATTTCAAACTCACTTCCCATGAGTCTTACAAATTCCTCACACAAAGAGTCATTTATTTCTCTGAAGATAAAGTCATCAACATAGACTTGCACTATGAGCAAGTTCCTCCCCCGTTTCTTCAGAAATAGAGTGTTGTCAATTCTCCCTCTTGTAAAGACATTTTCTAGAAGAAACTTGGACAACCTTTCATACCATTCACGAGGAGCCTGCTTCAGTCCATATAATGTCTTGTCAAGTTTAAACACGTGCGCAGGATTCTCATGGTACTCGAAACCAGGCAGGTTGCTTGACGAAAACTTCTTCTTTCAGAAAGCCAACCAGAAATGCACTTTTGACATCCATTTGAAATAATTTGAATTCCATATGAGATGCAAAGGCAATAAGGATTCTGATGGCCTCCATTCGAGCAACTGGAGCAAAAGTTTCATCATAGTCAATTCCTTCTTCTTGATTGTACCCTTGAACTACTAACCTTGCCTTATTTCTTATGGTGTTTCCAAACTCTTCAAGTTTGTTTCTAAATACCTACCTAATTCCTATGACAGTTCTATTAGCAGGTCGTGGAACCAGGTGTCATACATTGTTCCTCTCAAATTGATGAAGCTCATCTTGCATACTCGTAATCCAGCCAGTATCTTTCAATGCTTTTTTGATATTTTTGGGCTCAATTTGAGAGAGAAATGCAGAGAAGGCAAGTGAGTTTCTAGACTTTTGATCTAGTTTGAATTCCTGAGTCAAGGGGTGATCACATTTTGAAGAGAGTGTGAGCTTTAGTGCTTCGAGTTGGACACCTGAATCTCATTATAAGAGGTTCCATATTCTTCTGCATAAGATCCATGTGTCCTGTTCCTCACCTCAGCAGCTGGAGTTCCATGTACAGCATCCACAACTTTGTTTTCTGCTTCAGTTATTGTGATTGAGGGACCAGGTTCCTCTATATCAACTGGAGATTCAACTGTGCCATTGTCATTTGATTTCTTGACCTGACTCATCATATCGGCCTTTCCATTTGCCATGTCAATAACTTCACCAGGGACATTTGATAACTTTCCATCTTGATCAGCCTGATCATGTGCAGCTTTTCCAAGAGGTTGTTGTGCTTCGTCAAAGATCACATGTATGATTTCCTCAACACATTGAGTTCTTTTGTTGTATACCTTCTAGGCTTTTATTTGTGATAAATATCCAAGAAATATTCCTTCAGCACTCTTGGCATCAAACTTTCCCAAAGCTTCCTTACCATTGTTGAGGACAAAGCATTTGCAGCCGAATGTCCTCAAGTGTGTTAGCTTAGATTTTCTCCCATTCAGCAGTTCATACGAGGTTTTGTTAAGGAGGGACCTGATCATGCACCTGTTTACTAAGTAGCATGCAGTGTTGACTGCTTTTGCTCAGAAACCTTTTGCAACACCACTATTAATCAGCATTGCCCTAGCCATGTCTTTAAGAGTTCTATTTGTCCTCTCCACGACACTATTTTGTTGAGGTATTCTTGGAGCTGAAAAATTATGACTTATACCATTTTCAGCATAGAACTCATTGAACTTTGCATTGTCGAATTCTGTACTATGATCAGATCTTATACTCACAATATTATGGTTCATCTTTACTTGGATCTTTTTGAGAAAGGCAGCAAACACTGAAAAGGTATCATCTTTGGTTCCGAGGAATAAGGTCCATGTGAACCTGGAGTAGTCATCCACAATGACGAAAATTTACTTCTTTCCTCCTCTACTTGGCACTCTCATAGGTCCACATAGATCCATATGGAGGAGATCAAGTGGACTTGATGTGCTTACTTCCTTTTTGGGTTTGAAAGAGGTTCTGATCTGCTTCCCTTTTGCACATGCATCACACACCTTGTGATCTTTGAAGCTTGACTTAGGCAATCCACGAACCAGGTCCTTCCTGACCAACTTGTTCAGTAATGTAAAACTTGCATGGCCCAACCTTATATGCCATAGTTTAGCGTCATCATCCACAACACTCAGACACGTGAGATCCCCATTATGTAGTGACTCAAAATCAATGACATAGATATTCTTGTATCTTTTTGCCATCAGGATCACATCACCAGTCACAAGATTTGTGACTATGCAGATTTTTGTCACAAATTCCACTTTGTTGCCTTTGTCGCAGATAAGAGAGACACTCAACAAGCTATATTTCAGGCCATTCACGTAATACATATTTTCGATTGAGTGAGTGAGAAACTTCCCAATTCTTCCTACTCCAAGATTGTATCCCTTTTTTCCATTTCCAAAGGATACACTCCCTTCTTGCAAGGCTTTGAGTGAAAGGAAATCATTAGTGATTCTAGTCATATACTTCGAGCAACCACTATCCATGCACCATCTTTGGCTGCTTCCTTTCACTGCTCCCTGCACAAGAGAATCAAGGATTAGACTTAGGAACCCACTGTTCGTATACATAACTGTGATTGCATCAGAGGACCAGGTCCACTTAAGAGATTTTTCTAGGTCACTCTTCACTCTGCCTAGATCTTCCTGAAGTTGTCTGCTTTTCTCAAGCTCAGCACACAGACTAGATTTCGCTGATTTTAGCTCATTTTCAAGCCTAAGGTGTGCCTCACTTGCAACTTCCTTTCCCTTTTGAGTGTTCATAGGCCTACTTTCCCTTCTTAATTCCTCAATTGTTTCCTTTAGGTCTATAACTACTACCAATAGGTCATCTCTCTCATGCTCTATGTTTGCAATTCTCTCAGTCAAAATATCTTTTTCCCTTTTTAAACTCTCAATGGTCTCTCTTAGGTCAACCGCAACCACCACTAGATCATCTCTCTTGTGTTATATTTCTCCTAGTTCCGTGGTTAGTGCATTTTTATCATTAATGAGACTGTGATAAGCATCAATTAAAATATTAGCCAAAGATATAAGCTTCTTTTGCGAATAGGATTTCAGATTTCTTTGAACATCCAGAAAGTTTACCTCATCTTCATCGTCATCTTCATTATCCTCGTCTATTTTATCCATTATAGCAAATATGGAATCATATTCAGCTGCTTCACTTTCTACTGCCATCATGGAGTTGTCACCTTGATCATCATCATCTCTAGATTCGCTGGAAGAGTCTCCCCATGCAACAAGAGCTTGTTTTATAACATTGTCAACGACATCGTTTCTCTTGAACTTTTTGTCAAGAACCTGGTTCCTTTTGACTACTTTATCTGTGTTGTGTTTGTACTGATCTTGCTTAAGGAGGGGGCAATCCTTGATGAAATGTCCTGGTTTCCCACACTTATGACATAGGTCATAGCCTCTTGGCTTGCTAGAGCTGGCCCTTTTTGGAATACCTCCATTTCTGTGAACCATTTTCTGAAATCTCTTTGTCAGGTAAGCTATGTCGGCATCCTCACCGCTTGAGTCATTTTTGTCTGTCTTGAGGACCAGGTTCTTCTCCCTTTTGGGCTCTCTTCTCTCGTTTCCCTTCTTCTTCTTCTTCTTCTTCATTTCATAAGTTTTCAGATTACCAGTGAGTTCATCAATGGTCAGGTTCTGCAAATCCTTTGTCTTTGTGATGGCGTTTACCTTGCTTTCCCAGGAACCAGGTAATACACTAAGTATTTTCTTGACAAGTTTGTTCCTGGGAATAATTTCTCCTAGTGAGTGAAGCTCATTGATGATAAAGGTGAAGTGCGTGTGCATGACCTGAATGGACTCGTAGTCCTTCATTCTGAAGAGCTCATACTCAGTTGTCAACATGTCGATCTTCGACCGCTTGACTTGAGTTGTCCCTTCATGTGCTGTTTGAAGAGCTTCCCAGATCTCCTTAGAACTCTGACAAGCTGAGATATGGTTGTATTCATCTGGTCTGATACCACAGACAAGAATCTCTTTTTCCCTGAAACTCTTCTCAATAGCCTTTATGTTAGCATCGTTGTACTCTTTTCTCATTAGTTGTTCCCTCATCAACAGTTTTCATGGGAATAAACGGTTTGTCACAGATTACATCCCACAACTCTGAGTCCTCAGCCATGATGAAATCATGCATTCTTGTTTTTCACCAACTATAGTATTGGCCGTTGAATCTAGGTGGTCTGTACATTGTTTGTCCTTTATCAAAATTTGGTGGAGCAACCATGATGAAGATCTTTTCTAGGTGTTAACCTTTTAGAAAGAGCCTGCTCTGATACCAATTGATAAAATCTAAGGGTCCACCAAACTATGTAGAGAACCAGGTTCTCTATAAGTTCCCATAGAACACACGCACACAGCAGTAAGTAACTGACATAATGGAATTTTACGTGGAAAACTCCCAACTCACAAGATTAAAAACCACGACCTACCCTTGTAGGATTTCAACTTCACTATTGCGCAAACTTTAGATTACAACCTATTGTAACCTAGGAATTAAATAACTTTGGACTTTTCCAAATCGTGTCTACAATATTTGCTTTGTTAGTTATAAATTACTGCATTTTTAATTACTTTGATCTTAGTTAGTAAACTCTCAAATTGTTATATAATATTTTTGAAGGTTGATTACTTGAATTCGTGCAAAACTATTACTTGTAATTAGCACGTTATTTCCCTATGGGATTCGAATTCGGACTTGTAAATCGGATTATATTTGCAACGACCGCTTGGTCATTGTTATAAGGCATAGTTGGGCGTGATCAATTAGCGAAAAGGGGGAACTGGGATACTTTATCTTCTGCATGAATGGGTAGAGATCATGCCTATAGGATCTTAATAGCTTGTTTACTCATCACGCCTCAATCTCTGGAATTATATGCACACAATATTATGACTTGAATGGCTATAGAGCATGCCTATAGGATCCAAACTGGAATTTTCGCACTTAGATATCATGCCTATAGGAACTCAAACACTTCACCTATTAAACCTGTCTAATGCTCGCACACTATCAGAAACATGTTTGTAAGAACCTAAGTGTTTCACTTGTTCGCATGTTTACTTCTATGCACTATTAGATAACATGCCTATATGATACAACAATTTAATACCTTTACTTATCTAGATACCATGACTATAGGGTCTTAACTAATTAATCAATTGCTTCATGCTGCTTTTGTACTGCTTCATTTAGTTAATATGCCTGTAGGGATAAAGTGTTTAAAAATCAAGTCCAATTGTCAATTGTTAGAAATCCTGCCCATAGGATGTTTATTGATGCTACCAATCTTGTGTTTTCAAATGACTTCACTGCCTAATTATGCGACCATTAGAGACCATGCCTATAGTGTACTATCACCTGCCTAAGATGCATATCTATAAAATCAGCATTAGTAATTTAGAATTGTGGGATTGTTTTCATAACCTTATTACACAAACGATTAGATATCATGTCTATAGGACTTGCAACGCACTAATTTGCCTATACGTTAGTCCAGAAATTACAGCACTGCCTATATAAAACTGGAATCCAGAATCACATAGAAATCATGCTTATAAGACTTAACAATTCCGACACGTCTTACTGCCGTCTACTGCCTAACCAGAAATCTATTTGCGTGCTTTCCTGCTTATGTGTGGTGGTTACTTGAGCCTTTTATTGCAATTATATGCAGTCTTATCTGATTTGCATGTCGCATAGTTTTATCATATTTAGCAACCTAAGTAAAGTCTAGAACCACCTTATAGTAGGTTCAAAGCCTTATGGACCATAGGCATGGGACGGGTAGTGCAGGCATACGTACGACTTAGAATTGAATTACAACTTTTAAGTAAACAACTTCAACATAGTAATCGGGTAGAAGGAGATGATAGTCTGTGCTCGCTGAATAATATGAGAAACCTTTACTTTAAGGGAGTTACGAAGTATTATTTATGTTGCACGGGGTGATCCTTTAGGCTAAAAACCATAGGACCCCCCTATTGTTTTTCATTTCTGTACTTGTTATCTATATTTAGTCGTTTTATATAGACCAATGTAGTTGTATCCTTGTAGCTATTAAGACTTGTACCGATTCTCATATGTTTTAATAAGACTCTACAACCTCTGAACTTTCCTTCTATTTATTTGATCGCCTAGTCTAATTGTATAATCCACATGGTCTAAAGTTCGGCCGGGACCCACAGTTGTAGACCTCGAAGAGTGCCTAACACCTTTTCTTTGAGGTAGTTTAAGCCCTTACCCGATCTTTGGTGGCGTTGACTAGTCAAACAGAGTTATTTGCAACTAGGAGCCCTAACACACCTTAAAATCGTTAGGTGGTGACTCTTCTCTTTTAATATCCTCATTTTAAAAGAGTTGGCACATGTCGAAGCCCGCTTTCGCGATAAAATGGGGTGCGACAGTCATATTGACAGAACACTTATTGTATCGAAAAGTATACCTAGGCATGGGGTTAACCCCCGAGCTCAGGAAAGAACTCATTAATTTCCTTAAAACTAACATATCTTGTTTCGCCTGGTGCCATCTTTATATGAGAGGGATCCCGCCGGAGATAATCACTCATAAGTTGAGTTTGGACCCAAAGTTCCACCCGATTAAACAGAAGAGAAGACCTCAATCCGAGGTCAAGCATGCATTCATCAAAGACGAGGTATCTAAACTCCTTAAAATAGGATCCATTCAGGAAGTTAGGTACCCGGACTGGTTAGCTAACATAGTAGTATTGTTATAAAAAAGGAAATAAGCTAAGAATATATGTAGATTACAAAGACTTGAACAAGGCATGACCTAATAATTCCTTTCCTTTGCCTAACATCGATCGTATGATCGACGCAATGGTCGGGCACGAGATATTCAGTTTTCTCGATGCCTATCATGGGTACAACCAAATTCGGATGGACCCGAGCGATCAAGAAAAAACTTCCTTTATCACTAAATTCGGCACCTATTTTCATAACATATTTCCATTTGGATTAAAGAATGCTGGTGCCACTTATCAATGCCTAGTAAACCGAATGTTCGAAGAACGGATAGAAAAGTCAATGGAAGTTTATATTTCCGACATGTTAGTTAAGTCCATGCGAGCATAGCACCATTTGAAACATTTGCATGAAACCTTCAACATATTAACGAAGTCAGATAGGGAAAGTTTCGCGGGTTCATGGTATCCAATCGATGAATCGAGATTAATCGTGACAAAATCAATGCCATAGAAGAGATCACCGTGGTAGACAACGTCTAGGCCATTCAGAGGTTGACCGGGTGCATAGCCGCCCTAGACTAGTTCATATCGAGGTCCTCAGACAAAAGCCATTGGTTCTTCTCAGTGTTGAAAAAGAAGACTAACTTTTCCTGGACCCCGAAGTGCCAACATACTTTGGAAGAAATCAAACAGTACCTTTCGACTCCTCCCCTGCTCCACACTCCGAAGTCGAATGAACAACTGTACCTTTACTAGGTGGTATTCAAGGTGGCGGTAAGTGAAGTATTAGTCCGAGAAGGGGAAGATATGCAATTTCCTATTTACTATGTCAGTAAACTCTAGGCGAGGCCGAAATAAGGTATCCTCACCTGGAAAAATTGGTGCTAGCTCTGCTAAGCGCCTAGAGAAAGTTAAAAACATACTTTCAATGCCACCCCATATGTGTCGTAGAGTCTTACTCATTAAGGAACATCATGCACAAACCTGAGCTCTTGGGCTGGTAGGCTAAATGGGCCGTCGAAATTAGCGGGTACGATATCGAGTATCGACCCCGAACCGCCATCAAATCGCAAATTTTGGCAGACTTCATGGCTGACTTTACGCCGGCCTTAATACCCAAAGTTGTAAGAGAATTACTATTAACCTCGGGGACTACCTCGGGAGTTTGGACGCTCTTTACGGACTACGCTTCGAATGCAAATGGGTCCGGGCTCTGCATCGTGTTGAAGCTATCTACAGGCAACATAGTTAGGCAATCTAGTAGAACAGTAAAATTGACTAACAATGACTCCGAGTATGAGGTCATAATTGCAAGTATCGAATTGGCTAAAAGCCTTGGAGCCGAGGTGATTGAATCTAAATGCGATTCCCTCCTCCTGGTCAATCAATTCAATGGGACGTTCAAGGTAAAGGAAGAGCGAATGCAAAGGTATCTAGACAAGTTATAGGTAACGTTGCATCTATTCAAAGAATGGACCCTACAACACATGCCCCAAGATCAGAACAACGAGGCCGATGCTTTGGCTAACTTAGGGTCCTCGGTTGTTGACTGTGAGTTCAGCTCGGGGACAGTAGTGCAAGTCATGAAGTCAGTGATAGAAAAAGGTCACGCCGAAGTAAATTCCATGAGTTTATCTTGGGATTGGAGAAATAAATACATAGATTACTTGAAAATGGGAAAGTTGCCCTTGGACCCAAAAGAATCGAGGGCTCTGCGTACCAAGGCTACCAGGTTTAGCTTGGTCGAAGGGACTTTGGTCAGAAGAACATTCGACGGCCCGCTTGACATATGCTTGGGTCCAGAAAATATCGAATATGCCTTGAGGGAAGTCCATGAAGGTACTTGCGGAAACCACTCGAGGGCGGAATCTTTGGTTTGGAAATTAATCAGGTCTGGCTATTACTGGACCGTAATGGAGAAAGATGCGACAGACTTTGTACGAAGATGCGATGCCTGCCAGAGACATGCACTAATGATCCACCAACTGGGAGAACTGTGTCATTCTGTTTGTCTCCATGGCCGTTTATAAAAAGGGGAATGGACATCGTCGGTCCCCTGCCGTGGGCACCTGGTAATTCATTCTATTCATGACTAATTATTTTTCCAAATGGGTCGAAGATCAAGCATTCGAGAAAATCCGGGAAAAGGAGGTCATTGACTTCATCAAGGACCATATAATATGCCGATTCGGCATGCCATCCGAAATTGTTTGCGATAATGGGAAACAATTCATCAACAGAAAGGTGAATAAAGTCTTCGAAGATCACAAGATTAAGAAAATACTATCAACCCCTTACCACCAGAGTGGAAACGGACAAGCAAAATCTACAAATAAGACCATACTCCAAAACCTAAAAAAGAGGTTGACCGATGCCAAAGGGAAATGGAAGGAAATCCTGCCCGTACAACTTCGAAGTCTAGTACCGGGGTCACCCCATTTTCATTGGTCTACAGTGCCAAGGCCTTAATACCAATTGAAGTAGGAGAACCGAGCCACAGGTTTTAATATGTGATCGAAGAGTCGAACGGCGAGGCCATGAACACGAGCCTGGAGCTATTAGATGAAAGGCGTGAGGCCGACCTAGTCCGATTGGCTACCCAAAAATAGTGGATAGAATGATACTGCAACCGAAGAGCCAACCTCCGACACTTCAAGATCGGGGACTTGGTGTTGAGAAATGTAACATTACACACCCGGAACCCTAACGAGGGAAAGCTGGGACTGAATTGGGAAGGACCATATCGCGTCGTCGGAATTACCGGCAAAGGCTCGTACAAACTCCAGGAAGCAATGTACAACTACCGAATAACTAGAACGTAGCACACTTAAAGCGGTACTACTGCTAAGGTATGATCTCAATTATTCTTTTGTAATATTATGAATTGGACTAACACTTGCAGGCAACGACCAAGGATGGATGTGACTATTAGGACTGAAAGCAATCGTTGCACTCTTTTTCCCTTGAACCGGTTTTGATCGGAAATGGGTTTTTCGGCAAGGTTTTTAATGAGGCAACAGTAAATCATGCTAACTTAGATTTGAAGGCCGGTCTCAAGCCGGAGTCGATGGGCGCATCAATAGTATTCGATCCCTCTCAAGCTCGACCTCGGATACTGGGGGCCATCACCCTCGGCTTAAGATTCTTAGCAAGGAAAGTGTTACATCTCGCGTTTCTCGTACATTAAAGTTTCATCTTTAGTTAATTGACATAAACTCGGGGATGAGATTATCTTGAGGTTAGCATATTTATGCTATTTATAACAAGCAATAAGTAAGTTCCATGAAGGATAAAAGGTACACGAATTAAAAAAAAATGAGTTTCGTTCAAGGTTGTCGATTTGGAATAATTTACGGGCCGAGCGATAATACCCGATATTTATGGACTAGTACCATACAAGGTACCATATGACCATGTTAGTATGATGTATAAAGTGTATCAAAAATAAGTAGAATTTTAAGTAATTTGAGATAATTCTTAATTATACGGGTAATTGGTTAATTACCGGGTAACGGGACATTACCTAATTACCTAAGAAGTGGATAAAGATTAAAATTTCCCACCCCCACCCCCACCCCCACGTGGCAGCAAGCCACTTCTTGGAGAAATGACTCTTAGTTATTTTGATTAGGTGGCAACCTAATATGCTAAGTACAAGATATTTCAATTTTAGGAATTTCAATACAAACACAATACTACAATCTGAAGTGGGGGATGTTAGCCATTCTTATAAGTTTTCAACAAATTTCATTTTCATAATACTTCATTTCCAAGATATTCAATACTAAGAACACTGCAAGCAAATTAATGTGTTAGCTGCCAAAACATTTCTATACCAAGAACACTTCAATCAAAAGGTTAGCAATTTGTCAGTTCCTACAAATTTTCAACAAAAGTTCTTGCAACCAAATAATTCCAACATGAATTATTAGCACATTAGCAACATGAGATTTTGCGATTCTAAGGGAGTACGGTGTAACCTTTTCCAAGAATATCATACGGATTTTCCCTAATCCGGGGATGTTAAGGCTAAGCCCTTCCTTCATTTTGGCATGATCTCGTAATTACATGTATTTGATAACGAGGCATAAAAAGAGGTTCATACTCCCGAATTTATATATATTTTCCTAGTCTCATAAGTTACAATATTATCCTTATCGGGACTTCATATTTAATTGAGTATTGTCTTGTTCTAGTCAAGAGAGAAGAGAGCATATATATGCAGTATTACAGTATTTTTATTACCATCGGGCTATAATCGATGGGCAGGCCCCTATTCGACAATCTCTGATCAGATGGTAAGTTATATATCGAGCCTACTGTGGCCGAGCACCTATGAGCGAGCCCAGCATGGCCGAGATACAGAGCCTAGTATGGCCGAGCGCCTATGAGCGAGCCTACTACGGCAGAACAGTTATATAGTTATATACCGAGCCTTATAGGCCGGACAACTATTTACTTACTATATTGAGAGAGTTGAGTCAGTATCAGCAGGTTGGCATATCTTCAGATTATCTTTGACTTCCAGTTACTTTCAGTCATTATATTATCAGTTCAGTTTCAGCTTTTAGTATATTGCCTTACATACTCGGTACATTATTTCGTACTAACGTCCATTTCTGGGTGCGCTGCATTTCATGCGTGCGGGTTCAAACAGACAGACGGGTAGACCTCCTCAGTAGGTATTGCCCGAGTTCAGCTTTATCGGTAAGCTCACCGTCATTCGGAGTTGTCGGGTCTAGAAGTTTGATGTACATGTTGTGTATATATGTAGATAGGTTATGGGTAGGTCGAGGCCCTGTTCCGATCACAGTACATCCATCAGCAGAGGCTTCAAGACATATCCTGTTAGCTAGTGTAGTATGTTGGGCTTGTAGGCCCTGTACGTATATTTTGTTGGCTTGTCAGTTATAGTAGTTATGACGGCCTTTCCGACCTAGCTTTATATTGACATTTAGTCAGCGTTAGTCTATATTCTGTTTTATAGACTTACGGCCTTGCCGGCCTAGCTTTATGTTGACAAGGATAGATGAGGCACCGGGTGCCCGTATCGCCCCTGGCTCGGGGCATTAAAAAAGTGGTATCAGAGCAATTCTTTCCTAGGGAGTCTACAAGCCGTGTCTAGTTGGGTCTTGTTTATAGATGTTTCGTACACCACATTATATAAGCAGGGGACTACAGGGCATTTAGGAGTTGGTTACCCTTCTTTCAAATCTAAATAGTGCTGTAGAACTGAGTTATAAGAAATTTGAGTTAAACTTACGTGTTGGTGTTTGCATGCACAGATGACGATAACTAGGAAGACTATGGCTAGCCAGAGGAGAGAACCAGCTGTAGGGAAGGGTAGTAACAGGGTACCCCCAGTAGATGGGGCCCAATCGGAGGCCCAGGGAGAGACCCCTACTCAGCCATTACCGGCTTCTCCACCACCTGAGGAGATTCCTAGGAAGACCGCACATCCAGTTCCCCCTCCACTTCTATTAGATCATGACTTGAGAAGTGTGGTGCATTTGTTGACACAGTTGGTAGCTACCCAGCAATAGGCTAGGTCATCCGCTAGTGCAGGATCTTCTGAGGGGTCTGGGAGTTCGAGGGTCCGAGAGTTTATTGCTTTGAGTCCCCAGAGTTCACGGGGACAGATCAGAGTTTTATATTTTGCTTAGCAAATTGTCTTGCAATATGGCCCCTGGCCAAAGTATGACATTATATATCCAGAATTCCCCAGTCGCAAGTTGGTATGCAAGGATAGATGAGGCACCGGGTGTCGGTCTCGCCCCCAGGCTCGGGGCGTGACAAAAGTGGTATCAGAGCAATTCTTTCCTAGGGAGTCTACAAGCCGTGTCTAGTAGGTTCTTGTTTATAGATGTGTCGTACGCCACAATATATAAGCAGGGGACTATAGGGAATTTAGGAGTTGGTTACCCTTCTTTCAAATCTAAATTGTGCTGTAGAACTGAGTTATAGGAAATTTGAGTTAAACTTACATGTTGGCGTTTGCATGCATAGATGGTGGTAACTAGGAAGACTACGGCTAGCCAGAGGAGAGAACCAGCAGTAGGTGAGGGGACTAGCAGGGTACCCCCAGTAAATGGGGCCCAATCGAAGGCCTAGGGAGAGACCCTTACTCATCCATTACCGGCTCCTCCACCACCTGAGGAGATTCCTTGGAAGACCGCACATCCAGTTCCCCCTCCGCTTCCATTAGATCACGACTTGAGGAGTGCGGCACATTTGTTGACACAGTTTGTAGCTACCCAGCAACAGGCTAAGGCATCCGCTAATGTAGGATCTTCAGAGGGGTCTGGGAGTTCGAGGGTCCGAGAGTTTATTGCTTTGAGTCCCCCATAGTTCACGGGGATAGATTAGAGGGAGGACCCGCTCGATTTCATAGATCAGCTTCACAGGATCTTTCGGGTTATGCATGCCACGGAGAAAGAGGCAGTTGAGCTAGCAGCTTTTCGACTCCGAGATATAGCCATCTTTGATATGAGGGATGGGAAAGATCCAGGTGACGTGATGCACCTCCAGCTATTTGGGAGAATTTTTCAGATGCCTTCCTTGACCAGTACTTACTACGGGAGATCCGAAAGGCTCGATTCGATCAGTTTCTAGCCCTCAAGCAGGGCAATATAAGTGTTCGAGAGTATAGTCTCCATTTTGACTCATTGGCCAGATATGCACCATACATAGTTGCTACTATGCGGGACAGGATCCACAGATTTATAGCTTGGCCCCAGAGTTGACCGAGGCATGTGTCACAGCTGCATTACAGGATAGTATGGATATCTCCCGGATTTAGGCATTTGCCTAGAATATAGAAAGGGGTAGGCGTCGGCAGCAGGGTACGGAGAGGACTAACTCAGGGCAGCGTAAGAGGATGAGATTTTCCAGGTCTTAGGAGCGGTCTCAAGGTAGTTACAGGCCCCGGTACATCAAACAGACACCTAGACCTCCGCCACCTCAGCAACAGGGTTACAGGTATGACTGCTATACTCAATCAATACTAGGTGAAAGCTCCCGGGCGTTAGTTTTGCAGCAACAGTGAGGTTCGGGGCAGACATGGCCATTTCTGCTGCGGTGTGCCATCTGCAGTAGAGGACACTTGAGCTAATGCCGAGCCGGTTCCGATGCTTGTTATACATGTGGACGTCCGGGGCATATGATGCGAGATAGCTCAAATAGAGATTTTGAGGGTATGGCACAACCAGTGAATTCAGTAACAGGATCATCTATGTCCATGCATCCTTCAGGGCGCGAGTGTCCCTCTTCAGCTGGTAGAGGTCAAGACAGAGGTAGAGGTTTCAGTTCAGGTAACAACCAGAATCGTAGCTATGCATAAGCGAGTTGACAGGACTAGGAATCCTCACCAGACGTTGTGACAGGTATGTTGACCATTTGCTCTCACGATGCTTATGCCTTGATAGACCCAAGATCTACTTTATCATGTATTACCCCATTTGTCACGAGGAAGTTTGGTATAGTGCCTGAAATACTAAGTGATCCTTTGGCGGTATCTACACCGGTCGTAGAATCGATTATCGCTAGACGGGTTTACCGAGGTTGTACGGTGTCAGTTTGTGGTCGTCAGACCTCAGTCGACCTAGTTGAGCTAGAGATGTCGGATTTTGATTCTATCATGGGCATGGGCTGGTTGGCAGCTTGCTATGCCACAATTGATTGTCAAGCAAAGATAGCTAGATTTCATTTTCGGGTGAGCCAGTCCTTGAATGGGTAGGTAATACAGCGACACCCAGAGGTAGGTTTATTTCCTATCTGAAGGCAAGGAAAATGATCACAAAAGGGTGCATTTATCATATTGTGTGAGTTAGAAATGTGGATGCAGAGATACCTACACTTCAGTCTATTCCAGTAGTAAAAGAGTACGCAAATGTATTCCAAGATGAACTTCTAGGTATTCCTCCAGAGTCAGAGATTGATTTTGGCATCGATTTGCTTCCGGGAACTCAACCAATGTCCATCCGTCCATATAGAATGGCATCTGCCGAATTGAAGGAGTTGAAGGAGCAGTTAAATGATTTACTGGAGAAAGGTTTCATCAGACCCAGTACCTCAGCTTAGGGAACACCGGTACTATTTGTACGGAAGAAAGACGGCTCGCTGAGGATATGTATCGATTATAGGCAACTGAACAAGGTAACTATTAAGAATAAGTATCCACTTACAAGGATAGACGACTTGTTTGACCAGTTGCAGGGAGCTAGATGCCTTTCAAAGATAGATTTGAGGTTGGGGTACCACCAGTTTAGAGTTCAGGAGAGAGATATTCCCAAGACAGCTTTCAGGACCCGATATGGCCAATTCGAGTTCCTTGTCATGTCCTTCGAGTTGACGAATGCACCTGCCATATTTATAGACTTGATGAATAGCCTATTCCGATCATATTTTGATATGTTCGTGATAATTGTTATTGATGATATTCTAGTTTATTCACGTTCAGAGGATGAGCATGTAGACCACCTGCGAGCGGTACTCCAAACCCTCTGTGATAATAAATTGTATGCTAAGTTTTCTAAATGTGAGTTCTGGTAGAAGTCTGTAGCATTCTTGGGGCACATTGTATCCGATGGAGGTATAAAGGTAGACACTCAGAAGATTGAGGCTGTGAAATCCTGGCCTAGACCCACTACTCCGACAGATTTTCGTAGCTTTCTAGGCTTAGCAGGATACTACCGGAGGTTCGTAGAGGGTTTTTCTTCTCTTTCAACATGATTAACGAAGTTGACGCAGAAAGCAACTAAGTTTCAGTGGACAGAGGCTTGCGAGCGGAGTTTCTAGGAGCTTAAAAACAGGTTGACTTCAGCGCCATTTCTAGCACTTCCGGATGGAACAGATGGTTATCCAATGTACTGTGATGCCTCAGGTGTCGGGATACGATGAGTAAGGCATGAGGTAAGAAGATCACGTGATTCTATAAGATACAATTTATAACATATTTTACCCTCGGGCATGGTTACCCTGGCACATGCATATATGCTCGTCACCTCATATATGTATCACCCCCGCATGTAGCAAACAATGTCAAATAGTAGGAAAATTCTCTCAACAAAATTAGGCAAAACACTTACCTCAAAGAAGGCAAACCGATACTCAAAAATGAACTCCTCGGGTGATATGACTTCCGGGCGGCTCAAATCTAATCAAAACAATTTCAAAGCACAAATAAAACTCATAAGAGACTATTCCAGATCATAAATTCTCAATCTTTAACAAAGTCTAAAAAATCGACCACCGGGCCTGCACCTCGGAACCCGACAAATTTCATAAAATACGACTACCCATTCAAGTACGAGTGCAATCATACTAGTTTCACTCAAATCCAACTCTAATTCGATGTTCAAAACTCAAAAATTCATATTATGAACTTTAGGCCAATACCTCCAATTTTCTCTATAAAATTCATAATCCAATTACCAAAAATGAGGGTAGATTCGTGATATAAGATCAAAAATGAGTAGAGAACACTTACCCTAGTCCACAAGATGAAAATTCCTCCAAGAATCGCCTCAATCCGAGCTTGGAAATGTTAAAAATGAAGCCAAAATCACGATTTTTAAAAGAACACTACCCAGGTCTTAATGCATCGTGAAAGAAATATCGCGTTCGCACAGAAGAAAATAAAATCTGCCCAGAATACCCTTTGCGAGCGCGAGAAATGGGACGCGAATGCGATGAACAAGGGACAAGACTTACGCGAATGCGTACGAGACATGCGAACGCGAAGGGGAAAATAATCACCAGTGCCCGGGGCCTGGTTTGCACTTCGCGAACGCGACATATGGAATGTCAACGCGAAGAAGTAAGTGGCAGAACTTCGCGAATGCGAGAGGGTAGCTGCGAACGTGAAGAGGAAATATTCCAGCCTCCAAAATAAAACTACGCGAATGCGAGATCAAGGACGCGAACACGATGAAGGAAAACCAGATGACAGATTCAACAATTCAAAATAGGAGGAAAATGACCCATAACCCACCCGGATCAAACTCGAGGCCCCTGGGACCCTGTCCCAACATATCAACAAGTCCTATAACATAACACGGACCTACTCGAGGCCTCAAAACACACAAAACAATATCGGAACGATGAATCACACCTCAATTCGAATTCAATAAACTTGAAACTTCAAACTTCCACAACCGATGTCGAAACCTATCAAATCACGTCCGATTGACCTTAAATTTTTCACACAAGTCATATTTGTCATAGCGGACCTGCTCCAACTTCTGGAATCAGATTCCAACCCCGATATCAAAAAGTCAACTTTTGGTCAAACTTTTCAAAAACCTTCAAATTTCTAACTTTTGCCAAACGACTCCAAAATGATCTACGTACCTCCAAATCCATTTCCGGAGGCAGTCCCAATACCAGAATGACCATACAGAGCTATTCTCAAACTTGAAATCCAAAACGGACATCGATAACATTGAAATGCACTTCAACCCAAATATGATGAAATTCTTCCAAAATGCTAACTTCCACAATATGCGCCGAAATGCTCCCGGATTATCCAAAACCCGATCCGAACATACGCCCAAATCCAAAATCACCATACGAACCTGCTGGAACCTTCAAATCCCGATTCTGAGATCATTTACCCAATAATCCAAACTTAGTCAATTCTTTCAACTTAGAGCTTGAATCTTGAAGTTCATCCTTCCAAATCGATTTCGGATAACTTGAAAACCACCACCGACGATTTATACAAGTCATAATACATCATGCAAAGATTCTCAAGCTCTCAAAACACAAAGTGAAGTGTAGATTCTTAAAGTGACCAGTCAGGTCGTTACATGCGGTCCCTGCTGTGCCCGAATAATTAAGAATTAAATGGAATCATATTTTTTAGTGTAAAAGGAAGACCCAACAGGTTTAAGAAAAGGTTTTAAACCCTAAATCTTGTGGCTATATAAAGGGGTCTTATTCCATAAGGAGTCTAGAGTTTTTACTACACGGTTTTCCTAGGAGAAACTCGCCCACACGAGTTTCGCTAATTCCGAGCATTATTCGGGTCACACAGCAAAAGACTATGGAACTGGAGGATGATCTCGTGGACATTTTCGCTCTTACTTGGAGGCCCTTTTCACGATCGCAGTCACGCTTCAAGAGATAAGTATCAATTTTATGTTTGATTAAAATCTGTGATTATGTGTTGTCTATATTATATGCAAGTGATCCTGGCTATTCATTTCCGCTGTATATACTTATTTTCTATCAATTGGTATCAGAGCGGAAGCGAATAGCTAGGATCACTTGCATGTAATATAGACAACACATAATCAAAGATTTTAATCAAACATAAAATCGATACTTATCTCTTGAAGTGTGACCACAATCGCGAAAAGAGCCTCCAAGCAAGAGAGAAAACGCCCACGAGATCATCCTCCAGTTCCACAGTCTTCTACTATGTTACTCGAATAATGCCCGGAATTAGCGAAAGGAACTGGTCATGTTATTGTCATATGCAATCTTTTTCTAGTAGTGCTTTGTCGTAACTATCTAGTTTGGTATTAAACTCTTTAGGGATCCTGTTACCGAAACTATCCCAGGAGTGTACACCGAACTATGATTTTTACTTATTATGATCTATTTAATGTTGTATCTTTCAACTTCACAATGACTTCCTGTAGTTTGTCGTATCACTTGTCAAAATTTTCTTTGGTCATGATAAGACATTAATTTGATGAATGCCATGTATGTACCATTTGCCATAAGGAATTTAATTTCGATTTTTTAGGCAAAATAAGAGATGGATATCTAGTTTATTTTTGAAGTCTTGCATTATTGAGATTGATAAGTATTTTATCTCTTGTGGTACATGGATGCATGGCCTTGTTATAGTTAATGTCTCTCCTGAACTGAACAATATTAGTCTACCTCATAAGAGAATATGCTCTTCGAAATTGAGTAAAACTTATCTGTGCACTTTTGTCTAAATCATATTAATCTGGCTAGGATTTCAAGTTGGTCAAGGATGGACCTTAAGGTTCATTGAAAGTAGAGGCACTACCAACTTGTGGATCCCGTTTGAAAGGAAATTTGACTAAGGGATGTTTCCCTTCAAAAGGAAATCAAGCTAGTGATAAGCTAGAATGAATCCCTTCTGATTTGTATAAGTTAAAAGAACATATTGGTAAGAGATTATTTTGAGTATTTTTGTGACGTTCATAAATGATTACTCAAAATATTAATATATTTATTTGATGCACTGTAAGTCTTAATAATTCAAGATTTTTAAGACTTAAAACAGAGAAGCACCAAGGTAATATATTAAGTTACTGCAATTTGATTGTAGTGGCGAGCACCTCTCTAAAAAGTTCTATTGTTACTTATCAAAATAAGGGATTACATCTCAACTACACCGTAAACTCCATAATAGAGTGGTGTGGTAGAAAGAAGAAATAAATCTCTTTTGGACATGGATAGATTAATGAAGTATTATTCAGATTTGTCTTATTCGTTTTTGAAATATTTTCTAGAAACTGCAAATTACATTCTGAATCTAGTTTCTTCTAAGTTAGAGTCACGACTCCAAATTTCCTCTGTAGGATGTCGTGATGGCACCTAGTCTTTAGGACTAGGTAAGCCTATCAATGCGGAATAATAATAAATATCTTAAATAAATAAACTACAATTCAAATAATTTCAACTCCCAAAACCCGGTAGAAATAAGTCACAAGCTTCTAAGAATTTATTCTCAATGTATCTATATGTCAAGGTCTAGATAAAATATAAGGAACCAACATAAAATGATAGAAGGGGACTCCGGAGTCTGCGGACGCTGGTAGATATACCTCGAAGTCTCCGTGCGCAGGTAACTCAATGACGTCAAGGCTGGTAAAATGTACCTGGATCTGCACAAAAAGATGTGCAGAAGCGTAGTATGAGTACACCACAGCGGTACCCAGTAAGTGCCAAGCCTAACCTCGGTAGAGTAGTGACGAGGTTAGGTGAGGCCCTACTAGAATATAATAATGGCATGGTAAAATATTTATCAATGTAGTAAAATAAAATGACATTGAAAATGAATCAAATAGTATGTCACATTTAATGACACCAAATAATTGCAAATAATATCTCGTGGAAATCAAAACAGAATTTCTTTCAACTTTATAAAAATCACAACAATAATCAAAGGCAACTACGGCCATAAATCAATATCAACAAGGGCACTCCCGAGGTACCGCCTCGTAGTCCCAAATCATAAATAAATTCACAATATCTCATTTTCTTATATCACCGCGGGAGCCTTCACAATTTATTTAAAGAAAATATTTTTTCCGAAATAGCATCCCGCGTTTTAGCCACCCTTATCACACCGCATGACTTCTAGTAGTTCCCCTATTAGCCACGCGTATCAAGCCACCCTTATCTCACCGCATGCGTTTCAACACCCAGACCTTATACCAACGCATGCGTATCAATATCACAATATATCACAATTTGCACCTCAAGTGCTCAAATAATTTAACTTGCCAAAATAATTCAACAACAATATTTTTTCACAATAAAGAGCTCACGGCTCATGCCAAAATAAATTATCAATAATAGTTTTCCACAATAAAGAGCTCACAGCTCATGTCAAAATAATTCATCAATAATATTTTTCCACAATAAAGAGCTCACGGCTCATGTCAAAATAATTCATCAATAATATTCTTCCACAATAAAGAGCCCACGGCTCCCTCACAATGAGTATAAAAATATTCAGGAGTAAATAATATTTCAAAATCTTTACTACGTTGCTTCAATATCAAGTTTAAAAATGTCAAATACTTCATATTAATAATATTTAATTTAAATAAAATCAACCTTCAAATAATGCACAGAATAAAAGAAACCAAGTTTCAACTAAACAGGTAAAACAATTAGTAAGAAAAGATCAAACAAATTTGAAGTATATATCTCACATCAATGATGAAGAATATAACAAGATAAAATAATTTAATAAATACGCAACAGTGATCTACACAATTTAAAAATATAATCTTTCGTAATTTAACCCGTGTACACACTCGTCACCTCGTGTACACGACTTTCAACACATTTCAAAAATCACATCAATAACAATCCTTGGGGAAATTTTCCCCACACAAGGTTAGACAAGTCACTTACCTCGTATTATGCTTTTTTTCTCAAATTTCCGACTCCGATCGACTCGTATCTAGTCATAATTAATTCGATACAGTCAACAAAAATTATAGTAATCACTTTCATAAGAAAATATTACATTTTCATTAAAATCCGAAATTAGCTCAAAATTTGCCTGTGGGGCCCACATCTCGGAATCCGGCGAAACTTATAAAATCCGACAACCCATTCAATTACGATTCCACCCATACCAATTTTACCAAAATCTGATAACAACTCGACCTCCAAATCTTAAATTTTTGTTTTTGGAAGATTTTGCAAAAATCTTAATTTTTCTTCCATAAATTCACGGATTCATGATGTAAATGAGTATGGAATCATAAAATATAATCAATATAGGATAAAGAACACTTACCCTAATGTTTTCCCGTGCAAATCGCCCAAAAATCGCCCAAGAACCGTGCTCCAAAAATCCAAAACGAAATGAATGAAATGACCATTTTTGGTCCTTAAGTTTCTGCCAATCCGTCACTAAAAGTCCATTTTTCGTCACTAAAAGTCCACCAGAAATAACTCTATCAGTCTTACTTCAATTGATCATAACTTTATGTACAAATGTCCAAATGATAAATGGTTTAACTTTCTGGAAATTAGAATCCACTGACTACAACTTTTGTGTTTTGCAATTATTCTGATTCCTTATGCATTGCGAGATATAAGCTCCCAAAATCGGCTGCATGCATCAGAATTTCTGGCGAAATTTCTGGCGAAACTGCTCTACCAGCCTTCATTCAATCCGTCATAACGTTCTGTACAAATATCCAAAAAATGCATAGTTTAACTTTCTAAAACCTATAATCATACGACTACAACTTTCATGTTTTGCACATTTTCTGATTCCTTATGAATTGCAAGATATAAGCTTCCAAACTTGGCTCCATGGACGGAATTTCTGCAACAGAAATTTCTGCAAACAGAAATTTCCAGCACTTTGTCCGAAATCCATTCCGTTTAACTTCTGAAATCCACCCGAGACCCTCGGGACCTTAACCAATTATTTCAACATATCCCAAAATACCATACGAACTTAGTCGAGGCTTCAAACTACATCAAACAACATCAAAACGACGAATCACACCTCAAATCAAAATCAATGAACTTTGAACTTTCAAATTCTATATCTTGTGTCGAAACACATCAAATCAATTCGGAATGACTTCAAATTTTGCACACAAGTCATAAATGACATAACTGAGCTGTAAAAATTTTCAGAATCGGATTTCGACCCCGATATCAAAAAGTCAACCTCTCGGTCAAACTTCCCAAAAATTTAACTTTCGGCATTTCAAGCCTAATTCTACTACGGACTTCCAAATAAAATTCCGATCACGCTCCTAAGTCCAAAATCACCATACGGAGCAGTTGAAATCATCAAAATTCTATTCCGGGGTCGTTTGCACATAATTTGACATCCGGTCACTATTTAAACTTAAACTTTTAATTTTTTATTAAAATTCCATATCTCGGGCTAGGGACCTCGGAATTTGATTCCGGGCATACGCCTAAATCCCAAATCACGATACGAACCTACCAAAATTATCAAAATACTGATCCGAGTCTGTTTGCTCAAAATGTTGACCAAAGTCAACTCAGTTGAGTTTTAAAGCTCTAATTCACATTTTACTTCATTTTTCACCTTAAATTTTCCGAAAAAGTTTTATGGACTGCACACGTAAGTCGAGTAATGATAAATAGTGCTTTTCGAGGTCTTAGAACACATAATTAATTATTAAATTTAAAGATGATATTTTGGGTCATCACATTCTCCACCTCTAAAACAAACGTTCGTCCTCGAACGGAGTTAGAAAAAGTACTTGAGCTTGTGAATAAGTGTGGATAACAGCTACGTTTATCATGCTCGGTCTCCCAAGTCGCCTCCTCGACCGGATGACCCCTCCACTGAACCTTCATGGAAGCAATGTTCTTGGACCTCAGCTTTCGAACCTGCCTATCTAAAATAGCCACTGGTTCCTCAATATAAGATAGATCCTTGTCCAACTGAACCGAACTGAAGTCTAACACATGAGACGAATCCCCGTGATATTTTTGAAGCATAGAAACATGGAATACCGGATGAACTGCAGAGAGACTAGGTTGTAGCGCAAGTCTGTAAGCCACCTCTCCAACTCTTTCAAGAATCTCTAAAGGCCCAATATACCTAGGGCTCAAATTACCCTTCTTCCCGAACCTCATCACACCCTTCATAGGCGAAACCCGGAGCAATACCTGCTCATCAACCATGAATGCAACATCACGAACCTTCCGATTCGCATAACTCTTCTATCTAGATTGGGATGTACGAAGTCAATCCTGAATCAAGTCTGTACCCAATAGCCTAGCCTCGCCCGATTCGAACCAACCCACTGGGGACTGGCACCGCCTACCATACAAGGCCTCATACGGAGCCATCTAAATGCTTGATTGACAACTGTTGTTGTAAGCAAGATACGCAAGTGGTAAGAACTGATCCCAAGCACCCCCAAAATCTATCACACACGCATGAAGCATATCCTCCAATATCTGAATAGTCCGTTCGAACTGCTCGTCCGTCTGAGGGTGAAATGTTGTACTGAACTGTACCCGAGTACCCAACTCATGTTGTACTACCCTCAAGAACCGTGATGTAAACTACATACCCCGGTCAAAGATGATAGATACCGGTATGCCGTGAAATCTGACAATCTCGCGAATATAGATTCGAGCCAACTGCTCGGAAGAGTAGGTAGTCATCATAGGATTGCAATGAGCTGACTTGGTCAATCTATCCACAATCACCCAAGCTGCATTGAACTTACTCTGAGTCCGTGGGAGCCCAACAACGAAATCCATAGTGATCCTCTCCCATTTCCATTCTGGAATCTCTAACTTCTGAAGCAATCCATTCAGTCGTTGATGCTCATATTTCACTTGTTGACAATTTAGACACCGAGCTACATACTCCACAATGTCTTTCTTCATCTTCCTCCACCAATAATGTTGCCTCAAGTCCTGCTACATCTTTGCAGCACCCGGATGTATGGAGAACCGCGAACTGTGAGCCTCCTGGAGAATCAATTCATGAAAACCATCTATATTAGGCACACATAGCCTGCCCTGCATATGTAATACATTTTCATCTCCAATTGTAACTTCCTTGGCATCGTCATGCTGAACTTTGTCCTAAAAGACAAGCAAACGGGGGCCATCATACTGACGTTCCATGATACGGTCATAAAGAGAAGACTGAGAAACCACACAAGAAAAACTCGGCTCGACTCGGAAATATCCAGTCTAACAAACTGGTTGGCCAAGGCTTGAACATCCAAGGCTAGAGGCCTCTCTGCTACTGGTAAATATGGTAAGCTGCCCAAACTCTCCGCCTTATGACTCAAGGCATTGGCCACTACATTGGCCTTCCCAAGATGATAGAGAATGGTGATATAATAATCCTTAAGTAACTCCAACCATCTTTGCTGCCGCAAATTAAGATCCTTCTGTTTAAACAGATATTGTAGATTTTGGTGATCGGTGTAGACCTCACAATGGACACCGTACAAATAATGGAGCCAAACTCTTCAAAGCACGAACAATAGCTGCTAACTCAAGGTCGTGGACCGAAATTTTTTTTTTTTTTTTTGTGTTTTTCATTTACCTTTAACTATCTGGACGCGTAGGCAACCACCCTACTGTCTTACATCAACATTGTGCCGAGACCAATATGCGACACATCACAATACACAGTATAAGATCCTGAACCTATAGGTAATACCAACATTGGGGCTGTAGTCAAAGCTGTCTTGAGCTTTTGGAAGCTCTACTCACATTCCTCGGTCCATCTGAACGGAGCACCCTTCTGGGTCAATATGGTCTTAATAGTTCTTCATAATCAATTACAAAATCATCAATTAACTTCATGTTAACAAAAATCTCGTTGCAAACCTTCATAATACTAATAACTAGATGCGAGGCATGAAGACCTCATAATTAGTTATCCGAATTAACGAGTCACATTTAACGCCACCTAGGCGGGCACCTATATCATAGGTTAAAAATTAATAATTACAACACGAATTTGACAACTATGCACAGAGAATTTCATATAAGAATTTTCAAATAAGCCTAACAGGCATGACTCCCTATTAGTACTATAGTACAAATTTAATTTCACAAGGGAGAACTTAAACACAAGAATTTTTCTCACAAGGATCTCGTCCTTATATAACTTCCACCGCAGCTCGTAGCCCGGTTTAAACATATCAATTTATATAAAAATGTGAGGATCTCGTCCTCAGTTCTGAATCACAAGTAATATGCACATCGTGCCAATTGAAAATTTCTATTTTCTCCTTTTAAATAATTTCGGTTACACCAAATCACAACACATAATGAACCCCACACCGGTAGGGCATATAATTCATAATTTGCAATTAATTATTCGGAATTTACATCAAAATTTACCGAAATGAGTAACAGAAAGCCACATTTAGCCTCGCAGCTCTTATTAGTGACCAACACGAAATGATAGGCGTAGTTATCTCCATAAAATCTCCCAACAGGGGTAAACACATAAGTAAATTATAGAATTATGAAGCTCACTCATAAGTGGAGCACAATAGGAAGACTCGTTTCGATATTGAGAACCGAATCAACTTAAGAAAATTATTCCTTTATATTAAATCGAGGTCGTACCTGTAATGACACCATCTGATGTAGCGACCTCCGCCATACCGTAAAATAAATATATCAACGGCTAGGTCTCCACCTCTAGGACGCCTTTTACCCGTCTGTCCTCCACCCCTAACTGGTCTTGTGGGTGGTGTAATAACTGCAATGGGACACGTAGCCTGAGTGCTTTGATAAAATAAGTCTCTCCCAAGTTTTTGACAATTTTTCTCATGATGTGCCTAGTATCACCGTATTTATAACAACCCTTTTTGCGGGTTAGGCTGCTCATATTGAGTCTGTGCCAGATAACTGGAATAACCATTGTAGGAACTCATGTCGGTGATGCATTAACAGAACTTACTGGAGCACCCCGAGTAATCCGATGTGCGGAATGGGCTGGCGGACTGCCCGAGCCCCCTCCATAATGATTTATAATTGCAGAGTAGAATCTACTGAATCCCCTAGAACCTTGAGACGTCTTGGTCTCCTTAGTTTCTTTTTTTTTTTCACCCTGAACACATTCTAATATCTTGGCAATTTGTACAACTAGCAGAAATGAAGTATCAGCTTGTAGCTCTCGAGTCGTACAAAATTTTACGATCATAATTGAGTCCTTTAATGAGTCTATGGACTCACCCTCTGGGTGTAGGAATCAAAGTAGGAGTATGACAGGCTAACTTATTGAACTTGATGGCATATTCTGAAATTGTCAATGGTGACATGACGCAACCGTTCAAACTCTATGTGCCACGCATTACGGAGAGTCCAGAAAACAAACTCTTTCAAAAGCATTTCTGAGAACTGAGCCAAGTGGGCGGTGTTTCATTGGCTGGCCTGCCCTCTTCATAGGCTTGCCACGAACACTGGTGGAGAATTATCTCTCCCAAGGCAAATTTCTTCTTTTGTTATGCTGATTCAACACTGTTGAGCTGACCAATTTCTTAACAAACTCTTCGATTCTTCTTTGGGGTAACCCTTACCCCTATTTAAACATAACGATCACAAAAGTAGAGCTCCATACAGACAAATCTTGTCATGAACCACACAGTCCATACTCTCGTCAACAAGTGTACTTACTCCGAAGCACCCCAAAATCCGCAACAGTGACATCCACGCCGAGTAGACCTTCTATAAATTTAGACTTGTTTCTATAACTCCTTTGGTATTGAAGTATAGGATTATTAAGGAGGCGTACATACCGCAAGTCCTAACCTTATCCTCCACAAAATCTCAGGTCTTAAACATGTGTAAATTTTAGGGAACCTTTCAGTACCACATATATACATTTAAGGCCAAAACTGATATAATACATGACCCCGCAATCTACCCATTGGTAGTGAACTCCCCCCACTCGGCGCGAAGTCATAGGTCACAACGTCTAATGATCCTCAATAATAACCTTCACAACTTGTATAAATCAACCAGACGCCAACATCCGTTGCACCCCCACATGATTCACTAGGTGATCTCTCAATACGCCCGCATCTTTAGTCGGAACCACACGTTAAGGAAATGTTTGAGCATCTCTGGCACCCTCGTAGTCCATCTGCGGTATCACGAACCGTCGACACACAACTGGTATTGAGTGCGCAATGCCATACACGAGTGGATACAAAGGAATATGAGATATATGTTTCAAGCTAAATCAATGGCGCATGATAAGGAATCAAAGAAGTGAATATTTTCCTAACAGTTCCATAGCCTCCCGAAGATAAGTACAGACGTCTCTGTACCGATCTACAAGACTATACTAAACCTTCTTGTGACTCATAACACCTATGAATCTAGTGCTCTGATACCAACTTGTCACGACCCCAAATTCCCTCTGTAGGATGTCGTGATGGCACCTAGGCTTTAGGACTAGGTAAGCCTATCAATGCGGAATAATAATAAATATCTGAAATAAATAAACTACAATTCAAACAATTTCAACTCCCAAAACCCGGTAGAAATAAGTCACAAGCTTCTAAGAATTTATTCTCAATGTGTCTATATGTCAAGGTCTAGATAAAATATAAGGAAGCAACATAAAATGATAGAAGGGGACTCCGGAGTCTGCGGACGCTGGCAGATATACCTCGAAGTCTCCGTGCGCAGGTAACTCAATGACGTCTAGGCTGGTAAAATGTACCTGGATCTGCACAAAAAGATGTGCAGAAGCATAGTATGAGTACACCATAGCGGTACCCAGTAAGTGCTAAGCCTAACCTCGGTAGAGTAGTGACGAGGTCAGGTGAGGCCCTACTGGAATATAATAATGGCATGGTAAAATATTTATCAATGTAGTAAAATAAAATGACATTAAAAATGAATCAAATAGTATGTCACATTTAATGACACCAAATAATTACAAATAATATCTCGTGGAAATCAAAACAGAGTTTCTTTCAACTTTATAAAAATCACAACAATAATCAAAGGCAACTACGGCCATAAATCAATATCAACAAGGGCACTCCCGAGGTACCGCCTCATAGTCCCAAATCATAAATAAATTCACAATATCTCATTTTCTTATATCACCGCGGGAGCCTTCACAATTTATTTAAAGAAAAACAATTTTCCCGAAATAGCATCCCGCGTTTTAGCCACCCTTATCACACCGCATGACTTCTAGTAGTTCCCTTACTAGCCACGCGTATCAAGCCACCCTTATCTCACCGCATGCGTTTCAACACCCAGACCTTATACCACCGCATGTATATCAATATCACAATATATCACAATTTGCACCTCAAGTGCTCAAATAATTTAACTTGCCAAAATAATTCAACAACAATATTTTTTCACAATAAAGAGCTCACGGCTCATGCCAAAATAAATCATCAATAATAGTTTTCCACAATAAAGAGCTCACAGCTCATGTCAAAATAATTCATCAATAATATTTTTCCACAATAAAGAGCTCACGGCTCATGTCAAAATAATTCATCAATAATATTCTTCCACAATAAAGAGCTCACGGCTCATGTCAAAATAATTCATTAATAATATTCTTCCACAATAAAGAGCTCACGGCTCCCTCACAATGAGTATAAAAATATTCAGGAGTAAATAATATTTCAAAATCTTTACTACGTTGCTTCAATATCAAGTTTAAAAATGTCAAATACTTCATATTAATAATATTTAATTTAAATAAAATCAAACTTCAAATAATGCACAGAATAAAAGAAACCAAGTTTCAACTAAACAGGTAAAACAATTAGTAAGAAAAGATCAAACAAATTTGAAGTATATATCTCACATCAATGATGAAGAATATAACAAGATAAAATAATTTAATAAATGCGCAACAGTGATCTACACAATTTAAAAATATAATCTTTCGCAATTTAACCCGTGTACACACTCGTCACCTCGTGCACATGACTTTCAACACATTTCAATAATCACATCAATACCAGGTGCGAATACACGCCCAGCTTCAGCCGATTCACACAAGTCCAAACTTGTTCTGAATTCAATCTCGAATCACACCTGGGGATCCTGGGACCCCGTCCGAATATACTAATAAGTTTCAAAACACATAACGGACCTACTCGAGGCCACAAATCACATCAAAAACCTAAATTCATCGAATCGCAACCCAAATTCAAGCCTAAGCAACTATGAATTTCCGAATTTTGAAACCGACGCTGATTCATACCAAAACAACTTCGATTAACACCAAATTTGACACACAAGTCATAATTAACATTATGGACCTATTTCAACTTTCGAAATTGGGATGTGACCCTGATATCAATAAAATCAACTCCCGGTCAAATTTTCTAAATTCTTCCAATTTCCAACTTCCGCCAAACTATACCGAAATGATCTACGGAGCTCCAAATCAATATCCGGATATGCTCCTAAGACCAAAATTACCATACGAAACTATTGAAACCATCAAAGCTTCATTCCGGAGTCGTCTTCAGACAAGTCAAATTACGGTCAATGCTTATGACTTAACCTTCCAACTGAGGGAGTAGGTGTCATATTTCATTCCGAAACTCACCCGAAACCAAAACCAAATACCCCGGCGAGTCACGTAACTACAATATAACACAGAGGAAGCAATAAATAAGGGATCAGGGCTAGTACACTCAAAACGACCGATCGGGTGGCAGTCCCTGCCCTCATCGATGCTCGAGAAGGGAGTCTTCTCTGCCCATTGGGCAAGCTTGATTAACCCTCCTCGAAAGTTTCGAGGGCTATAAACACGGAGAAAATGGTCGATCGTGAATCGGGGCTCCTCCGTGTTGTTGGAAAAATGGCGGAGGAGGGTCATGATCCTCCAAAAGGACGGATGGATCAGCCCGAGGCAAACCTCGTACCTCTTACAAAAGTCGAGGACTGCCGTATCTATCGGGTCAAACGTGAAGGGGTACGTATAAATGCCTAAGTACCCCTCCATGTACGTTGTGATGTCCTCATCAGGTACGTATAAACGTTGACGATAAGGAAATGAAGATGTGAAGAACAATTTGCGAAGATTTGAGGGAATGATGAACATATAAAACATTCGAGGGTAACTCAAGAAGATTCGAAATCGGAAAGTAAAAAAGTAAAAAAAGGAAACCGAACCTTTTGTAGGAGGAAAATAATGAATGCGTGACGTTTCGCATTCGACGCCCACCGAGGATGGTCAACCGGCAGCTGACACGTGTCCGAAGTCAAAACGACACGACTGGTGGGATGCTTCACTGACTTGTCAACTCGCTTGCGGCGTACGGAGGAAGGAACTGAGGTCAGCTAATCACTTCTCGTTGTTCCTATAAATATGCTCTCCGAAAAGTGATGGGACTATCTGGGTACTGATAAAATCAGGGATTAATTTATCCCCGATTTCTCGATAAAGAAACGAGAAGACAATGCAGTCCGATGTGGCCTCAGGTAAAGCCGAGGCCTCCCACAGGTCAGAGCCCGAGGGGATGAATGATGCGCCAAGAATCGATCCCGGCCAAACATGGAATGAATCAAGTTCGAGCAAAATAAAGAACCGAGACTGAAGGATAGACGGTTGGAAAGGACAAATGAGGGGCCAAAATATACGCCCTTAACCGGATATTACAGCATAAATCTCGCCCGGTATCAACGGCGTATCACGGTTTACTAGAAGAGAACGATTTTTTATCTTATTTAGACTAGTACTAAGATTAAAACTTCCCTACTATATAAAGGGGAGAACCTTTTTTATTTTTGAGACCACTGTTGGCACGCATAGCAAAGCAATAAAGTCAATTTTGTTCTCTAATTACCGTTCAAAGTGTTCTTCAGTTGCTTATTTGTTTAGTTGCAACCGAGCCCGTTTCGAGGGATTGATCGGAACCAACTTTTAGTGTTCATCATAAAGTCATGCTTAATCATCCATCGTGTTTGGTTTGATCGTTTTGTTTTCCTTTAATTCAAATATTTGTTGTTCTTAGATCATTCATGTTAAGTTAAATCGCATATCTTTTAAACCACGTATAAATTCAATTGTTACTTATTTTAAGGGTAAACACAAATACAACACCCTGGACCTACGGATGAGAAACTTCTTACTATATAATTTCTCCGATCATTTTTAACCCTAGTGTTTAATTTTTATTTTATGATATTTCTTGTAATATTTCTTGTAAAATATGTTTTGAAAAATTATGTCCAAACAGATTTTCATTTTCAAACCAAACTTCACCCAAATCAGATTTTAAAAATAAATTCGGGAATCTATAACCAAACGCTAGCTAAAAATATTGTTAAACGCTACTGTTCAGGTTTATGATGCAAAAATTAAACCTCATGTCAGGTTTAATCTGTATGTGAACTGTGAATTCTGTCTTTGAAAGTGTTTTCCTTTAATAGGAACGTACTCGATTATTATTAGCAAAAAAAAAAGTACTCGATTAGAGTTATTTTTATGCATTAGTTGGAGCATTTGGTTTACATATACTGATAGTAGACAAAAAAATCTTACATGTCAATATTATATAAATTCGAATCAGAATGATGAGATTGAATTCTAATGACCTCATGTTTAGTTATCTAGTTGAACATTTTCCATTTGTCTAAAAGTTAATACTCAGTCGACTAGTGCTTTTAACAAGTCGGATTTCCTGATCTTAATTAGTTTTACTGTTCAGTCAACTGGTTTTGGAAAGGCTACTCCATTTGATGTTCCCTAATTAGATGCTACTCCGTTTTGCTCTAGTCTAAAAGATCCTGCCCTCAACTCTGTACAATTTTTCATCTATTTTTTATCCCCGCGAAGGTACGTCGGAATTGTCGTAGGACTGTAGTCTGTAGGATACGAAGTACAAACTAATGAAGTTAACAAGAGAGCTCAAAGATGTAGCAATGTATACATTTGGTGCAAGACCCGTGCAAATAAGTACATTTAGTTACACGAGCTAAATGAGTATCCTTGTAACACTCCGTAAATTCGGATTAGGTATGGATATGTTAAATGAGTATTAATGTGACATTTTAGACATGTGAAGTCCTATCGGGATGAGTATGGGTGGAAATAGTTATTTTGGAATCAAAGTGGAGAGTGAGATGCATAAGATTCGATAGAATCGATTAAGTTTATGGAAGGTGTGTCTTCCGGCCTTAGACAATGCAAGGCCATGAAAAGTCATAGCCTTAGATAGTTGCACTGTCCAGAGCACTAACTTTAGCGCCCCCTGACTGTCACGACCCAAAGCCTAACCCGTCGTGATGGCGCCTATCGTGATACTAGGCAAGCTGACATTTTCAAAACACTTTCAACATTTAACAGAAAAGAATTAAGACATTTAAAATAACCGAAATTTTTTATAAGTACGGGGTAAAACCCAAAAGATAATTGCGGAAAAATAGCCCGACATCGTGGTGTCACTGAGTCATGAGCATCTAGGTATCCAGTTTAATAAAAAACAGTGTCTAAGTATCAATACAGAAAAGAAAAAAAATATAGAAGGAGAGACAAGGTCTTTGAACACCAGCAGCTACCCCGTTGTCTCCGGTACTCGATCGCGCACGAACTCAACGACCCCCTGATCAAACACACCTGGATCTGCACATAAAGTGGAAAGTGTAGCATGAGTACAACCAACTCAGCAAGTAACAGAAGGAACTGAGAAGGTAGTGATGAGCTATACAAGCACAGTTCAATTTCAATAATTCCAGCAAAAAATAGACATGCTTTTAAATCCGGCAATTTAAGTCAAATTTGTTTTATACAGTTAAAGTGTAGGTACTCCGGATATAGAATCTTTCAGAAATTTCACAACAATGACAGATAGCAACTAAATGCATCAACAAATGAAAAGCAAGTACTGCCTCTCAGGGCAACAGTCACTCAACTCGTCATAACAGTTCAATCACTCGGCTCTCAGCCCTTAGTACTCACACTCAATAGGTACCTACGCTCAATGGGGATGTGCAGACTCCGGAGGGTTCCTTCAGCCCAAGCGCTATATCGCTGCGGCATGCCGCACAATCCCATATAAATAGCCAAAAGACTCATTGTGATGTGCAACCCGATCCATATATATATATATACAGCCCTGAGGCTCGTTGTGACGTGCAACTCGATCCATATATACAGCCCTAAAGCTCGTTGCGGCGTGCAACCCGATCTATATATACACATATAGCACACAGCTCGGCACTTAGGCCCTAACTCAGTCGCTAACCTCGTTAGTCTCTCGGGCTCTCTGAAATCATAAAGATCAGCCCAAACAAAAATAATATAGTGTATCAACAAGAATCAAGAAGAGACTCAGATATGATACGCAAGTAAAACCATAACTGAGTACAAGACAGCAATTAGCAAATACTTCAACAAGTACACGACCTCTGCGGGTCCCAATAGTACCATCACATAGTCTAAGCATGATTTCTAACATGATTTGCAGTCAAATTTCTATAACACAGAGAGAAAAGGTAATTAACAATAGGCTATAAGACTTTACGGTCTCATGGGACGGACCCAAATCAAAATCCCCCACGGTGCACGCCCACACGCCCGTCACCTAGCATGTGCGTCACCTCTAAAATAGTCACATCATACTAAAATTTTGGGGTTTCATACCCTCAGGACCATATTTAAAACTGTTACTTGCCTCAAACCGCGCAAAATCCTACTCCGCAATGCCCTCCCCCATTGAATCAATCTCCAAACACTCTGAATCTAGCCACAACAAGTAGTACGATATAATTAATATAAGCTAAAAGAATCAATTCCACAAGTAAAACACGAAATTATAATCCAAAATCCGACAAAAGTCATAAAACCTGAATGCCCATTCACTCACGAGTCTAGCCATACTAAATTCATCAAAATGCGACATCATTTAGTCCTCCAAATCCCTAAAATCCACTCTCCAATTCTCAAGCCCTAAACCCCCAAATTTACGACTCAAATTCCTAATTAGATGATGAAAATAACAATAGATTCATAAAATATAGTCCAATACGAGTTAAAATCACTTACCCCAACAATCTTCTTGAAGAAACCTCGCAAAATCGCCTCACACCGAGCTCTCCAAGTCCCAAAATTGAAATGGAAATCAAACCCTTGAAATCCCATTTTTCTGCCCAGTTCATCCACATCTACGGGCATACCGTCGCACCTGCGCAATTTCACTAGCAGGTGCAGAAATAACTTAAGGGGTTGGGTCCGCATCTACGAGCAAGTGGACGCACCTGCGGACAAATGTCCGCTTCTTCGATCCCCCCTCCAGCTCACTCACCGCATCTACGGAGCCTTAAGCGCATCTAAGGGCTCGCAGATACGGAAATTCCCTCACACCTGCGACCCCTGGACATCTCCTCAATTCCCTCGTCTGTGCTATTTCATCCACACGTGCGAGTACGCACCTGCGGTCTCCCCACCGCAGGTGCGAAACCATCAGATATCAAAAGGCTTCAGCCATTTGCCTAAGTCCAAATTCAAACCGTTAAGCATCTGAAACACACCCGAGGCCCCCGGGACCTCAACCAAATATACCCACAAGATCTATAATACCATACAAACTTAGTCGAGTCCTCAAAACACGTCAAACAACAACAAAAACGCGAATCACCCTCCAATCCAAACTTAATGAATTTCGAAATTTCTAAATTCTACAAACGATGCCGAAACCTATCAAATCACGTCCGATTGACCTCAAATTTTGCACATATATCCTATTCAACATTACGGACCTATTCCAACTTTCGGAATTGGTTCCGAACCCGATATCAAAAATGTCAACCCCCGGGTCAAACTTTCCAAAAACAATTCGACTTTCGCCATTTCAAGCCTAGATTAGCTACAGACCTCAAATTCACAGTCCGGACATGCTCCTAAGTCCAAAATCACCCAACGGAGCTAACGGAACCGACTGAACTCCATTCTGAAGTCGCCTTCACCCACTTCCTTTTACGGTCAAAATCCTGAGACTTAAGCTTCCGTTTTAGGGACTAAGTGTCCCAAAACACTCCAGAACCAAAAACAAGACCTCCCAGCAAGTCACTTAAGCAGAAACAAATATGGAAAAAACAGTAAATAGGGGATCCAGGCTAATACACTCAAAATGACCGGCCGAGTCGTTATACCCTCCCCTTTTTAAAATAATCGTTCGTCCTCGAACAAGCATAAAGACATACCTGAAGTGGTAAAAAGATGAGGATAACGGCTACGCATATCGTGATCGGTGTCCCAAGTCGCCTCCTCCACCGACTGGCCACTCCACTGAACCTTCACAGAAGCAATATTCTTTGACTTCAGCTTTCGAACCTGCTTATCCAAGATCGCCACTGGCTCCTCAACATAAGATAAATCCTTGTCCAACTGTACTGAGCTGAAATCCGACACGTGAGATGGATCGTCGTGATACTTCCGGAGCATAGAAACATGGAACACTAGGTGAACTCCCGCTAGACTGGGAGGTAAAGCAAGCTCATAAGCAACCTCCTCAACTCGCCACAACACCTCAAAGGGACCAATGAGCCTTGGGCTTAGCTTGCCCTTCTTTACGAACCTCATAACACCATTCATGGGTAAAACCGGAGTAAGACCCGCTCTCCAACCATGAATGCAACATCGGGAACTTTCCGATTCGCATAACTCTTCTGTCTGGACTAGGCTGTATGTAGTCTATCTTGAATCACCTTAACCTTCTCTAGAGCATCCTGAACCAAGTTTGTACCCAATAATCTAGCCTCGCCCGGCTCGAACCAACCCACCAGAGACCTACTCGCCTACCATACAGGGCCTCATACGGTGCCATCTAGATGCTTGATTGGTAACTTTTGTTGTAAGCAAACTCCGCTAGAGGCAAGAACCACTCCCACGAACCCCCAAACTCCATCACACATGCACGGAGCATATCCTCTAATATTTGAATATTATGCTCGGACTGCCCGTCCGTCTGAGGGTGAAATGATGTGCTCAACTCCACTCGACTCCCCAACTCATGATGCACGACCCTCTAGAATCGTGATGTAAACTGCGTAACTAGGTCATAGATGATAGATACCGGTACGCCATGGAGCCTGACGATCTCGTACATATACACTCGAGTCAGCTGCTCGGAAGAATAGGTAGTCATCACAGGAATGAAATGAGCTGACATGGTCAACCGGTCCACCATCACCCAAACTGTATCAAACTTCTGTTGTGTCTGTGGAAGCCCAACAACAAAATCTATAGTGATCCGCTCCCATTCAGGAATCTCTAACTTTTGAAGCAACCCACTTGGTCGCTGATGCTCATACTTCACATGCTGGCAATTTAGGCACCGAGCTACATACTCTACTATGTCCTTCTTCATTCTCCTCCACCAGTAATGCTATCTCAAGTCCTGATACATCTTCGCGGCACCCAGATAAATAGAATACCGCAAACTGTGAGCCTCCTAGAGAATCATCTCATGCAAACCATATACATTGGGCACACATAGCCTGCCCTGCATCCTCAATGCACTGTCGTCCCCAATAGTGACCTCCTTAACATCACCGTGCTGGAACATGTTCTTAAGGACAAGCATATGGGGTCATCATACTGACGCTCCCTAATACGATCATAAAGAGAAGACCGAGAGACCATACAAGTCAATACTCGACGTGGCTCAGAAATATCCAATCTAACAAACTGGCTAGATAAAACCAGAAAATCCAATGCCAGTGGCCTCTCTACTGCTGGAAGATATGCTAAGCTCCGCAAACTCTTCGCCCGGCGACTCAAGGCATCGGCCACCACATTGGCCTTCCCGGGATGGTACAAAATGGTGATATCATAGTCCTTAAGAAGCTCCAACCACCTCCGCTAACGCAAGTTAAGATCCTTTTGTTTGAATAGATGTGGCAAACTCCGAGATCAGTGTAAATCTCATAATGGACCCCGTACAAATAGTGCCGCCAAATCTTAAATGCGTGAACAATAGCTGCTAACTCAAGGTCATGGACAAGATAGTTCTTCTCATGGGTCTTCAACTGGCGCGAAGCATAAGCAATCGCTCTATCCTTCTGCATCAGAACACACCCAATACCGATCCGCGAGGCATCACAATACAATGTGTAGGAACCAAAAGTTGATGGCGGAACTAGTACTGGAGCCGTGGTCAAAGCAGTCTTGAGCTTCTGAAATCTCTCCTCACACTCCTCCAACCACCTTAAAAGAGCACCCTTCTGGGTCAATTTAGTCAAGGACGATGCAATAAACGAGAAACCCTCCACAAAATGACGGTAATAGCCCGCCAACCCTAGAAAGCTCCGAATCTCCGTGGCTGAGGATGGTCTGGGCCAACTCTGCACCGCCTCTATCTTCTTCGGATCCACCTGAATACCCTCACTGGACACCACGTGCCCCAAGAATGCCATTGAACTTAGCCAAAACTCATACTTGGAGAACTTTGCAGAAAGCTTCTACTCCCTCCACCACTGTAACACAATCCTCAGATGTTGGGCATACTCCTCCTGGCTACGAGAGTACATTAGGATATCATCAATGAATACAATAACGAACGAGTCAATATAAGTCTAAAACATGTTGTTCATCAAATGCATGAATGCTGCTGGGGCATTGGTCGGCCCAAAAGATATCACAAGGAACTCATAATGGCTATATCGGGTCCTGAAAGCTATCTTAAGAATATCTGAGTCTCGAATCTTCAGCTGGTGATACCCTGACCTCAAATTAATCTTGGAGAACATCATCGCTCCCTCAAGCTGGTCAAACAAATCATCAATACGCGGCAAAGGATAATAGTTCTTGATTGTGACCTTGTTCAACTGCCTGTAATCAATGCACATTCTCATAGTACCATCCTTCTTCTTAACAAATAGAACTGGTACACTCCAAGGTGACACGCTAGGCCGAATAAACCCCTTATCAATGAGTTCCTGAAGTTGCTCCTTCAATTCCTTCAACTCCGCCATTGCCAAATGATACGGTGGAATAGAAATAGGCTGAGTGCCCGGCACCAAATCAATACCGAAATCAATATATCTATCGGGTGGCATGCCCAGCAGGTCTGCAGGAAATACATCTGGAAAATCTCGCACCACCGAAAAAAAAATCAATAGCAGGGGTCTCTGCACTAACATCCCTCACAAAGGCCAGATAAGATAGACAACCCTTCTCAACTATCCGCTGAGCCTTCAAGTATGAAATCACTCTACTGGGAACATAGTCTATCGAGCCGCTCCACTCAACTCTCGGCAACTCCGGTATCGCTAACGTTACAATCTTAGTGTGACAATCTAGAAAAGCATGACATGGAGACAACTAATCCATACCCAAAATCATGTCAAAATCAACCATACTAAGCAACAAGAGATCCACTCTAGTCTCCAGACTCCCAATAGTCACCACACATGACTGATATACACGGTCCACAATGATAGTATCACCCGCTGGAGTAGATACACGAACAGATACAACTAGAGAGTCACGGGGCATAACTAGATAATGAGTAAAATACGAGGACAAATATGAATACATGGAACCAGCGTTAAATAATACAGAGGCATCTCTATGGCAAACTGAGACAATACCTGTAATCACAACATCCGAAGCAATGACATTTGATCTGGCGGGAAGAGCAAAGAAATGGGCATGGCCACCCCCTGATCGGCCTCCCCCTCTCGGGCAGCCCCTAGCTAACTGGGCCCCATCCCGAGTTGGCTGAGCGGGTGGTGAAGAAACTGGTGTTGATGTTGTAGACTGGCTCCTCTGCTAAGCCGGACCTCCCATAAGGCAGGGAGAATATCTCCTGATGCGGCCAAACTCCCCATACTCATAGCAACTCTCCGGTGCTAGTGTTGGGGACTGAAGGGAGCCCCGAGCACCGGATAACTGGTAGAAGTACCTGGCATAGATGAGCCCTGACCCGATGGAGCACTGGACGAACTCTAAGCTAGGAGAGCACTGAGAGATGAATGGCTCTACTGATAACTATGTGAACCATGGCCGGATGATGCACCACAATGGACTAGGCGAGCCATCTGAGCATGTCTGAAAGGACGACCCCTACCGTGGTGGAACTGCTCCCAGAAGGAACACCGCTAAATCCACCCTATCCACGAGGATTCTTGGCCTCCCTCTCAACCCGCTTCTGGCTGCGAACCATCTCAATCTGACGAGCAATGTCGACAATCTCATCAAAATAGCACCAGACACTCTCTCTCTAGTCATAAGCAATCGCAGCTGCAAAGTGAGGCCATCTATGAACCTCCCGATCCTCTCCCTATCTGTGGGATCCAACCAAATAGCATGACGGGCCAACTCAGAAAATCTCAGCTCATACTGCGTCACGGACATGTCACTCTGACAAAGTTGCTCGAACTCCCTGTGCAGCCCCTCTCTGAGGGACTGAGGAACAAACTTCTCCAGGAAAAGAACTGAGAACTACTGCCATGTAAGGGGTGCTGTGTCGACCGGCCTACGCCTCTCGTAAGCCTCCCACCAACTGAAGGCAGCCCCAGAGAACTGAAAGATAGTGAACGAGACCCATTTGGTCTCTACAATACCTGTTGTACGTAGTATTCTCTGATACCTGTCCAAGAAGCCCTGTGCATCCTATTCCTCGCTAATACTGAAAGATGGAGGCTGAAGTCTCCGAAACCTCTCCAATCGACGCTGCCCATCATCAGGCATGACAAGAACCACATAGTCCTGAGCAGCTGGAATCGGTTGGGCTAGTAGTGCCCCTAGTGTCTGGAATCCATGTACTACCTGCTCTGGTGAGCGGGCGGCGGGTGTCTGAGCACCTCCCCCGGCCAAAGAAGTGGCTGCTGCAACCGGAATAGAGACTGCTTGAGCAAGACTGGTACACGTGGTCAGAATCTGAGTTAAGGCTTCCTAAAGGCCTGGAATCATAATAGGCACAGGTCGTGCCTGAGTTGGTCCCATGGGCTCGTCCATAACTGGAGCCAGCTCCTGAACTGGGGCAACGGGTGGATCTGCAGGTGCCGCCCTAGCTGTGGTGTGAGCTATACCTCTTCCCCTACTGCAGCCTTTACCGCGACCTTTGAAAGGCGTCCATCATTCCCCGTAGTACGCGTCCTCACTATTTATGAGAGAATTAGAGCAACATAATTTTAGTTACCAGAATCAAAAGATTCGCACGACAAGAATTCAATAATGTGAAGTCTCCTAAGTGCTCGGCAGCCTCTCGAAGATAAGTACCGATCCGCAAGACTCTACTAAACCTGCTCATGACTCGTGAGACCTATGTAACCTAGGGTCTAAAACCAACTTGTCGCGAACCAAAACCTAACCCGTTGTGATGGTGCCTATCGTGATACTAGGCAAGCCGACATTTTCAAAATACTTTCAACATTTAACAGAAATGAATTAAGACATTTAAAATAACCTGAGTTTTTCATAAGAACAGGGTAAAAACCAAAACGTAAGTGCAAAGAAATAGCCCGACATCGGCGTGTCACTGAGTCATGAGCATTTAGATATCCAGTCTAATAAAATAGTATCTAAGTATCAATACAAAAAAGAAAGAAAACATAGATGGAAAGACAAGGTCTACGGACGCCAGCAGCTACCTCGTTGTCTCTGGTACTCGATCGCGTACGAACTCAACAACCTCCCTGATCAAACACACCTAGATCTGCACATGAAGTGGAGGGTGTAGCATGAGTACAACCAACTCAGCAAGTAACAGAAATAAGTAAGTAACTGTGAAGGTAGTGACGAGCTATACAAATACAATTCAATTTCAATCATTCCAGCAAAGAATAGACATGCCTTCAAATCCGGCAATTAAGTCAAATCAGTTTTATACAATTAAAGTGCAGGTACTCCGGATGTAGAATCTTTTAGAAATTTTACAACAATGACAGATAGCAATTAGTGCATCAATAAATGAAAAGCAAGTACTGCCTCTCAAGGCAACAACCACTCAACTCGTCACAACAGCTCAATCACTCGGCTCTCACCCCTCAATACTCACACTCAATAGGTAGCTGCGCTCACTGGGGGTGTGCAGACTTCGGAGGGCTCCTTCTGCCCAAGCACTATACCGCTGCGGCGTGCAGCCCAATCCCATATAAATAGCCATAAGGCTCGCTGCGATGTGAAACCCGTTCCATATGCTGTATATATATATATATATATATATATATACAGCCCCGAGGCTCGTTGCGGCATGCAACCCGATCCATATATACAGCCCTAAGGCTCATTGCAGCGTGCAACTCGATCCATATACACACATATAGCTCATAGCTCGGTACTCAGGCCCTAACTCAGTCACCAACCTCTCTAGTCTCTCGGGCTCTCTGAAATCATAAAGATCCGCCCAAACAAAAATAATATAGTGTATCAATAAGAATCAAGAAGAGACTCAGATATGATACGCAAGTAAAACCATGACTGAGTACAAGATAGCAATTAGCAAATACTTCAACAAGAACGCTACTTCTGCGGGTCCTAAAAGTACCATCACATAGCCTAAGCATGATTTCTAACATGATTTGCAGTCAAATTTCTATAACACAGAGAGAAAAGGTAATTAACAATAGGCTATACGACTTTACAGTTTCACGGGACGGATCAAATCACAATCCCCCATGGTGCACGCCCACACGCCTGTCACCTAGCATGTGCGTCACCTCCAAAATAGTCACATCATACCAAAACTTCTGGGTTTCATACCCTCAGGACCAGATTTAAATCTGTTACTTACCTCAAACCACGCAAAATCCTACTCCGCAATGCCCTTTCCCATCGAATCAATTTCCAAATGCCCTGATTCTAGCCACAAGTAGTACGATATAATTAATATAAGCTAAAAGAATCAATTCCACAAGAAAAACACAAAATTATAACCCAAAATCCGAAATAGGCTCAAACCCGGCCCCAGGGCCTACGTCTCGAAATCCGACAAACGTCACAAAACCCAATAACCCATTCACTCACGAGTCTAGCCATACTAAATAGATCAAAATCCGACATCATTTGGTCTTCCAAATCCCCAAAATCCACTCTCCAATTCTCAAGCCTTAAACCCCCAAATTTACAATCAAATCCCTAATTAGATGATGAAAATAACAATAGATTCATAAAATATAGTCCAATCCGAGTTAGAATCACTTACGCCAATTATCTTCTTAAAGAAACCTCAAAAAATTGCCTCACACCGAGTTCTCCAAGTCCCAAAATCAAAATGGAAATCAAACCCTCGAAATCCCATTTTTCTGCCCAGTTCTTCCGCATCTACGGGCATACCGTCGCACCTACAACACTGCACCTACGAAATTTCCCTCGCAGGTGCGGAAATGACTTAAGAGGCTGGGTCCGCATCTGCGAGTAAGTGGTCGCACCTGCGTGTGCGCACCTGTGGACAAATATCCGCTTCTGCGATCCCCCCTCCAGCTCACTCACCGCATTTGCGGAGCCTCAAGCGCATCTGCGGGGTCCCAGATGCGGATATTCCCTCGCATCTGCGCTCTTTCATCCGCACGTGTGAGTACGCACCTGCGGTCTCCCCACCGCATGTGCGAAACCATCAGATATCAGAAGGCTTCAGCCATTTGCCTAAGTCCAAATTCAAACCGTTAAGCATCTGAAACACACCCGAGGTCCCCGAGACCTCAACCAAATATACCCACAAGTCCTATAACACCATACAAACTTAGTCGAACCGTCAAAACACGTCAAACAATAACAAAAACACGAATCACCCTCCAATCCAAACTTAATGAACTTCGAAATTTCCAAATTCTACAAACGATGCTGAAACCTAACAAATTACGTCCGATTGATCTCATATTTTGCACACAAGTCCTATTCAACATTATTGACCTATTCCATCATCCAGAATCAGAATCCGACCCCGATATCAAAAGTCAACCCCCAGGTCAAACTTCCCAAAAAAAATTGACTTTCGCTATTTCAAGCCTAAATTAGTTATAGACCTCAAATTCACAGTACGGATACGCTCCTAAGTTCAAAATCACCCAACAGAGCTAACGGAACCGACAGAACTCCATTCCGGAATCTTCTTCACACACTTCCGACTATGGTCAAAATCCTGAGATTTAAGCTTCCGTTTTAGGGACTAAGTGTCCCAAAATACCCCGAAACCAAAAACAAGACCTCCCGTTAAGTCACATAAGCAGAAACAGATACGGAGAAAATAGTAAATAGGGGATTGGGGCTAATACACTCAAAATGAACGGCCGGGTTGTTACACTGACGATGTAAGGTCGTGTAGTTTTGGAGCCTCTAATGGCGCATTGCACTGTCATTTTGGCGTCTATGATGATGTCCCCACGCCGACGATATCTATTCGAGCCACTTTTATTTCCTCCTCAATTTTGGGAAGCTTACACTTATTTAAATCCTACCTCGTTCCCTGCACCCCAAATACGTAGATTTGCTCTAGAAATGGGAGCTCTCAAGAACCCAACTTCCTCCAAGGCCCCTCCATCATCCAAGGTAAGTTCTAATGATGATACTAAGTTAATTTTAATTCTACAATACTTTATTAACACAAGTAAACCCTTCAAATTATTAGATATTCGATTGAGACATCATTGTTGAGAAACAAAACCCTAGAACTCGAATTCAAGAGGATTTAACTTCAAAAGGGTAATGCTTCTACTCCCTAATCATTTATAACTATGAATTGATGAGTTCTTGGGAGAATAGTAAGTGAGTTTGATAAAGAGAATCATGTGAACTATGCTAGGGTTTTGGGTTGTTAACTTAAGATTGTGTAAACATTTGGATGATGAGAAATGGTATTAGTTACATCTATTTGTGATTGTAGAATTACCTAGAAGTAGTAAAATGAGAATTGGGTGAAGAAAACACCATTAATAAGGGCTATGAGGCTTTACACTCATAAGGTGTTTGATAAAATGCCTAAGTGTCTAAAACGCGAGCATTAGTGCAAATATTGGTTCCTCTTGATATATATTTACATAGATTATCGTTGAAAGAGGATACGAAAATTATGATACGCTTAAAATGGCAGAGTCAATGTATGTGAGGCTAACTCTCTATGTTTGTGAATGTTAATGATTCTCCCTACACTACGTTTCTTTTACAACGTTACTACCTGCCTCAGAAATATAATTAAGCTTAGTTCTTTGAATAGTTGCAGAACTTCTATTCTCTAGCTTCATAATTCGTTCATGACTTTCATTATGCACGTTGTGACCTCAGTGCGTAATCAATATAGACTTGTGTTTGATTCCCATAAGTCTCAATCTATATTACTCAGCATGTTATAAACAGTTAAAGTTTTAATTTTCATAATTAGTTCATGAATACATGTCTCAGTCTAGTCATATTCAACATTCCAGTATCATGTAACTCAGTATGTTTCAGTATTTCAGCATCACATATTACAATGTGAATCTCAGTTCCTGATTTTTAAATCCCTGAATGTTGAATGCCTGTATTTGGGCATGAGGTCGTAGTTTATGCTTTATGCATATTTGGGCCTGAGGCTATACTTTATGATTTATGCATCTTTTGGCCTGAGACTGCAGTTATGTATACGTATACTTGGGCCCGATACCGTAGCTTATACGCATATATATTGGGCCCGAGGACGTAGATTATTTATTTAGATAAACAGGTGGTTCATCATTCCGAAAAGTGAGATTTTATATCCTTACTTCCTTGGTTATTATCAGTTATCATTTATCAGTTCAGTTGCAGTTTCAGTATTTACAGTTCAATTTTTCTGTTGCTTTACATACCAATGCAATTCAAATGTACTGATGTCCCTTTTGCCTGGGGCCTGCATCTCACGCTGCAGGTAACAATTTACATGTTGATGATTCAGAGCGCTAGGATTTTCGTACCAGCTATTTGTTGAGCTCCAGTTCTTTTGGGGTATTATCATTACTTTATAGTCTTTCAGTATTTACAGACATTCAGTATTTTTAGTACTTCATTAAAGGCTACATATACTAGAGTAACAGTAAGACAAAGTCGCAAGCTTTTCATGTTAGCAATGTTGGCTACAGATATGTTTCAGAGTTATATTAATGTCTTCGCACTTTAATTTATATCATTCAGACTTCTAGTGTATCAGCATGTATTAGTTTATCTTCCGTATTCGATATGTTATGATATCATATGTTGATTCAGCCAGCCAGTTGGTTCGCTCGGTAACATGTAGTTAGGCATCGGGTGACGTATTACGTTCAGGCCCAGGTTCGGGGCGTCATAATCCTACCATTGTTAAGTAATCTATTAAGGTAAGAATATACTCTCAATAATCTCTGTTAAATGATAAAAGTTTATATCCAAGCACATGTTATTTATCTATTAATTAAGTGTAAATGTCCAAAGACACAAATATTTTAATGATGCACTCAGGGCGGATCTATACACGGGATTATGGGGCACGTGGGCTTATAATTTCTCCGTAAAATTAGATATTTTATGTATATATTTTTTAAAATTGGTATAATGTTAACTGTTGGCACCCATGGTTTATAAAGGCTGGATGGTGCACTTGTGTCACGACCCAAAATCCAATTAGTCATGATGACACCTAACTCAACCCGCTAGTTAAGCCACTTATCAACTATCAAATTCCAATGATATTAATAAGGTAATTAATTAAAAGAAAATATATAAAACTAATACACTTTCCCAAGAACTGGTTGTACAAATCATGAGTTTCTAAGAATAGAGTTTACAAAGCTAGTATGAAGTAAATACATCATCTGTGTACATAAACAAAGTTTTATGAATCTAAGGCTACCATGAACAAGAGGCAGCTACAACCGAAACACATGTACATCTTCAGATCCAGCTCCCAACGAACGCAACAACATCAGCATCCAACATCTACACGCAAGGTGCAAAAGTGTAGTATGAGTACAACCGACCCCATGTACTCAATAAGTAACAAACCTAACCTTAGGTTGAAAGTAATGACGAGCTTGTACCAAGGTCGGGTCAAATTTCAATAACCAACAATAGTTCATAACAAAATAAAACAAGTAATACCAGAAGTAACTCAACGATCAAATGCTCAACAAAACATGATTTCTGAAAATAGTTCTGCCTTTCAAGTACATCAATGAAAACTCAAATCGTTTACCGAAATTGCCAAAAATATGAATAAGTTTGAAAACAATAATTTTTCAAAAATCTTTTCAATAATAAATAAGATGTTTCATTTTCTTTCTAGATAACCAGTGTAAAACAAATGCATCACTATGCCCATCTGTCAACATGTGTGAGAAATCATGAATGATGTAATACCGTACAAAATGAGGAAAATACATCTCTATGCTTGTATGTCATGTGTGTATGTCAATGCAATGTATTTTAGAGATGAACTCTTGTACTCACACTCTCAGAGTACTCAATCTCACTTTCTCACACATTCCACTCATCATGCTCAATCACTCGGTATTGTATATGGCCAATCTGGTCCAGGGAAGATACATCCCTGAATATACGCATCAATTGATCATCAGTCACACAGTACCGAGTAGGGCCAATCCAGCCCGTGGAGAAGATCCATCTCCAAGTATATAATACTTCGGATGAGATCCATGTCCAGGGAAGATCTATCCCTCAATAATATCAACCACGCTCACTGGGGGTGTACAGACTCCGGAGGGGCTCCTTCAGCCCAAGCGCTATAAATCACACGGACAACTCGCGTGCTATAGTATCAATATCTGGATTTGCACGGACAACTCCCACATAATAATAATAATAATATATATATATATATATATATATATATATATATATATATATATATATATATATTATTATTATTATTATTATTATTATTATTATTATTATTATATATATATATATATATATATATATATTATTATATATATATAAATAAAGCCAATATGGCATGTTGCAGCGTGCAACCGGATCCCATAATTATCCTCACAATCAGGCCCTCGGTCTCACTCAGTCATCAATCTCTCTAGTCTCTCGGGCTCACAATGTCATGAAACTAGCCCAAAATGATGATATGATGTATTAATAAATAACCATAGAGACTGAGATATGATATACAATGGAAGGAATATGACTGAGTATGAAATTTTAATTTAAACAAATAATTCATAGCAATATGACCTCTGTGGGTCTCAATAATACTGGCACATGGCCCTAACATGATTTTTAATATGATTCTCATCTCAATTCTTTAACACATAAAACTACATAGAAAATGCCAAGATTATTTGACTACAAAATTCCACGAAAATAATTACGTCACAATTTCAATGGTGCACGCCCACACGCCTGTCACCTAGCATGTGCGTCACCTTCAAACAATTCATATAATATGTTTATTCGGGGTTCATACACTCAACTCCAAGATTAGAAGAGTTACTTGCCTTGAACAAGACGAATCCAGTTCCGAGCAAGATCAAAATGCTCCAGAAATTCCATTATGCGCATATCAACTCCTAAACGGCTCGAATCTAGCCACAATAAATTTGATTTAGTCCACACAATTTATAGAAATTAATTCCATATCAAAATACTAGTATTTTCTCACAAAATTCTAAATTACACTTCAAAAATCGCCTGTGGGGCCCATATCTCGTAAAAAACGAAACTCACAAAATCCGATAACGCATCCAATTACAAGTTCAACCATACTAATTTCACTCAATTCCGACTCCAAATCTATGTTCAAAACTCAAAAATTCGTATTATGAACTTTAGGTCAACACCCCCAATTTTCTCGTTAAATTCATCAACCAATTGCTAAAAATTAAGATAGATTCATGGAATATAATCACAAGCGAGTCAAGAACACTTACCCCAAGTTGTGTGGAAAATTCCTCTCCAAAGTCGCCCAAATCGAGCTCCAAAATCCGAAAATGGTGAAAAAATCACAAACCCTCGAACTTAAAGGATTCTGCCCAGCACTTTCGCAAATGCGGACAAGAGGTCGCACATGCGACCCTCGCTTCTGCGGAAAACACGGGCGCATTTACGAGCCAGGCCGCTTCTGCGGAAAGCCAAGCGAAGAGGCGACTCCGCATCTGCGGATAAAATTTACGTACCTGCAAGCACTACCAAGCCAGCACTCCCTCGCTTCTGCGAATTCATTGTCGCTTCTGCGACCATCGCACCTGCGAGCCCATTTCCGCAGGTGCGAAAGCATCAGAACCAGCAACCTTCAATAATGCAATATGCAACAAAATTAATCCGAACCTCGTCCGAAACTCACCCGGGCCTCAATCAAATATATCAACAAGTCCCGTAACATAATACGGACATACTCAATTCCTCAAATCAAACCTAACAATATCGAAACAACGAATCACACCTAAATTTAAAATCAATGAATTTTAAAACTTCAACTTCCACAACCGATGTAGAAACCTATCAAATTACGTCCGATTGACTTCAAATTTTGCACGCAAGTCATATTTCATATTACGGACCTGTTCCAATTTTCAGAATCGGATTCCGACCCCGTTATCAAAAAGTCAACCCCCCGCTCAAACTTCCCAAAAATTTAACTTTCGCCATTTAAAGCCTAGTTCCACTACGGACCTCCAAATAATTTTTCAGACACGCTCTTAAGTCCAAAATTACCATACGGAGCTATTGGAATCATCAGAATTCAAATTCGAGGTCGTTTACATATAAGTCGACATCTGGTTGACTTTTCCAACTTAAGATTTCCATTATGAGACTAAGTATCTCAATTCATTCCGAAATCTCTCCGGACCCGAACTAACAATTCGATAGGTCATAATACAGTTATAAAGCATAAATAGAGCAGTAAATGGGGAACGAGGCTGTAATACTCAAAACGACCGTCCGAGTCGTTACAACTTGGTTGAAGGTTAAGTTATTTACCAAGAAGAATAGAGCTCAATTTTTACTTAATATATTTTCTTTTCTTTTTTTAGTGGTGCACTCATGTATTAGAAATCCTAAATCCGCCTCTAGTAAGGCACTAATGTTTAATTTTAAAGATGCACTTTTAATTGGATGCATCATGTTTGGTTTGTAATGATTTTTTTGGGACATTTTGCCACGTTGTGTTAAACCAATGTCTTGCCTTCAATATCATTGCCTGTTTAATTTGTTGCCACCTCAAAAAAAAAATTGCTTTGGTAAATAAAATTTTTATTACCAAAATTGAGAATATTTATAGGTCAAAATAAAAAGAGACAAAACTGCACATGGCTAAATTTTGCACTATCCCAACTAGTTGTGTTACCTTATGCAACAAAATTAATCCGAACCTCGTCCGAAACTTACCCGGGCTTCAATCAAATATATCAACAAGTCCCATAACATAATACGGACCTACTCGATGCCTCAAATCATACCTAACAACATCGAAACAATGAATCACACCTAAATTTAAAATCAATGAATTTTGAAACTTCAACTTCTACAACCGATATAGAAACCTATCAAATTACGTCCGATTGACCTCAAATTTTGCACGCAAGTCACATTTCACATTACGGACCTATTTTAATTTTCAGAATCGGATTCCGACCCCGATATCAAAAAGTCAACCCCCCGCTCAAACTTCCCAAAAATTTGACTTTCGCCATTTAAAGCCTAGTTCCACTACGGACCTTCAAATAATTTTCCAGACACGCTCTTAAGTCCAAAATCACCATACGGAGCTATTGAAATCATCAAAATTCAAATTCGAGGTCGTTTACATATAAGTCGATATCTGGTTGACTTTTCCAACTTAAGCTTTCCATTATGAGACTAAGTGTCTCAATTCATTCCGAAATCTCTCCGGACCCGAACTAACAATTTGATAGGTCATAATACAGTTATAAAGCATAAATAGAGCAGTAAATAGGGAACGAGGTTATAATACTCAAAACGACCGTCCGAGTCGTTACAACTTGGTTGAAGGTTAAGTTATTTACCAAGAAGAATAGAGCTCAATTTTTACTTAATATATATTTTCTTTTCTTTTTTTAGTGGTGCACTCATGTATTAGAAATCCTAAATCCGCCTCTAGTAAGTCCCTCATGTTTAATTTTAAAGATGCACTTTTAATTGGATGCATCATGTTTGGTTTGTAATGATTTTTTTGGGACATTTTGCCACGTTGTGTTAAACCAATGTCTTGCCTTCAATATCATTGCCTTTTAATTTGTTGCCACCTCAAAAAACAATTGCTTTGGTAAATAAAAAATTTATTACCAAAATTGAGAATATTTATAGCTCAAAATAAAAAGAAACAAAACTGCACATGGCTAAATTTTGCACTGTCCCAACTTGTTGTGTTACCTTATTCAGTATAGACTCATAGGGTTTTCCTCAGCTAGAAGAGTCGCCACTTCTTTCAGGACCGAAATAATTACCTTTGCCCAAATTTATGTGTCTTAATTTCCTTTTTAACATGTTTCAAAAATAATATAGTATCTCTTTCTATATTTTGTAATCTTTAGCTTCAACTTTCCACGTTACATAATTAAAACCATAAGATTCATGATATTTGATACATTACGCACATCTTTTGTTTAAAATCACAAAATATAAAAGCCTTTCGTACATTCTAAAATTTCATGTTCAGTCAAACTTATTACTCCCCATGTTTTAATTTATGTGAACCTATTTCCTTTTTAGTTTGTGTCAAAAAGAATGATCATTTTCCTTATTTGGAAACAATTTGCATTTATGCAATGATTTATAGTCACATAAAATATATGTGCCTCATTTTACACCACAAGCTTAAAAGTTTTCTCTCTTTTCTTAAACTGCGTGCCCAATCAAATGGGTTCACATAAATTAAAACGGAGGGAGTATAATAGCATGTTTGGCCAAGCTTCTCACCATGCCAAAAGTATTTTTTTTCCTCAATTTGAGGTCTTTCGCCAAGCGTTTTTTGGGAGGAAAACGTGATTTTGGCTAGAAGCAGAAACAATTTTTAAAAAGCAGAAAAAGTAGCTTCTCTGAAGAAGCAGAAGCACTTTTTAACTTTTCTTCCTTAAAAAAATAGCCTTGTTATTATATATACCAAAATAACCTTACTTAGTTTAATTATTTAGTAATATAAAATGACTTTTGGGATGAATTTTCATATTTATTGAATGATATTTTGATATATTTAAATTATCTTGAAAGAATAAAGTACTTTTCAATTTTATTTTTATAATTTACTTAAATAAAATAAAAATCATAATTATTATCTTTAATAATAAATATTTGTAATTATTTATATAATATTAACTATTAAGTAAATCTTTTCATGTCCTTATTTGTAAATTGACAGTTAAAAGCACTTTTTGAAAAGTTTGGTCAATCACAATTTATTGTTCAAAAGTGATTTTCAAATTGATTAGTCAAACACAAACTATTTTTTTTAAAGTACTTTTTCGAAAAGCACTTTTAAAAAAAATATTTTTCAAAATAAGCTGTTTTTTCAAGCTTGGCCAAACAAGTTATAAGACACATAAATTGGAACGGAAGAAGAATCTATTTACTAAAGTAGAACGTTGTCTAAGTGAGTCGATTAAATTTGCAAGAAAAAATTGTTTACTTTAAATGTATGAATGTGATTGTAACTAATAGCCTGTTTGGCCAAGCTGAAAAAATCAGCTTATTTTGAGAAGTATTTTTTTTTAAAGTGATTTTCAAAAAGTACTTTTGGAGAAAAGCAGTTTGTGTTTGGCTAATCAATTTGAAAAGCACTTTTGAATAATAATTTGTGTTTGGCCAAGCTTTTCAAAAAATGCTTTTATGTGTCAAATTATAAAAAAGGACATGAACAAATTTGCTTAATAGTTAATATTATATAAGTAGATAAATAATTACAAATTTTATTATTAAAAATAATAATTAAGTTTTTTATTTTATTTAAGTAAAATATAAAAATAAAATTAAAAAGTACTTTATTCTTTCAAGATAATTTAAATATATCAAAAATCATCCAATAAATATGAAAGTTCATCCCAAAAGTCAATTTATATTACTTAATAGTTTAAACTAAGTAAGGTTATTTTGGTACATATAATATTTTACAAAGGATATTTTCGGTGGAAAGAAAACTCAAAACTGCTTTTGCTTCTGTTTATTCAAAACTGTTTTTGCTTCTAATCATAAACACTTTTTTTTTTTTTAAAAAGTGTTTAAATTGAGAAAAAAATACTTTTTTTAAACAAATACTTTTTGAGTGCCGAGAAGCTTGGCCAATCAGACTAGAAGCTTTATGAAGAGAGAGCCGTTGAGCTCGGACAATGCACACAAAGTCAAGTGCACCTACGCATAAAAACGGTGTGTTGGGAGACAGGATGTGTGGGTCGTAGGATATATAAAGCTATATGTGACAAAAAGGACAGGTATCGAAGTTAGCCTGTCAAATCGCTCTTCTTTTTTCTCTCCTCCACACAGTATTTAACGTTAAATCACATCCTCTCAGATTTCAGAGCAAAGCTACATATCACTGCTGCTTCACTCTACTCTTCTCCCCTCTATTTTTATAGTACTCCAATCTCCATCTTTTTTGTCCTCTTTCCCTTACAATTTATAGTACTCCAATCTCCTTCTTCTGACTTTTCATCTCTCTTTTCTGTCTTGGCATTTACTGCCACTTTTTAATTTAACCCATTTTAAGACATTTTTAGCTCAGTTTTTTGTTTTTCCTTTAAATAAGAGGAACTCAAGATGAGTGAAAAAGAAAGTATTTATGCTTTTTCAAAGTAAAAAACGTACGCCTTCCATTTCTCATTTAAATTGAGACGGAGAAAGTAACTTTTAACACTCCAATGAAACTAACACCTCTTTTCCACATTGTATATATAATTTTTAAGGGGTGTTTATATTCACTACTACTTGTTGTAGCAGATCATTCTGTTGAAACTGCACTGAAGAAATGACTCAAGATGAAGTTTTTAAGCTCCTAAAGATCCAAGTATATTTCACTATCTCAAGACCATGTTCTACTAGTGTACCATAATGTAATGACCCGATCGGTCGTTTTGAGAGTTGTAGCCTCGTTCTCCCCTTTATCGCTCCTTTTATGCTTTATAGTCGTTATGTGACTTGCCGGATAGTTGGTTCAGGCCCGGGAGAAATTTCGGAATGAATTGAGACACTTAGTTTCAAAATTGAAAGCTTAAGTTGAAAAGGTCGACCAGATGTTGACTTATGAATAAACGATTTTGGAATGGAGTTTTGACGATTCTGTTAGCTCCGTTGGGTGATTTTGGTTTTAGGAGAGTGTCTGAATTGTGTTTTGGAAGTCCGTAATTGAATTAGGATTGAAATGGCGAAAGTTGAAAAATTGGATGTTTGACCGTGTTAGGAACACTCCAAAGAAAGGGTTCACACAAGTGCTTCCCAACACTTAACTCTCATACAAAACACTCTTAATAATGGAGGAAAGGAAGAAACAAGAAATGAAGACTCAAGTCTTGTTGGTGTGTCTAAAATGAACAAATAGCCTTCCCTTTTATAGGCAAAAAAGTCTTGGCCTCTTAGGTATAAAAAAAAAAAAGATACAACTTGTGCAAATGATGTCCACCACACAATGCAATATTTGGGTCCCAAATAATATTGCCAACAAAGTCTATATTTTATAAAGATGTATATGCTTATGTGAGATAAACTCCATTATCCAAAATATTGACCATAATTACAAATTAAGAGTTGACTTTTTGGTTACCGGGCTCGAATTGGAGTTCCATTAGCTGGGGTAGGTCCGTGGTGTCATTTTTGTGACTTGTGTGCAAGATTTAGGGTCAATCAGACGTGATTTGATAAGTTTCGACATCGTTTGTAGAAGTTAAAATTTTCTTAGTTGCAATAGGCTTGAATTGGGGTGCGATTAGTATTTTTGATGTTGTTTGATGTGATTTGAGGGCTCGACTAGGTTCGTATCATGTTTTAGGACTTGTTAGTATGTTTGGTTGAGTTTCCGGGGGCCTCAGATTGATTTCAGATGGTTTTCGGATCAAAGTTTGAGTTTGAGAGACTGCTGTAGCTAAAGCCTTCTAGTGCAATCGCACCTGCGGAACATTGGTCGCATGTGCGAGCTCGCAGAAGCAAGCTAGGAAGCACAGAAGCGGAGGATTGAACTGGGGACTGTGGAGCGCAAATGACCTACGGACTCGCACCTGTACTTGGAGGGTCGTAGAAGCGGAAAAAAGAGTAGTGAGGCTGGCCCGCAGAAGCGGGAGTTTGGACCATAAAAGCGATTGGTCGACTTAGTGGCCTCCGCAGATGCGGATGATGGACCGTAAAAGAGGTGTCGCGCAGTGGCTAAAGTGGCCATAGAAGCGAGAATGCTGGGCAGATTATTTAAAACGAGGATTCACAATTTTGCTTCATTTTAAACATTTCAAGCTCGGGTTTGGGCGATTCTTGAGAAGATTTTCAAGGGGTTTCTTGAGGTAAGTCCCTTGTGCTCATTTTTTATCAATAATCTTGTTTACTCATTGAATTTCCCACCTAGTTTGTGTGTATTTAAGGTGAAATTTGGGAGTTTGAGGTTAGGGATTTGGAGAGTTGAATTTGGGGATTTGGGTGACGATTTGTGTCGGATTTTGATAAATTTGGTATGGTTGGACTCATGGATGAATGGGCTTTCGAATTTTATGACTTTTAGCGAATTTCGAGACATGGGCCCACGGTCAACTTTTGAGTCCATTTTTGACTTTTGATTAATAACTTAGTATTTTTCTTCTGAAATTGATTCCTTTAGTCGTGTTGATTATATCGAATTGTTTATGGTTAGATTCGAGGCATTCAGAGGCCATTTCACGAGTCAAGGGTGTGTTGGAGTAGAGATTTGCTCGGATTGAGGTAAGTAACAGTTCTAAATTTGGTTCTGAGGGTATGAAAACCCGTATTATGAGTCATGTGTTTGGTTTTGAGGTGATGCATATGCTAGATGACGGGCGTGCACCATAGGAATTATCGCTTGGTCAGTTCCATGAAATTATATAGTTGAATAATCTGTTGTTATCCATACACTTTCCGCGTATTAGAGAAATTTAACTACAAATCATGTTAGAAATCATATTTAGACCATGTGTTGACACTGTAGGGACCCACAAAGGTCGTGTACATGTTGAATTATCTACTAAATTGCTGCTTTGTACTCAGTCATAGTTTTATTTGTGTATCATATCTTAGTCTCTATTGTTCCTTGTTGATACATTATATCACTTCTGTTTGGGCTAATTTTCATGATTTCTGAGAGCCCGAGAGACTAGAGAGGTTGATGAATGAGCGAAGCCGAGGGACTGATTGTGAGAATATTTATGGGATCGGGCTGCACGCCGTAACATGTTTCATTGATTTATGCCATGATTGGCTTGTTATAGCGCTTGGGCTGAAGGAGCCTCTCTAGAGTCTGTACACACCCCCAGTGAGCGCAGATACCTACTGAGTGCGAGTGTTAAGTGCCGAGTGCTGAGTGCAAGTGCCGAGCAGCTGAGAGGAATGAGTGACTGTGAGGTTGGAGTATATGGGAGGACTGAGTGACTGTTGCTCTGAGATTATGTATTTGATTCCATTACTGTTGTACTTTAGCTGGCATATATCACTATCATGACATTTATGAAAGATATTATATACTGTTGCAATTGAAATTGACATGAATTAATTATTTTGGCCTTAATTGTCAAACTTGAAAGCATGCCTATTTTCCCATGTGAAAATTTCTATAATTGAACTATATATGTGAAGCTCTTCACTATTTTCAGTCCATTATTTAGTCTTGTTACTTGCAGAGTTGGTTGTACTTACACTACACCATGTACTTCGTGTGAAAATCCAGGTGCCTCTGGTCACGGTGGGTGTTGATTTCTTTGCGCAGCTTGATCGTTGGAGATTCCAAGGTAGCTGCTCGGCGTTCGCAGACCTTGTCTCTCCTTCCCTATCTTTTTGCTTTATGTACTTAGTTTAGTCTTTTATAGACATTATTTCTAGACTTGTGTTGTATAGACACGCATGTACTCCGTGACACCCCGATATTGGGAATTACTGTATTGGGTTTTGGCCTTCTACCCGATTTTGAGAGTTTGATAATTTAAACCTGTGTTATTCTTAATTTTTATTTAAAAGTGTCGGAAGTATTTTGAAATGTCGGCTTGTCTAGTAGCACGTTAGGCGCCATCACAGCATACTAATTTTTGTGATGACCCAAAAGGTCATCTTATGTTTTAGAACTCAATTTGCTCTCTTAAGCATTAAAAATCTCATTTTTACCCTCCTCGATTTGCGTGCGCACTCCGGGCAGGTTTCCGAAAAGCTTTTATGTTGAAAACTAATGAATATAAGAATTTTTACCTTAAAAATTAATTTTAGTTAATTTCGATCAATATATTTGGTAAACGGACCCGGATCCATGCGTTGACGGTCCCGGTAGGTCCGTATCAAATTATGGGACCTGGGCGTATGCTCGAAATTGAATTCAGAGGTCCCTAGATTGAGTTATGAATTTTTGATAAAAATTAAAAGTCTGTAAATTAATTATTTTTAAGAATTGATTGATGTTTGGCATTGTTAGTGCTGGGTCCCTTTTTTGGTTCCGGAGTCCGATACAGGTTCATTATAATATTTAAGACCTGTCTGAGAAATTTAGTGAGAAACGGAGTTGATTTGACGTGATTCGGATCTTCGGTTGAGAAAAGAGTAATTTTAAAGTGTTCTTGAGAATTTTATTCTATTTGGTGCTAAATTCGGAGTTCTAGGTGTTATTTTGGCGATTTGATCGCGCGAGGGGGTCTGTATGATATATTTAGACTTGTGTGCATGTTTGGTTTGGAGCCCCGATGGGCTCGGGTGAATTTTGCGTTCGCGTAGGTAGTGTCGCGAACGCGAAAGGTAAAATGGGGGCAGGGGAAATTTCTTCTTCGCGAATACGAAGGACTGGTCGCGAACGCGAAGCGTTGGGGGTGGTACCCTTTGCGAACGCGATCTGTCTCACGCGAACGCGATAGTTTAAGGGACCTGGGGGAGGGGGTCATGTTCTTTTACGTGAACGCGTCCACTGGGTCGCGAATGCGAAGGCTTTGGGGGAGTTGCCTTACGCGAACGCGAAGGCCTTAGGCCGCTGTGCATCGCGATCGCGACATTCCTCTCGCGAACGCAATGAAGGCCTGTCCAGTGACTTAAAACAGATTTCAAACACAGGTTTAAGCCATTTCTTCAACATTTTTCAAGAACCAAACGGGTAGAGGCGTTTTCAAGAGTCATTTTCTTCCCCAAAGTGTTGGTAAGTGATTCTAAACCATTTTCTTTCAATTACCCATTACATTTCTTGAATTATCAACCTAAAATCTAGAGTTTCATGGTAGAATTAGGGGTTATGGTAGAAACTAGGGATTTCAAAAATTTGAGGATTTAGACCCCAATTTGAGGTCGGATTCCAAAACTAATTACATATTCAGTCTCGGGGGTGAATGGGTAAAAGAATTTTGGTCCGAACCTCGAGTTTTGACCAAGCGGGCTCGGGGTCGATTTTTCATTTTTTGGAGGAAAATTTGAAAAATTTAATTTATGCAATATAATTAATTTCTTTAGCAATATTTGATATTATTTAGTCATTTTTTAATAGATACGAGTGGTTTGGAGGTGCATTCCAAAGGAAAAGCTGTGATTGAGAATTAAGCGGCCTTTGGAGCGAGGTAAGTGTTGTGTCTAACCCTGACTTGAGAGAATTAGGAACCTTAGATTACTTGCTAAATGAAATTCATGTGAGCGGCGTATATGTGAGGTGACGAGTACTTATGCGCCGCCAATTTACCTGTTTTTCATGTTTCTCTGTTTTTCTTATATTGTCTCATTCCTATGCTAAATTGCTACGTGTTATACTAGTGTTGTTCAATTGGTCCGCTGTCCGGAGACTCAAGGTAGATCTGTCGGCGTTCACAGACCTTGAAGTCCCCGTCTGTCTTTTCTGTTCTACTGTTTCTTTCATTCAAACAGTTGTATTTCTTTCTAACTATTACTTGTAGCAAATTCTAGAATGCTCGTGAATTTTGACTCCAGATCCGGGTGGTAGTAATTAATACAGTTTTATGATATTCCGCACTTATTATATTTCATCTTAGTTAATTATTGTTATTTACTAAATGAAAATAAGGAATTGGTTTAATGATTCTCTAACGTTGGCTTGCCTGGCAAGTGAAATGTTAGACGCCATCACAGTCCCATCGGTGGAAAATTTCGGGTCGTGACAATTTCGGGTCATGACACATAAAGTTGGCTTGTGATTTTTCTTCTGTTAATTATTATTTTAGTTCTATGTTTGCTTCCCTTGTCTCTTCTCCACCTTTTTTAATGTTCATCTTTCGTTAATTCCCTTTTTGCACATGTGTTCTTCGAGTGAACATGCATTGTAATGGGTGCAAGCAGAAAGTTAAGAAGCTTCTTCAAAAAATTGAAGGTTTTATTTTTCTCACTGTCTTTTTCTTGGTATTTTGGCTCTTTTGTACTAGTAATAATCTCATTACTCTTCAATATAAGAGTATAGTATTCTTCTTATTAAAAATAAAAGAGAGAGAGAGAGAGAGAGAGAGAGAGAGAGAATACTAATATGACTTCTTAGAGTGTCTTCAAATGGCTTGATAATTTTCCAGAGATTAAACTTCGATCGTGCAAGTCAAGAAAACACTGAAATTTGATGATCTTTAGTAAAGAGTTTCTTGTGGAGTTTAATCTTTTGAAAATATTTTGTTTTCCATTAATTAGTGAAAACTAAAGAGTTTTTAGGAGTCTCTAAGGCAGTCCAAAGGTTGATTTCAAATCCCTCTATTCCATTTTAGGTGACACACATTTTTAATTTAAATATTTAAATATAATTTAATAGTAAACTTTTTATTTTACGTTAATAAAATAATTTATAGTTGCACAAATAAATTATTTTTTTACTCGGCCAAATCGAACACTCCACATAAATTGAAACATAGGGAATATTTATTAACCTTTATCCTAATTGTTTCCTTATAATTTTCTTGTTTTATTGTTTTTCATCTTTTGACAGGTGTTTACCAAGTAAACATAGACATTGAGCAGCAAAAAGTCATAGTATCTGGAACTGTAGATTCAGGAACTCTAATTAAAAAATTGATTAGAGCTGGTAAAGATGTAGAGATTTGGTCTCAAAAAACTAATCATAACCAGAAACAGAACCCTAACTGCATCAAAAATGGAAAGGACAACAAAAATCAAAAGCAAAATCAGATTAAGGATCTTGAATGAAAGTACAATATGGGTGAATTGCCTATTTAAAAATTGTACTGTGAGTAGTTGACTAGTTTACCAATTAGTCGACTAGAAATAAGAACATGATAATAGTAATGCAGAAATAAATTATAGGAATTAAAGACACCAGGATTGTATACTGGTTCAGATACAATATGAATCCTACTCCAGTCCCCTCGGGTTGCAAGAGTGTTCTTTTTCAGTGATCGAAGTTTCTTGAGTACAAAGTGGTTGATGTAGCTTTACATCAACAGTTTGATCTCTATATCACTTTTCTATTCTTGATACAATGTCTCACCAGTGTTTATCTCTTTTTCTTCTCTCACTAATTACACTGCAGATCTATAAGAGCTACAATGCTTGTTTGGAGTAGAAACAAAAGAGTAAAAATGGTTCGTTCAAAGTATGTATTTTTCAAGTCTGGAACATATATATATATATACACATTATGAGGCCTTCTTGACTCGTGAATGACGTGAATCTTGAGAGATTGCAAACCCAATGGAGTTGATCCTTGAAAGGAATCATAGATTGATTCTTTCCAAGAATAAGGTCAAGTTTCCGTTGATCTTCCTTGATTTATGGTCTTGACGAGCTTTTCATCCGTTATGCATATCTCTTCGTTACTTGAGGTATATCCGCTAGATCTCTTGATTTCTGGCTTCAATGATCTTCAATGCATCCTTTTGTGATCTCGTTTCCCTTTGATTTGGGACCTTCCAGTAATAGCTTGTGTCAATCATTTTATAGAATCACTGATTGATTTTTCTTCCGAATCTTCATGCTCCTTCCTTTTTCATGGCTAATCATTGATTCTTTTCCTTGCGTTGCTTTTAGAGCTCCCGTTAATAGATTGTTTCCTTAATCTATTCTTGGCCGGTATTGCTTCTTGATTCCTTTGATTTCCTTCTTGATCCTGCATCAAATGTGATATATTATTTTCCATCATTAAAACCTATAATTAACATTGAATCCCACCTCAAGAAAAACCAACAAGTTTTGAACTTTATTAGAGAGGAAGCAAACCAACAAATATCAATTCTTGAGCAAGAAAATGCAGAAGCAAACAATGCAAAGAAAGCAAAATCAGCAGCTAATACTGCCACTCCCAACAATGAAAATGCTAATGCTAGCAAGAAAGTAGTAATTCCAAATCAGAACATGGCAATGAAAGTAATGAATATGAATAGAGCACAATTAGGGGGTGGTTCAAATGTCAATCTTTCTGGTTTTCAAGGGAATGGGACTAACAATAATGTTGCTGCTATTTTGAGTGGAGGAAATAATAATTCCAACTTAATAGGAATTAGAGGATTTCAAGTTCATCCAAGTAATATTGTACAAGGATCTTCAGCTGGATTTACAACTACTAATAGTTATCACCAGCACAATCCAACATCAAAGATATACAACAGGCATGCTATGCAACAACCTCAGATGATGTACAATAGGTCTCCTTTTGTTCCTCCAGCTACTGGTTATTATTACAATTATGGCTCTAGTTGTATAATTGTCTTTATTTCAACCATGACAATCAAGAGTGGGAAATTATAATATTGTTATATGCTTTTTGCATTGCAGTTTTGAATAGCATAGTCAACCTGAAGTTATTTCTAATTTTGAATAGCATATCGATCAAGACTTAGGGGAATTGTGATAGAAAACAGGTATATACATCGGAAGCGAATAGCCAGGATCACTTGCATGTAATATATACAACACATAATTACTGATTTTAATCAAACATAAAATCGATACTTATCTCTTGAAGCGTGATCGCGATCGCGAAAAGAGCCTTCAAGCAAGAGCGAAAACGTTCACGAGATCATCCTACAGTTCCACAGTCTTCTGCTGTGTGACCTGAATAATGTCCGAAATATGCAAAACTCGTGTGAGCGAGTTTCTCCTAGGAAAATCGTGTAGTAAAAACTCTAGTCTCCTTATAGAATAAGACCCCTTTATATATCCACAAGTTTTAGGGTTTAAAATATTTTCTTAAACCTGTTGGGTCTTCCTTTTCCACCAAAAAATATGATTTCATTTAATTCTTAATTATTCGGGCACAGCAGGGACCGCAGTATTTAATTAACGAGGCTTCCTATTATAGACTTAATTCAAAATATCAGAATTAATACTACCATAATAAATTATAAATTATTCCACTAAAAATTCGTAACTGTACTCCTCAGTTCAATTTCAAAATTCTTTCATTAAACCTTATTTAACTCCCCATGTTAAGATTCAGATACTAATCAACTAAATTAAATTACTGATAATTTAATTCATTGATTATTTCCTTTAGACTTTCGCTTAACTTATTTTATATGACGGATACAAAATTCACCTGCAGGGTTTACACATAAAAACTTAGAAGCTATCATAAAGGTGTATCATCAATCTCTAGACCGAGATATGGATTCTCAACTAATTATTACTTTGCCAATATATATCATTATTGTTCAATTTACCATGCATATTGACCCATGAAAGGATCTCGCCTTTTAATAAATTAAAATAATAATAATAAATACAGCTAATAATAATTATATCAAGATTAAGAGTATAAGTACATTTAATGGTTAGAGAATTTATTTTATTAAGTTAGTATAAAATACGTATCTCTACTTGGTCCGTTCAATACATACAAAATGTACTAGCACAAGAAGTTGGAATTAAACTATTCCCATAATAAAGATAAATTATATTTAATCTTGTGCTACAATCATTCCGGATGGTTTGTCCAATTCCATCATTAGATTGTGAACATGATCTTTATACTTATAAACTAAACTCTATACACTAAATCATCTACTATATAAGTAAAGGACACAAACGAATGTATGATCTATTTAAAACTTTATTAAAATTGAATGAGCAATTGTTCCATAATAAATACTATATCCAAACCAAAATCCATGGTTAATAGTATATATCCCAACAATCTCACACTTATACTTTTAACCATGACAATTATTAGAATATACTATGTCTAAATGCGTGGTTAATAGTATATGCCCTAACAATCTCCCACTTAGACTCATAACCATGCATCTATAACTTTCACAACTATCCTTTTGCATGATTGTTAAAAGTCTTTGCCAATAAGCTTTTGCTAAAAGGAACTAGTCAAGTTATTTTCAAATGCAATCTTTGTCTAGTAGTGCTTTATCGTTACTATCTAGTTTGGTATTAAACTCTTCAGGGATCCTGTTACCGAAACTATCCCAAGAGTGTACACCGAACTATGATTTTCCACTACGACAAAGTACTATTAATATTACCTTTATTACCTTACGGTATTAAAATATTAGCTACTTTTTACTAGAGTGTTCACTGTTCAAACATCACTCCCACTCGACAACGACTTATTTTGTCTATTAACGTTCTCCCACTACTTAAATACAATGGAACGTCAATTCCGACGTGTGGATTTTGATGTTCTTGAACATCTAGTTATTTATTTGCCTAGTTCCTGTAAAATTAGTTTACTTTTAGGAACATGGTTTATTGAACAGTCCTTATCTAGAAAAATGCATTTGTTTTAACAATTGCCTTATTTTCTTTAGGACAATAAAATAAACCTCCATTCGTTTTCTTGGATATTCAATAAATATGCACCTATCCATTCTTAATTCCTACTTACATATCTGCTTTCCCTTTCAGCATATGCGCTAGAAAATCCTATATCTGAACATGCTACATGCTGACCTTACGTTCAGTCCACAGTTCTATAGATGTCACAGGTACTAACTGTGATGACCCAAAATGTCATCTTTAAATTTAATAATTAATTATGTGTTCTAAGATTTCAAAAAGTACTATTTATCATTACTCGACTTGCGTGTGCAGTCCGTAAAATTTTTCCGAAAAATTTAAGGTGAAAAATAAAGTAAAATGTGAATTAAAGCTTTAAAACTCAACTGAGTTGACTTTGGTCAACATTTTGAGCAAACAGACTCGGATCAGTATTTTGATAATTTTGGTAGGTTCGTATCGTGATTTGGGATTTAGGCGTATGCCCGGAATCAAATTCCGAGGTCCCTAGCCCGAGATATGGAATTTTAATGAAAAATTAAAAGTTTAAGTTCAAATAGTGACCGGATGTCAAATTATGTGCAAACGACCCCGGAATAGAATTTTAATGATTTCAACAGCTCCGTATGGTGATTTTGGACTTAGGAGCCTGATCGGAATTTTATTTGGAAGTCCGTAGTAGAATTAGGCTTGAAATGCCGAAAGTTGAATTTTTGGAAAGTTTGACCGAGAGGTTGACTTTTTGATATCGGGGTCGAAATCCGATTCTGAAACTTTTTACAGCTCAGTTATGTCATTTATGACTTGTGTGCAAAATTTGAAGTCATTCTGAATTGATTTGATGTGTTTCGACACAAGATATAGAATTTGAAAGTTCAAAGTTCATTGATTTTGATTTGAGGTGTGATTCGTCGTTTTGATGCTGTTTGATGTAGTTTGAAGCCTCGACTAAGTTCGTATGGTATTTTGGGACATGTTGGAATAATTGGTTAAGGTCCCGAGGGTCTCGGGTGGATTTCGGAAGTTAAACGGAATGGATTTCGGACAAAGTGCTGGAAATTTCTGTTTGCAGAAATTTCTGTTGCAGAAATTCCGTCTGTGGAGCCAAGTTTGGAAGCTTATATCTCGCAATTCATAAGGAATCAGAAAATGTGCAAAACATGAAAGTTGTAGTCGTATGATTATAGGTTCCAGAAAGTTAAACTATGCATTTTTTGGATATTTGTAAAGAACGTTATGACGGATTGAATGAAGGCTGGTAGAGCAGTTTCGCCAGAAATTTCGCCAGAAATTCTGATGCATGCAGCCGACTTTGGGAGCTTATATCTCGCAATGCATAAGGAATCAGAATAATTGCAAAACACGAAAGTTGTAGTCAGTGGATTCTAGTTTCTAGAAAGTTAAACTATTTATCATTTGGACATTTATACATAAAGTTAGGATCAATTGAAATAAGACTCATAGAGTTATTTCTGGTGGACTTTTAGTGACGAAAAATGGACTTTTAGTGACAGATTGGCAGAAACTTAAGGACCAAAAATGGTCATTTCATTCATTTCGTTTTGGATTTTTGGAGCACGGTTCTTGGGGGATTTTCACGGGAAAACATTGGGGTAAGTGTTCCTTATCCTATATTAATTATATTTTATGATTCCATACTTATTTACATCATGAATCCGTGAATTTATGGAAGAAAAATTAAGATTTTTGCAAAATCTTCCAAAAACGAAAATTTAAGATTTGGAGGTCGAGTTGTTATCGGATTTTGATAAAATTGGTATGGGTGGAATCGTAATTGAATGGGTTGTCGGATTTTATAAGTTTCGCCAGATTCCGAGATGTGGGCCCCACGGGCAAATTTGAGCTAATTTCGGATTTTAATGAAAATGTAATATTTTCTTATGAAAGTGATTACTATAATTTTTGTTGACTGTATCGAATTAATTATGACTAGATACGAGTCGATCGGAGTCGGAAATTCGAGGAAAAAGCATAATACTTGGTTAAATTGAAGCAAGTCGAGGTAAGTAACTTGTCTAACCTTGTGTGGGGGAAATTTCCCGGGATTGGCCATAGGTGCGGACTCGCAAACGCGAGCCAGTGGTCACAGAAGTGGATTTTCCGAGCCCAGCTGGGATCGCAGGTGCGATCATATGTCAGCAAAAGCGGACTCGCGGATGCGGAGGCTGCCTTCGCAGAAGCAAAACTTGGGGAAAGCAGCCTTGGGCGTGTTCGCAGATGCGGGCTCGGAGATGCGAGATTTTAACCGCAAAAGCGGAACTCTGGGACTTAAGCTGGGACCGCACCTGCAATTATTTTTCCGCAGGTGCGGCGTCGCAGATGCGACTAAGTTACCGTAGATGCGGATTCACTAGGCAGAAAAAGCAAGATTCGAGGGTTTGGTTCATATTTCATTTTGGGATTTTTGGAGCTCGGTTTGAGGTGAAATTTTGCTGGATTTTCTGAGGAATTGTTGGGATAAGAGTTCTTGACTTTATTTTGGTTAAATTATACTAATCTATCATTATTATTAGCATGTAATTAAGGATTTGAGATGTAAAAATTGGGGAAAAAGTATAGAAGTTCTTAGACTAAGTTTTTGAGTTTTGAAAGGCAAAATGAGGTCGGATTTGGATAATTCTTATATGGATGGACTCGATATCGAATGAGTGTTTGGATAATATAATTTTGGTCGGGTTATGAAACGCGGGCTCAGGTTGACTTTTTGGGGAGAATTTTTAATTCTTTGCTAACATCATAATTGCTTTATTTAAATTAGTTTGCTATAGTTATATTTATAGTATGAAATTTATTTTTGCTAGATTCGAGCCGTTCGGAGTTGAAAAATCGAGGGAAAGGCCTTCTAGTTGATTGATTTAGCATGGTTTGAGGTAAGTGACTTGTCTAACCTTGTGGGGGGGAAATTTTCCTTAGGATTTGGTATTGTTGTGACAATTATGATATGTGGAGGCTGTGTACGCAAGGTGACGAGTGCATACACGGGCTAAATATTGAGATTTCGATTTTAGCTACGTAGTTTCTTTTTCATGCTTTAATTGAGTTACTTTAGCATGTTACAACCACCATGTTTAGTCTAATTTCACATGTCTACTTGTCTTATCTCTTATTTGCAACTTGTACTACATGTTTAGTTGAATTACTTGCTTTCTTATTTCCGTATTCATTATTTAACTGTGGGATTCTTTACTTAACATTTGCTATCCTTGAAATATTTTGCTATTGAGTTTGGTGTTGAGTTTCAAAGGCCGTGGTTTCTATTGAGGCAAAGTATAAGTTGTGAAATATCATTTTATTGAGTTGTTATATTTTGGAATTTGTGTTATTGTTGAGAGGATTGTTTGGTTGTTTGCACGAGGTTTTTGCCATATTGTTGTTACTATTTGCACGAGGTTTCTGTCGTGCCGTTGTTACTATTGATATGCATGCGGTGGTATAAGGTCTGGGTGTTGAAACGCATGCGTTGAGATAAGGTAGGCTTGATACGCGTGGCTAGTAGGGGAACTACTAGAAGTCATGCGGTGTGATAAGGAGGGCTAAAACGCGGGGTGTTATTTTGAAAAAATAATTTTTAAACTAAATGTAAAAGATCCCGTGGTGATATAAGAAAAAACTGTGAGTTACGTTTATTATTTGGGACTACGAGGCGGTACCTCGGTAATGGCCCTTTATTGATCTTTTCTTTATTTGTTGTATTTGCCTTGGTTGTTTGTTTCCTTAACGTGTAAATCCTTGTTTCTTTCCGTGTTGTCTTGATTCTGTGTTGTTAACTTTCCGTAAATTCCTTATTTGTTTCATTTCCTTTGTCACTATCATTATATCGGTATATCTGTCGTCTTTTTTCTTATTACCTCCACTAGGGCCTTGACCTGACCTCGTCACTACTCTACTGAAGTTACGCTTGGCACTTACTGAGTACCGTTGTAGTGTACTCATACTATTCTTTTGCACATATTTTGTGTAGATCCAGATACATCTTATCAGTCCCGATACTAGCACTGAGCTTGCTTTTGGAGACTTCAATGTACACCTGCCCGCGTCCGCAGGCCTCGGAGTCCCCTTTTATCATGTTCTTCCTTATTTCATTTAACATTTATAGACAGTGATGTATAGGATTGTTCATCACTTTATTTAGAGCTTGTCACTTGTATTTCACCAGGTTTTGGGAGGTGTACATATTGAGTTTACAAATTTTATTTTTGAAATTGTTGGAGTTTTGAGATTGTAAGCTTTTATTTAATGTTTCCGCATGTTGTTAGGCTTACCTAGTCTTAAAGACTAGGTGCCGTCACGACATCCTACAGAGGGAATTTAGGGTCGTGACAGGGACCGAGGCCGGTAGGGGAAATTTGTTTGGATAAAGACCAAAGATCTCATTCCCTCTGAGTTCCTGTTGTTCCCTAAGAAGTAGAACTCAACACGTAAGTTCATCCCCTCTTAAGTTGTCAAAATAACCCTTTGAATTTACTCCTCTTTCTCTTTACCCGTATTTACTTATATGCGGTTGTCACTGGAATACCCAATGCAGTCCCCCGCTTCAGGGAGTGGGGCGAGGGCATATGCAAACAACTGACATACTCCGCGCACGAGTGGCGCAAACTTTATAAAGGCAAATGGGAGGCTCGTTACACGGTGAATGTTCTTCTTCTCCTGATTGAATTTCCCTCTAAGTTATTTTTATTTTATCGTCATTTTGACTAAGTCCTTCCCTTTCATAGGTTCGCCCAAGACTACCGAGTTCGAGTAATTACGGAGGCAGTGGCCTTGTCCTCATCTGAAAAACCCTCTGCTTCAGTTCAACCTACTACCGAGGTTGCTACAAAGAGGGAGGAGAAAATAAGAAAGAAGAAAAGGTCCTCTAACTCCTCAGATGCTCCCACCGAGGCCAAGAGGAAGAGGATCATTGTCAAGGTAAAAACGAGTACCAAGAAAAGTACTCGTGCCAAGGTCCTGGACCCTGATTCTATCTACTATCTCAGGGACTACCCCGAGGATGATGACATGGAGTTTATCATCCACGAGCCGGCTGACGCTCTGCAAGAGCTGCCAGCACCAGAGTGGGTGACTGTAAGGCTGAACCCTCCTCAGTTCGAGAGACCGGGGAAGAACCTGTGGGCACTGCTCCTCGATTAGCTACCCCGGTACCTAGAGAGGCCACCTGTGTCGTTAACGTCACCAGTCACTGTCTTATACGAAACCTTTTTTCGATGAGGCTCATGCCATTACAGAAAATCCGATCGAGGTGTCACGGGCCATAGATGAAGCCCTTTATTTGTTTTTCAAAGGCATACATGTCAGCGTCCTGAAAGACTACTCCGGTTTTGGCCACCTGGATATCCCGAAAAGGGATATACCGTAGGGATCAGGTAGGCCGAGTTGGAGCCCAAGGCTTGTGAAGCATTTTCCCGTCCCACATGTGGACCTTGACCGGAAGAAGACGATTATGTTTATAGTATCGTCGGATTCCAAGGTGCTATCCGGGCCGGTCAGTGTGGCCAGCAACCTTCGTTCCTTGGTAATTGAAGAGGATCAAGTAAATATGAACGAGATGGATGCGCCGAGCTTCTTTAACGAGGCACAACAGGCGCTGAACATGGTATAATTTCTTCCCCTCATATATTTAAAGAGTTTATTTTTGCCTTAGCAGATTTTAACGATTTTGCCTTTTAATGCTTCAGGCCTCGGTGCTTCATTATGAGAGCTTCCACCAGTCCGATCTAGAATGGAGGTGAGTAACCTTGAGTTCGAGATCAAGGAGCAGGTTCAATAAAAGGACATATACAAAGCTCTTTGTGAGCAAAAAGATGAAGTCCTCTAGGATCACTCCGTCCTCCAAGTCGAGCTGGAAAAGGCTCAAAAGGATACCTCGAAGATGAAATGGGAACACGTCCTTCTGGTTGAAAAGGTAAGAGTTTTTGAGATTAATAATGAGAGGTAGATCTGATCGACCATCTTTGGGCCGAGATGGACGAGGTCACGTCCACGGCCGAGGAGTTGAGTAGCAAAATAGATCTCCTGGCCTCGGAGCGGGATGCCACCAAAGCAAATTTGGCATCGACCAAAGTTCAACTCCGGGTGATGAGAGAAAAAACCAACAAATGGTCTTAGCTAAATGAGGAATTCTTGGCGTAACTCGACTCAGCCATTACAGGAGGGGAATCTTTCGGCCAAGAATATACCGCATTAAAGTCCAGATTGGTGGCAGCTTCGAACGAGGCCTCCAAAGTTCAGGATATGTTATCCCAGTATAAGAACGATGTGGAGTTAGCCGAGGCCCATGTAATAACGAAGGCCAAGTATGTGATGTGATTGTCTCGAAGAGATACCCTTGAGGAGATATATGCCTGAGGAATTGACCTAGTGGCCGAGATCAAAGAGGCAAAGAGGCTTGAAGCCGAGGCCAAAGCGAGATACCAGCCCGATGGCTCGGGCAGCTAGTCGGGCTCCGATGAAGACTAGGCGGGAAATTCCTTAGTTTATCTTTTGTTTTTTCTTGTAGCTATTTTGTGTTTTGGGGTCGTTTCACGGTGCCTCTATAAATACCTTTTGGTATATATGTATACAAAAAAAGTTCTTTGGCCATGCATTGTATCCTTTACTTTTCTACATTTGTTTATGTCTAAGACTTATAATATGTCGTCGATGCCTTAGCATAGAATTTGACATCACTTAAACTGTTTGTTTCCCCAAAGCCCGAATGAGGCCTGGATTAGGCAATAACTTTGAGTTGCTTTGACTTCGGAGGACCCGATAAAAAACTAAGTCATTGTTAAAATGTTTTGAACGTTTTAACCGGATACAATTATTCATTGCCGAAGATGGCTCTTTCCATGGATGCAATTATTTCGAGACCGAGTAACTTGATCGGGTCTGAAGTAGTCTTTTTTGTGTATTAAAAATATGCAAGGACCTTACTTTTCAAGTACCGACGCAGACGTCTCTGAGCCATTTAGGTTGGGCATAGCCTTTCGTGTTTGGGCCCTGCCTAGTAGGCTCGGTGCCTACGAGATTAAGTAACCTAAATTTCCCGATCTTATTGTCGGGTAGTTGTCCCCGGTTCGGGGACACCCGTAGGCTTAAGGGTTTTGCACCCAATATTCGTTCTAAGTAATTACAATAATATTGTTTATGCAAATGTAAACCGACGAAACATAGAAGGCAAATTTATTTTATTACTTTGAATGTCGTGTAAATAATCGATGGTACAAAAGCTATATGCCATGGCGAGAATGAGCTATGTGATCATGGTTCGTTTGACCCTTACAATTAATCCAAATATTCAAGCCTTTGCTTTCAATATCGAATTAGAATGCCTTCTACATTCCCGATCTCAGGATTTCGATTCTTAACTAAGGGTGTGATGGACCCCTAGTATTCGAGACTGAATATTTGAGGGCTCAAATACTATTGATCTGATACGGATGATCCGTGATTCCCGGTCTTAGATTGGTCTTCAAAACTAGGGTAGCACGGTATAATGTTGCCTCGTTAAAAACCTTGTCGTAAAACCCATTTCGGAAAAAATCGGTCCAAGGAAAAAAGAGTGCAACACTTGCTTTTATATCTAATCCTTAGATTTGACTTTGAATGAGTACCTGCATGGGTTAGTTCAAAGCGTAATAAAAAATAAAGAGGATTATGTTCATACCTTAGCAAAAGTACCACTTCAAGTATGCCGCATTCTAATTGTTAAGTAGTTGTACCCCATTTCTGGACTCGAGCTGGTATGAGCCTTTCTCGGTTATACCAGTGACTTTGTACGGTCCTTCCCAATTTGGGCCTAGTTTTCCTTCATTCGGGTTCTTTGTATGCAGTGTAACTCTCCTTAGTACCAAGTCCCCAACTTGGAAGTGTCGAAGATTTTTCCTTCGATCGTAGTATCTTCCCATTCATTGATTTTGGGCCGCTAATCGGAAATCGGGCATCTTCTCGCCTTTGGTCTACTAAATCTTGGCTCGTGGCCATGGTCTCATCATTTGACATCTCCGCAGCGTATTGGAACCTTAGGCTCGGTTCTCCTACCTCTATCAGAATCAGAGCTTCTACGCCATAGACTAGAGAGAATGGTGTTTCATTGGTACTCGACTTTGAAGTTGTTTGATATGCCCATAGGACCTCGGGCAAAATTTCTTTTCATTTTTGTTTTGGGTCGATCAATCTCTTCTTCAAGTTTTGTAGGATAGTTTTATTTGTTGACTCCGCTTGACCGTTCCCACTTGGGTGATAGGGTGTCGATAAAATCTTTTTGATTTTGTGATCTTCAAAAAACTTATTAATCTTACCGCCGATGAACTGCCTCCCGTTGTCGCACGTGATCTCAGTCGGTATACCAAACTGACATATTATATGATCCTAGATGAAGTCGATGACCTCTTTTTAACTTTCTCGAACGCCTGTGCCTCAACCCACTTGGAGAAGTAATCAGTCATAAGTAAGATGTCCTGGGCTTTGCCAGGTGTCCACGACAAGGGACCAGCTATGTCCATTCCCCATTTCATGATCGACCAAGGGAAAATGACCGGGTGAAGCATCTCCTGCAGTTGGTAGATCACCGGGGCATGCCTCTGATATTTGTTACACTTTTGAACAAAGTCTTTTGCTTCCTTTTCCATCTCGTTCCAGTAATATCCTGCCCTGATCAATTTTTGAACTAAGGATTCTGCTCCCGAATGATGTCTACAAGTACCTTCGTGTACTTCCCTCATCACGTAGTCGGTCTCCCTGGGACCCAAGCACCTTTCCAACGGTCCGAAAAATGATCTTTGGTATAATTTTCCCCCAACCAAGCTAAACCTGGCAGCATAAGTTCGTAGGGACCTTGATTCTTTGGGATCCGATGGTAGTTTCCCTTTCTGAAGGTAGTATATGTATTTGTTTCTCCAATGTCCCTTGACTTGGTTTATAACGAGGAGGGAGTCTCATTTGGTTTCAATCCCTCAGCCCCCAGGCTCTTAGCCAATTCTAGACCAGCAATCATAGCCCTCATATTCAGTTTGTTGTTAGTCAATTTCAAAGTTCTAATAGATTGCCTTATTACGTTACCCGTTGGTGGTTTTAATATGATTCCTAACTCTAACCCTTTCGCGTTAGAAGCACCGTCCATGAATAGGGTCCAAACCCTCGAGCTAGTCCCCGAGGTGAGCAATAATTTTTTCTCGACCTCCGGGATCAAGGCCGGCGTAAAGTCGACCACGCAATCTGCCAAAATCAAAGATTTTATAGCAGTTCGGGATTTTTACTCAATATCATACCCGCTAACCCCTACGGTCCATTTGGCTAGTCGACCCGAGAGCTCGGGTTTATGCATAACATTCTTTAGGGGGTATGAGGTCATGACACATATGTGATGACATTGAAAGTACGGTTTTAGTTTCCTAGATGTACTTAATTCGGCATCATCTAGGGTTCTACTAACATAATAGATAGGAAACTGCGTACCTTCTTATTCCCAGACCAGGACACCACTTATTGCTACCTCGGAGACCACCAAGTAAAGGTATAACTGCTCATTTGCCTTCGGTGTGTACCGCTAAGGAGGGCTCGATATATATTATTTGAGTTCTTCTAAAGTCTGTTGACATTCTGGGGTCCAAGAGAAGTCGTTCTTCTTCTTTAGTAATGAAAAAAACTAGTGGCTTTTGTCCGACGACCTCGAAATAAACCGTCTCAATGCGGCTATCTGCCCGGTCAGTCTTTGTACCGCCTTGACGTTGTCAACTACGGTGATATATTCTATGGATTTTATCTTATCCGGGTGGATCTCTATTCCCCGATTAGACACCATAAAATGGATGAACTTTCCCGAGCTGATTCCGAAGGCGCACTTCTCCGGGTTCAGCTTCATTTTGTATTTTCTCAGTATGTCGAAGGTTTCCTGCAAATCGGTTAACTAATATATCGTCAATATAAAATTGCATTAATTTTCCTATTTGTTCCTCGAACATTCGGTTAACTAAGTGTTGATACGTGGCACCGACCTTTTTTAATCCAAACGGCATTACGTTATAACAATAGGTGCCGAATTTAGTTATAAAAGAAGTCTTCTCTTGATCACCTGGGTCCATCCGTATTTGGTTGTATCCGGAATAGGCATCAAGAAAACTCAGCGTCTGGTGCCCGACAGTTGCATCAATCATTCGGTCGATATTAGGCAAAGAAAACGAATCCTTCGGGCATGCCTTGTTCAAGTCCTTATAATCTACACACTTTCTAAGTTTGTTTCCTTTTTTAGGTACGATCACAACATTAGCTAGCCAATCCGGGTATTTAACTTACCAAATAGAACTTATTTTTAGAAGTTTAGATACCTCGTCTTTGATGAACGTGTGTTTGATTTCAGACACCTCTTCTATTTGACCGGGTGGAATTTTGGATCCAACCTTAATTTGTGAGTTGTCACCTCCGGTGGGATCCTTGTCATATCTAAGTGGAACGAGGCAAAACAATTGACATTAGCTTTAAGTAAATCAATAAATATTTTCTTGAGCTCGGGGATTAACCTCGTTCCATAGTATACCTTTCTATCTTGTAGATACTCGATCAGTATGACCTGCTCCAATTCCCCAATCGTCAATTTGGTGGCATCAGTATCATCGGGTGCTATGAAGGATCTAGGGACCCCAAAATTGTCATGCCCCGAACTCGAGGAGCGCGACCGGCGCTCAACCGAGTTAACCCAGTCGAGCAAGCCTAATTTACATTAACCTCTCATCATTACTCATGCATGATTTACCATAACATAATTAGATCTTGACTTTCATATTGAATACATTTGGCTCAATGGCCTAAAAGTCTCCTCACGATGGGTACATGACTTTATAAATATCTGTAAATACTGTGAATATAGATACATGACAAAACTCAAAACTTTAAGTACATAACCCACAGTGTGCATGGAGCTTCTATGACAATAGATACCTATATACATAAAATGAACTAGAACCAAACACCCACTAGAACTGTAGCGGGCTCACCATAAGCTGAGTAGTGCAGAACATCCCTATCAAAGATCCATATCATCCTGTAGAAGTATACTTGCATTTATTAAAAGATGCAGCGCCACCGACAAAAGGGACGTGAGTACATGTGGAATAGTACTCGTATGTAAGGCAGTCAAAACAACATATGAAAATATGGTAACTCAAATAAGAGGCAAATAAAGTACACCAAGAACTACGAAACATTCCATTGGATCACATTTTAAGTCTTATTATACTTGCATCATTCTAAAATTCTTTTAGGACCAACTGAGCCATATGAACTATACGTGTAATACATAATATAGTGTAATTATAACAACATGTACAAACAAGACCAATGAAAGTGGCACCTTCCTCTCTTATTTTTCACATATATATTTCATAGACCGCCCTTAGTGTTCACATATCATATTATACGCCTATGCATCTCATATACCGTTCACAGTATCACCTATACAATACACCTATTCAAGGGCTTGGAAGTACAACATGAATATGATGAATCATAGTAACAATAAAAGGGCTTAGATAGCCATCAACGCCGAGCCAATTTACTAAAAGCTTTCATTAATCATTTATAGATATTAAGTCGGAGATCCTCTATAACCACCTTCACACAAAGCGGCCCTACCGCCTCACCCCAACATATGCAGGTGGAGGTGTATCACGATACCACAATCTCTACACAAAGTGGCCATGCCGCCTCACCCAAATATATGTGGGTGGAGGTTGTTGATACCCAATTTTACCCTCATATTTTTCTCAAATAATATATATACTTTCAAATCATCATTTTTCTAATCACTATTTAGTTACAAATCCATACAAGAATTTTTCTATAATTTTCCATAATTTTCAAAGTTTTAAAATTAATTTTCCTGCATTTAAATTACTTAAATATTTATTAATTACTCCTTTTAATTATTTTTGTGATGACTTAATTACCTAAAATTATTATTTTGCATCTACAATACTTGATTCATATATTTTACTCTATTTTTATAATTACATTAGTACTTTAGGCCATTTGCACAATCTTGCAATAATAGCTCGTATCTTGCAATTTTATTGCATTCATCATTTTATTCAAGGTCAAAATAATATCTTAAATTCTTATAATCTTCTACTACTATTTTAAAATATACATTGCATAAATAGCATTTTTATAATTTATTTAATTATTTTATTTAAATTATTTTCCCTTAATTTCCTATTTAAAAAATCTCGTCCAAAATTAGGATTAATTTCGGACCATTAAGGTTCAAATAGACCCCTGGCCCAATAACCGCAGTATCCCAAATGACCTAACCCGGTCCAAAAACCGACCCAGCTCTTCTCAAATCCCAGTCGTTGATAAAAAATGATTAACAGCTCACAACACTCCTCACCACTCTCCTTATATCCCCTCACCCAAACCCTAATCTCCACTTTCTCTTCATCAGCCGCCCTCAAACACTCCTTCCTCCCACCGAAACACTAGCCGCCCTCTCAATCTTCTCTAAATCCGTCTCAATCATGGATTCCTTCTATGATTTTCTTATCTTTTATGTGTTACCTAAATATTACTTATAAGATTGTGGTATTACTTAGTATTTGCCCCATTCTTTAGCAAATATCAACATACAAATCAAGGGAGATAAACTTCACCCTTCGATATTTGGACGATATTCCATCTATATACATTCATGGCAAGGTGATATGAAGCCGACTCACCAAAACCTTTGGTCGATTCCTTGATTTCTATCGAATTAGGGTTCAGAATTTTATACTTTTCCTTTTACCCGTTCCATTACTGATAGCATGTGATACTTTCTTTCCATATTTATGTTTGATTGATTAATTTCTTTGTTTGTTTGCTTGATTCCTACTACTATATAAACCCATTCCCTTTCCCCTTTAAGACAGATTTGTAATTACACGAATTTACTAAAAATCAAAGCGATTACTCTATTGTTATCTTATTCTCTTGTTCTATACTCTGATTCGTGGCCGGATGAAAGACAAGGCCACCAGGATTCGATTTTCAACTTTTCTTGGTGCGAGCACTGCCCTAAGTTCATTTGAAGCCCTTGGAAACTTTGACGCACTAAGAATCTGGGTTCTTGCTCTCTGTTGACATTCAGAGCACTATGGAATTTGTTCTTTCTTGTTGTTCGTTTATTCAACTGATAACTGGTAAGTCTCTTGGCTTTACAGTTTCATTCTTCTGTGTTCATGTCCTGCATATTCATGCCTCTGAATTTCATGACCTAAATGTGCTCTTAGGCCATCTCTATGTGTAACTTTACTAGCATTGCACTCGTATTCTGATTTGAACCTCTTTAGCATTTGGCCTTTTACTTAAAATCTCTAGTTTTTGAGATATGTTATTTGAATATGCTTCACCTGAATAATTTAAACTCTCTTAAGTTCATTTAGCCTAATGTATTGTACTTGAATGTCTACATTACTGTTTGACATGAGTTTGCTTTCCTACTCTACTTTGAATTCCTGCAATGACTGCCTCACATCTGTAATGTGTTATAATCTATGACTTGCTCCCCTGTTATTATGTCACTCAACATGTCTTTGGCTTACTTAATTCCTTACCCCTTTAGTGATTATTTGAGACTTTAGAGTGGCTATCTTAATCTGTGTTTCCTTACAATATTTGAGATTGTTTGTCTTAGTGATAAATTGGCATGTCTACTTTCTGGTGTTGTGGAAGATATTCAGCATGATTTGGACCCTTACACTTTAACCCTTTAAGTTAGTACCTTATCTAGACCTGTTTGGTATTATGCACCTTTGTAACCTTGTGATCTCAGGAAATTTGCTTCTCCTCTAACTCTCAATGTGCTTTCTACCAATGTGTTATCTCTTGATAAGTGTTGAACCTGTAATAATCATTTACCTCTAAGTCTTGTTGACCTTCTTATCTAGCATGTTCTGTGTTTTAGACAACTTTGCTATGTCTGCTTTATAAATTACAAGTACGTCTCTTCAAATTCTATTCCTTAACCATTGTTCTCTTACTCTCATTTGTTGCCTACACTATTCCGAATCTATTACTCTTGGCAGGCTGAAATTCAAGGCCACTAAGACTTTCTCTATTAACCTCCCTAGTGTGAGCACTACTCGGGGTCCATTTGAGACCCTTTTGATCGCTGACACACTAGGATATGGGGTTCTTTGGCCACTCTTTTTACTACTGAGACTTTAGCTGTCTCTGACACTCAGTTCTTCCCTCATTCTATCTATTGAATCTGCATACTAGGTTGTTTAAGTGACTTCTATGTAATTCAGTGTTTGGGTTATATGTTGAATTTGTGGCTGTTTGGTTTGGTTTTAGTTCCTCTATGGTTTCTGGGCTGTGCCGATGAATGTAGCCCCATGTTGGGATCTGGACATGCTATTTGTGAAGAAAGCGTTTGTTGAAGGCACATGCAATACTGGGTATCTCTTTTTGGGCCTACTATAGGCCTGCTGCTATTGCTTGTATAATATGTTGTAATTACATTCATCATTGGGTCTGTAATAATTTTGTAATAAATAATTGGGGGTATTAGTGAAATCGAAGAAATGGGTATACTCTAATATTTTGCATGAAAGGGTAGAAAACATGCCTATAGGGTTCATATGGTCTACTTGTTGTCCAACTTGCTATATATATGCCATTCAATTTCCATGTGCACTGGTAGAAATCATGCCATTAGGAAAATCACACACTCACACAACTTGCCTACTATCAAAGCATTAAGTACTTTATTTATTCCTATGTCTACTGCTAGACAGCATGCCTATAGGAAATAAAAATATCGATGACCATTCTTTCAATTTGCATAACTACAACATATGCATAAGATACGATGCCTATAGGATTATACTATCTTATGTTCTACTGATCTTCATCTAGAAATCCTGCCTATAGTACTTTAATTGGTTGTTTTGCTATTGTTATCATACTGCTCACTTAGAAAACATGCCTATAGGGGCTAATTATAAAAAAAATATCAGTTGCAATCGTTAATCGTCGGAAATCCTACCTATAGAGTATTACTACTTGATTTAAAGTGTTAATTCTGAACTTTCCAAACATTGTTTCATTGCTTAGCCATGCCAATATTAGAAAGCATGCCCATAGGATCAAGCTGAGTAATTCTGAGTATTTCCAATGGTTATCACTGCCAACTACTGCATCACCTAGAGATCATGTCTATAGGTTTAATCTCTTATAACTTATAGTTACAATAATCAGCATGCAATACCAAATACCCCTAAAATGTATAGTTGTTTGGAAAACATGTCTATAAGTTTAAAGTGGCACCTTGCATCTGAAACTGCATGCACGTTTGAATCCAAGGTCATATAGAAACCATGTCTATAGGGCTTAATGGCTTTAATTCGCCTCAGTTTTGAAACTGTCTAACGCCTAATGTGAGAACCTGTTTTGCGTGCATTTGTTGTTTAAGTGTGGAGGCTAACTTGAGCCCTTAACTGTCCTTACATGAAGTCCAATTTGTTTTGTATGTCGCCTAGTTTTATCATTTTGAGCAGCTTAAATAAAGTCTAGAACCGCCCTAAATAGAGGTCCAATGCCTCCTGGACCATAGACACGGGACGGGCGGTGCACGCATAGGGCACGACTTAGAATTGAATTAGAGAGCCTAAGTAAACAACTTTAATATAGTAATCAGGTAGCAAGAGATGATAGTCTGTGCCCGCTGAATAATATGAGTAATTCCACACCTCGAGGGAGTTGCGAAGTATTATTTATTTTGCATGGGATGATCTTTTAGGCTAAAAAACTTAGGACCCCCCTCTCTTCTTTATACATTTAGCCGTCTAATATAGGCCGTCATAGTTATATCCTTGTAATCCTTATTTCTCATTGTGTTATAATATATTTCTTTGACCCTTACTCTCTTTGTTTATCTTGCCTATTTTTAATCCACATAATCTTAAGTTCGGCCGGGACCCACAGTTGTGGACCTCGAAGAGTGCCTAACACCTCTTTTTGAGGTAATTTGAGCCCTTACCCGATCTTTGGTGGCATTGACTAGTCAAACAGAGTTATCTACATAATAGGTGCCCTAACGCACCTCAGAAACCGTTAGGTGGCGACTCTTCTTCTTTTAACACTCTATCTCCCATCCAAAAAGAGTTGTCACAACATCTAAATCCGCTTTCGCGAGAAAATGGGGTGCGACAGAAGTGTATCACAATACCATAATCTCTACACAAAGCGGCCCTGCCGCCTCATCCCAATATATGTGGGTGGAGGTGTATCACAATACCACAATCTCTACACAAAGCGGCCATGCCGCCTCACCCCAATATATGCGGGTGGAGATGTATCACAATACCATAATCTCTATACAAAGCGGCCCTGCCACCTTACCCCAATATATGTGGGTGGAGGTATATCACAATACCACATATAAACTTAAAGCGGCGTGATTAACATTACATTTAAGGTCGTAATTTCCCATATCATTGGAACACTTCATGTTCATGTCCATGCTCATCATGGAGGAACACAACTCATTACATTAGCACATGTATGGTAAATCAATAAGTCAATTTCAATGACTCAGGAGCCCAATTATTTTTCTTAAGGTTCATATACATTTAGCATAGGACATCTCCCTTCCATCTCATTATTCACTCCCTTAACATCTTGAGGTCATTATCTAGGGTACATTACTCTTGGGGACTTAACAATCGAAGTCACTTATATACATTATTTCAGAAGCATACAACTATGGTTAAAACCATTGGGATATACAACACCTCATAATTCTCATTTAGGCAACGACCATATTTCATGTTCATATTATCACTTACTTGTACTTGTCATGGGTGATCATAGGATATCAAGTACATTTAAAATATTTAGGAATACCGTAGCCTCTCCTTATGAGGGCGTAGGAGCTTATAACACATTGGAAACATCAGTACAAATACGTTCATCTCATAACCTTTCACACCATATATCACTTCACAATTACTTTCAACTACTTACAACATCATTATTTCATTGGCTCCCTTGGCCATACATATTATTATTCATTAATGGTACTGTGTCCGTATATCATATTCCGCACTTTTATTTCTTTACGTTCATGGACCATCATCATAAATATTAACGTATAGAATATTCCGAAAATCACAACTTTAGGTTCATTGGTAATGAAGACTTTAAACATAATGGATTTCTTTCCAAGAAATGGAGTAAAATAATTGGCAATCGAAGCACAAGTTAAAATCTTAAACGAGTAACACACCATTTATTCTTGAAATACTTTTTTCCAAAAGGGCAATACACTATTTAAACTCATGATTATGTAAGAGCTCAAAACATATTGGAAATACCTACCAAGCATAGCATTAGTTAGAACAAACATATTTGGACATGACTTGAGTACATAAGCTTTTAGACAATTCTATTTTCGGAGGCAATTTTGAATAGTTGAATCAAGACTCATTTCATAACATTTCTCATATCATTTTATTTCATTGGCACCATTGGCCATAAGTATAACTTTCATTCTTGGCACGGTGGCCACACTTTCTATCCCCAATTCACTTATATCACTTCTAACCATCCTTATAAATTATCAACAATAAGACCTTTCCAATCAAGACTTTAGGTACACATATGAGCATGAAATGAGTATAAAAGCTCTTAGGCAAATTCTATTTTCCAAATAACTTTTAAAACAGTGGAGTCGAGGCTCATTTCATATTCTTTATCGCATCCTCTCAAATTATTTGCACTATTAGCCACAATCATAACTTAAATTCTTGGCACGTTGACCACACTCTATTTCTTCAATCTGTTTATTTCATTTTCAAGTATCTTTAAAGATTTTCAACAACAAGACACTTCCAATCAAGTCTTTAGGTACACATATGAGCAATTATGAGTCTTAAGCATATCGAGTTTTTCTCACCCAATTGGTATACTAGTTCTCATTTAAAACACGACTCAAAGGCACAATATTTTAATATGCAAACCATACTTTGAGCATCTATCTTTTGACATAAGGCTCATTCGGAATAAATAAGTTTATATGTAATAACCCAAAATATAGAAGTTAGGAATCTTGAGCCAATCATACTTGATCTTACGGAAACATTATGGATATCTATTCTAAGAGAGAAAGTTTAGCCAACATACCTCGCTTTGAGCTTTCCTTAAATTACTACAACGTTCCGAAAATTCTAGCAATCTCATTCTATTTTGAGACATAACAAAATTGAACATAAATTAGGAAGATATTCATAGTTTCAGCTCATTTGAGCATTTTATCAAACACTAGGTGTGCAAATTTGGCTACAAGGTTCTTCTACAAGATTTCCTTCACTCCACAACCCAATCCTTACTTATTTGAGATCAACAATCTTCTCACAAACTTTATTGGTACAAGCATATATACATAATACTCTTACACCCAAGAATCATACTCCCAGTCACCTATCTTTTACCCCAAACTCGAAATTGAAGACCGGAGGTTTGAATCTTACTTCTTGAGTGAAAATCTTGTGAGATTTCCTTGTTGGATTTCAAGGCTTGAACAAGATCTTAGTGAACAAAACAGTTCATCTACTTTCTCTCTCTAGAACACTCACTTCACTCTAAAATCATCAGATAATTGCCCCCAAATAAGCCCCAAAGCCTATTTACCACAATGGGATCGGGTAATGAAAATAGGAAAATTAAACCTCCGAACTCAGGTCTGCGGTCGCAAAATGGACCACATAATGGGTATGCGGGTCGCACAATGGACCACAAAACTGATGCCCAGAACTGGGCTGCATTGGTCACTTCTGCGACCATTCTGCGGTCCGCAGACCACTTCTGTGGTCCGCAGACCACTTCTGCGGTCGCAGAATTAGCCACAAAATCACATTTTGCCAGCCTTTGGTAATTTGGTCATAACTTCTTGTAGGAGTGTCCAAATGATGAAAGGTTTGAAGCGTTAGAAACTAGACTCGAAGATCTTTAATTTGATAGGTCATCCATCACATAACTCCTTATATATATATATATATATATATATATATATATATATATATATATATATATATATATATATATATATATATATATATATATATGTGTGTGTGTGTGTGTGTGTGTGTGTGTGTGTGTGTGTAGATTTGCTCGTCCAGAAACTTGGTCTTGTGCGTACTCATTTGGAACTTTTAGTCTATCATGTAATTTCTAACTTGACTTGGACTTAGGGATCTTCTTATACCCCACATCACTTATAATATACCTTGTACATTTATTATCATATCCAATTGATATCCATTATATTAATGGTCCTCGTTTGCACACAAAATAATATAATTAGCACACATCAACTCTCTTATTAGCGCTTAAGTACTTCAAAATTTTTTGAGGTGTTACAAAAATCATCTTTCTCGTTCATTAAGTGTTCCCTCTGTTCCTCCGACTCGGTCAGTGTCAGGACCGGTGATTGCTATTTGGTTCCTTTCACTTTGACTAGTTCCTCACCTTTTGATGTTGTGATTGCGGGCATCAGGATCACCTCCTCGACAACGAACATCTCCTTTGCGGAAGTTTGTTCCCCATTTTGATTCCCCTTGGTGTGGTAAAATTCAATGCCCGATGCAAGGTCGAAGGCACTACTCTCATGTTGTGGACCTATGGCCTCCCAAACAAGAAATTGTATCTCATATCCCCCTCGATTACATAAAATTTCTTTTCCTGGGTGGTTCCCACGGTGTTTATCGGTAGGGTTATTTCGCCCTTCGTTGTTTCGCATGCCATGTTGAACCCATTCAATACTCGTACTGCAGTACGATTTGGTCCAATAACCCTGTTGTTCTATGAATCTCTATCAGATGATATTGGCCGAGCTACCTGGATCAATCATCACACCCTTAACTCGAGATTTATTAATATGTACTGATATTACCAATGCATAGTTATGAGGTTGAATGATTCCATCGGCATTCTCGTCACTGAACAAGATGGACCCCTCTAGTACGTAGTCCTGAGTGTGTTTTTTCCTTGTGATTGAAACTTTGGTGCGCTTAATCATTGGCCTTTGTGGGACATCTACTCCCCCAATGATCATGCTAATCACGTGTTGAGGTTCTTCCTGCTCAATTTGTTTGTTGGCGTCCCTGTTTTTGAAATGATTTTTTTCTTGCTCACTTAGGAATTCCCAAAGATGTCCATTGTTGAATAGACTAGCCACTTCTTCCCTTAGTTGTCGACAATCCTCGATCCTCTGACCGTGAATGCTGTGGTATTTGCATATCAAGTTGTGATCCCTCTGTGCGAGATTGTACTAGAGTGGCCTTGGCTATTTGGAATCTTTTATGCGGCCGATGGCCGACACTATACTCGTTGCATCAATGGTGAAGTCATATTCCGATAGTCTCAAGGCTTCTCTACCCCCAAGTGATCTGTCGAAACTGTTCTATACTCATCAGACCTCAGTTTCCAAGACCTTGGTCGCTTCTCATGTTGTTCCTGATTGGGTGGCGACCGGGTTCATTTCCCCTTCTATCCGAGGTGTATGGCTGATACTGATCTCGGGTCGGCCTTGGCTCCTGATCCACAATTCATTTAGACATGTCGTTATCTATGTTTGGGAAAATAGACCCCGAGTGTCGCCCAGTTGGTCATCCTCGACTCTGATTTTTGATTGATTCTTGTTATGAACTTCGGCCTAAGTAACCGTCGGGGTACTACACTAAGCTTTGCTTCAATTGGTGAGAAGCAATAGAACTTCGGGGTTGAGGCCTTGAGTAAACGCTTGAACGACCCAATCATCTGTAATTGGGGGCAGGTCCATCCGTTCTATGTGAAACCTCGACACAAACTCCCTAAGCATCTCATTGTTCCTTTGCTTGACTTTGAAAATGTCCGACGTCTCAACCTTGATAGCACTGGCATGGACTTTAACGAAGGCATTGAGAAGCATAACTAATGAATCAATAGAATTTGGAGGTAAGTTATGGTACCATATCATTGCTCCTTTTGGATAAGGTTTCTCCAAATTTCTTCAGCAACACTGATTTGATCTCGTTGTCTTCTAGGTCATTGCCTTTTATTGCGTATGTATAGGAGGTTACATGCTCGTTTGGATATATGGTCCCGTTATATTTGAGAATATCGGGCTATTCGGAACCTCTTCAGAATTGGCTTCGGTGCCGCGCTCGGGGGAAAAGGTCTATAAATGAACTTTTTGAAATCCGATCCTTTCAATACTGGAGGCGCTCTCGGGATCTGATCCACCCTTGAATTGTAAGTCTCTACCTTCTTGTCATTTGCTTCTATCTTCTTTTCGCCAGAATCCACCTGTTTCATTAGTGCTTTGAGCATTTTCATCACCTCGGAAGTCTCTCCATGCTCGAACGCATTTGGTTCTGTAACAATCTGTTCGTCTCTCTAAACGTTTTCTTTAACCCGCTCGAGTTCGGCCGTATTCTGTGTGTGATTTTGACTCTACAATCGTGCTATTGCCACTTGCTGAGCTTGTAGCATTTCAAAAATTAATCATAAGCTTACTCCATCACCTTCCCCTTCGGACACTTCTCGAGATGATGGCTGGGGTGCTCCGCAAACGCTATTTTTGGGATCAGTTGACAGGTTGATATTGATGACAAATTGTGAGTTGGCGTCGACTAAGTCAGCGATTAGGATACCATTAGGATCCACATGGGGTGCGTCATTCCTTGGCACCACGTTATTGTTTTCACCATGGTGTCCTGACTCGACGTCAACGTTCAAGTGAGCAGACTGAGAATTTGACATTTAAAATAGATCTGAAATCAAACTTCAAAGAACAAGTGTAAAATATGGTGTGCTATAGAGATACGTATTAAATCACCAATATTATCTTTAGCCCTACGGTAGGCATCAAACTCTTTACCCTTAAAATGAGTAACAATTGAATTTATACGCGGTTTAAAGGATATATGATTTAATTTAACACGAATGATCTAAAAATAATAAATAATCTAATTAAAGTAAAACAAAATGATCCAAACCAAACACGATGGACGATTAAGCCTGGCTTTATGATCAACACTAAAAGTTGGTTCCGATCAAGCCCTCAAAACGGGCTCAGTTGCAACTAAACAAATAAGCAGCTGAAGAACACTTTGAACAATAATTAGAGAATAAAAATTGATTTTATTGCTTTGGTATGTGTGCTAATAGTGGTCTAAAAATAAAAAGGTTCTCCCCTTTATATAGTAGGGAGTTTTAATCTTAATACATGTCTAAATAAGGTAAAAATCTTTCTCTTCTGGTAAACCGTGATACACCGCTGATATTGAGCGAGATTTGCGCCGTAATATCTGGTTAAGGGCGGATATTTCGGCCCCTCGTTTGTCCTTTCCAACCGTCTTTCCTTTAGTCTCGGTTCTTTATTTTGCCGGAACTTGATTCTTCCAAAGTTTGGCCGTGTCCGATTCTTGGCGCATCATTCATCCCTCCTGGGTTCTAACATGTGGGAGCCCTCGGCTTTACCCGAGGCCATATCGGACTGTCTTTTCGTTTCTTTACCGAAAAATCGGGGGTAATCTTATCCCCGATTTTGTCCGTACACAATTTGTTTGAGCTATTTTTTTTGGTGGTGAAATAGATCATCGTTACTTTTAGAACCAAACACTATTATTTATGTAAAAGAACTAGTAATTCATATAAATACATTATGAGTACCCTATCTCAATGGTAATTTTCAGATCAAAAATAGTTGACCACCCATAATTTGAAAAAATGGTGAATCCGCCATTGAAATAGATACGTATATATATATATATATATATATATATATATATACATATGTGGAAGTTACCGAGAGCATTAGAGCTCTCTGGGAGTCTAGTAGTGACTTCCAAATTACTAATATTATTATATACTATAATTTGTTTTTCAAACATAGTCTCTAAAATATATGCCCAAACACCGTGAGTGGCAAACATCTGATGAACTACCAATATTTTAAGCACGTCAAAAAATTTCTTCTTTGCACCTTCCTTTATTAGATCCGACGCTTGGTTTTGTTATCAGTAATTGTTCTTAATATATGATTGGGTTCCCAAACTGATTCAACAATAAACTGCAATCAGAAATGATAGGATTATGAGGAATGTCACCTTGCTTTATCGTTATTACATCCACAGAATTAATCGCGACTGCATTCAGGACTGAGGTTTGCATTTGATAGAGATAGTCTTCAGTTTGGCAATGTTCTGATTACCAACAACATAGAAGTATTCTACACCCTTAGCAATGATTATTAGGGACTGATGTGGGATCTTTCTTTCTTCTTGTTAAACAAGTTGTTTGAGTTGATTCAAACTTCATACTACTATATTAAGGAGAAAAGTCATGTTCAAAGTTATTAAAAAGAGGAAACTCTATTCCATGCATAGGTAACATAATAGGAGTTTGGAGATAAAAATTGTAATTTTTGAAAAAAAAAAATATTTTTGGAGTTAAGTTGAAAAATTATATTTGAAATTTGAAATTATATTTGGACATGCATTTCACTTGAAAAAATATTACAGTTTTGTGAGTAGAGAAAAAATTTGATTTTTGAAAAACTTATTTTTGAAAAATCTCGAAAAACTTACAGAATTTCAAGGACAAATACGTTTTTGAAATAAAAAAACTCAGCGGACAAACGGGTCCCTAAAGTGATGATAACATTAAGAAAAATACAAAAAGGCTAAGTCCATGTTTTAACCTTTTCTAGTTCAGTCCCAAAAACATGCTTCCTCATATTTTTTACCAATCCTGTACATAACTTTTACCATTAGCTTTTCTGGGATTTTTGGCAAGTAGCAAGAAAGTATGAAATTTGCAACAAAATTTTTTGTTGCCATATATTGAATATTGTTGCAAAAATTACTTTTGGCAACAATAGGAAAGTTGTTGCATGTCGTTGCAATAAATGCTGATGGGAAAAGTTGTTGCAACAACAAAAGATGTTGCAAAAAGATGTCTTAACGCAACAAAAAATGTTGTTGCCATAAATTATTTTTTGGTCACACATTTGTGGCTTATGAAAATATTTAGCAACAACAATTATTGTTGCGATAAATTATTATTTTTTCTTAACAATATTACTTGTGGCAAAAAAATAGCAGGATGGTAGTTAATAATTAGTTATAAAGGCTTTTAGCAATAAGTAATGTTGTGGATATAAAATCACTTTTTGCCAACAATATTACATTTTTTGTTGTACAGCTAACAATAATAAATATGTAGTTGCTACATAAACAATTCACATTTTCTATCTTTTAAAACATCACAAATGTATATATAAATTAATATATGATATATATTTGCAAAAGTCAATACAACTGAAGCACTAAGTATTTATTTACATACTTTCAAAACTAACTACCACTAAAACATAATGTGTTTACTTACAAAAAAGAACAAGAACATCTCTAGAGTCATAATTTCTAATCTAATAACAATCCCAAAAGCAAATTTTCTTCCAGTAACTTGTACATCGATGAACCATATTGCCAGCTATGTTGGTTTACTCATGCTCATCCTACAAAAGAAGATAAATTATAGTTATATCTTTTATAAATAAAAACTATAAAGTACACATATCAAAAGAGAGAATTTAGGCACCAATAAATGATATAAGAAGATTTTTATAATATATACATATTATAGTTGCATATGAATTTTATATTCTGCTACTAGTAAGTAGTAATCAGAACCCAAGTTTATGACAGTTATCATAATTAATTGATCTTTTGACTCTAAAGGAACTAGTAACTTGAATTTTAAGATAAAAGAAGACTTTTGAGATCCCTAAAGCTCCTTTTGGTCAAGAGAGTTTCATATACAACAATTTTTTATGGTATTGGTGCTGCGGAACACTCTGTAATAATAGCAGTAAACAAGAACTCATCAAATAAGATAGTCGGGTTGCGTCCCGTTAGTATCCATAGATGCTCCTTGACTTCATGGCCATGGGTGGGAGTGGAATTGCTATCTACTTCAGACAGATATTCAGTTTAGATCTAGTATTATACTTCGTCATTAGTTAAGCTTGTCCGCATGTTTTGACTACCCACAAGCTAGTAGCCTAGTTAACAGTCGTGGTATTAGACCTTCGTGATGTACGCTACTTTCCTAGAATCAGAAAACTGACAGGTTTCATCGTGAGACCAGAATATAGAAGAAGAGAGCTAACTATGTACTATAGATTTTGCATATCGCCACAAAATCACATTAGACCTGGCTTCTTTATTTTCTTTTACCTTTTTTCTCCAAAGTATAAGATACTCTCTGTATATAATTTTAGTCTAGAATCTTTTAAAAGCCCAAGATCAAACAACTCTTCTTTTTGAGCTCATATGACAGAGAACAAAAAAATTGCAACATAACACTATAAAGCCTAAGAGCAAGCGCATCACCTTTCAAAGGTCCAAGATCATGCAACTTTTCTTTTTGAATTGAGAAGAATGCAAACATGACAGTGAACAATATCAACAAAGGAATTTACTTTTACAAGAGTTAGGCAAAGTTTTCTTACCGTGATGTCATCCATAAGTCTTGAACAACTTGCGTCATCTGAACCACTTAAACTAGAAATAATGTTGAGAATTGCAGCAGAAACTCCATTCTGTTAAACATAATAAAACTACATAACTTAATTTGTCGTACAAATCAATGGAAAGGAATTATATACGAACAAGGAAGAAACAGAGATAGTGCGACAAGAGTAATTTATGGATTCGACTACTTTAATATCTTCTGTTCCATAATCAAAGTGTTTTCTTTTCTCTGTCTCTTTGTTTAATTCTGTTTAATCAGAGGGTATAGAATCATTCGCTGTAACAGCATCACGACACAAGACAATGGAACTGTCAGCCCAGACGGGATCTATTTTACAATTCTATACCACATTTGAGAGAAGCAATGACCCTATAGTACCAAGGACAAAAATATCAACTCACATGTCAATTGTATCAGCACTGCATAACAACTGCTGCCAGCAGTTATTAAGATAGATCGAATTCCTAGAGTTTTCAAGAGATAAACAAGTATAATATGGAAATAGGTCATGATGCCCATAAATATCACATTGTTAACACTTCACAGTAACCACTATCGCAACCACATGAAAGAAAACTAACAAAATAACACGTAAACCATCTTACAGCTTACTTGCATGTTTACTAAATTACTACTCCTACTACTTTAATTTCTAGTGAAGAAATATAAACTTGAGAGAGAGAAGTCCACTTAGCTTTTTGGATTTAAACTAACTTTTTCAAATTCATATTCTTAGAAAATATGATCCATCAAAAAGAGAGTTTTTATCTCTAATGAATTCTATATCTGTGTGTGACGAGACTAACACATAAAGTGATGCTACCACTTTTACTCTTGTGTAGTTTGAACGAAATATTCTTAGGATCAAAAGCAAGTAATTGAAATACCCCATTACTTAGTATATGTGATGTTAGTGCCATCATGCTCTCTTTCAATAGTTTTTGGTCACGCATCATGGCTTCTCGATTTTTCCGCTCCCCCTCAAGCTGAATTTTTACATCCTTTAGCTGGCATTCTACACTATCTCGTTTACGACGCTCTTCTTCTACCTCTTTTTGTTGTGCTTGCAGTTTCTCTTATATTCCATTCATGGATCTCCTACTTGTTGACTTAAATCTCGATCCTTGACCACGGCAATAACTTGACGTTTCTCCAATAACTTTCACAAATGCAGCACTAACAACTGGGTCCAAATCAGTATCCTCTCCAGTATTGGATACATAACATATACAAGCTAGAGATTTTATAGGGCAGAATTTTAACAAATGAATTAACTTACCTGGTGGTGGGTTTGAGATTACATCAACAATTCCATCATTATTAGAAACATGCACATCCATCATCATGATAGGCTGCAACACATATTAAAAGGAATTATATTATTGGACTAGTCGAACGTACACGTGAAATACTTAGAAACATAAGGCTTTGAGTTGAACTGGAAAGCCAAATAATTAGAACAGATAAGCTATGGATATTAGTGGACGATATTAGACAAATAAAAGTTTCACTTTGAGCTCTGTATATTAGGCAGACAGAATTTCTACTTTGAGACTCTTGTTTAATGTGGGAATCACAGAAGTATTAATGTCAAGACAGAGTATGTGCTCTTCTTTAAAAAAATCGCATAGGAGCGCCAACTTGATTCGATTCAACTATGGTTGGATAATTGTTTTCTTTCACACTTTCTCATATATAAACAGAGTGCAAGGGAATGAAATACTAATTTTCTAAGATTTTTCAAATAATGTAAATACTTAGTAAAACAGTGCATTTTTTCCAAAGTTGAAAGCATCTACAATTGCAAATCACTCGTACTACGACCAGTTACTAGTAATATTCCACGCTTCTGATGATTAATCCAAAATTTACTTTACGTTGGATTCAATGAATAGCAAAACACATGAATAAAATATTCAAGAACCAAAAATTGGACAGGGGACATAAAGAAAACTTTTCATGAACCAAACATATCCAACACCAGAAATAACAGCAAGTAATTGATAAACTTCTCACAAAATCGGTATTAACACTTGAAGTGTAAAACTATTGACCTTCAATATAATCTCGTATCGTAAAATCCTTCGAGAAAATATTATTTCACATTCATATTATGCTAGAAGTAACAATAGAAAAGATCCATTAACAAAAAGAACAAGAAATTGGACAACAATAAAAGAAAAACTTTATGCAAAGTTTCTTTCTGAAGCATAAGGAATTAGAAGAGAAGAAATTATAAATCGTATTCTGGAAAATCAGAATTTAAGATACCCATAACCAACAAAGTACTTCAACGATAAAAGGCAATAGAAAACGATATTCCAGCAATTTGAATAGAGTTCTTACCGGTTCTTCTCCGATTAGCAGTAATACGATGCAGCGAAGAGGATGAAGCAGAGAAGGAGCTCGTTCAAGAATTGCTGATAAGAAAAACCCTAGCCAGATCGGTGGTTACGAGAGAGTGCGCTAAAAATTCGAGAAAAGTTATTAAAAAGCAAAAGGTTTGCCGCGTTTGATTTTGGCGGAAAACTAAAAAAAATTAGGCCACCACCCACCCACCTTATTGGTTAAATAATATGTATTGCCAACAAAAAGAATTTATTGTTGTCAATTCTATTTATATTTTTAATTTATTATGTTAAAAGTTCTATTTTTTGCAACAATTAAACTTAGTTGTTGCCATTTATTAAAATTTGGCAACAATACCACAGTTGTTGCTAGAACATTTTTAAAATTTAAAGTTTATTATCTAAATCATAGAATATGGCAACAACATTAACATGTTTGCCAACAATAAAATTTTGTTGCCAAAAAAGTCTATTCTATAGCAACAAATTTATAGAATTGTTCCCATTTATTCATTTCTGTCAACAATATTTCATTTGTAGCTAAAACATTGTGCAAATATCATACTTTCTTGTAGTTAAGTAAGACTGTGACTTGTGTGACTAAAGTCACTTTTGGCCCTTTGTCCAAAGAGTTTGTTTCTGTGTCTGAGGCTTAAATGACTCGTTGGAGGTAACAGCCAGGACATATATAGCTGCACGCAAATACACAAAAGGCCTGAAAAATAGAGCAGTTTTAGAGTAATAGGGTCATCATTCCTTGCCTCCCATCCCCCTGGTAGTCTTTACGTTTCTTGAGTCCAGAACCAAAATGATGGCTTTTTGGACTCAAAGTATCAAAATTGGTGAAAAACAACTAATAACCTTTTTATATATAGCGTATAAAATATAGGCGTCATATTTTAACGGCACGTTTGTCCGTTAAGGTATAGCGCATGTATTTTATGCGCTATACCTGATTTTCGAAAGGCGGTCAAAGTTTTAGTATATCGCATATATTAGACGCGTTATACTTGAATCTGAAAAGACAGATAGGTATAGCGCATATGCGCATATAATATATGCGCTATACCTATTTAAAAAAATCCAGCCTCCTTCTTCACGACAAAATACAAAAAACGCCCCCCTCCTCCCCCCCCCCCCCAAATTCTTCCAACTCCATTGGAACCCATTCCTCCCCCAAAATCTTGTCCCGTGATTATTTTAACGATCTAACACTCGATCCAAGGCGTTGTCGTATAATGAAACTCTTGTATTGGCTTATTCGGTGGTCAAAACTTCATTCTTTCTCAATTAAAAAAACTCGAAAAAGAGGTATTCCAAATCACTGTTGTAGTATAACTCATGTATATAATTGAGTAAGTAGTCGTTGTATTGTATGCTTTTTATGATTATTTTTTATTTTTATTTTTATTTTTATCCGGATTAGTTTATTTACGTGCAAAAATTTATGAAAAGTGTATATTGTTCATTTGTTGAATAATTAGTGTTATATGTGACTTTAGTGTTCTATATATAATAATATGTGACTTTAGCATTGTTTAGTGCCCTTTAGTATTATATAGTGCCTTTTAGTATTATGTAGTGCCCTTTAGTATAGTAAAACTGATGCTAAATTTTAATTTATGTTAGTTAATGTTGTTTATGGCCATTTAGAGTAGTGTGATATTACTGCTCTTTAGAATTCTTTAGTGTAGAACAAAAACTACATGTCCTCATTAACTAACCCGATTAGAGTATTCAATTATGGATCAAATTTTAATCAATTATTAAGTGTATAGTAAATATATTATTAGATAACAATCAAAAATTAGATATGAATCATAAAATAATTAGTTGACAGTACAAAAGAGACGTTATCGTATTTTTTGTGTAAAATATAAAAGTTAACAAACAAATCGTTACGAAGGAAATAAATACTTAATAGTAAAGTTTTAAAAATAATATCAAATAGTTAAACAAATTAAGTATTTAGTATTGTTTTAATCAGGAATATGTAATGATCCGGCCGGCCATTTTGAGTATTTTAGCCTCGTTCCCCTATTTATTGCCTTCTCTATATTATATTGTGGTTATGTGACTTGTCGGGGTGGTTGATTTTGGTTACGGGTGAGTTTCGGAGTGAAATGAGATATTTAATCCCTAAGTTGGAGGTTTAAGTTGAAAAAATTGATCGGACTTTGACTTTTGTGTAGACGACTCCGGAATAGAGTTTTGACAGTTCCGGTAGCTTCGTATGGTGATTTTGGAATTAACAGCGTGTTCAGCTATTGATTTGGAGGTCTGTATGTCGTTTTGGTTTGAATTGGAAAAAGTTAGAAGGTTGAAAAGTTTGACCGAGAGTTGACTTTAATGATATCTGGGTCGCATTCTGATTCTGAAAGTTGGACTAGGTTCGTTGTGTAATGTATGACTTGTGTGCAAAATTTGAGGTCAATCGGAATTGGTTTGATATGAATCGACGTTAGTTTTGGAAGTCGGATGTTCATGATTTCAATAGGCTTGAATTGGGTTGCGATTCGTAGAATCGGTGTTGTTTGATGTGATTTTTGGCCTCGAGTATGTATGTTATGTATTTTGGAACTTGTTGGTACATTCGCACGGGGTCCGGAGAGCCCCGGGTGTGAATCGGATTGAAATCGGATCATTTTTGGACTTAATGGAATATTGAAGTTGCTGAGGTTCTAGTGCAATCGCAGCTGCGCACTTTGGGCCGCAAGTGTTGCACCGCAGAAGCGGCCTGTGAGCCGCATAAGCGAAGGTTGGCCTGGCCAGCTGGGACCGCAGGTGCGTTCAGTTATCCGCATAAGCGGACGCGCAGAAGTGGCTGGCCTCCGTAGAAGCGCAAGCGGGATCCGCAGGTGCGAGATTTCAGGGGCCTAAGTGAGGGCCTCACATGCGATGTAAATTCCGCAGGTGCAGAGCCGCAGATGCGGCTGAGGGCTCCGCAGATGCGAAATCACCGGGCAGAAAAGGGTGAGTTCGAGGGTTTAATTTCATTCTTCATCTTTTGACCTTGAGAGCTCGGTTTGTGGCGAATTTTAGAGTGATTTTAAAGAAAATCATCGGGGTAAGTGATTCTAACTCAGAATTGGCTATTATACATGAACCCATCATTGTTTTTATTATTTAATTAGTGTTTTGAGTTGAAAATTTTGGGAAATATTTGTGAAACTTCATAGACTGTATTTTGGGGATTTGAAGGTCGATTTGACATCAGAATCGAGTAATATTGGTATGGTTAGACACGTTATCGAATGGGTATTCGAATTTTGTAAGTTTGGTTGAGTTTCGAGTCGTGGGCTCGGGGTTGACTTTTGAGTTGACTTTTTGATTTTCTTTGAAGATTGCATCTTTATTATTCGGAATAGTTTCCTATGGTTTGTATTTATGGTATAGAGTTATTTTAGCTAGATTCGATCCGTTTGGAGTTGGATAATTGCGAAAAGGCTTATTAGTTGATTGAGTTAGCGTGTTTTGAGGTAAGTGTCTTGCCTAACTTTTTGTGGGAGAATTACCCCTTAGGAATGGTATTATTTTGTGTTAATTATAGTACGTGAAGGCCGTGTACGCAAAGTGACTAATGGGTACACGGGTTAAATATGGTAATTGACCAGTTAGAGTTGTAAATTATTAAAATATTATTCTTGTTGAGATATTCACTTTCGGTTGTTATTGTTGAGTCTCTTATACATATTGTGGTTGAGCCATGGTCTATTTATTATGAAAACATTATTGTTGTTCACTTCTTTTGGCAAGTTTGATTTTGGGCATTTGAGGTGTGATTTGTGATATATTATGATATTGATGTGAATGCGGTGGTATAAAGATTGGGGTTGATGCGCATGCGGTGAGATAAGGTGGTCTTGATATGCATGTTGCTAGTAGGGGAACTATTTGAAGCCACGCGGTATGATAAGGTAGGCTAAAACGCGGGTAGCTATTTCGGAAAAATGATTTTCAAAACTAAATGTAAGGCTCCCACGGTGATATAAGAAAATATTGTGATATGATTTGTGAAATGAGACTACAATGCAGTACCTCGGTAGTAATTCTTGTTGATACCTTTCATTTACATCACTTTTTTTTGCTTGCATCATTTCCTTGGCATTTCTTATTATGTGTTTTCTTTCGTGATGTATTAATTGCCTTAATTTCTTCGTAGCTATTCTTTTCATATTTCTTCATAGTATCATTTCCATTGTTTCCATTATTATACGGTACTATTCCTGTTCAGTTTCTTTATTTATTTCAGTAGGTGTCTTGACCTGACCCCGTTACTACTCTATTGAGGTTACGCTTGATACTTATTGGGTATTGCTGTGGTGTACTGATACTATGCTTCTGCACATTTTTGTGTGCAGATCTAGGTACTTCATACCAATCTGGGCATTAGGGAGTCGAGCTTGGATTGGAGACTTCAAGGTAAACATGCCGGTGTTCACAGGCCTTTGAGTCACCCTCTATCTAGTTTCTATTTCATTCTCCTTTTTATAGATACTGTTTTATAGGGATGTTCAATATACTTGTGTAGAGCTTGTGACTCGGTATCACCAGATTTTAGGCATTATGTTCAGTTGGATTGCGGAGTCCTTTTTATAATAGCTATTGGTTTAAATTGGATATTTTATTATTGTTTACGTTAAATTATTTATGTATGTTAGGCTTACCTAGTTTTTGAGACTAGGTGCCATCACGACATTTTACGGAGGGAGATTGAGGTCATGACAAGTTAGTATCAGAGCCCTAGGTTCATAGGTGTTACGAGTCATAAGCAGGTTTAGTAGAGTCTCGCTGATCGGTACGGAGACGTCTGTACTTATCTTCGAGAGGCTATAAAACTGTTAGGAAACTTCAATTCTTTGATTCCTTATCGTGCGAATTTGCTGACTTCGAAATTCTGAATCTTTGTCTTTCTATTCTCTCATAGATGGTGAGGACAAACATCGCTGGATCCGACGATCAGACACCCGCGCCCCCTGCTAGAGCCGCGAGGGGTTGGGGCAGAGACCGAGGAGGGGCACATAGTACAGCTAGAGCACATGGTACAGCCAGAGCCACCAGTAGCTCTAGTTGGGGGGGTAGGCATCTGAGGCACATGTTGCTACCCTTGCACTTCAAGAGACCCTCTCCCAGTTCTTGAGCATGTTTGGTACTCTAACTCGGGCGGGATTGATTCCACTTGAACCATCCACATTTCAGGGTGGGGGAGGAGCACAGACTCCCGCAGCCCATACCCTAGAGCAGCGGGTCCTTGTTGACCAGGTCCCAGAGATTATACTGGTACAACTGGTTGTCCCAGTTCAGCCCGAGGTTAGGGTAACAACATCTGAGGAGAAGCAACTCAGACTGGAGAGGTGCAAGAAGTACTACCCTCCTACTTTCAGTGGCCTCGCTACAGAGGATACACAGGATTTTCTTGAGAAGTGTCACCATATTCTCCATACCATGGTATTGTGGAGGTGAGCGGGGTCGCTTTCACTACTTTCTAGCTGTCGGGACCAGCGTATCAGTGGTGGTTGGCTTACGAGGAGGGTAGCCTAGTCGAGGCAACTTCACTCACATGGGCTCAGTTTTCAGGGATGTTCTTGAGAGAGTTTGTTCCCCAGAGCCTTCGGGATGCATGGCTTGCGGAGTTTGAGCAGATGCGCTAGGGTGCTATGACTGTATCAGAATATTTTGTCAGATTTAGTGAGTTATCCAGACATGCACCCGCCTTAGTTATCACACTCAGGGAGTGAGGATAGGACAGGGAGGCCAAATGGGGCTTGGAGAGGGAGGACATGGAGGCCAAGTGGCCTCAAGATTCTGGCAGATATAGTGGTGTCCGGGCCCCAGTTGCAACCCATCATAGTAGAGGCTATGTGAGTCGTCTAGTTCATTCAGCACTTCCAGCTTCTAGTGGTACTCCGTCTAGTCCCAGGCCTCACATTGCCTATTATGCACCGCCATTGTCTAGTGTACCACCTGCATGGGGTGCTTTTAACGGTTAGTCCAGCCAACCAGGCTCGAGCAAATTTCAGAAAGCACGTCCTCCGAGATCTTATTTTGAGTGTGGTGACACTCGTCATATGGTGAGGGATTGCCCAGACTCAGGAGGGGTGCACCTCCACCGACCACTCAGGCTCCACGTATTCCACATGGTCCCCAGACTTCTCAGGCCGTGGTTACTGCTCCAGTTGCCTATCTACCTGCATATCCAGCTAGGGGTGGAGGTCAGGCAGGTAGGGGTCGCCCTAGAGGGGGAGGCCAGGCCAGAGTTTATGCTTTTTCGGGTAGGACGGAGGCAGTTGTATCAGACGCGGTTATCACAGGTATTGTTCCGATTTGTCATAGAGATACATCAGTCTTATTTGATCTAGGCTCCACTTATTCATATGTATCATCTTACGTTTCTCCATATTTGGGTATATCCGTGATTCTTTGAATTCTCCTATTTATGTGTCCATGCCTATGGCAGATTCTATTGTTGTTGACCGTGTGTATCGGTCGTGTTTAAATGTTATTGGTGGTTTAAAGAACTGAGTTGATCTATTGTTGCTCAGTATGGTAGACTTTGATGTTTATTTTGAGCATGAACTGGTTGTCGCCCTATCATGTTATTCTTATTTGTCACGCCAAGACGGTGATGTTGGCTATGCTAGGTTTACCGTGGTTGGAGTGGAGGGATATTATGGATTATGTTCCTAACAGGGTTGTGTCCTTCATTAAGGAACAACAGATGGTTGGAAAGGGGTGTGATGCATATCAAGCCTTTGCGAGAGATGTCAGTATTGACACTCCTACCGTTGAGTCAGTTTGGATAGTGAGAGACTATCTAGATGTATTTTCGGCAGATCTTCCGGGCATGCGCCCAATAGGGATATCAATTTTGGTATTGACTTGTTGCTGGGCACTCAGCTCATTTCTATTCCACCATATTGTATGGCCCTAGTAAAGTTGAAGGAGTTAAAGGAGCAGTTGCAAAAGTTGATTGATAAGAGTTTCATTCGGCCTAGTGTGTCACCTTGGGGTGCTCTGGTTCTGTTTGTGAAGAAAAATGATGGATCTTTGTGCATGTGTATCGACTATCAGCAGTTGAATAAGGTTACAGTGAAGAATAGATATCCATTGCCATGCATTGATGACTTATTTGATCAGCTACAGGGTGCCAGAGTGTTCTCAAAGATTGATTTGCGATCGGGGTATCATCACCTGAAGATTCAGAATTCGGACATTTCGAAGACTTCTTTCAAGACTTGGTATGGTCACTTCGAGTTCCTTGTGATGTCATTTGGGCTGACCAATGCCACAAAATCGTTAATGCACTTGATGAACAGTGTATTCCATACCTATCTAGATTAATGCTCATTGTGTTTATTGACGACATCTTGGTGTACTCCCAGAGGTGGGAGGATCATGAGCAGTATTTGGGGATCATGCTCCAGACCTTGAGAGAAAAGAAGTTGTATGCAAAACTTTCTAAGTGTGAATTCTAGCTTGATTCAGTGGCGTTTTTGGGTCATGTGGTTTCGAGTGAGGAGATCAAGGTAGATCCGAAGAAGATTGAAGCAGTACAGAGTTGGCCCAGACTATCGTCAGCTACTGAGATCCGGAGTTTTCTTGGTTTGGCGGGGTATTACCGTCGTTTTGTAGAAGGTTTCTTATCTATTGCTGCACCTATGACCAGATTGACCCAGAAGGGTGCCCCGTTCAGATGGACCGAGGAGTGTGAGAAAAGCTTTCAAAAGCTCAAGACTGTCTTGACTACAACCCAGTGTTGGTGTTGCCTGTAGGTTCGGGGTCTTACACTGTGTATTGTGATGTGTCACGTGTCGGCCTTGGCGCGGTGTTGATGCAAGACGGTAGGGTGATTGCCTACGTTTCTAGACAACTGAAGGTTCATGAGAAGAATTGTCCTATCCACGACCTGGAATTAGCAGTTATTATTCATGCCTTGAAATTTTGGCGGCACTATTTGTACATGCCCCTTGTGAGGTGTATACCGACCACTGGAGCCTACAACATCTGTTCAAACAGAAGGATCTTAACTTGCGGTAGCGGAGGTGGTTAGAGTTGCTTAAGGACTATGATATCACTCTTCTATATCATTCCGGGAAGGCCAATGTGGTGACCGATGCCTTGAGTCGAAAGTGGAGAGCTTGGGCAATTTAGCATATCTACGGGCAGCGAGAGGCCATTAGCATTAGATGTTCAGGCATTGTCCAACTAGTTTGTTAGATTGGATGTTTCAGAGCCGAGTCGAGTTTTGACTTGCGTGGTTTCTCGGTCTTCTCTATATGATCATATCAGAGAGCGTCACTATGACGACCCTCATTTCCTTGTCCTTAAGGGCACGGTATAGCACGACGATACCAAGGAGGTGTATATCGGAGATGACAGTGTGTTGCGGATCCAGGGCCAATTATATGTGCCCAATGTATATGGGTTACATGAGTTGATTCTTTAGGAGGCCCACAGTTCGTTGTACTCCAGTCATTCGGGTGCCGCTAAGATGTATCAGGATTTGTGGCAGCACCATAGGTAGAGGAAAATGAAGAAAGACATAGTGGAGTATGTACATAGGTGCCTAAATTGTTAGCAGGTGAAGTATGAGCACCAGAGGCCAGGTGGTTTGCTTCAGACGCTAGAGATTCCTGAGTGGAAATGGGAGCAAGTTACCATGGATTTCGTTATTAGGCTCCCACAGACTCAGAAGAAGTTTGACGCATTATGGGTAGTTGTGGATAGGTTGACAAAGTCGGCTCGTTTCATTCCGGTGGTGACTACTAATTCTTCAGAGCAGTGGCTCAGGTCTATATCCACGAGATTGTATGACTTTATGGCATTTCGGTATCCATCATCTTTGACCGGGGAACGCAGTTTACATCGCGTTTCTAGAGTGTAGTACAATGTGAGTTAGGCACTCGGGTTGGGTTAAGTACAACATTCCACCCCCAGATGGACGGACAGTCCGAGCGCATCATTCACATATTGGAGGATATGCTTCGTGTCTGTGTTATGGAGTTCGGGGGTTCTTGGGATCAGTTATTGCTGCTTGCGGAGTTTGCCTACAACAACAGCTACCGATCTAGTATTCGGATGGATCCTTATGAGGACATACATGGGAGACGATGTCGTTCCCTAGTTGGTTGGTTTGAGCCGGGAGAGGCTAAGTTATTAGGCACTAATCTGGTTCAAGATGCCTTGGAGAAGGTCAAGTTTATCCTGGATCGGCTTCGTACAACCCAATCTAGACAGAAGAGTTATACAGATAGAAAGGTTCGTGATATTGCATTCATGGTTGGAGAGCGGGTCTTGCTCCGGGTTTTACCAATGAAGGGTGTTATGAGGTTCGGGAAGAAGGTCAAGTTGAGCCCTAGGTATATCAGACCTTTTGAGATTCTTGAGAGGATTGATGAGGTGGCCTACAAGCTTGCATTGCCACCTAGTCTAGCTACATTTCATTCGGTATTCCATATTTCTATGCTCCGAAAGTATCACGGTGATCCGTCCTTTGTGTTAGATTTCAGCTCAGTCCAATTGGATAAGGATTTGTCTTATGTTGAGGAGCTGGTGGCCATTTTGGACAGACAGGCCCGAAAGTTGAGATCAAAGAGAATTTCTTCAGTAAAGGTTTAGTGGAGGGGTCAACCAGTCGAGGAGGTGACTTGGGAGACCGAGCATGACATGCGTAGCCGTTATCCTCGTCTTTTCATCACTTCAGGTATGTCTCTATACTCGTTTGAGGACGAACGTTTGTTTTAAGAGGAGAATGATGTAATGACCTGGCCGGTTGTTTTGATTATTTTAGCCTTGTTCCCCTATTTATTGCCTCCTCTATATTATATTATGGTTATGTGACTTGCCGGGGTAGTTGATTTTGGTTTCTGGTGTGTTTCGGAGTGAAATGGGACGCTTAGTCCCTAAGTTAGAAGCTTAAGTTGAAAGAGTTGATCGGAGTTTGAATTTTGTATAGATGACTCCGAAATGGAGTTTTGTCGGTCCCGATAGCTTCGTATGGCTATTTTGGACTTAGGAGCATTTTCAGATATTGTTTTGGAGGTCTGTAGGTCGTTTTGGCTTGAATTGGCGAAAGTTAGAATATTGAAGATTTAGAAGGTTGAGAAGTTTTATCAGGAGTAGACTTTATTAATATCAGGGTTGTATTTTGATTTCAGAAGTTGGAATAGGTTCATTGTGTCATTTTTTAATTGTGTGAAAAATTTGAGGTCAATCAGAGTTGGTTTGGTATGAATCGACGTTAGTTTTGGAAATCGGATGTTCATGGTTTCAATAGGTTTGAATTGGGCTGCAATTCGTAGAATCGATGTTGTTTGATGTCACTTTAGCCTCAAGTAGGTCTGTTATGTATTTTGGAACTTGTTGGTATATTTGGACGAGTTCCCGGGGGCCCCGGGTATGAATCCGATTGAAATCAAATCATTATTGGACTTAATGGAATGCTGAAGTTGTTGAGGTTCCGGTGCAATCGCAGGTGCGGCACTGCAGAAGCGGCCTGTGAGCTGCAGAAGCAAAGGTTGGCCTGGCCGGCTGGGACCGCAGGTGCAGTCAGTTATCCGCAGAAGCGGACGCACAGAAGCGACTGGCCTCCGCAAAAGCGCAAGCGCAGATGCGCTTAGGGGGTCCGCGTGTGCGAGATTTCAGGAGTCTAAGTGAGGGTCGCACCTGCAATGAAAATTCCGCAGGTGTGGAGCCACATATGCGGCTGAGGGCTTGCAGATGTGGCTGAGGGCTTGCAGATGCGAGATCACCGCGCAGAAAAGGGTGAGTTCGAGGGTTTAATTTCATTCTTCATCTTTTGACCTAGAGAGCTTAGTTTGTGGCGATGTATCAAGGAATTTTAAAGATAATCATCGGGGTAAGTGATTCTAACTCGAATTTGGTTATTATACATGAACCCATCGTTATTTTTATCATTTAATTAGTGTTTCGAGTTGGAAAGTTTGGGAAAATTTTGTGAAACTTCATAGACTATAGTTTAGGGATTTGAAGGTCGATTTGAGATCGGAATCGAGTAATTTTTTTATGGTTAGACTCGTTATCGAATGGGTGTTCGAATTTTATAAGTTTGGTCGGGTTCCGAGATGCGGGCCTGGGGTTGACAGTTTTAGTTGACTTTTTGATTTTCTTTAAAGATTGCATCTTTATTATTCAGAATAGTTTCCTATGGTTTATATTTATGGTATAAAGTTGTTTTGGCTAGATTTGAGCCGTTCAGAGTTAGATAATCGCGGAAAAGGCTTACTAGTGGATTCACTTAGCGTGTTTTGAGGTAATTGTCTTGCCTAACTTTGCGTGGGAGAATTAATATTTAGGATTGGTGTTGTTTTGTGTTAATTATGGTACATGAATGCCGTGTACGCAACGTGACGAGTGGGTACACGGGATAAATATTGTAATTGACCGGTTAGAGTTATGTAAATTCTTTTTCATGCCTTTAATTGAATTGTCATAACATGTTATCTTCATTATCGGTAATCTATTCTTACGTGATTTACTTGACATTGTAAATACTTTTATTATCTCTTACTTGTTAGTCGCCCTTACATGCTTAGTTGAAGTTATTGTTCTCTGATTTCCTTGTTAATTATTTAACTATTGAGTTACCTTACTTGAAGTTGTTATTTCTTGTAATATCTTATTGTTGAATTATGGTATTGACGTTATAAAGGTCGTGATTCACATTGAGGCAAGGTTGTAAATTATTGAAATACCATTCTATTGAGATATTCACTTTCGATCGTTACTGTTGAGTCTCTTGTATATATTGTGGTTGAGCCATGGGCTATTTATTGTGGAAATATCATTATTATTGACTTATTTTGGCAAGTTGTGGTTTTGGAAACTTGAGGTGCGATTTGTGATATGTTGTAGTATTGATACGCATGCGGTGGTATAATGATTGGGTTTGATACGCATGTGGTGAGATAAGATGGTCTTGATACGCATGTTGCTAGTAGGGGAACTACTTGAAGCCACGCAGTGTGATAAGGTGGGCTAAAACGCATGTTGCTATTTCTTGAAAATAATTTTCAAAACTAAATGCAAGGCTCCCGCGGTGATATAAGGAAAGATTGTGATATGATTTGTAAAATGAGACTACGAGGCGGTACCTCGGTAGTGATTCTTGTTGATACCTTTTATTTACATCACTTGTGTTTTGCTTGCATAGTTTCCTTGGCATTTCTTATTATGTGTTTTCTTCCGTGATGTCTTAATTGCCTCAATTTCAGTGTAACTATTCTTGTCATATTTCTTCATATTATCATTTCCATTATTTTCATTATTATATTGTACTATACCTGTTCAATTTCTTTGTTTATTCCAGTAGGTATCTTGATCTGACCTCGTCACTACTCTATTGCGGTTAGGCTTGATACTTATTGGGTACCGTTGTGGTGTACTCATACTACACTTCCGTACATCTTTTTGTCGAGATCCAGGTACTTCTTACCAACCTAGGCATCAGTGAGTCGAGCTTGGATCGGAGACATCAAGATATATATGTCGGCGTTCGCAGGCCTCGGAGTCACCCTCTATCTAGTTTCTATTTCATTCTCCTTTTTATAGATACTGTTGTATAGGGATATTCAGTATACTCGTGTAGAGCTTGTGACTCGATATCACCAGAATTTGGGTGTTATTTTCAGTTGGATTGCGGAGTTCTTTTTATGATAGCTATTGGTTTAAATTGGAAGTTTTATTACTGTTTCCGTTAAATTCTTCATGTATTTTAGGCTTACCTAGTCTTAGATACTAGGTGCCATCATGACATCCTACGGACTTAGATTGGGGTTGTCACAGAATAAGATTGTTAAAAAATTGACAGTACGTAAAAATAATTTTGCCGTTTTTGTTTGTTTAACAGTATTAAATTAAGATATAAATCGTTATGAACGCAAAAAACTATAATAGTATTTTTATATGAATAATTATTAAAACTATCGAGATTTTCTTATAACCCAAAATATCTATAAAATAATTGATAGTTCAAACAAAACCCTGCCGAATTTCAGTCGAAAAATCTAAGAAACTAACATATTTGTATCTAAGAAACTAACATTTTCGTCGAAAAATCTAAGAAACTAACATATTTGCCAATGTATTTCCCCACCATACACATATTTATTTTCAACTTTCTCACACGCAGAATCCACTTACAACCTTGAAACCAACTACGACAAATAGCCTTATATACTTGCGTAGATGACTCATGAACCTCGATCTCGCGACAATGTTTTATGCTGTAAATTCGCACCGCTCTGCTAAGGCGCGCTTTATCAGCAAAAAGCATATTTTTTGACAGCTCTGTTGATCTAGATTCATCCCACATTATTGTACGGATGTCATCAAGATCCCTTGTGAGGGTATCCACATCCGGCATACTGGGCAACTGATCAAGGTAGGGAATCTCCCTTGAATGAAAGAGCACATGAGACTCGTGCACTCTGGGTCTAATGGTAGGTGGAGTCTGCATATATGGCACATGGGACTCATGCACTCAGGTTGCTCATTCTCATTCTCATCAGCAAAGCGCGTTTCCTCATCATCGTCGCCCTTATCAGGGAAGAGTGTATCATCTCCAGACTCATCAGCATTGTTGTCATAATCACTATTATCTTCCTTACTCTGCATCTGCCATATCCTGATTAAATATATCGTCCCAGCTGAGTAAGGACAAGACCATCATGTTGCTCATTTTCACTGCACAACCAATAAAATAATGAGTTTCTCAAAGTCATCCCAATATTATATATTAACTTTATCTCTTAACTTACAATTTATAATCTGTAGATAGCCCATGATGCACATTATCGAGTTGTTGATGACTCGCATATGGACTAGCATGATTCAAACCACCAAAATTGGGCATATTCCAACTGTTGGTTGGTTCATAACTTGTAAGATTCATATATGGCCGGTACCTCCTTTGAAAGATATGAGTGTTAGTACGAATATGATACATAAAAAAAATCATACTACAACAAGGAAGATTGAAATATACCACTCGGCGTGTGAATTATGTAAACTTGGGGAGAAATTATGTCCTCGCTCCTCATTCGCATGTGGAGATAAGTTTAGATCTAGTCAGACTCTTTCAAACGTAACCTGTTCGGATAAAACTGCTCCAAAAATATACTAGATGATTGAGAGTTATCCCTATTTTGTGAATCCTCAATATTGCGGACGTCTTCATAATTGACGTACATTTTCAGTATTTTTATCACAAGAAGTTCCTAGTTTTCATTCAGAGTCCTCAAAAAGTCTTTCAGAGTTTCATCGTCTTCGATATTAAATTTAGCATAACAAGCATCCCCTTGCGGAGTAAGCGAATATGGATATCTTCCGGTTACCTTAATATTAACCGATTATTTACTCACACTCATTCTTTTAAAAATCAAAGATACCAATCTATCGTACTCTAATGTGAGTGGCAACTTAACAATATACTGTGGAGAATAACTATATTGTATTGAGTTATTCTCCACGACAACCTCACCCCCTCCCCCCTAATATAATACAACCCTAATTTTTCGCTCTCCACACATTATGGCAAATGCAGAAAAATTAAATAAACAAATATTTCGAAATGAGTAAGAAACATACAAAGGATGCTAAAGAATGAATTTTTCGGAATGAATTTTTGAAGAAGGAATGCAGCTTCTTAAGTAAGCAAATATTATGTGCGACGGATACAATAATTGGTGGATATAGCGCATTTATTAATTGCGCTATATGTATAGCGCATAAATTACATGCGATATACCCATCAATTATTGTGAGTGAGTCAATTAATAGGTATAGCGCATGAAATACATGCGCTACATATAAAAAGGTCACGAGTTGTTTTTCACCTATTTTGATGCTTTGTGTCCAAAAAGTAATCATTTTGGTTCCGGACTCTAGTTTCTTTGTCCCTTATTTTCTTTTTTCAAATTTAGCCATCCATATTTGAAATTTAGTAATTCAATTAATTCGAATTCATATTCCCTTTGTTCATCAAGAGAGTAAACCGGTTTCTACTAAAAATCCTTTTTCTTTGAGCTCGAAATTAAGGTTACGTTGTTGATTGAGGATAATTTTTGTTGGTAATTTTACTACTGCTTTTTTTTTTTCTTTTTAGTTTATATGATATACTTTCGTTATTAGCTTGTTTAAAAAAAGACATATTTTTGTATTTAGAAATAATTTAAATTTAAACTTTTATTTTGCCTATTTTACCCATAATGATAAGTTTTATATCCATACAAATAATATGGTTCCATAAAAGCTTTACCGTATTATCACGACCCAAAATCTCACCCGTCGTGATGGCGCCTATCTCAATACTAGGTAAGCCGAAAATCTCAATAAACCACAAATTCTCTCAAGATTGAAAATATAATATTTAAATACAATACAAACACTCCCCAAAACCCGGTGTCACTGAGTACATGAGCATCTAATATGAATACAAGTCTAGAAAATATAGTCTATAATAGTCTGAGACCAAATACGGTAAACAAAGAGATAGAGAAGGAGAGACAAGGTCTGCAGAACACGGAAGCTACCTCAAAATCTCCTGAAAATCAACCATGCGAAAGGATCAACACCTGCTATATCCGAAAATACTTGGATCTGCACACGAATTGCAGAGTGTAGTATGAGTACAACCAACTCAGCAAGTAATAATAATAAATAAGGAACTGAATATAGTAACGAGTTACACAGTTTAAGGTTCATTTCGAGTAATTCCAGCAAAGAATAGACATGCTATCAAATCTGACAGATTAATGTCAAATCAATTTTTATACAATTCCTGTTCATGTAATCCGTATATCAACAATCTTTCAGAGATTTCACCACAATGACAGATAACAATTAAGTGCAACAACAAATGAAAATCAAGTACAACCTCTTAGAACAACAATCACTCACTGGGCTCCCAGCCCTCATCACTCTCTCAACGGGTACACACGCTCACTGAGGGTGTACAGACTCCGGAGGGGCTTCTACAGCCCAAGCGCTATAATCTGCACGGACAACTCACGTGCTGCACAGACAACTCATGTGCCATAATATAAATATCTGGATCCGCACGGCCAACTCACATGCTGCATGGCTAACTCACGTGCTATATTATAATATAAGGATATGCACGGTCAACTCACATGCTATAGTATAATATAAGGATCTGCATGACCAACTCACGTGCTGTAGTATAATATAAAGATCTGCACGGCCAACTCACGTGCTGCACAGACAACTCACGTGCTATAGTATCAATATCTCACAATCAGGCCCTCGGCCTCACTCAGTCATAAATCTCTCCAGTTTCTCTGGCTCTCAATAATCATGAAATCAGCCCAAACAATAATGATATGATGTATCAATAATGATAACAGAGACTGAGATAAAATGTGCAAGTAAAAACTGAGACTGAGTAAATATAGCATTTAGTAGGCAATTCAACAAGTACACGACCTCTGTGGGTCCCAACAGTACTATCACATAGCCTAAGCATGATTTCTAACATGATTTACAGTCAAATTTTATCAACACATAGAGAGCATATAGCTAATAACAAATTATTCAACTTTACAGTTTTTCGGGACGGACCAAGTCACAATCCCCTCGGTGCACGTCCACACACCCGTCACCTAGCATGTGTGTCACTTCCAAAATAATCACATGATACCAAAATCCGGGGTTTAATACCCTTAGGACCAGATTTAAAACTGTTACTTACTTCAAGCCGTGAAATTCTTATTCTGCAATATCCATTCCTCGTAAATTGGTCTCCAAACGCCTCGAATCTGGTCATGAATAATTCGTTTCAGTCAATAAAATTCATTGGAATTAATTCCATGAGAAAATAATGATTTTTCATAAAAATTCAAAAATTAGCTCAAAAATCGCCTGTGGGGTCCACGTCTCGGAACCCAACAAAAGTTATGAAATCCGAAAGCTCATTCTACCACGAGTCTAACCATACTAATTTTACCAAAATCCGACATCAACTCTACCTCCAAATCATCAAATCTTATTTCAAATCCCTAAGTTCAAAACTCCCAATTTACAGGTCTAAAACATGTAATCTAGTAGGATTATTCGATAATAATTCAATATTATGGAGTAGAAATTATCACGAGGGACTTACCTCAAATTTTTCCGTGAAAACCTTGCTTAAAATCGCCTAACCCGGGCTTGAAATGCCCAAAAATGGCAAAAGCTTGGAACCTCTCTATTTTTGTACTGGCCGGAGGTTTTCGCACCTATGGCAACTTGGCCGCTTCTCCGGAAAAAGTCTTGCATCTGCGCGCCTATTTGCGCTCCTGCACAAGCCGCTTCTGCGCACATCCCTCCGCATCTGCGCTCATGCAGGTGCGGAATTTTTCTCGCACCTGCGACCACTTCCCCACAGTCCATTTGAGCATCTGCGCTTGCCAGGCTCGCTTCTGCGAGCTCGCACCTGCGATGGAATTTCCGCAGGTGCGATTGCAGCAGAGGGCAGAAACTTCAGTTATTTCTTCTAAGTCTGAATTTGATCCGTTAACCATCCGAAACTCACTCGAGGCCCCCGGGACCTTCAAATCACATCCAATCAACACTAAAACACGAATCACACATAGATTCAAGCCTAATGAACTTTGAAATTTCTAATTTCTATAAATGACTTCGGAACCTATCAAATCACGTCCGATTGACCTTAAATTTTGCACACAAGTTATAAATCCCATAACGGAGGTATTCCAAATTTTTAGAATCGGATTTTGACCCCGATATCAAAAAGTCACCCCCCTCCCGATCAAACTTTCGAAAAATTTAACTTTCGGCATTTCAAGCCTAATTCCACTATGGACCTCCAAATAATATTTCGGACATTCTCCTAAGTCCAAAATCATCATACGGAGCTATTGGAATCATCAAAATTCAAATCCGAGGTCGTTTACACATAGGTCCATGTCTGGTCCATTTTTCTAACTTAAATTTTTAATTATGACACTAAGTGTCTTATTTCATTCTGAATTCCTTCCGGACCCGAACCAACTAACCCGAATAGTCATAAAGCAATTGCAAGACATAATTTGAGCAGTAAATAGGGGAACGGGGGTATAATATTTAAAATGACCGGTCGGATCGTTACATTCTCCCCCTCTTAAACAAACGTTCGTCCTCGAACGAGTTTAGAATAATACATGGAGTCTCAAATAAGTGTGGATATTTGTTTCGCATCTCCTGTTCAGTCTCCTAAGTAGCTTCTTCGACTGGCTGGCCTCTCCACTACACCTTCACTGATGCTCTGTTCTTTGACCTCAGCTTTTGAACCTGCCGGTCTAAAATAGCCACCGGCTCCACATCATAAGTCAAATTACCATCCAGCTGTACTGTATTGAAATCCAGAATGTGAGACGGATCCCCGACATACTTTCGGAGCATGGATACATGAAACACTGGATGAACACCTGATAGACTAGGTAGAAAAGCAAGTTTATAAGCCACCTCCCCAATTTTCAAAAGTATCTTAAAAGGCCCAATATACCGAGGGCTCAACTTGCCCTTTTTCCCGAACCTCAATACACCCTTCATGGGTGAAATATTGATCATAACCTTCTCCCCAACCATGTGAACAACACCACAAACCTTCTTGTCGGCATAACTCTTCTGTCTAGACTGTACCGTGCCAAGCCGTTCCTCAATCACTCTGACCTTCTCTAAAACATCCTGAACCAAGTCAGTACCCAATAGCCTAACCTCACCCGGCTCAAACCAACTCACCGGAGACCGACACCGTCTCCCATATAAAGCTTCATACGGAGCCATCTGAATGCTTGACTGGTAGCTATTATTGTAAGCAAACTCTGCGAGTGGCAGAAATTGATCCCATGAACCCACAAAGTCAATGACACAAGCGCGTAGTATATCCTCCAATATCTGAATAGTGCGCTCGGACTTTCCGTCCATCTGAGGGTGAAATGTTGTACTCAACTGAACCCGTGTGCCCAATTCTCGCTGCATTGCCCTCCAAAACTGTGAGGTAAACTACGTACCCCGATCTGAAATAATGGACACCAGCACACCGTGTAGGCGAACAATCTCGCGAATATAAATCCCAGCTAACTGCTCCGAAGAATAATTAGTACCGACTGGAATAAAATGTGCGGACTTGGTCAACCGATCTACTATCACCTAAACATCATCAAACTTTCTCAAAGTCCGTGGGAGTCCAACTACGAAGTCCATGGTAATACGCTCCCACTTCCACTCCGGAATTTCAAGTCTCTGTAGCAATCCGCCCGGTCTCTGGTGCTCGTACTTTACCTGTTGACAATTTAAACACCGAAATACAAACCCAACTATATCTTTCTTTATCCACCTCCACCAATAGTGCTGTCTCAAATCCTGATACATCTTCGCAATGCCTGGATGAATAGAGTACCGCGAACTGTGAGCTTCCTGGAGAATCAGCTCACACAAACCATCTACATTAGGCACACATAGCCTTCCCTGCATCCGTAATACACCGTCATCTCCAATAGTGACTTCCTTGGCATCAACGTGCTGAACCGTGTCCTTAAGGACAAGCAGATGTGGATCATCATACTGACACTCTCTGATGCGATCATATAAAGAAGACCGAGAAACCACACATGCCAAAACTCGATTCGGCTCGGAAACATCCAATCTAACAAACTGATTAGCCAAGGCCTGAACCTCCAAGGCTAAAGGCCTCTTTTCTATCGGTGAGTATGTTAAGCTGCCCAAACTCTCTACCTTACGACTCAAGGCATCGGTCACCACATTGGCCTTTCCGGGATGATAGAGAATGGTGATATCATAATCCTTAAGCAACTCCAACCACCTTCGCTACCGCAAGTTAAGATCCTTCTGTTTAAACAAATATTGTAGACTCCGATGATCGGTATACACCTCACACTGGACACCCTACAAGTAATGCCACCAAATTTTCAAGGCATGAACAATAGCTGCTAACTCAAGATCGTGGACTAGATAATTCTTCTCATGTACCTTTAACTGTCTGGACGCATAGGCAATCACCCTACCGTCTTGTATAAGTACTGCGCCGAGACCAATACGTGACGCGTCACAATACACAGTATAAGATTCTGAACCTGTAGGCAACACCAATACTGGGGTTGTAGTCAAAGCTGTTTTGAGCTTCTGAAAGCTCTCTTCACATTCATCCGACCACCTGAACGGAGCACCTTTCTGGGTCAATTTAGTCATAGGCGATGCAATAGACGAGAAACCCTCCACGAAACGACGATAATAACCGGTCAAGCTGAGAAAACTCCGAATCTTAGTAACTAAGGATGGTCTTGGCTAATTCTGAACTGCCTCTATTTTTTCGGATCCACCTTAATACCTTCACTGGACACTATATGTCCCAAGAATGCCATCGAACTAAGCCAGAACTCACACTTAGAGAATTTGGCATAAAGTTTCTCCTCTCTCATCCTTTATAATACAATACCCAAGTGGTGTGCATGCTCCTCCTAGCTACGTGAGTACACCAAAATATCATCAATTAATACCACAACAAATAAATCAAGATATGGCCGAAATACACTATTCATCAAATGCATAAATGTTGTTGGGGCATTAGTTAGCCCAAAAGACATCACAAGAAATTTATAGTGGCCATAACGAGTCCTGAATGCCGTCTTTAGAATATCCGAATCCCGAATTTTTAATTGGTGATACCCAAACCTCAAATCAATTTTGGAGAACACCCTTGCTCCCTGAAGCTGGTCAAATAAATCATCAATATGCGACAATGGATATTTATTCTTGATTGTAACTTTGTTCAACTGCCTATAATCAATGCACATCCGCATAGTACCATATTTCTTTTTCACAAACAGAATCGGTGCACCCCAATGTGACATACTAGGCCTAATAAACCCCTTTTCAAGGAGTTCCTGAAGTTGCTCTTTCAATTCTTTTAACTCAGCTATGCCATACGATACAGAAGAATAGAAATGGGCTAAGTGCCCTGCACAAAGTCAATACCGAAATCAATATCCCTGTCGGGTGGCATACCCGACAGGTCTACAGGAAATACATACGAAAAGTCTCGCACGACCGGTACTAAATCAATAATAGGAGCATCTGCATCAACATCTCTCACAAAGGCCAAATATGACAAGCATCCCTTTCTAACCATACGTTGGGCCTTCAAATAAGAAATTACCCTGCTAGGAACAAGATCTAGAGAACCATTCCATTCAACCTTTGTTAATCTCGACATCGTCAACGTCATAATTTTTGCTGATAGTCCAGAGCATGACATAGAGACAACCAATCCATACCCAAGATTACATCGAAATCAACCATACCGAGTAATAAGAGATCAACTCTAGTCTCCAGTTCCCCAATAGTTACCACGCACGACCGATACACACGATCCACAGTAATAATATTACCCATCGGTGTAGATACACAAACAGGTGAAACTAAGGACTCACAGGGCATATCCAGATAATGAGCAAAATATGATGATACATATGAATAAGTGGAACCAAGGTCAAATAATATAGAAGCCTCCCTGTGGCACACTAAAACAATATATGTGATCACTGCGTCTGAGGCAACAACATCTGGCCTGGCAGGAAAAGCATAGAATCGAGCCTGCCCGCCTCCTGATCGGCCTTCCCCTCTTGGGCGACCCCTAGCTGCCTGACCCCCACTACGAGATGGCAGGGCGCGTGGTGTAACTGCTGGTGCTGGTGCCATCGGTCGAGAACTCTGCTGTGAAACCCCACTCAACAGCCTAGGACACTCTCTCTTGAAATGACCAAATTCTCCGCACTCGAAACAACCCTTCCTCTGATGGAATTGCTGCTCCTGATAACCCGAGGGATGACCTGCAGAAGCCTGTGCGGACGAGGCATGATGAGAACTCTGTGTTGGTAGTGCACTGAATGAAGACTGGCCTGAGTGAGCACTGTAAGAACCATGGCTAGCTGATGCACCACGATGAGCTGGATGACCCATCTGAGCGTGTCTGTAAGAACGACCCCTACCATGGTGAAACTGACCCCCTGAAGGAAAACTACTGTAATCACCCGGACCACGAGGCCTCTTAGCCTCTCTCTCCACGTTCCTGGCTACAAACCATTCTTATCTGCCGAGAAATGTCCACTACCTCATCAAAAGTAGCACCAGATACTCTCTCCCTATTCATAAGTAACCGAAGCTGATATGTGAGGCCATCAATGAACCTCCCAATCCTCTCCCTATCAGTGAGAACCAACCAAACTGCATGACGAGCCAACTCAAAAAATCTCATCTCGTACTGCGTCACCGACATATCACCCCGGGAAAGCTACTCAAACTGTCTGCGCAGCTCTTCTCTGCGGGACTGAGGTATGAACTTCTCCAAAAGGACCACGGAGAATTGATGCCAAGTAAGGGGTGCTGCGCCAACAGGCCTACGTCTCTCGTAAGTCTCCCACCATCTCAGTGCAGACCCAGAAAACTGAAGAGTAGTGAATGAGACCCCACTGATCTCCAGAATACCCATTGTCTGAAGCATCCGTTGACACCTATCCAGAAAATCCTGAGCATCATCTGACTCAGTACCGCTAAATGGTGGAGGTCGAAGCCTCTCAAGTCTCCTCTGCTCATCATATGCCATAACAGGAACTGTCGGGGCCTGAGCAGCTGTAACCAGTTGGGCTGGTAGTGCCCCCAATAACTGAAGTCCATGTACTACCTGGTCTGGAGTACGGGCAACGGGGGTATGAGTACCTATCCCAGCCTGAGAAGTGGCAGGTGCGGCCTGAGCCGAAACCACCCGAGCAAGAACAGTGCAGGCTGCCAATATCTGGGCCAAAGTCTCCTGAATGCCTGCAATCTCAATGGGCACAACTGGTGCCTGAGTTGATCCTGTCGGCTCAACTATAATTGGAATCTGCTCCTGAGCTGGAACAACTGGTGGTACTACAGGTGCTATTCCAACTGTGGTACGAGCTACACCTCGACCTCTACCTCGGCCCCAGCCTATACCACGACCCCGACCTCTCGCGGCCGTAACTAGCGGCACTGGTGGCTGACCATCTAATCCGGTAGTACATGTCCTTACCATCTGTGAGAGAATAGAATAGCAGAAATTTAGTTTCCAGAATCAACAAATTCGCACGACAGAATACAAGAAAGTGAAATTTTTCTAAGGGTTCTGCAGCCTCTCGAAGATAAGTACAGACGTCTCCGTACCGACCCGCAAGACTTTACTAAACCTGCTCGTGACTTATGAGACTATGTAACCTAGGCTCTGATACCAACTTGTCACGACCCAAAATCTCACCCGTCGTGATAGCGCCTATCTCAATACTAGGCAAGCCAAAAATCTCAATAAACCACAATTTCTCTCAAGATTGAAAATATAATATTCAAATACAATACAAACACTCCCCAAAATCTGGTGTCACTGAGTACATGAGCATTTAATATGAATACAAGTCTAGAAAATATAGTCTATAATAGTCTGAGACCAAATACGGTAAACAAAGAGATAGAGAAGGAGAGACAAGGTCTGCGGAACATGACAACTACCTCAAAATCTCCTGAAAATCAACCGCGCAAAAGGATCAACACCCGCTATATCCGGGAACACCTGGATCTGCACACGAAGTGCAGGGTGTAGTATGAGTACAACCAACTTAGCAAGTAACAATAATAAATAAGGAACTGAAGATAGTAACTAGTTACACAGTTAAGGTTCATTTCGAGTAATTCCAGCAAAGAATAAACATGCTATCAAATCTGGCAGATTAATGTCAAATCAATTTTTATACAGTTCTTGTTTATGTAATCCGTATATCAACAATCTTTCAGAGATTTCACAATAATGACAGATAGCAACTAAGTGAAACAATAAATAGAAATCAAGTACAACCTCTTAGGACAACAATCACTCACTGGGCTCCCAACCCTTATCACTCCCTGGGCTTTCAGCCCTCATCACTCTCTCAATAGGTACCCGCGCTCAATGGGGTGTATAGACTCCGGAGGGGCTCCTATAGCCCAAGTGCTATAATCTGCACGGACAACTCACGTGCCATAATATAAATATCAGAATCCGCACGGCCAACTCACGTGCTATAGTATAATATAAGGATCCGCACGGCCAACTCACGTGCTGTAGTATATATAAAGATGTACACGGCCAACTCACGTACTGCACGGATAACTCACGTGCTATATTATCAATATCTCACAATCAGTCCCTCGGTCTCACTCAGTCATAAATCTCTCCAGTCCTTCGGGCTCTCAATAATCATGAAATCAGCCCAAACAACAATGATATGATGTATCAATAATGATAACAAAGACTGAGATAAAATGTGCAAGTAAAAACTGAGACTGAGTAAATATAGCATTTAGCAGTCAATTCAACAAGTACACGACCTCTGTGGGTCCCAGGAGTACTATCACATAGCCTAAGCATGATTTCTAACATGATTTACAGTCAAATTTTATTAACACATAGAGAGCATATAGCTAACAACAAATTATTCAACTTTACAGTTTCTCGGGACGGACCAAGTCACAATTTCGTCGGTGCATGCCCACGCGCCCGTCACCTAGCATGTGCGTCACCTCCAAAATAATCACATGATACCAAATCCGGGGTTTAATACCCTCAGGACCAGATTTAAAACTGTTACTTACTTCAAGCCGTGAATTTTTTTTTTTTGCAATGTCCTTTCCTCGTGAATTGGTCTCCAAACGCCTCGAATCTGGTCATAAATAATTCTTTTCAGTCAATAAAATTCATTGGAATAATTCCATAAGAAAATAATGATTTTTCATAAAAATCCAAAAATTAGCTCAAAATCGCCCGTGGGGCCCACGTCTCGGAACCCGACAAAAGTTACGAAATCCTAAAGCTCATTCCACCATGAGTCTAACCATACTAATTTTACCAAAATCCGACATCAACTCGACCTCCAAATCATCAAATCTTATTTCAAATCCCTAAGTTCAAAACCTCTGGTTTACACCTCAAAAACATATAATCTAGTCCGATTATTCGATGATAACTCAATATTATGGAGTAGAAATGATCACAAGGGACTTACCTCAAGTTTTTCCGTGAAAATCTTGCTCAAAATCGTCCAACCCGAGCTTGAAATGCCCAAAAATGGCAAAAGCCCAGAACCCCTCTGTTTTTGTATTGTCCAGAGGTTTTCGCACCTGCGGCAACTTGGCCGCTTTTGCGCCAACCGCATGTGCGGAAAAAGTCCCGCATCTGTACCTTTACCCGCATCTGCGCGCCTATTTGCGCTCCTGCGCAAGCCGATTCTGCGCGCGTCCCTCCGCATCTGCGCTCACGCAGGTGCAAAATTTCCCTCGCACCTGCGACCACTGCCCCACAGTCCATTTTCTCATCTGCGCTTGCCAGGCTCGCTTCTGCGAGCTCGCACCTGCGATGGAATTTCCGCATGTGCGATTGCAGCATAGGGCAGAAACTCCAGCTATCTCTTCTAAGTCCGAATTTGATTCGTTAATCATCCGAAACTCACCCGAGGCCCCCGGGACATCAACCAAATGTACCAACAAGTCCTAAAATATCATACGAACTTAGTCGAGCCTTCAAATCATATCCAATCAACACTAAAAGACGAATCACATATAGATTCAAGCCTAATGAACTTTGAAATTTCTAATTTTTACAAACGACTTCGGAACCTATCAAATCACGTTCGATCGACCTCAAAATTTGCACATAAGTCATAAATGACATAACTGAGGTATTCCAAATTTTTAGAATCGGATTTCGATCCCGATATCAAAAAGTCAACCCCCCGGTCAAACTTTCCAAAAATTTAACTTTCGGCATTTCAAGTCTAATTCCACTATGGACCTCCAAATAATATTCCGGATACGCTCATAAGCCCAAAATTACCATACGGAGCTATTGGAATCATCAAAATTCAAATCCGAGGTCGTTTACACATAGGTCCATATCCGGTCCATTTTTCTAACTTAAATTTTCAATTATGACACTAAGTGTCTTATTTCATTTCGAATTCCTTCCGGACCCGAACTAACTAATCCGAATAGTCATAAATCAATTGCAAGACATAATTTGAGCAGTAAATGAGGGAACAAGGTTATAATATTCAAAATGACCGGCCGGATCGTTACACGTGTATGCTCTAAATATCACAAGTTTCAGAAGATTTTTTCCCCCTTATATTTTGTATCAAGTCAAAGTGTGTCATTTAAGTTGAAATAGAAGGAATATATTTCAACGAGTCTTTTGGCTCAAAATCAAGATATTTCAGGATTATAATCTCAAAATTATAACATAAATAACTTATTCTACATTCTATATTGGATAAGTTATACCAAAATTTTGATATAAAAATACGGATGTTAGCTAATGTCTTTAACAAAATACCAGATAAATTTAATCTCAAAATTTATATCGAAATCACACATCTAACCCTTTAAACTAAAAAAGACAAAATTCTTTATACTTCTTTCATTTTATTTTATTTGATACTATTTATTATTAGTCTGTTAAAAATAAATTAATATATTTTTATATTTTATTAATAAGAAATTTTTATAACAACTCAAATATTATGCCAGTTTAAGACGACGTGTTTCAATTCCAATGCATCTAGTGAAAGGGTACAAAAATTCGAAATATCACATTACAACCGTCCATATTCTTGTTCCTCACTCAACTTCGACTCTGGTTTCAGACTTTCGTAACTTAAAAAATATACTAAGTCATTCAATCGCACCATCATTTTTTCTTAACTCACTGATTAATCTGTCCAATTTTGCAATTCCCCACAAGTTAGACCAGTGTTTAGTAACATCACAGTTTTCTGAAATATACCGAGGAAGTAAAGGACTCCTTGAAATACACGATGGACAATTCACATTTTCGTAAACCAACCTCGTATAGCATAACAGGAATATACTATGGGAAAATTTAAAAGTATATTTTTTTCTTCTCAGTTCAGTTGGTTATACTAATATTTTGAAAGTAAGTCAAAACATAAAAAAGAATTTAACACTAAAATTAAGAGTATATTCGTTATGTAAATGGTAGTCCGAGTCTCGTGCAACATACGTTGATATTAACATGCTATCCAGAAATAGAGAGTTGACACGTACAATATATATATATATATATACCCAGAGGCGGATCCAGAATTTAGTGATTACGGGTGTCACTATCGTTAATGCGAACTAACCATTAGCAAAAGAGATTGAATTAGGATGTACATTTAGTCGGTTAGTGTCACGATCCAAAATCCCGCCACAGGTGTCGTGATGACACTTAGTCTCTAAGACTAGGTAAACTGATTTTATAACAATTCAAGCCATTTTTTTCCAACAGCAGAAATAATTACAACTATAACAACCTCCCAAGACTGGTAATACTGAGTCACGAACTTTAACTGAATACATGAAATGATCTCGAGGATCGAATACTCAATACTGTTTGAATAATAAATAACAGTACAATAAAAGGGAAAGACTCCAAGGAACTGCGACGACCAAGCAGCTCTACCTTGAATCCTTGCGATCCCACTCTAACTCTGTTCAAGTCCGATATCTCCAATATCTGGCTCTTCACAAAACTGTGCAGAAGTGTAGTATGAGTACACCACAGTCGGTACCTAGTAAGTATCGAGACTAACCTCAGTGGAGTAGAGACGAGGTACAGTCAAGACACTCACTAGTCTAATAACCTGCACAATATAGTATACAAAATAATAGAAAATAAATAACAATAAGGGAAACACAAATCAACCGGTGATATGCCCAGCATAGCAACAAGAACACTATTAATATTGCTCAACAAATAATAAATACAAGTACACTCAATTAAATCAAGTTCTTCAAATAAATATCTTTCACATATAATTCTTCCAAATAACTCTCTTTCAAATATAATTTCCTCAAATAACTATCTTTCAAATATAATTCTTTCAATAATTCTTTTTCAAATATAATTTCTTCAAATAAATATCTTTCACATACAATTCCTTCAAATACTACTTTTTAAATAAAAATCCTTCCAAATAAATATTTTGAATATAATTCTTTCAATTAAAAGTCACCATGTGACACCTCATTTCATAATCATAAAAATACGGGTCTCAACCCTTTTTATATTTTTCATAAATACCGGTCTCAGCCCACTTTTATATTTTTACGGCACTTCGTGCCCATAATTAAATCATCATATTTCTCCGACACCTCGTGCCCATTTTTCATATCACATCTACACGGACAGTTCACGTGCCAATAATAAAACCATTGTATTTTCCCCGGCACTTCGTGCCCACGTTTCATATCTCAACTGCACGGACAATTCACGTGTCAATATTATCATTATTTACTCACGGCACCTCGTGCCCACATTTCTTTATCACAGCCGTTTGGCAATAGCCACATGCTCCCAATTTCAACATAAATCAGACTATTATCAATTTACCAACAACAAGACAAATTGCACAAGGTATAAAAATAAACACAAGAAAAATCACAACATCTCATAAAAATCACCAATGCAACCACTACACATCATCACATATCATCCCTAACAATAGCCACCCTTATCTCTCCTATAGCCACCTTATCACTCCTATAATAGCCTCCTTTATCCCTCCGCCTTGGCCATATCAATAGCCACCCTTATCGCTCTTATAGTCACCATTATCGCTCCGCCCAGACAATATCCCAACACACATAATAACAGTGAAATGCCTCTTTAATGCTCATATAATATCAACAGTGAAATGCCACCCTTATATCCTCAAAATAATAACTCAATTAACACAATAATTTACACGAAATATTATCACAGCAACGTAATAAAATCAATTCACACCACAATTTGCCCAATGGCCACAACCAATTCCAAAGATATAACAAAATCAATTAATTTCATAACAAATAGCCCAAGGCTCCACACAATGTATATAAAACCTCAAAAATAATCAACAGAGATAGAAAATAATCAGCATAGGGCAACGCCTTCATTAATCCAAAGTTTGATAATTATATTAACACTTCTTCTTAAACTTACTTAATTAATTATTTGCATAGGGAAAATCCATAATGAAATTAAATTCCAAGAAATATCAAACCATCAAACTCACGGAATTCACATAAACATACAAGTAATATTCACATCAAATCATCATATAAAAATAATTTCAATAAATGCGAATTGCGGCGTGGCAAATAGATGATTAAATAAATGCCAACAATTATCCAATTTACTACACAATATACCCAAGACTTTAACTCAATAAATTTTTCACATATAAGCCCGAGTACATACTCGTCACCTCGCGTACACGGCTTTTCACATTTTACAAATGGCACATAAGACTCGATGCCTAAGGGGTAATTCCCCCACTCGAGGTTAGGCAAAATACTTACCTTTTTGAACTTAGGCCGATATTCCAAAATAGCTTTCTCACGTGAATTGACCTCCGGACGGCTCTAATCTTTCTTAAGACTTTCTTACATTACTACGAGATTCCAGAAATCCTAGTAACTTCAATGTATTTAGAAACATAACAAAAGTGAACCATAATCAGGACGATTTTTATGGTATCAGCTTATTTGAGCATTTTATCAAACATTGGGTGTGCAAATTTCGTTACAAGGTTCTTCTACAAGATTTTCTTCATTCCACAATCCAATCTTTACTTATTTGATCTCAACAATCTTTCCACAAACCTTATTGGTACAAGTATATAAACATAATACTCTTACACCCAAGAATCATACTCCCAATCACCAATCGTTTACCCCAAACTGAAAATTTAAAGACTAGGGGTTGAATCTTACCTCTTAGATGAAGATCTTGTGATTAGCTTCCTTGATTCTTGAAGATTGGATGATTAGAATGCTAGGTTCCCTCCTCCTCTCTCTAAAATGCTCTTACCTCTCTCTAAAACCCTCAGAAAACACCCCAAAATAAGCCCTAAAGGCTATTTATTAAAATGGGGTCGGGTTATGAAAATAAAAAGATTACCCTCCAAAAGAAGGTCTGTGGTCGCATAATGGACCGCAGAATAGGTATGCGGGGCACACAATGGTCGCAAAATTCGGTGCCCAGAACTAGGTTGTTCTAGTCCATTCTGCGACCAGTTTGCGGTCGCAGAAGCAGTTTCGCGATCGTAGAATTGGTTGCAGAATCGTATTTTTTCAGCCTTTGGTAATTTGGTCATAACTTCTTGTAGGAATGTCCAAATGACGAACGGTTTGAAGGTTAGAAACTAGACTCAAAGATCTTTCATTTGATAGGTAACACACCATATAAGTATCATGAGAGTTATGCTCATTTGAAGTTAGGTCGTGTATGAACTCACTTGAAACTTTAGTCTATTATGAAATTTTCAACTTCTACATTCGATACCGGATCAAGTCCGATTGACCTCAAATTTTGCACACAAGTCATAAATAATATAACGGACCTATTCCAATTTCCAGAATCAGATTCTGACCTCGTTATCAAAATTTCAACCTTCGATCGAACTTTCCGAAAATCGTCTATTTTCCAACTTTCGCAAAAATGCGTTGAATTGTCCTACGGACATCCAAATCCAAATCTGGACATACGCCTAAGTCCGAAATTACCATACAAAACTATTGACATCATTAAAATTCCATTTCGGGGTCGTTTGCTCAAAAGTCAACTCTCCAGTCAACTCTTTCCATTTAAGCTTCTAAATAAGAATTATTCTTTCAATTTATTTTCGAATCTTCCGAAAATCAAACTCGACCACACCCGCGGTCATAATATATATTACGAAGATGCTCGAGACCTTAAGTCACAGAACGGGGCGTTAATTCTTAAAACAATAAGCCAGGTCGTTAGAGTTAGATCCGTTCTGAATTAATTTAGTTTGATATACACAAATTTTGGTTCATGAATAAATACATGATCAGCAAACCGAATAGGTTTATCCAATTTAATCTAATTCTCTTGATTCAATGTGATTAAAAAGTATAAATAAAAGTAAAAATTTAAAATTAGCAACTATACCTCTTCAATCTACATATAGTTAGATTAATATTATCTTTATTGATCCTATCATCATTCTTAAAAAATTTTGCAAATCAAGAAAAAAAGATAACAGCAGATGAATAAAAAGAGAAAAAATTTAAATCATATTCAACTAAATTTTGAAGAACTAGAAAAGAAAAATGAAACAATTTAACAAATAATAAAAATGGGTTCAAAGAGGAGGGAATAAAAAGATAAAGAAATGGACCAGAAAGAAAAGAAAGAAGGGGGAACAACGATAAATTGGAATGCTGACGTAGGTAATGAGTATTGATCGTCGATCTTGCATCCGGGAGTTAGGCACACTAACCACAATACCTAGAGTCCATTTGTGAATGTGGGTACCACCCTTTACATATATGATTTTTTTTGTATAAAATATCTATACATACACAAAATTTTACCCGAACATCTGGGTGGCATGACACCCCCACTCATATGCATAGATTCGCCCCTATATATACCTAATATAGAATAATAACAAATGAGGCTATTAATTTGAGAAGTATAACTCATACTCCCTCCATTCCAATAGTATAACTTCAACTGTACAATAGTGATCATAATACTATTAAAATTCAAATAAATGATGCTACGAATTAAATTGTATTATGTCCACTGGAAGCTGTTATAGAGAATAAATTTTGACCAAAACTAGATGATCTTAGTAATTTCATCCAAAATAATAAACTTAACTAAATCTATTACAAATTTTAGTGGCAGTTATTAAAAAATTTTAAAGCTTTAAAGCCAAAATCAGATTTTTTTTAAATTTTATTTATTTATATTGATTGTTGTTGCAAATGATTGAAAATATCATTTGGCGTTTATTTTGAGAGATTTTGGAGTTAATTTTGATTGGAATTTCATATTGAAACTCAAAAAGGAAGACATAAATAATTATATACAAATTGTATATCGGGTGTACAAATGACATATAAAATATATACAACTGACTTAATTATATACAAGATGTATGCAGACAGTGACGTACACAGGATTTTTCGTAAGCGGTGTCATATTTATAATTTCGAGATTGGAAAAGACCTGGTTTGAAGATATGCTCTTCTTATTGCATCATAGTTATTTGAATAATATTTTCGAGTTGCCAATCTTTTCCCAGAGTCAATTTTTAAGAGATTTAAATTAACTCTTGCACCTTGTCGATGTTACTCCAATCATTGGCCCTTTCTTCCCAGTTAGATGAATTTTGAGATTCTGAACTTGATTTTGAAAGTATGAAAGATGCTTTAGGATAATCTACCGAAATTTACATTGAATTATAAATTAAAATATTATTGAGAAACCCCAAATAATTTTATAGAGTACACTCATAAAATAAAACTATTTTAAGAAATTCTAACAAAAAAGTAAAATAATTAAAAAAATAAAAAAGTAACAAAATGACTTAATTGATCCAAAAAATAAAAAAAAAAATACAAGGAAAGCCGGATTGTATATCCATCCCAAGAAATGGATTCTTCTTCAAGTAGTGGATCAAATCCGTCTCCTTTTTAAAGCCAAAATCCTCAAAATAAAAATGAGGATATAAAACCCCATAAGGTGTGTTCGATCCCGCGACCTCGCCTAAAGAAATCAAGAGCTACACCAACTGGCCAAGAAGAATTTGATGACAAGTGGTATCACACTTACTACATTTTGTACTTATATGATATTTTGCAGATTATTCACGTGGCACCGCTTCGCCCTTACTGGATCTGCCCCTGTATGCAGGTTGTATGTGTTTGACCGAATTCTGTACAATAAAAAATTGTATATAAATTGTACATAAGTTATATGTTTTGATTGAATTATGTACAGCAAAAAGTTATATACAAGTTGTCTATAAATTATATATTTTAATTGAATTTGTATATAATTTGTGAAAAAAAACTCTAGTTACTTTTTGTAAATAGAAAAATCTAACTAAAGTGAGTAAATATTTTCCTATTTTTGTAATAACAAAAACAACAAATCCAGCATATTTCTACAAGTGGGGTCTGAACAGGGTAATATATATGCAGACCTTACCCCTACTTAATGAAGGTAGAGAGACTGTTTTCAATATATACTCGGTTAAGAAAATGTGAGAAGGAGAAGAAGAAAAAGAAAAAGAAAAAAAAAAGAGAAGAAAAGGTGGGGAAAAAAAAAAAAAATTCCTTTTTGTCCTCGTTTTATAAATTTTTATTAAAATAAGCTCCTTTTATTTTGAATATACAATAATTTACCATTTTATGCCTCCACTCTCCCCCTTCTTTTCCAACTGTCCATGCTCTCCAACTCTTCCTGGCTTCTACCTTTTGAGTTTTTTTTTGAACAAAGGAGAGATCATGCATATTGGTGCATTTTATCGTGTCGTAGCTAGTTATTTATTATTTTTATCAGGTTACTGTATAAAATTATTTGTCATTATTTTATAAATAATCTGATTATGTAAATATTTTTGTACCATTAATGAATAGAACTTAAACACAGAATTAAATTGTTATATTCATTACCGTGCTCATAAAATCAGTCAAAAGGATCTTAGCCTTAATTTAACAAACCAATATTCTTTGACAGCCAAAATGCCTTCCTTCAGTGAACAATGTTCAAGTAATTTAATTACTAATTAAACTTTCAAATTCTACTGATCATTCACGTGTTCAAAAACTTGGAACGCAAGTCATGTGGTTTACTCAAAACGTGAAGCAAGCAGCTTGAATAACGAATTGAAGAACCCCAACTCACATAATATCATATCATTAGGTTTAATAAATATTATCTTGGATGCATAAATGGTGATGCTTTATTTAAAAGAATACTTAGCACCCATTTGGCCATAAAATTTGTGTATATTGTTTTAAAAAAAAATTAACATGATGCATTTTTGAAAAAAAAAAAACCAAAAACTGGTTTAGGGCAGATTTTGAGCGAAATGTTTTCTTCCACTCACAAAACTCAAGTTTTTTTTCAAATAAAATGTATGTCCAAACACAACTTCGACTCCAAAAAATATTTTTCAACGCAATTTCAAAAATTCTTTTTTCAAGTTTCAACCAAATCTATGTTCATACGCTAGTTTAAAGAGGTTAAAAAAATCACCCACAATATCTATGGCATATGTAAATTTAGTGATATAGATTCAACCACACTTAATCGGCCTAGTTACTTAGGAAAGAGGGTAACCTTATGTTTATGTCTTGTCAATAATTATTTTTAAGGCTTTAACTGTAGCTTTTGACAATATATGCTTCATTAAAGTTTTGATGTTTGCTAAATTATGCACTTTATCGATTCATCCATTTATCTCTTATGTTAATTGCTAATTACAGTAACAATTAATTATCTATATAAAATACAAGATTATTTTTTATATATGTAAGTAAATTACTAAAATGGTCGCCAGTGTTGCACCCACTTAAAAAAAGAGAAACCCTTAACGGTAATTTCGTTCTCAATGTGTCTCCAGCTTCAATCTGCGCGTTTTTACATGGTCATTGAATTAAAGATCAAGGGAAATTTTAAACTATAATTATTGAGATATTTTTAAAATTAGGAATTAAAGGAAACTACAGCCAACAATTCTCAAGCAGTTGGATTAGTAAAGAGCTAGCAAGATTTTAGAAGATTTAACTGGACTAGCAAATGTGATGAATTAGTCTCTCTACGCGCGAGATAAATGCGTGGCCCAATCCGAGTCGCCTTGAGGAACTTTGTGCTAAGTACTTACTATTTCTTCCATTTTAATTTACCTGAAATAATTTAATTTAATTTTGGAGGTTAAGAAAAAAATATTTTTTTAAATTATTGATCTTAAATAAGTCATAATATTTTTGTGACTATATGGTTAATGAAACTTGTAATTTTAAACATGATAGTATAACATTTGTGCATTATAAATGCTTTTTCATTAAAGGTATAATGGAAGTCTAAGTTAAATTATATTCAGATATGGAATTGTATCATTTATTTTTTGAACGGACTAAAAGGTAAGTGTGTCACATCAGCTGAAAGGAATAGAGTAACACTACTAGAAAACTGGCAAAAAGCGTCCAGAAAAACCGACCGAGATCGGTCGAAATTGAACAAAAACTGACTGATTTCCGACCGTTTTCATTTCATCGAAAAAATAATGGTCGCTAATGTGAGGTGACCGCAGACGGTCAATATTTTCGACCGAAGTCGGTGGGTAATTTCAACACATTTTGATCAAATAATCTGACACAAAATAAATTTACCGACCGACTTCGGTCGGAATTTTTTATTTTAAATTTTAAATATTTTAAAAATACTAACCGACTTTGGTCGTAATTTTAATTATTCATTTTTTAAAAAATTATTCATTTCCGACCGAACTCGGTCGGTAATATTAAAATATTTAAAATTTAAAATAAAAAATTCCGACCGAATTTCTGAAAAATTCAATTGAACATTTCCTGCCGACTTCGGTCGGTAGGCGGTCAGTTTTCTAGTAAGTTTTTGGCAGAATACAATTGTTTTACAGCACCACCTGCCAACAACCAATCACATATAATGACAACATTACATTGATGTCATTCAACCAATAACAACAATAATAACCATAATAACAACAATAACAACTATCAAAACTATATTAACAATATTTATAGAGTTTTAAAATACCTGACAACAAAAGGTTTCACAAGTTAAATGCTCAAACATCATTCAATGAGTGTTTTGTACTATATCATCTCCATCTCCATCTCCACTACTAGAAGATTCATCGTCGGCATGGTTCGAAGGATCACGACGAGAAGGATTAACATCTGGGGAAGACTTACGAGATCGGGGAATCGGGAAAGCACCACTAGCAAGAAGACTGGCCAGCTGACCTTAAAGGACATTAAATTGTTGGTCCCTCTTTTCTAGCTGAACTTGAAGGGAATCAAATTGTTTATCTCTCTTTTCTTCTCTAGACTTTGTCTCTTCAAGCTCTACTGTCAACTTTGCGATCTTCTTCTCCATAGCCGAAAGAGTCGACCTATCAATTGCCTCGCCCTGAGCGGAAGTCCTTATACCTTGCGATCCAGTCCTGTAGCGCTGAAATGATCTCTCTGGAAGGCCCGTATGCTATCCCCCTTTTAGGACATCAATAACATCCAACCATATCTTCTGCACTTCTTCGTCTGAAAGGGGTGGTCACTCGCCTTGCTTATTCGGTGGCAAGCTCTGAGTGTACTCCATATTAGTATTGTAGCGACCCTTTATTTAGAAGATAGAAAATTATTAACTATATAATATTATAAATATTAATTTCAAGTTATACTAGTTATGAAACTTATATATGTAGTCTCCGCCCGGTCCTCGACCCATCTAGTTGGATATGTCGGTGCCTTCTTCTTCCGGATGTGAGTCTCCATGAAAAACTCATCATGAGTCATCTTCCTCCCATAATTTTTTTCCTACAAATATAATAAAACATGTTAACTAAATTAAAATATATAAATATAGTTTGATAAAAATATATTTAAATATTTTAAGAAATTACCAGTAATCTCCCCGTAGTCCCCATGCTCCTTCCACCTACACGGTGCAAGGAGCCACCCTTCTCAGATACTTAGGCCTCCTTTCCCTGTTCATTCCTCTTATCAAATTTCTCAATAGTCCACTACCTCAGCAGATTCTCCCATAAATGCGGTAGAACCCATGAAGGCTTCTTGTTCTTCTTTCGAGCAAAACAGAAGGAATCAAATAGTCTCTTACGACATTTGAATTCAAAATTTACAATAATGGCACTGTTATACCGGTCCTCCTAGGTACACTTAGTCTGCAAATGAAGTGTATAACATTAGATGAAAATATTATTAATATAATGCTTAAATAGATAAGAATTATATTAATACCTTAAATTTGTTGAAAATTTGCTCCACGAGCTCCAGTGAAAATTCACTCCAAGTCGCATAGGGTGCATCATACAACCAGCCAAGAGTTTTAGTGATTATCTTTGTAGTCTGATGACTAGGTATGAACCTACAACATAGCAATTACATTAAATAAACAAGACTATGTAACGACCCGACCAATCATTTTGAATGTATTAGCCCCGATACCCTATTTATTGCCTTCTCTGTGTTATATTATAGTTACGTGACTTGCCGGGATATTTGGTTTTGGTTTTGGGTGATTTTTGAAGTGAAATGGGACACATAGTTCCTAAATTAGAAGTTTAAGTCGTAGGAGTTGACCGTAGTTTGACTTATGTGAAGACGACTCCGGAATAAAGTTTTGACGGATTTAATAGCTCCATAGGGTGATTTTGGTTTTAGGAGCGTATCCGGACGTTGATTTGGAGGTCTGTAGGTCATTTCGGTGTATTTTGGCGAAAGTTAGAAATTGGTGGAATTTTGAAAAATTTGACCGGGAGTGAACTTTTTGATGTCGGGGCCGGATCCCGATTTCGAAAGTTGGAATATGTCCATAATAACAATTATGACTTGTGTGCAAAGTTTGGTATCAATCGGAGTTGTTTTGGTTTGAATCGGCGTCGGTTTCAGAATTTGAAAGTTCATAAGTTCATTAGGCATGAATTGGGGTGCGATTCATATTTTTGATGTTGTTTGATGTGATTTATGGCCTCGAGTCACTCCGTTAGGTGTTTTGAAACTTTTTGGTATATTCGGAAGGGGTCCCAGGGGTCCCGGCTGTGATTCGGATCGATAACAGAACAAAATTTGGACTTGTGCAAATGCTGAAGCTCCCAGTTTTGGTGTCATCGCACCTGTGGAGGGATTGGCCATAGGTGCGGATCACATGTGTGAGCAGTGAAACACGGAAGCGTAGAGGGCAGTCAAGGCATGGCTCGCAGGCGAGGCAACTATTCCGCAGAAGCGGCGTCGCTTTTGCGATGGAGAAGAGCGCATGTGTGACTTATTTGCCGCAGGAGCGCATGTGCAGGTGCGACTTACCCTCGCAGATGCGAAGTATGATGCACTTAGTCATAACCGCACCTGCGATGGAAATTTCGTAGGTGTGTAGCCGCAGATACGGCAGTAAGGTCGCAAGTGCGACATAACTGAGCAGAAAAGAGGATTTTTTGAGGGTTTGCTTCATTTTCATTTTTGGGACTTTGGGAGCTCGGATTGAGGAAAGTTTTTGAGAGATTTTTAGAGGAAGTATTTGGATAAGTATTCTTGACTCGTTTTTGATTAATCCCCATGAATCTATTATTAATTACACCTTTTAATTATGGTTTTGGATTTTAAAATTTGGAAACAAGTGTAGAAGTTCTTAGATCAAGTTTTTCGATTTTGAAAGGCTAAATGAGGTCGGATTTGGATGATTCTTGTATGGTTGGACTTGATATCGAATAGGTGTTCGGATTTTATAATTTTGGCTGAGTTCCGAGATGTGGGCCCGGGCCGACCTTTTGGAGCGATTTTTTAATTCTTAGCTAAGATCATTATTTAAATTAGTTACCTATACTTATATTTATAGTATGAAATTGTTTTGGCTAGATTCGAGCCGTTTGGACTTGAAAAATCGAGGGAAAGGCCTTCTAATTGATTGGTTGAGTGTGGTTTGAGGTAATGACTTATCTAACCTTGTGTGAGAGAAATTCCCCTTAGGATATGGTATTTTTGTGATAATTTGTAATATGTGAAGGCCGTGTACACAAGGTGGCGAGTGTGTACATGGGATAAATGTTGAAATTCCAATTTTTGCTACGTAGTTTCCTTTTCATGCCTTAATTGAGTTACTTTAGTACGTTGTAGTCATCATGTTTAGCCTAATTTCACATGTCTACTTGTCTTATCTCCTATTTGCAACTTGTATCACGTGTTTAGTTGAATTACTTAATTTTTTTGATTTCCGTATTCATTACGTAACTGTGAAAATTCTTTACTTGAAATTGCTATCCTTGGAATATCATTTATTCAGTTGTTGTGTTTTGGCTTTCGTGTTATTGTTGAGGTAATTGTTTGGTTGTTTGCACGAGGTTTCTGTCGTGTTGTTGTTATTGTTGCACGATGTTTCTGTCATGCGGTTGTTATTGTTGCACGAGGTTTCTGCCGTGCCGTTGTGATTATTGATACACATGCGGTGGTATAAGGTCTGGGTGTTGAAACGCATGCGGTGAGATAAGGTGGGGTTGATACGCGTGGCTAGTAGAAAAACTATTAGAAGTCATATGGTATAATAAGGTGGGCTAAAACGCGCATGCTATTTCGGAAAAATAATTTTTAAAACAAAATATAAAGGCTCCCGTGGTGATATAAGGAAAGGCTATGATTTTATTTTACGATTTAGGACTATGAGACGGTACCTTGGGAGTGCCCCTGTTGATATTCTTTATTTGCTATATTGTTTGGTTCTTGTTTTCCTTAACATGTAAAATTCTTGTTTTCCTTTCGTGCTATATTATCTTTCCTTGATTCCGTGTTGTTATTTCCCGTAAATTCTTTATTGTTCACTTTTCTGACATTTTCATTATATCATACTATCTCTGTCTTGTTTCTTATTATCTCCAATATGGCCTTAACCCGACCTCGTCACTACTCTACCGAGGTTAGGCTTGACACTTACTGGGTACCGTATTGGTGTACTCATACTATGCTTCTATACATATTTTGTGCAGATCCAAGTACATCCTATCAGTCTCGGTATTAGTGCATTGTGTTGCTACTTGGAGACTTCAAGGTACATCTGCTTGCGTACGCAAGCCTCGGAGTCCCCTTCTACCCTGTTTTTCTATTTTTTTTTATGTTTTTGATAGACAATGATGTATAGGATTGTTCAGCATTGTATCTAGAGCTTGTGACTTATATCTCATTGGGTCAAGGCCATACTAGAGATAATAAGAAATAAGACAGAGATAGTATGATATAATGACAGGGAAGTGAACAATAAAGAATTTACGGGAAATAACAACACGGAATCAAGGAAAGCTAATACAACACGAAAAAAAAACAAGAATTTTACATGTTAAGGAAAACAAGAACCAAACAATACAGCAAATAAAGAATATCAAAAGGGGCACTCTCGAGGTACTGCCTTGTAGTCCCAAATCGTAAAATAAAATCACAGTCTTTCCTTATATCACCACGGGAGCCTTTATATTTTGTTTTAAAAATTATTTTCCCGAAATAGCATGCGCGTTTTAGCCCACCTTATTATACCATATGACTTCTAATAGTTTTCCTACTAGCCACGCGTATCAACCCCACCTTATCTCACCGCATGCGTTTTAACACCCAGACCTTATACCACCGCATGCGTATCAATAATCACAACGGAACGGTAGAAACCTCATGCAACAATAACAAAAATAACCACGAAAACTAAAACATAACAACTGAAACAATGATATTTCAAGGATAGCAGTTTCAAGTAAAGACTTCCACGGTTAAGTAATGAATATGGAATCAAGAAAGCAGGTAATTCAACTAAGCACATAGTACAATTTACAAATAAGAGATAAGACAAGTAGACATGTGAAATTAGGCTAAACATGATGACTATACATGCTAAAGTAACTCAATTAAGGCATAAAAGGAAACTACTTAGCTAGAACCGGATTTTCAACATTTAGACCGTGTATGCATTCATCACATTGCATGCACGACATTCACATATTGCAAATTTCCATAACAATACAAAATCATAAGGAGAATTTCTCCTACACAAGGTTAGATAAGTCACTTACCTCAAACCACGCTCAATCAATCAATGAGAATGCCTTTTCCTCGATTTTCAGACTCCGAACGGTTCAAATCTAGAAACAATACTTACATACTATAAATATAACTATATGATACTAATCTAGATAATGAAATTATGATTTTTACAAAGAATCAAAAAATCGTCCCAAAAGGTTGACCCGAGCCCACGTCTCGGAACCCAATCAAAATTATAAAATCCGAACACCCATTAGATATCGAGTTCAACCATACAAGAATTATACAAATTCGAACTCATTTGTCCTTTCAAAACTCAAGAATTTGATCTAAGAACTTTACACCTTTTTTCCCAAATTTTTCAATCCAAATCTTTAATTAAATGAAGAAATCGAAGATAGATTAGTAGAAATTAATCAAAATGAGTTAGTAACTCTTACCCCAATAATCCTTCTGAAACGCCTAAAAAATATCGCCAAAATCTGAGCTCTATATCTTAAAATATGAAAAAAAAATGGCAAACCCTCAATTTTTAACCCCTCTGCCCAGAACTTCCCGCATTTGCGGACAAAGATTCCGCTTTTGCGGAACTGCACCTACAGTGAGACCTCCGCATCTGCAAAGCTCCCTTAAGATCCCAGACTCCGCACCTGCGCACCATAATCCGCATCTGCAGAAGCGCTTTTGCGCCTACACTTTCGCTTCTGTGGAAACCCTGACCACCTCAACTTCCCTCACTCTCTGCTTCTGCGACCATCTTTCCCCAGGAGCGACTCCTCTTCTGCGACCTCCTCGTCGCACCTGCGACCACTGGCCACCCTCAACAGTCCCTCTTCTGTGCTCGCCCTCTCGCTTCTGTGAGATCGCAACTTCGATCAAAATTACACAGGTGCGATTATACCATAATTGGTGCACTTCAGCAATTCTTTAAGTTCCAAACTCGGTCCGTTAACCATCCGAAACCACCCCGAGGACCCCGGGACCTCAACCAAATACTGCATTTAAGTCCTAAAATATGATACAAACCTAGTCGAGCCTTCAAATCATATCAAACAACGCTAAAACCATGAATCGCGCGTTGATTCAAGCCTAATAAACTTTGAACTTTTAAGTTCCACATCCGATGTCGAATCCTATCAAATCAAGTTCGATTGACCTCAAATTTTGCACACAAATCCTAAATGACATTAAGGACCTATTCCTACTTCCGTAATCGAAATCTGATCCCAATATCAAAATGTTCACTCCCGTTCAAATTTTCCAAAATTTCACTAATTTCTAACTTTCGCCAATTAATGCTGAAATGACCTATGAACCTCCAAATCAACATTCGGACATGCTCCTAAGACCCAAATCACCATACGGAGTCATTGGAACCATCGAAACTCCATTACGGAGTTGTCTTCGCACAAGTCAAACTACGGTCAATTCCTACGATTTAAACTTTTATTTTAGGGACTATGTGTCCCATTTCACTCTGAAACTCATATGAACCCGACACCAAGAGCCCCGGCAAGTCACATAACCATAAAATAAAGTAGAGGGAGAAATAAATAGAGGATAGGGGCTAATACTCTCAAAACGGACGGCCAGGTCATTACATGACCGTTTGAACTCACAAATACGAACCGAGATCGGTCGGAAAATAAATCATAAAAAGTTTAATAATATTTTTATATTAATTACTTATCAAAATTTTTTGTTCTTAGCATTTTGCACACTTAATATATGCTTTATTTCTTAATTTGTACCTTAATCAAAAAAATTAATTAACTTGCACCACATACCGGTTGACTTTGTGTCTAAAAATTATAATAAAATAATATATAATTAGATTTATATATAGCACTACATCTTAAGTTTTACTATAGGATTACATCAATGATACACTTTATAATCTATTTACTAAGATACTAAGTGTGTCATAGCATATTGGATACAACGACTATATCAATTACGCTCGATCAATTATATATATAATGTTTATCATCTGTGTGCTTTCATATAAATTACACTTCATATTCGTATACGTGTAATAGATTATAATAGAGTGTATGATTTTATTTATTTATGACAATTTACACTTACATATATATGACAAGTGTTGATACTTTAATTTATTCTCAATTGTTCATTACACCGCTCGAATGCTTGATCGGTGAATAAATAAGAAAATAAATCTTGAAGTTTATGTGAACATTTTAAATATTTTAAGTGACTACATGCTCCGGTATAATGAGTGACTAGATGCTCCAAGATGTATACAATTGATATAGTCTTGAATGTTTTATTCTCGATCACCTTATTAGTACTTTGCTCGGATACTTCATCAGGGGATCAATTGGAAATTCAGTTATATTCAATTAAAACTTACTATAACATATTTAGAAATAAAGTGTATAGTTCTATAAGATGTAGTGCTATATTAATACTTAAATTTTAGCAACAACAACATATGTATACTTATATTAATATAGCATATGTTAATATAACATTAATATGTATATATATGTTGTTGTTGCTACAACTTAAGTATTTTATATATATATATGAACTATCCATGCAATCTTATAGAACTATAAACTTTGTTTTTAAATGTGTTGTAGTAAGTTTTAATCGAATATAATTGAATTTTCAATTGATCCACTGATGAAGTATTCGAACAAAGTACTAATAAGGTGATCGAGAATAAAACATTCAAGACTATATGTGTGTGTATGTGTGTGTGTGTGTGTATATATATATGTGTGTGTGTGTATGTGTGTGTGTGTGTGTGTGTGTGTATATATATATATATATATATATATATATATATATATATATATATATATATATGTATGTGTGTGTGTGTGTGTGTGTGTGTTGTTAAATATATATAGATATTGTAAATAACAAATAATCTAATAATAATATCGATCGAAATTAGTCGGTAAATTTTATATATATAATTTTTGTTATATTAAAAAATTAATTGACCCTGTGCGGAAAAAAATAAATTCAAATTTTCGATTGATTTCGGTCAGTAAACTTGAAATTTTTTAATTAAAACTTATTTTGATAGATAATATGCAAGTATGACCAGGTCTTGGTCAAAGATTGACCAATTTTTGACCGACATCGGTCGGAATTTTTATATGTGTCAGACGTAGCAGTGTTTCTTTGTTGTGGGACCACTATTTCTGACCGATGGTGGTCGGTATCTTTGTGAGAAATATTTTCTTTAACTTTTGCGACTAATTTACCTATTTTCCGACCGATTTCGGTCGGTATTCTGTGTACGGTTTTTGGTATTTTTCTAGTAGTGTAATTGTTATATTTGGAAACACTATTATCCAAAGTAACTTGACTTGGTAAAATTGTTCCAGTTTAATATAGAAATATTTTTCTTTTCGGCTACAAAAAAGCAGGAAAAAGTACTCCCTTTACAACTCAACATCTAAACATATTTTTAAAATATACTAGTCTAAGACCAAAATTTTAAAACCGGCAGGCTATTAGTAACATACGCAAAATTCTAATGCATTAGTTTCCTCACATGATAGAACAAGCATTAGGATTTTCATCACTAAACATGGAGGTAAGTGTGTGAGTAGGTGTATTTGGTACTATTTGAAAAGCTTGAGGTACATCCCTCACATAGCCAGAGGGTGCTTTCTTGTCATAGACTCCTGGTGCATACGGATATGACACCAAATTGTATTCTACGTATGGCCAAAATTCTGCTTTCTTTCCTGTGTTCTGCACTTTCTTTAACACCTTGTTTGGTTCAACATTACCAATCACTGTTACTCGGCTTTGCTTTCTGCTTACATCCACTGATTTCACCCCTAAAACATACAATTAAGCAATTAGAATATACATACTCAATACAAAGAATTTTGCGGAAGTTACATATTTGACCGGTAAAAAATTATTACATTTACTAGTCAAATATACAAAAATATACACAGATTATATATAAAATATATATATTTTATGCATATTATGTATTAATATACATAATATATACATTTTGTCGGTTATTAATTTTTTAAAGCGGCTATAATATGGAAAAAGTCTAATTACAAAATAAGAACTTGAACCCTCGAAGCTATGTAGTAAATTTTAAGTAATGAGTTTAACTTCTATATATTGATATAGTATAAAAAAAATTATTTATTCACTTATTTCTTGATTTCTTTTATGCATGAGAGAGAGAGATGAGATGAACCTTTTATAGAAGAAACTGCGTTAGTAACCTTCCTTTCACAGCCATCACAATCCATTTTCACCTTTATTTCAACTGTCTGAAATGGAAAAAACAAAACTTAGTTTCAATATAACGAAGCCTCAAATATTAATAAAAGAAAAAAAAAAGAATTAAGGGGTGAAACACATGGAGTTAGCATGCAAATTTACCTGCATTGGTTTGCGTTTGCTTTTTCTTGTACTTGCAACTTCAAACATATCTGATATATGATCAATAATACCCATTTTTTCCCTTAAACTCTTTCAAAAATAATATTCCTTGTGCAAGAAACGTAGTAATTAAAGGGAAGACAGAGAGGTTAATTAAGATTCAAGAATTAAGAAGCTTGCAGTATATAAGGAAACTTGGTTGAAAATGCCAGTATTTATAACACTAGATTTATCAAAGAACACTTTAGGAGTTGTCAACAAGCTGTTTTTGAAGAAATTATAAACAATATTTTAAACTCAAGAAAGTGACTTATGTCGGCTAATCATAGAATATACACCAAAAATATCAAGCTAATTACTTGGACAACTGGGCAATATAATTTGGAGGGGTTTTGCTTGGACCCCAATTAATCAATAACAAAATGGAGTTGCTAGCTAGGTAATTACCCTTTATTTATTTATTTATTTGTTGAAAACTTGTACAAACTTAACGTAGTTGCCATAATGGTATCAGATATATATTGCAATATTCTTTGTTTAATGTTTCTTTTTTCTTGCGTCTCACCTTATATTCGTGGAAATGATTGTTCTGATTTTCTTAGTTCAAAGATACACATTAACCATTAATACTTATTACTAATATGTACTTTTTGATGAACGCATATATATGGTTGGATTCGTTGTGAACTCGTTTACAATCATTCATTCATGTGATCTATCCACTGTGTCATTCTGTCAAGAACGACCAACGCGTTTAGGCTACTCGGTCTATGATAGTTGTAACAAATATTCAGTAATGATTTTCCTTTCAGGATTACCAAAAAATATAGCGGGATCACTTCATTTTTAGCTAAAGGTCTCCGGCCTTGAAAATAAAGAATAAGGAGTACTCCCCTTTTAGTTAGTCTTATACGATGTGAATCCTTGATTAGTTGAGACGATGGATACACCGGATAAAGCAAAAATAAAATATTTTCCGAAAAAAAAAACTAATGTTAGTGTTTAAGTCAACTTGTGCACACGTTATACTATTATATTGAGTACACCCTATATTCCGCTAGCACATATTAACTCTGTTCATTAAGGCTTAAGCCGATAAAAAGAAATCATCTACCATGCTTTATAGTTGCTAAAATTTGAACTCTGAACTCTCATAATTTTCACTTGAACGCTGTATATATGCTAACATTGAAAGTAATTTTATTTCTTGGGTCTGTCTTAACAAATTAAGAAATCTACGACTCTATGTTTACCCAAGAGCTACAGCTGCACAATAAATAGCTAAATTAAACTAGGTAAATTTTCGATTAATCATACAAGAAATCGGCTAAATATCGGCCAGACACATTTGCTCTTCAACAAAGACATCTCTTTTCCCCAAGTGCCAAGTGTGTGTTCTTCTCTGTTAAGCAGATCTACTTTGCATAGTTGCTGTTCAATAGCAGTGATTGGGATTGTTGGTTTTATTATACAATCAATGACCTGGAGTCCATCTTTTTGCATTATTTTTATGAAGAAATGGCTGCTATGAATTCTTAATACTACATCATGTCCGTAAGCCCATTTTAACGCAAGAGGGTTATAGTAAGTAGTAAATATTCTTTTATCTTTAACTAACAGTCTCGAATTCGAGCCTTGTTTATGGAGTGACATTTGTTAGATAGTGTTTTACTTTTACTGTGAAATTTTTCCGTGCGAATTCGAATTTAATTTAGTCTAGTCCCAATATAGCTATAACATGATACTAAAAAAAAGTCCCTTTCATCATTACTACCGATGTGACATTCATATAAATCATAAGCTTATTACCCCCACTCTCTTCTGTTTGCAAGTCATCCTTCAATTTTCTTTACTAGTATAAGTCATCTATCAAACACAGAAAAAGAAATATAAAGAAATAAAAAAGGAAAAAGTTTGCCACATATGCTTTGCCCAACTTATAGGCTATCTTTTTTTCTCTCCCTTCTTTTAATTATGTGGACTATACCCAAATGAAGTGTATAATTATACAATATGATGTGGCTATTTTTAATGGGATAGCTGAACGAATTATTTGAGAACTTAGATATTGCTGAGAGCAATGGAGAAGATTGTTATCCAATGTACTAAAACTATCCTCATGTTTTCTCTATAGTCCAATCATTGATCTCCAATCTTTTTCTCATCAACTCTTAGATATCTTGATGGGTGTGCAAATAATAGAGTTTTTCAACAATATCATCCTTATTATCTTACGTAAACTTTCCCTACATCCCTATAATATCTCATTTAACTTAATATTATTCAAGTTTCCCAAATTTAACCAAAAATATCCCTCAATTAACTTTTTCATCTTATCTAACGGGCAAGTAAATCGAAGTACTTATTAGTACCTTCTACTACTCTAGAGGAATTCGTGAATTCTCTAGAGTTGACATGTCCCATCCTTACGAATATTGCCATATTAGGTGTAAAGCAACTTTCCAATGTAGGAAACTCATCGTTCATTTGCTGGTCCAATTTAGCATGATCATCATCTTTAACTAAATCATCAATACTTTGTCGCAGCATACAATGTCTGGTAAAAGTTGAATCGATGTGAAAAATATAAGTCTGGACATTTGGGAGTCCAGACTTATAATCTCTCATTATAAAGTCATAAATTATGACTAATTTCTTTGCAGTTGTGGAGAGGTAAAAGCAGGTTCTTCAAACGGGTCGTTGTGTTGAGATGGCAAGATCCATAAATTAACAAACGATATGCTGACAAAAGTGGTGACTGCGGTCAAGTTTCAACATTGTTTGGATTTGATCAACATTGTTGAACACTAAAGATTGAAGATGAAGACACAACCAAAATTTGTTATTGAGAGAAAATTGAAGATGTGGAATTTTGCCAAGGTGGAGATTTGTTGAAATTGGCAAAAGTACCACATCGGTGGATGACAATTTTGAATGAGAATTTCACCCTATAAAAGGAGGCCTAATGTTTAGGATTTAAATACACCTCTCATTTGCCTTTTATCTTCTTAAGGCATTTGTATCTTCTCTCTTTAGTATTATTTCACTTGTAATTTTGGAGTGGAATAAAATATTGATTGTGTCCGAGGAAGTAGGCAAAATTGGCCGAACCTCGTAAATTCTGGTGTTCTTTTATTGTTGTCTTATTGTCTTGTTTATTATTTAGTGGTTGTCATAATTTTTGGTATAGTAGTTGTGACTCATTCACACTATATACATTTGGCTTCCGCAACAATTGGTATCAGAGCCAAGGTACTGTCTAAGTATGCTCTGTGGTTGCAGCATAGTCTGATCTTCCACATCAGAAAAGATCTATCTTGGTAACTGAGTCAAGGTTCTGTCTGAGTATGCTCTGTGGTTGCAGCTTAGTCTGATCTTCCACACCAGAAAGGAAATAATCTTGATTTGTGTCGTCAGCTACTAAATAATATTTGTGTCAAAATGGAAGACAATAAACAAGAAGAATCTACATCAAGTATCAATAATACGTCATCGTTAGCATCTTCGCTTATGACAAGAATTGTGTTAAAAGCGAAATTTACGGTAGAAATTTTTGACGGGTCAGGACATTTTGGGATGTGGCAAGATGAGGTTCTATATGTTCTTTTTCAACAAGGGCTAGATCTTGCCATTGAAGAAAAGAAGCCAGATGTTATTGGAGAAGAAGATTGGAAAATTATCAATCATGTTGCTTGCGGTACCATTCGATCTTACCTTGCTAGAGAACAAAAATATTCATACACAAAGGAAACTTCTGCAAGTAAATTATGAAAAGCATTGGAGGATAAATTTTTGAAGAAAAACAGTCAAAATAAATTGTACATGAAGAAGAGACTGTTTCGCTTCACCTATGTTCCTGATACCACAATGAATGAACATATCACCAGTTTCAATAAGTTGGTCACAGATTTGCAAAATATAGATGCAACTTTTGATGATTGTGACTTGGCCTTGATGTTGTTGGGGTCACTTCCTAATGAGTACGAGCACCTTGAAACTACTCTACTCCATGGAAATGACGAAATTTCTCTCAGAGAAATTTGTTCGGCTTTGTACAGCTATGAACAAAGAAAGGGAGAAAAACAGATGGGCGGAGAAGGAGAAGCACTAATTGTGAAGGGTCGTCCTCAAAATCAAACGAGGACTAAGAAGGGAAGATCCAAGTCGAGATCTAGACCCAGCAAAGATGAATGTGCCTTTTGTCGAGAAAAGGGGCACTGGAAGAAAGACTGTCCGAAGTTGAAAAATAAGGCCAGACATAACAATGGAAAGGCCATTATGGATTCAAATGTAGCTGATTGTGATGATTCAGACTTCTCATTAGTTACAACAGAGTTATCAACATTATTAGACATATGGTTGATGGACTCGGCTTGTAGCTATCATATGTGTCCCAACAAGGACTGTTCGTGAATTTTCAAGAAGGAGAATATGGAGTCATCCACACAGCAGATAACAGCCCTCTTACCTCATATGGCATTGGTTCAATAAGATTAAGAAGCCATGATGGAATGATCAGAACATTAACAGATGTTCGATATGTAGCGGGTTTGAAGAAGAATCTCATCTCTATAGGAGCCCTAGAATCAAAAGGGTTCAAAATCATTGCAGAAAATGGAGTGATGAGAATATGCTCCGGTGCACTAGTGGTAATGAAGGCCAATCAAAAGAACAACAACATGTACCGCTATCGTGGTAGTACAGTTATTGGGACAATGACAGTGACATCCAGTGATGACAAAGAGGCAGAAGCAACCAGGCTATGGCACATGCGCTTGGGACATGCTGGAGGAAAATCCTTGAAAGCTCTATCTGATCAAGGATTGTTAAAAGGCGTAAAGACTTGCAACTTGGAGTTTTGCGAGCATTGTGTAAAAGGGAAACAGACAAGGGTTAAATTTGGTATAGCGATCCATAATACTAAAGGCATTTTGGATTATGTACACTCTGATGTTTGGGGTCCTTCCAAAATACCTTCATTGGGTGGGAAGCACTATTTTGTAACCTTTGTTGATGATTTTTCCCGAAGAGTGTGGGTGTATACAATAAAGAGGAAAAATGAAGTGTTGGAAATTTTTCTCAAATGGAAGACGATGGTGGAGAATCAAACAGGCAGGAGGATCAAGTGTATTCGCACAGACAATGGAGGTGAATACAAAAATGATCATTTCAATAAGGTCTGTGAAAATGATGGCATCGTCCGACACTTCACTGTCAGACATACACCACAACAGAATGGAGTGGCAGAACGTATGAACCGGACTTTACTGGAGAAGGTACGGTGTATGTTGTCCAATGCTGGCTTGGGCAAAGAATTTTGGGCTGAGGCAATTACATATGCATGCCACCTCATTAATCGTCTACCATCTGCTGCTATTGATGGCAAGACACCATTTGAAAAATGGTATGGAAAACCTGCTGTAGATTATGACTCTTTGCACGTGTTTGGCTCAATTGCATACTATCATGTGAAAGAGTCAAAATTGGATCCGAGAGCAAAGAAGGCTATATTTATGGGGATTACTTCTGGAGTCAAAGGATACCGCTTATGGTGTCCAGAGACAAGGAATATTATATTCAGCAGAGATGTTACCTTTGATGAATCTGCCATAACAGATAAGGTGACAGTTGAAGATGTCAAACAAACTGGTGGTGCATCAAAGCAGGTGGAGTTTGAGGGAAAATTTATTTTTCCTACACAAGAAGCAGAAGAGGAAACTCATGAAGATTACCCTCTGGAAGAAGAGCCAGTAGAGAGAGAGATTCCAACTCAGGAACCTCGACAACAACTTGAATCAATAGCAACCAGCAGGCCAAAAAGGACAATAACGAAACCTGTTCGTCTCATAGAGACGGTTGCTTGTGCAACCTCAATTGTAGCTGATGGTGTTCCTACCACTTACAAAGATGCAATCCAAAGTTCAGAAGAAGATAAGTAGAGGATTGCCATGAATGAAGAAATGCAGTCCCTTCATCAGAATCATACATGGAAATTGGCCAATCTCCCGAAGGGAAAGAAAACAATTGGGTGCAAATAGGTATTTGCAAAGAAAGAAGGATTTCCTAACCAAGAAGATGTTCGCTACAAAGCAAGATTGGTGGCCAAAGGATATGCTCAGAAGGAGGGAATTGATTACAATGAAGTATTTTCTCCAGTTGTAAAACATTCCTCTATTAGAATTATGTTGGCTTTGGTAGCACAGTTGGATTTGGAACTAGTTCAGATGGATGTAAAAACTGTATTTTTACATGGAAACTTGGAGGAGGAAATCTACAGGAATCAGCCAAAAGGATTCAAAGTTGCTGGAAAAGAAAATATGGTATGCAAACTTGAAAAATCATTGTACGGATTGAAACAATCTTCTAGATAATGGTACAAGCGATTTGACAAGTTTATGTTGCGGCAAGGGTACAAGAGAAGCAAATACGATCATTGTGTGTATTTGCGCAAACTTAATGATGGTTCCTTTGTATATCTTCTCCTATATGTTGATAACTTCCAAGAATTCGGAAGAAATTGATAAGTTGAAGATTCAACTGAAGGAGGAGTTCGAGATGAAGGATCTGGGTGAGGCAAAGAAAATTCTTGGCATGGAGATAATAAGAGATAAACATTCAAAGAAACTCTGTTTATCTCAGAAAGAATATTTGAAGAGAGTACTACAGCGTTTTGGCATAGATAAGAATACTAAGCCAATTAGTACGCCACTTGCTCCCCATTTTAAGTTAAGTACTACTATGTCGCCAAAGGATGAAACTGAACAGGAGTATATGTCAAGGGTACCATACGCAAATGTTGTTGGTAGCTTGATGTATGCAATGGTTTGTACGAGACCTGACATTTCACAAGCCGTTGGAGTTATTAGCAGATATATGCATAATCCAGGAAAGGAGCATTGGCAAGCTGTGAAATGGATTCTACGGTATATTCATAGTACTGTAGATGTTGGGTTAGTTTTTGAGCAGGAAGGCAATCGGTCTGTAGTTGGATATTGTGACTCAGATTTTGCGGGTGATCTGGACAAACGAAGGTCAACTACTGGTTATGTGTTTACTTTTGCAAAGGCACCAGTTAGTTGGAAGTCTACTTTGCAGTCAACAGTTGCTTTGTCTACAACAGAGGCAGAGTACATGGCTATTACGGAGGCTGTGAAGGAGGCAATTTGGCTTCAGGGGTTGCTAAAGGAGCTTGGTATTGAACAAAAAAATATTACAATTTTTTGTGATAGTCAAAGTGCTATTCAATTAGCGAAGAACCAAGTTTATCATGCAAGGACGAAGCACATTGATGTTCGGTATCATTTCGTACGAGAAATCATAGAAGAAGGTGGAGTCACGGTGAAGAAAATTCATACTACGGAGAACCCTGCTGATATGCTGACAAAAGTGGTGACTGCGGTCAAGTTTCAACATTGTTTGGATTTGATCAACATTGTTGAACACTAAAGATTGAAGATGAAGACACAACCAAAATTTGTTATTGAGAGAAAATTGAAGATGTGAAATTTTGCCAAGGTGGAGATTTGTTGAAATTGTCAAAAGTCCCACATCGGTGGATGACAATTTTGAATGGGAATTTCACCCTATAAAAGGAGGCCTAATGTTTAGGATTTAGGTACACCTCTCATTTGCCTTTTTTATCTTCTTAAGGCATTTGTATCTTCTCTCTTTAGTATTATTTCACTTGTAATTTTGGAGTGAAATAAAATATTGATTGTGTCCGAGGAAGTAGGCAAAATTGGCCGAACCTCGTAAATTCTGGTGTTCTTTTATTGTTGTCTTATTGTCTTGTTTATTATTTAGTGGTTGTCATAATTTTTGGTATAGTAGTTGTGACTCATTCACACTATATACATTTGGCTTCCGCAACAATTGGTATCAGAGCCAAGGTACTGTCTAAGTATGCTCTGTGGTTGCAGCATAGTCTGATCTTCCACATCAGAAAAGATCTATCTTGGTAACTGAGTCAAGGTTCTGTCTGAGTATGCTCTGTGGTTGCAGCTTAGTCTGATCTTAGCTATGCTTTAAATAGGAGTACAAAATCGGCTATATGTGCAATTGCCCCGAAAAATCCTGTTACCACAAGGCTAGCCCGTGAATGACAAAGCACATAAGCTCTAACATGATGGACATTATATATATATATATATATATATCATGATATGGGATTATTTGGACTACAAGATCAAACCAGATTATAGAGCAAGGTTTTATAAGTATTAGTTAATAAATTGGAATTCATTTATCAACAGATTTTTGTTTTTTCCATTTGAACTGATTTCAATAATCCTTTTAGTTGCTTTAATAGGTGCAATTGCTCTAACTCGTCAATTAAAAAATTCTGTTAGCAATTTGATCGAAGGTTTGTTTACTCGCTTGAATTATTAGTAGGAGGAATAGATAAGAAAAAGGTATTTAAAAAAAAAAGAGCTTTACTAGCTTGATTTCACTAAAATATTTCTGCACGATTCAATCAAAATATTTTGTAGCGATTCTATAAACCAAGCTATTTTAACCTATGGGGCACCAATTTGATTTTGAATGTTTTTGGGCGAAGTATGTATCATGAATCCCTCCCCTTATGCTATGAAAACTTTTATACGAAACTTCATGGGGTTCAGTAACACAGAATCAAAGTCCCTCCATTTCAATTTAGATAAGGTAGTTTGACTCGGCACAAAATTTAAGAAAAAAAGAAAACTTTTGAAACTTGTTATCTTAAAAGTTTAAGCGGTAAAAGCTTTGTGGGCCCATGACACTTGTGTGGTTATAAAAACTTCTCATTAAGGATAAAATTAGTAAAATGAAGAGTTTAAAGTTGAATTATTTTCAAATTTAAAAATGTGTCATTTATTTTTATCATGACCCGAAATTCCCACCTTCGGACCGTGATGGCACCTAACATTTCACTTACTAGGCAAGCCAACGTTAGAATAATATTAACTAATTTTTAAATTATTAATAATCCAAGAACAAATGCGGAAGCAAGTTTGAAATATAGTGAATAATCCATAAAAACAACGATGTCTAAATACCATCCCAGAATTTGGTGTCACAAGTGCAAGAGCTTCTAGAATAAATACAAATAAGGTCTGAATAAAATAAAGCTGTCTGGAAATAAACACACAACTAAAGTAAAATAGACGGGGACTCCAGAACTGCGGACGCCATGCAATTATACTTCAAGTCTCCTCTGGTAGCTGAAATCCGATCAAGTCTACGGTACGTCGCTGGGACCAACTCCAAAATCTGCACAAGAAGTGCAGAGTGTAGTATCAGTACAACCGACCCCATGTGCTGGTAAGTGCTGAGCCTAACCTCGACGAAGTAGTGACGAGGCTAAGGCGGGTCACTTATATTACATGTACGCAATATTAGTAACAACAACAATAATAGAAATAAATCAGGTAACTCATTTATAATAATTGAAGCCAACTCAGCAGTCATAACCAATTATCATTTCCATCAATTCAGTTGCAGCGTGCAACCCGCTCTTACAATATATTTACATTCAATTCTGTTGCAGCGTGCAACCCGCTCTCATAATATATACATTTTTAATCAAATCTGTTGTGGCGTGCAACCCGATCCTCCAATATGGACTCTTAATAAGTCTGTTGCGGCGTGCAACCCGATCCTCCAATATAGATTTTTAATAAATCTGTTGCGGCGTGTAACCCGATCCTCCAATATAGACTTTTAATAAGTCTGTTGCGGCGTGCAACCCGATCCTCCAATAAAGACTTTTAATAAGTCTGTTGCAGCGTGCAACCCGATCCTCCAATATATTCATTATAATCAATTCTGTCGCGGCGTGCAACCCGCTCCTCCAGTATATTCACATTCACCAATTCTTATAGAAGGAATTTTCCCAATAAATGCAACAATTAATATAAAATTATAAGACAACAAGCATACAATCATTATGATTTATTCATGAAAAAGACAATGTCAAATAATAAATTATTATAGAAATTACGGAGAAAATAGGCAGTTTAATATTTAATATGCTAAATGTCAAATAACAATTAAGACACTTAATTCAAGTAGCATGTAACAATTAATACAGGAATTCAAGAATTAATATTTGGCAAAGAATAAGATAAAAATAATTATTATAATAATAAATTCATGATTTAAAACAATTATGATTTTTCAAGTAATTATGCAAAAAATAAATTTGACGACGTATAGACACTCGTCACCTCGCTTGTACGTCGTTCACATACATTTCACATAACAAATAATTTAAGGGTTCTATTCCCTCAAGTCAAGGTTAACCACGACACTTACCTCGCTTTGCAAATTCCAATCAATTATTCAACCACAACTTTTCCTTTTAAATTGCCTCCAAAAGTTTCAAATCTATTCATAAACAATTCAATATATTCAATACTAATCATAGGAAGTAATTCCATATGAATTTATAAATTTTTCGGATAAAATCCAAAATTTATTAAAATATTTGACAGTGGGACCCACATCTCAAATCCCGTAAAAGCTCACGAAATTCGAACACCCGTTCCGATATGAGTTCAACCATACTAAATTTGTCCAATTCCGATATCAAATGGACCTCCAAATCTTAAATCTTCGTTTTTGGAAGATTTTATAAAAATCTATTTTTTCTTCCATAAATTCAGGGATTCACGATATAAATGAGTATGAAATCATGAAATATAATCAATATAGGATAAGGAACACTTACCCTAATATTTTTTCGTGAAAATTGCCCAAACATCGCCTTACCCGAGCTCAAAAATGGGAAAGAATTGAAAATGGGTCGAAACCCCATTTCTAGAAATTAAGTTGTGTTTTTGGGATTTTTACCCTTCGCGAACGCGGTCAGTGCCTCGCGTTCGCGAAGCACATTTTTGTGCTGCCAAAACTTGCTCTTCGCGAACGCGAAGGCAATGTCGCAAACGCGAAGCCTTGCCAAATTTGGCCTTCGCGAACGCGATACACCCTATGCGAACGCGAAGCTTTAATGCTTGGTGCCCGGCCAGGCCTCGCCTTCTACGCGAACGCGAACGTTTCCACACGTTCGCAAAGAACACTGCCCTCTTCCCTTCACGAACGCGTCCCCCTCTTCGCGAACGGGAACAGTAAATTTCAACTACCTCCATTTTCTTCTTCGCGAACGCGAAGAAGGATACCAGAAGCAGATTTCTGCAGTTGTTTCCAAGTTCAAAAATGGTCCGTTAACCACCCGAAATCAACCCGAGCCCTCGGGGCTCCAAACCAAATATGCACCCAAGTCCTAAAATATCATTCGAACTTGCTCGCGCGATCAAATCGCGAAAATAACACCTAGAACTATGAATCGATCACCAAATCAAAGAAAGTTTTCAAGAAAACTTTAAAACTTATATTTTTACAACCGGACGTCCGAATCACGTCAAATCAACTCCGATTCTCACCAAATTCGGCATACAAGTCATAAATATTATAGTGGACCTATACCGGGCTCCGGAACTAAAATACGGACTCGAGATCAATAAATTCAATATCAGTAATTTCTTAAAACTCATTAAGCTTTCAAGCTTTTAATTTTTTATCAAAATTCCATATCTCGAGCTAGGGACCTCGGAATTCGATTCCAGGCGTACGCCCAAGTCCCAAATCACGATACGGTCCTACCGGAATTATCAAAATACTAATCCAGGTCCGTTTACTTAAAATGTTGACTAAAGTCAACTTAGTTGTGTTTTAAAACTCTATTTCACATTTTACTCCATTTTTCACATAAATACCTTTCCGGAAAATTGTACCAATTGCGCACGTAAGTCGAGAATTGATAAATGGTGCTTTTCAAGGTCTTAGAACACATAATTACTTATTAAATTTAAAGATGACATTTTGGGTCATCACAATTTTGGAACATACTAAAAAGGAAAATACCTCATCTAATTTGAAACAGAGAGAGTACTATATAGAACTTCAACGGAGTAGTTAATGGAGTATATATTAATATCCTTTCACGCAGTAAAAAATAAAAGGAGAGAGAACTTGATTGCAGGGCTAATAAAAGTGTCCACGTTTTGTAGCTAGAGATTAAAAAAAGGGCTAGAGGTAAAAAGTGTACATAGAGGACTATTTCTGTTAAGCGGTATATATCAAGGATCAAAATAGTCCAACCATTATACATTAAGGACCATTTTCATCATTTACTCTTTCCTAGGCCATGAATAATAATATTTTTTTTTATATATGTGTGAATCTCTTCCCGACCGGCTAGGCCGAATCAGGCACCACTCGGGATGGGAATGGCTTTACCTTCCCTCGGTCAAACAAGATTTATGGATAATGGAATGAATCGCTCCTAGGAAAGACTAAGCTATCGGGGAACCTATTGAAGATAGATTTGCCCGTGTTGCGGATGGGCAGGTCGAACCTACGGGTTCGGTCAAATTATCATTTTTTCCTCAAAAATCAAATTTCGAGATTTCAGGTCGACACGAAGAACATGATAAGAACAAATGCGGAAGCCAAAGAGTGACATGGAAGATGAAGAATAAAATTACGTTTGGTGATCCTAATTTTCATGTTTGTTATTGGGGGTTATATATATATATATATATGTGTGTGTGTGTGTGCGCGCGCGCGCGCGCGCGCATCCATGCTCAAAGAATCTTATGGTACAATAATTATTGTGTGCATGTTTACATATAAAATTAGCGGTTCAAAAAACTCTACTTCGGGTAGCCTTATTTTTGGAACAGAATTTAGATAAATATGTAAAAATCACTAACATTACAGAAAGAACATTACCGAACATATCATTTTAACGGTGTACTGAGTTCATCGTTATAAAAGTCTAAAGTTAAACCCGTCAATTATAATTATAGATCCACCTCTTCACAATAGTACCCTTATTATCTTAAAACTATATATCCACCTCTATGTGTTCCCACTTCCCCCATGCAATTGATTATATATGTCTTAGGGTGGTGTTACTTCCACTTAACAAGTTGATGGGAAATCTATATATTTACCCGAAAAGACATAAATTGAAAAAGGTGGTCATACTCGCATATGAGCTTTGCCTTCTGGCACGATCAATTGATTCAAAATTTCAAAGTGTCCCTAAGGGAAACCTCAATATAATGACAAGATCCCGTCTTCCCCTTCTTCACACTTATTAAAAAAAGAGTGAGATTTGATTATAACAGAACAAACGAAAGATATGATGGGTTCTAATAGGTTATATGTATTCCTATTATGTTTTGATGATCTAACAAACTTAATGATAAGAACCAGATAAGGAACCTGTTACACATCCTCAAGTATTTAAAGAACAACAAGTCTCAGTTCGGGGACGTGGTTCAACTCTTCAGAGTCAAAGGGACAATAGAGGGAACAGATGGCCACCAGTTCCCTTAGTCACGGTATAAGTCAACTCCTCACAACTGTAAAGTTATTGCCTGCACATGCAATAGTGTAAAAATAGTGCAGCGGTCAACTTTATGGGGAATGCCCTTTACCTAACTTGCTTGCATCATCCAAGTGATGTCACAAATGAATTACTAACATCAAGAGAAGGCAAAAACAAAACCTTTGCACATTCAAAATCTATCAAGCAATTCTCTCAAGTCCGTGTCAATCTTGCAAGTGATTCTCAAGGGCATCAAGAACAAAGAACAACATAACGAATGACTAATTTCTTGTATTGAGTCATTACATGTCCTTAGTTGTATTTCACTTTTGTTAAAGCACTTTACTTGTAATTCCTACTTAGCTTAGTTTGAAGCATTGTGTAGAAAATCTTTGTAAAATCTTAAGCCTTGTGTTTGTGTCTTGCTAGAGTTAGTCGAGTTGTAAGTCTTTGTAATAGAGTTATTACAAAGTGGCTTATAATAGAGTCGTTATAAGTTAGTGAGAGATTAAGAGCCCTATTGTCGGAATCTTTTCTACTACGTTTTCTATGAATTTGCCTAAATATTCTCTATCAGTCGTGAGTACTTTGATTGTCGTAGATCTCTCTCGGGAAACTACCACAATTTACTAGACGTATTCTCTCGAACTACGCTAGCTGGCACTAATTTACCGCTCACTACGATCACACCAAGGTTTCGTTATCTCTAATCCTGCATTTAAACTTTCCATATTGATCTCTCAACTACGTTAGGAGTGATGTTGTTAAACAACTACCTAAATGTATACTCTCTCTCGAGCAATATACACACTAAATAGGCACAGTTAATTGAGAGCTCTTCAATTAACAACAATGAAAATGTAGTTGAACAAGTTGAGAAAAATCAAAGGCAAATCTATACTAAATGTAGTAGAAAATCATCCTCCAATAAGTTCCATCAAACCTTAGATAAGAGAGTATAGCTACTCATAACACTACTCAAAAATACATAGACCATTGTCAAACTAATATTCATAAAAATAAGATAGAAAAGTAGAGAGAAACTTTTCGATTCGTCTTCTTGAATGAACTTGAGGATCTTTCGGGCTCAACTTTTCTTCAACAATGGTGTTTCTTGACTTCTCAGGTCAAGTGTCTGGCTGCAATCAGGGGTGAAATCTTTTATATCACGTCCCTAAGCCAATTGACTAAGTTGTCCCTTAAGATAAAACGCATGCAAATTTGCCCTTGTGCTATAGCTGTGCTTCGCACATGGCCTGGTTGTGTTTTCCAGATTTTTCTGTGCTTTTCGAAGTTACTTCACTGCCTGGTCTGATTTTTCTTTTCTTCAAAAAATGCTTTTTAGCTTCATTTTTGCTCAAATCACCTCTATTCTTCACTCTTGGTTTCCTACATAACAAACTTCAACAATTAAGCTCGATTGGTCATCTTTCAACATTCAAAACACCTAAAAACACACCAAAGTAGGGGTAAAACATATCCAATTACATGTAATTCTAGCATAATATCACCACCCCTCACTTAGATTTTTGCTTGTCCTCGAGCAAACACATGATATCACAGACAAATCACAAAGAAGCAGTCAAGCTCATTCAAACTCCCTGTCAAGCAATTATTCAGAGATATCAACCACAAGAGTGAACACCTTTCTTTTGCTCAGATTTATCTATTGAAACTCGAAACTTAGCTCCTCACAAATCCCGTAGTACCTCACAAACAAAGAAATGCCCCCAAAACACACATCTATAGTAACAAATCACAAGCACTAGGGCATATAAAACAAAACACTCATACTCATCAAGGAATTTTACATGCAACATATACGGTACCATAAGCTTGCCCATTCTATCACTATTCACTAATGTAGGAGTCTCAATCCATAGTAAAGTAGGATTTTTCAATGCTTTAATGTTGTCTTGGGGTAAGGCATAAATACTTTTGGTTATATAGTGACTAAATCTTCCCCTAAACACTTTAAGCATCACTAACTTCTACGTCTCCCACTCTTTTCTCTATAGACACTTTCCACATTTCTTTTCACAGCTCAAGCACCAAAGTCCCAACTTATTATTTTCTTTTGTCTCCCTCTTACTTTTCCCAACTACATCTTCTTGTTTTTTAATTAACGGATCTTCAAAAAGGGAGTATCAAGGGACTTAACTTTTATTCTTTGTTGCAAATTTGAGTTTCCAAGTGCATAATATTTTCTCATAACCACAACTTCTGCCCAATCACACAACCTAAATTAGTTAAGGGGAAGATGGGTTAACCAGAGAGATTAATGCAAAATGGACATGGCTTATAACATGAGTTGCCAAAGAAAAGGTTAATATGCGCAAATTAGGATGCTAGGGATATTCATTCATTTGGTTGGCTAATTTAGGCATAAGTGATTTATATCAAAGAAGGCATACTCTCACTCTAAGGATTAAAACTTCCTAAGATTTCGCCTCAAACAACAGGCAGGGCAAGTTCTAGACTGATATGCGTACACAGAAATGCACAACAAAGACTCACACACAATATACATGGGATTTACAAGTCACTTTTTTTCATCGTCAATGTAAAAATATGAGCTCAAAAAGAAGGTTCAAGACAACTTAGGTAACCCTCACAAAATACAGCTTTTTAATGAGTGAATTCTCTTTGCTTCAAGTTCTCTCTATCTTTTTTTTTTTTATTTTATTTTATACATATTACAAATAGAAGGAAAGAAAGAAAAATGCTTGGTGCAAAAGAAAAACTCACTGGGAAAGAACCAAGTGCAAGAAAACCCAATGAGATTACTATGCTAAAAATAACATTAAACTACACTACAAATAAGATATTCCCCCACCCCACACTTAAGAATCTGCAATGTCCCCAATGCAGCAAAATAAAGAACAGGGGTGAAGAAAAACTCCCTCTAAGTATCGTAGTCAGAGTCGCCAACATCAGAGTCACTGATGTCCTCCACACTCGCTACTCAGACTTCGCAAAAGCTACCATTTCGTTGTTGAGGGAAATTATCAAACAGTTGGTGTGCTTAACTCAGAACTTGCATCTTTTGCAATCATAGAGTCAAGAATCGTCGCCGATAATTATGCTACGCCATTCAACTTCAATCCCAAGTTGAACTATACATATGCAAAAGAGAAGAGGAGAGAGAGACACTTACAAGGTCGCCGGATGGTGGTGGGCACTGGACGGAGTAGCATCGGTGGGGGAGAATATTTGAGAGAGGGGGAGGTATGTAGCGAGGGGTTGGGTTCTTTTCGAAGTATTGAAGTGGGGAATTAAGGAGAAGGGTTTATTTGAGAGAAGGCTGCATTTTTTTTTAGACTTCAGGAAAAAAAAATTGCTTACCTGTTGTGCTATCCCTGTGCTATACTCTCTTAGCACACTGTTACACATTTATTTTAAATATTTATAACAATTCGTAAAAATTTCAATCTAATCCCTTCTTGGGTGACCTTATTTGCTCAACGGACTTCACAGCTGTGTATTAATCCTACAAAACAAACAAACTAACCAACTAAAATTAATTTACCCTAACAAAAAAAAAAATACTAATAATGACTTAAAGTCGTGGGTTGCCTCCCACGCAATGCCTTGTTTAACGTCGTGGCACGACGCAGGCTTTTAGGATTCCGTTTCGCTCACATATTGGGGTTCTTTCAAGTACATCACATCTTTCTCTCATTTTTCTTTAATCATTCCAAGGTAGTGTTTTAACCTTTGCCCATTCACTTTAAACCTGTTAGTTCCACCTTCAGACTCAATTTCTATAGCTCCATTTGGGAACACTTGCACAACTTTAAATGGTCCCGACCATCTAGATTTCAGCTTATCCGAAAATAAATCTCGAGTTGTATAACAATACCAGATCTCCGGGTTTGAAGTTCCTATCTAGAATGTGCTTATCGTGCATCATATTCATCCTTTTCTTATACAATCTTGTACTCTCAAATGCCTGGAACTATAATTCCTCCAGTTCATGCAACTTTGTAACTCTATTTGTGCCCGCAGTTTCCATATCCAAATTCAACTGCCGCAATGCCCATAAGTCTTTGTACGGGGACATACCGATTAGAGTTTTAAATGCTGTGCGGTAATCCCAAAATGCATCATCAAATTTCCTTGCCCAATTAGTCTGAGTAGCATTCACTGTCTTGGTCAGGACCCTTTTGATTTCTTTGTTGGACACTTTCACTTGCCTGCTCGTTTACGGGAGGTAAGGCGTGGAAACCTTATGGCGAACTCCAAACTTTTCTAGTAGCCTTGCAAAAGCTTTATTGCAGAAATGAATTCAACCATCACTGATTATAGCTCTTGGAGTGCCAAATCGGGTGAAGATACTTTTTCTTAGAAAACCAATAACTCCTTTTGCATCGTTTGTTGGGAGTACTACAGTTTCTACCCATTTCGAGACATAGTCCACTACTACGAGTATATACTTATTGTTGTATGAGCTAACAAATGGTCCCATAAAGTCGATTCCCCATACATCAAATACTTCCAATTCTTGAATTGGGTTCATGGTCATCTCATGTCGACGGAAAATACTCCCCGTCCTTTGATATTCATCACATCTCTTTACCTAAAAGTGTGCATCTTTAAACAACGTCGGCCAATAGAAGCCCGACTCCAAAACTTTAGCAGCTGTCCTTACTACTCCAAAATGACCTTCATAAGGCAAAGCATGACATGCCTGCAAAACAGAAGTTTGGTCTATCTCGGGAATATATCTCCGGATCATGTTATCAATACAAATTCGAAACAAATATGGTTCATCCCAGAAATACATGCGACAATCACAAAAGAACTTTTTATTCTGCACATAAGATAAGTCATAGGGAACAATACCGCTTGCCAGGTAGTTTCCAATATCTGCATACCATGGTGCTACCTCAAGGCTCGTGGCTAACAAATGTTCGTCTGAGAAAGTCTCCATGATCTCTTCCACCTCAACCTTCATTTCAGCTCCTTCAAGCCTGGACAAGTGATCGGTAACTTGGTTTTTCGTTCCTTTTAGGTCATGAATTTCCAAGTCAAACTCTTGCAGCAGTAGAACCCATCGAATTAGGAGCGACTTTGCTTCCTTTTTATCAATTAGGTACCTGAGAGCAACATGGTCAGTATAGACAATTACCTTCTAGCCTATCAATTAGGACCAAAATTTGTCAAATGCGAACACCACTGCTAGTATCTCTTTTTCTGTCACTGTGTAATTCAGTTGAGCGACATTCAATGTTCTACTTGCATAGTAGATTGGATGCATGATTTTATCTTTTCTCTGTCCAAGTACTGCTCCCACGGCATGGTCACTTGCATCACATATCAGCTCAAATAGTTGCTCCCAATCGGGTGTAACTATGATAGGTGCAGACACTAGCCTCTTCTTCAATCCTTCGAAAGCTACCCTGCAGTCATCAGAAAATACAAAAGGGTGATTTTTTGTCAAGCAATTTACAGAAAGGGTTAGCAATCTTAAAAAAATCTTTTATGAACCGCCTATAAAAATCGGCATGACCAAGAAAACTTCTTATTGCCTTGACGGAAGTGGGTGGTGGCAGCTTCTCTATTACATCAATCTTGGCACGGCCCACCTCAATACCCTTACTTGACACTAGGTTTCCCAAGACTATATCTTCCTGTACCATAAAATGGCATTTTCCCAATTTAGCACCAGATTAGTCTCCATACATCTCTGCAGTACTCTTTTAAGATTTCTAAGGCAATAATTAAAAGCATTTCCCACCACTAAGAAATCAACCATGAAAACCTCAATTATGTCCTCTACCATGTGTGAAGATGGCCATCATGCACCTTTGGAATGTGGCGGGTGCATTGCATAGGCCAAACGGCATTCTCCGAAAAGCGTAAATTCCATATGGATAGGTAAATGACGTTTTCTGTCTATCTTTCGGGGCAATATATATCTGATTATACCTCGAGTATCCATCCAAGAATCAAAAATGAGACCTCCCTGCCAATCTATCTAGCATTTGATCAATCTTCTGTAATCCATACAAATTCGCCATCCCGTGACAATTCACGTTGAGATCAACTCGTTGTTCTCATTTTGCATAATAGTCATCCCACCTTTATTTGGCACACACTGAACTGGCCTAACCCAATTGCTATCAGATATGGGAAAAATAATTCCTGCATCTAACCACTTGATCACTTTCTTTTTTACAACCTCTTTCATGTTTTGGTTTAGCCTTCTTTGATATTCTCTAGAAGGTTTGTGTCCATCTTCCAGTAGAATATTATGCATACAGAAGGCCGGGTTAATACCTTTAATGTCTGCGATGGTCCAACCGATTGCAGTCATGCACTCTTTCAACACCTGCAAAAGTTGTTCTACCTGCACATCTAACAAACCAGATGAGATAATAATAGGTAAAGTCGAGTCAGGTCCCAAGAAAGCTTACCCGAGGTAAAATGGTAGCAGTTGCATCTCCAATTGTGGTGGCGCTTCGATCGATGGCTTGGCTGGAGGGATCTTTATTTCTTTCGAGTGTAAAGGCTCAAGTTCGAGCTCTCTTTTCCAGTACCCTTGCCCTTTAATAGCCAACACCTATTCTGCCAAGTCCTCACCATTTACTTCTTCTAAGTTCATAAGGCAGGCTGTTAGAGGGTCTTTTGCATTAAGTGCCTCATCATCTTTCTCCATGATTACATCCCCCGTGTCTAACAAAGAGCAATTTGCAAACTCACTGGGTCACCGTATAGACTTTTGCACATTAAATGTTATTTCTTCATTATTCAGCCTCATCTTCAGCTCCCCCATTTCACAATCAATCAGAGCTCTTCCTATGGCCAAGAATGGCCTTCCCAAAATTATGGGAATCTCCTCATCAACCGGCAGTCTAGAATGACAAAATCTACTGGAAACACGAATTTTCGAACTTGCACATGTACATCATCAGGTATACCTGATGGCCTTTTCAACGTTCGGTCAACCAATTGTAGTAACATAGATGTGGGCCTTGCTCGTCCAATCCCTAACTTTTTATAGATTGATAATGGTATCAGATTTATGCTTGCCCCCAAATCACACAATGCTTTGGCGAATGCATAGCTACATATGGTGCATAGAATTATGAAGCTTCCAGGGTCGGATAGCTTCTCAACTATAGGTCTTGTCACAACAGCACTATAGGTCTGTGCCAATGTGACAGTTTCCAAGTCTTTAAAGTCAAACCTACGAGACATCAAGTCCTTTATCATTTTTGCATAACCGAGCATCTCCCTCAAAGCATCAATTAGAGGAATGTTTACCTGAATTTGCTTCAGCATTTCTATGAACTTTTTATACTTCTCATCTTTCTGATATTTGGCCAACCTCTACGGGAAGGGTGCCGGAGGTCGCTTCTTTCCTGTAGCTTGAGTTAGATCCTGCTTAGGCATTATTTCTAATGCCTTCTCCTGCACTTTCTCAATCTCCTTCGAAACCTCTTTTTCCTTGTTTATTTCCTCTTGGGCTTGTTGCACTCTTACTTCTGTTAGCTCAGTTGACTCATCTACCTCAATTGACACTGACACAAGTGTTTCAGTTGATTGGTTCTCACGAGCGATTTCTTGCTCTAAATCAAGATCTCTACCATTTCTCAAACTCACTGCCATAAGCTGATTCGGGCTCTGCTCCTTTAGATTGACATATGTGTCTGCAGGTAAAGTCCCTTGGGGACGATTATTTAGAGCCATAGATATCTGCCCTAATTGAATCTCAATGCCTTTTATCACTGACTCATGTGCTTCCACCACCTATAACATTTTTCCATTAGACCCAATCAATTGTTGCAGTATTCCTTTAATTTTAGACATCCCATCATCTTTTTTCATTAGCTGTTGTTGTTGCGGCTGTTGATAAGCTAGCTGCTGATTTTGCTGATTGTATCCCTGTTGCCTTTGGTAAGGCACTACCTGACCCTGTGGTCGCATAGCTCCAGGATTATTGGTGTTATTATATTGTTGTTGTGCTGGTCTATATTGCTGATTCTGCTGCCCCCAATTTTGACCACCTTGCCTTTGGCTTCCATAGTTGCCCACATAGTTCATATTCCCCTGAGGGTTTTGGTTGTCATTTTCACCACTCCAAGAGCACACGTATGGTTGGCTAATGCATGGTGTACATTATCCCCCATTAGACGTGTCAACTATGTGTACTTAATTCTGGTATGATTCATTAATCTTCTTGGTGAGGATACTCATTTGCGTCATAAGAGTAGTCATATTCCCGGCTATAGAGTTGTTCGAGTCCAATGCTACTGAGTGAAATATAGGGGTGATTGTAGTGTCTCTTGTCATCCAGCTTGAGTTTTGAGCCATTTTATCTAGCAGGACCTTACATTCTCTAAATGTCTTGCACAAAAATGCTCCACCTGTTGAAGCATCAATATTGGCCTTCAAGCTATCTGTTAATCCCATGTAAAACTATTGTCCCAACATCTGATCTGGAATGTCATGATCTGGACACTTAACCAGCATACCTTTGGACCTCTCCCACATTTCTTGCAATGTTTCAGTTGGTCTCTGCCTGAAGCTCAATATTTCATCAACTTGCTTGGTGGTCTTATTGGGTGGGTAGAACTCATTCAAAAAGTGCTTGACCAATTCCTCCCAAGTGGTGATGGAATTTATGGGGAGCGAATTAAGTAAAATCTGGGCTTCTCCTGTCACTGAGAATGGAAACAATAACAATCTGATTGCTTTGGTGTCATATTCGGCTGTCTTTGAGTGAAACAAATTGATAAGAAATTCTTCAGATATTGTTTTGGGTCTTTGTTGTAAGACCAGGAGAACAACCCTTTGTTCTGCAATAGATGTAGCATGTTGTTTGTGATTTGAAATGACTCTGTTTGTATCTGAGGGACTGCAATTGCAGTTGTCAAATTTTCAGCGGTGGGTTATGCCCAATCATACAAAGCTACTTCTAGCACAAGAGGTGCCACACCCTGATTGTTCGGGTCATTCACATTGTTTTGATCATCTAAAGCGTCACCCATGTCTGGTTCAATTTGTTCTCTTGTGTGATGATGTTGTTTGTATTTCTTGTTTGCACGATTTAATGCCTTGAAAGTTTTCTCAGGATCCGGTAATGCTTCAAACAATTCATCAGTTCATGAAGAGTTTCTAGGCATACACCTATAACACACAAGACCACAAACATTAGAATTTCAATGTAATGAATAAAAATGGAGAAAATTGACTAAACTAAGAATCCTAAAATTCTTATATCTGTAATTAGTAACACTGTTGCTTTCCCTGGCAACAACACCAAAATTTGATCACACCCAACTATGCCTTATAAAAAGGTCTAAGTGATCGTTGCAAATATAATCCGGTTTACAAGTCCGGAGTCGAATCCGCGTGCTAATTACAGCTAATAGTTTTGCACGAATTCAAGTAATCAACCTTCAGAAATATTATATAAAAATTTGGGAGTTTACTAACTAAGATCAAAGTAATTAAAAATGCAGTAATTTATAACTAACAAAGCAAATATTGTAGACAAGATTTGGAAAAGTCTAAAGTTATGATTTCCCCAATTGTCGGAATCTTTCCTACTACGTTTTCTATGAATTTGCCTAAATATTCTGTATCAATCGTGAGTACTTTGATTGTCATATCTCTCTCTCGGGCAACTACCACAATTTACTATATGTATTCTCTCAAACTACGCTAGATGGCACTAATTTACCGCTCACTATGATCGCACCAAGGCTTCGTTATCTCTAATGTCGCCTTTGAACCTTCCGTATTGATCTTTTAACTACGTTAGGAGTGATGTTGTTCAATAACTACCTAAATGTGTACTCTCTCTTGAGCAATATACACACTAAATAAGAACAGTTAATTGAGAGCTCTTCAATTAACAACAACGAAAATGTAGTTGAACAAGTAGAGAAAAATCAAAGGCAAATCTATATTAAATGTAGTAGAAAATCATCCTCCAATAGGTTCCATCAAACCTTAGATAAGAGAGTTTAGCTACTCATACCACTACTCAACCATTTTCAAACCAATATTCATAGAAATAAAGATAGAAAAATAGAGAGAAACTCTTCGATTCGTCTTCTTGAATGAACTTGAGGATCTTTCGGGCTCAACTTTGCTTCAACAATGGTGTTTCTTGCCTTCTCAGGTCAAGTGTCTAGCGGCAATTAGGGTTGAAAGCTTTTATATCACGTCCCTAAGAAAATTGACTAAGTTGCCCCTCAATATAAAACGCAGGCAAATTTTCCCTTGTGCTATAACTGTGCTTCGCACATGGCCTGATTGTGTTTTCCAGATTTTTCTGTGCTTTCCCTGTGCTTTTCGAAGTTACTTCACTACCTGGTCCGATTTTCCTTTTCTTCAAAAATTGCCTTTTAGCTTCATTTTTGCTCAAATCACCTATATTCTTCACTCTTGGCTTCCTACATAATAAACTTCAACAACAAAGCTCGATTGGTCATCTTCAACATTCAAAACACCTAAAAACACACCAAAGTAGGGGTAAACCATATCCAATTACATACAATTCTAGCATATTATCACTAATCCCCAATTGTTCATTATTACAAGTTATTACCAAAGCAGTTACATGCCCAATATAAAAATAACCCAGAAATATCCCAAACCTTCAATAGTCATACTCTCTGGAAAAACAACAGGGCCAAACCACAGGCTCACAAGATATCTAGAGTGCACCTGAATCCAATGCCCCGGTCCAACAACACCCATGGCCCCATCTTCAGGCCCGATGAATAACTTACTTACCCACAGGACATTAAATTTAGCTATGTAGGTGATACAATACTCATACAACAATTTAATCCCTTAGTTCTTAGAGTTGTAGCCATTAACAGCTCTAAACAGGATCATGCTAAATGCAAAGGCACACAAGACACATATATGGCAAGCTTATACTTTGTAATTCCAGAAATAGAGCTTGATAGTGACAAGATTGACCATCATAGGACAGTAAACCATTTCAGTAAAGCATGATCCCGAAACAACCTAAGGACCTTTAAATGATAGTCTAACAGAATCATGAACAAGAAGCAGGTAGAGTACGGTCTCGATATAAAGGTTTTAACACGAAAACCTAATGAGAATGTGGTTGCAAATAGCATAACAACATCTTAGTGGGCACAATTTGGCAAACATATTTGATTGATCATGAAACCTACCCTGATGGACATTAACTATAGCACAAGGATTCTAAAGAACTCATACTAGGCAAAAGAACATGTCAACTATAGGCTAACACGATAGGCAGACATATGGTTCCATGCCAGTTGACCACACATGAGAGAGAACTACACATTGATATTTATCCTAGAAGCAATGCTAAAGAGTGCAGGATTACCCAGTCAGGGAACACAATTATCAGAGTTACAAATCACAGACAAACATGCTTGGCTTGAGATTAAGACAATGCTATGACATGGGAGAGTCGAGGATCAGTTTGCATGAAATAATAGATTATACATAAAGGATCTAGTAGGAAGAGATTCATTAAAGCAGACTTTAAGCAAGCAGTTTCTACAAAAGGTCTCAGAAATCCAAGGCATGAATATGAACTCATAACAGGCAACGGACACGACATTGAGGCTAACATGGGCATGACCAATAAGACAAAACCTAAGAAGGCCATAAACCATTTGAGTCAAATACATAAAGTGAAAGTATACTACGCATGTTGAAGCCTATCAAGTCTGATATTAGAGAACATGGAACTGCAGAATGTCATTGAGACAACAGCACTACATAAAGCATACAACAATACAACACTAGGAGTTCACAAATAATAAAGAAACTTAGGTCATGCTTGTCTATAAAAGTTCAAACAGTATTAGCACGTAGAATACACATACATGAATAAGTAGAGGTGTAATAATTAAGGCTGTAAAGAGTAGAGAGTGCTAACCAGTTGTGAAGATAAATGAGCAAAAGAGTGAGTAACTTAGAATCTCAGCGATGACAACAAAGAAAGATATCAGTGAGAACCCCAGATCCTAGTGCGTCAGAGTTCACAGGAGCTTCAGTGAGCCCCGAGTAGTGCTCGCACTAGGGAGGTTAATAGAGAAAATTCCGGTGGCCTTGGCTTTCAGCCGGCCACAATCAAGAGAGCAGAAATAATATAGAAGATGAAAAGTGAGAGAATAACAATAGTTCTTAAGCGATTAGAGTCTCTCCAAAGGGGAAATTTGGGAGGGGTTTATGTAGTAATAAATATCAACACATAAATAAGGAAATACAGTCAATCGAACATAAACAATGAAAGAAGAACATACAAAAATTAATTTATAATCGGATTAGGAGAAAAAACTGGGTAAACCCTAGTTTGACTAGGATCAGAAATTAGTCAGAGATCTTGGTGAATTAGAACCTCATGGCCTTGCTATGAGCATATATGGACGAAATATCGTCCAAATCTTAGAGAGTAAAGCCGATCGCCATTGATTCAGAGACTGGCACTTGCCAAAAATGGGAAAGTACTAAGTAACACCATATTTACACAAGAAATAGAGGTATAATCCATGGATGATTTGGATTCAGAGAAGATTTTGGGTGGAGGCTAGGGTTTCTCAGAGAAGAGGAGAGTAGAGGATTTAGGGGCGGCTGAAGTGTGAGAATGGGATTAGGGTTTTGGGTGAGGGGATATAAGGAAAGGGTATGGATTATTATGGGTCATTGATCTCAGAAGATCAACGGCCGTGATTAAAGGAAATTGGGGCGAGTCGAGTAAACGGGTCCCGACCGGGTAGGAACAAAGGGGTCGTTTGGTTTGGGCCAGGGAAGATTGGGGGTTGGGCTAATTTGTTTGGACCTTAATTGTCCGGAAATAAGGCATAATTTGGGCCAGATTTTGAAGTAGGGGATTGGGGGGAAATAGTTTTAATAAAATAGTTGAATAAAATATAAAAAAGGTTATTTATACAACTTAACATTTTAAAACAATAGCTAAAGATTATGAAAATGTAAATAAAATTATTTTGACTTTAAATAAAATGACAAATGCAATTTATTGTAAAATATAGGCTATTATTTCAAAATTACGTATTTGGCATAAAAAGTGCAAATGTAATTATATTAATGAAGAAAAATATTATAAAACAGATATGTGAATGCAAATAATAGAGTTGGATGATTAAATTATCACAAAATAATTAAAGGGGGTAATTAATACATATTCAAGTAATTTAATTGCAAGAAAATCAGTTTTAAAGCTTTAAAAATTACAAAAAGTTATAAAAATACTTGTATAACTATTGTAAATTGAGTAATGATTCAAAATGATATTTTGAAAGTATATTTACTATTTGAAAAAATATGAGGGCAAATTGGGTATCAACGGCTGTCCCTCTTTACCCGGAAAGGATGAAAGAGTTGTCGGATAAAGAAAATAATAACCAATTTTGTCCGAAATGAGTAGGGGATAACGCATTTTTTGAAAAATGGGGATCGAACCCTAGTTCTTGAGTTGCCTACATATCCCTGGTATTACGGAAATCAGGCCGTGTGTAGTTCTCGATCCAACAGCGAACAAAACTGATGTATTTATTCTAAGAGTGGTCGTACGTTTCAAAAGGATCTTTTGGGTAAGATAGTGTCATAAGTAACGGATAATTTTGGGTGGAGCCATGAATGTGAAATGAACTTTACAGATGTGTGAGGCAGATGTGTGAAATAGTCAAAGAATGCGAACGTTGTGAATGGAAACCGGAGCGAGAATTGCTCCTGTTTATAGAACGGTTACCTCCCGAGTTACCTGCAAAACTTAAAACATGATTCACATGAATATATGGGGTTATTGTATAATTTAAACATGATACAAATTCCCTTTTGGACCATGAGAGTTGTCTTCATACGTTTGAGGATGATGTCCTTGGACCATGACGTCGTGGGCCATGAAGCGTATGATAAGGGATTCACAGGCCATGAAATGGTATCCTCGGTCCATGAGGATAGTGCCTCTAGACTATGACGCCTTTGAATAATGATGTGTAGTTTCGAGAGATCCTCCGTCCATGGCATGATGACTTCGGGCTATGAGGATGATGCCCTCAAACTATGAAGCCTTCAGACAATGTGGCGATGTTTCAGCCCATGAAATGCAAAGATGCGGTAATATGGATTGCTTGTCAAAGGAAACAGGTGATGCTCAGTCGTATGCAAAAACAAAACGACAGAAGGTTTAGTCTTGTATGAGATGAGGGAAGCGCTTAGCCCAATGCAAAGAGCGGAGACAATGCTTAGTCTCATGCAAAGTGAGGGCAATGTTTAACCTTATGCAAGGTAGAGACAATGTTTAGTCTCATGCGAATAATGGAGATAGTGCTTAGTCTCATGCAAAGGAATGGAGACAATGTTTAGTCTCATGCAAAGGAAAGGCAATGCTTAACCTTATGCGATAATGGAGGCAATTCTTAGCCTCAAGCAAGGAATGGAGACAGTGCTTAGTCTCATGTAGAGAAAAGGCAGTGCTTAGCCTTATGCAATATGGAGGCAGTGCTTAGCCTCATGGAAGGTATGGAGACAATGCTTAGTACCATGCAGAGAAAAGGCAGTGCATGCAGAGAAAAGGCAGTGCTTAGCCTTATGCAATAAGGAGACAGTGCTTAGCCTCATGCAAGGTGTGGAGACAATGCTTAGTCTCATGCAGAGAAAAGGCAGTGCTTAGCCTTATGCAATATGGAGGTAGTACTTAGTCTTATGCAAGGTATAGAGACAATGCTTAGTCTCATGTAGAGAAAAGGCATTGCTTAACTTTATGCAATATGGAGACAGTTCTTAGTCTCATGCAAGGTATGGAGACAATGCTTAGTCTCATGCAGAGAAAATACAGTGCTTAGCCTTATGCAATATGGAGGCAGCGCTTAGCCTAATGCAAGAAAAGCAATGAATAACTACGAGGGAGTAAAGCATTTCTTAGCTTGATGTGTTTGCGTTTGGAGATTCTTGTTGATGTGAAGATAGTGATCTTGTTGTGTGTATATATTTACGGATGTTCCTGTTATGTTCATTATGCCTGCGCCCAAAGAAAAGTCGTGAGTTTTGGCGAGGGGGGAGGTTGGTTCGTGCTCTCGATTCCTTGCTTTGCCTTTACTCTTGTCTTGAGGTCCTACTTGAGTCACCCTGGGTAACGTTAGGCTGCCATAGAAAACAAATTTCAAAAAACATGCATGCATTTGACAAATTATTTATAAAATTGTAGTTGTTTGAAATATGTGATAATGTACGAGAACAAAGAATTTTGATGAAGTGATGACTGTGATGCATTTTTGAGACATTGCACCCTCCTTGATTCAGAATTTTGAGGATACTCCTCAAACTTTTACCCCAGTTTAAATGCATACTTCTGGCGATACATTCCTTGACGGTTCCAAATATGATGAGATCGGGAAAACTCGAGATCTTGCCCCAGTTTCTGACCATAGAGGGAATGAAGATTTTATTATGATGTGACCGAACCCACAGTTCAGTTACATCAAATAGAAAGTGCAAACATAATCTTAAACATAGTATCTCTTGACTGCGTCCGAATTGATGGGTTTTGGCCAGATCTCCCCATCCATATCTGCAAGTATAAGTGCTTCTCCTGTTAATACCCGGTGAACTATGTAAGGGCTTTTCTAGTTGGGTGAGAATTTCCCCTTTGCTTCATCCTGATGTAGGAAGATTTGCTTTAGTACCAATTGCCCCTGAGTGAATTGCCTCGACCTGACCATTTTGTTGACAGCTCTTTCCATTATATTTTGGTAGAGTTGACCGTAACATACTGCATTCATTCTTTTTCCATCAATGAGAGCTAATTGTTCATACCGGTTCCGTAACCATTCTACGTCGCTGAGCTCGACTTCTTGTAGGATTCTTAAAGAAAGGATTTCCACTTTTGCGGGAATAACGGCTTCAGTACGTAGACCAGTAGATAGGGAGTTGCCCCAGTTGAGATACGAACTCTGGTGCGATACCCGAGCAAAGCAATCAGTAATTATCTACTATTTTCCTCAATATCTTCTTGATGTTCTTGTTGGTGGCCTCTACGGCTCCGTTCATTTGTGGCCTTTATGATGTAGAGCTTCGATGCTTGATCTTGAATATTTCACACATGGCTTTCATCAAGTCACTGTTGATATTGGCAGCATTGTCACTAATGATTGACTCAGGTACTGTATTATCTTCCAGATCCTCTGAATCACTGTCCTTATGTTGCGTTGTCTCATTACATGTCATAGTCGTGGCTTCATTAGGATATGTAATAATTATGCTGAAAAGAATGTAGAAAGATAATAATAAATATGAAAAGCAGTAATGCATTCATAAAACATTAAAATGTTAACAAATACGACTCGATGGCTCGAATAATTATTTCAAAACAAAATACTGAAAAATGCCTTAAATGCTCAAAACTATTTGAAAATAATTTATGCTAATTTGCCAGGCTACCCAGGAACTCGGCGAGCCTGGGATGGTGCATCGGTCCAGTTCTTGAGAATAACTCCTTCTTCCATGGTTTGAATGGTAAGGTCTTCCTCCTCCTCCTCCTCCTCCTCCTTCTCCTCCTCCTCAACAATTGCACTGCAATACACGTCTTCTTCATATAGAAATAGCTTCCTCATACCAGCCAGAACCTCATCTTACTCAGATCCCCACATCATGTCCGCCAGATGGAATGTCTAGTGCAAAGGTGGTACGGGTTGTTCCAGTTGATAATAAGGAGCATACTATGGTGTTGTCCAATCCTGATATTCTTGCCATGTGTATTCATATCCGAGTCCAAAAGTAGTGCCATAGTACTGTGGTTTTATGGGTTTGGTGATCCCCTGAAGATTGTTTTCGGTACCCTTGCCTGGTTCATACCCCGTCCACAGCAATATGCTTTCTATCTTGTTGCTCCATCATCGGTCCTTTTCAATTGCGTTAACCCGTTCAATGCAATGATATGTTTCTCCACCCAGCTTCCTTCTATTTTAGACGACTGGAACGGTCTGGTTGGTGTAGATGGGGTTGCTCCCATCTCCATAGATGATCACCTCCTGATAATTCCACTCAAACTTCATAGCCTGGTGCAGATTTGAAGCCACTAGCCCGGCTGCATGTATCCATGGTTGTCCCAACAATAGATTGTAAGTAGCAGATATATCTAGCACTTGGAACTCGACAACAAACCAAGTCGGACCTATCTGTAGATTGAGGTTGATTTCTCCAATAGTGGCTCTTTGAGATCCATCGAACGCCTTCACATTCATGCTTCCCATTCGTATCTCGTGTAGGCCCTTACCTAGTCTCTTTAGAGTAGTCAGTGGACATATGTTAAGACTCAAACATCCATCTATCAAGACCCTAGCAATGAACTTATCTTCGAATTGCACCGTGATGTGCAACTCCCTGTTGTGACTCAGTCCTTCTGGTGGTAATTCATCTCTGTGAAAAGTGATTTTGTGGCTCTCCAATACATGTCCGGCCATGTTAGCCATCTCTCTACTTGTGATGCCGGTGGGTACATAAGCTTCACTTAACACCTTCATCGGAGCATTCCTGTGCGCGTCTGAGTTTTGCAGCAGTGATAAGATGCATATCTGAGTAGGAATTTTGCTCAAGTGGTCAACAATAGAGTACTCCCTTACTTGTATCTTCCTCCAAAGATCGTCAATTCCAGTCTCGACAACAGGCAGCTTAGGTGTAGTTTCCTTACTCGTTCCTCCCAGATTCTCAGGTGGATAAACTCTGCCAGTTCTAGTCATACCTTGTGCGGTACCTGTTTCTTCCATTTTGGCTTTTCCCTTTCTTCTTGCTTCAACAACATAATCCCATGGGATGGCATCAGACTTGTACAATGGTGTGGGAGTTACCATCACAATGAAAGGTGTAGTTACCTCAACTTCAAATGGCGCCTGGGTTTGTACCACAACTGGTGTGAGGGTGACAGGAGATGTTTTAGGGGAGTCTCCCTCTCGAATGAGTCCGATGGACCCTTCCTAATCCCATTCCTCATCAGTGTCTATCACATTCACTCTCTCACCTTTGTGATCCAGGAGAGGGTTGTTATGAACATTTGGTGTAACTTCCTTTGCTTGTATAACCTTAGTGTCGATCAACGTCTGAATCTCTTCTTTCAACGTGCGGCATTCCTCAATGGTATGACCTTTCCTGCCTGAATAATAAGCACATGTTGGGGTTGATCCATTGGGAAGGATTCTCCACAACAATGTCAAGAATAGGGGCAACATAACCAGCGGCCTTCAGTCTCTCATACAATCGGTCTATGGGTTCAGCAATTGGGGTAAATTGTCTAGGATGTGTGTAGTCAAAATTTTGGATGTGGCTTCGGGTAGTTTTGGCGGGCGGGTGGAGGTGAATGGTAATATGCAACTTGAGCATTGTAGGTATGGTAGGTGGCAGGGTATTGGTATTTCGGGGGTGAGGGTTAATATGTGGATGGAGGTGTTTGGTATGTGAGAGGAGACTTAGGGCCCTGGGCTACCATCACGGCACCCACTTCTTTCTTCTTTGAAATACTTCTTGATTGCAAAGCTTTATTCGTGGCCTGGAGTGCTTCGAAATTGGTTACCATCCCATTCTTAATTCCTTCTTTTATTCTTTCTCCTAGCTTGATGATGTCAGAGAAATTGTGATTTTCAATAACTATCAACCTTTCATAATAGAGCGGGTCTTGAGCTCTGACAAAGAACTTGTTCATTTGTTATTCTTCAATTGCTGGCCTTACCTTTGCAGCCTCTGAACTCTAATGAGTAGCATACTCGCGGAAGGTTTCTGTCCGCTTCTTCTTGAGGTTTTGAATGTAGAAAATGTCTGGCGCATTTTTTGTGTTGAACTTGAATCTATCCATGAAATTTGATGCCATACTCACCTAACTAACCCACTTCTTTGGGTTTTGACTGATATACCAAGACAAAGCGTCTCCTGTAAGGCTTCGTATGAACAGTTTCATGCGGATTTGTTCATTCTTGCCCACCCCTACAATCTTGTTACAATATGTTCTCAGATGCACCTTCGGATCACCGGTACCATCGTACATTTCGAACTTAGGAGGTTTGTAACCCTCCTGCAGTTCCACATTCGGCTGAATACATAGGTCCTCATAGTTTAGACCTTCAATGCCTTTACCACCTTCAACACTCTAGACTCTCTCTGTGAGCTTCTTGAGCTCCTCTACCATATTTCTAATGAGAAGTTCATTTTCAGTCGATTCGGGTGTGTATAGGGTTTGCTGCAGGGTATGGGGTAAGGTTTCCACATATATTGGGTTGCTTTGATGAATTCCCGGAACTTGGGTATATGGATGTTCGTTGGTCGAGTTTTGGGGATCAGGAGTGGGTTGCGGTGCATTTTGAGGGGGTGTGATAAGTAATGGTTCGCAGATATTGAGTTGGATGATGGTGGTGTTGTTGAGGGGTCGGCATTGATGGCTGGTTAAGGTTCAGGGGAGGTGCGGGATACTGGTGTGGTGCGGAAGGATTTGGTGATGGATTCTGGTTTTGTGTGTTTCATGGTGGGATTTGGTTCTGGGTAGTCGGGTTTTGCCGGTTGACGTGAACATTAAGAGTGAGGGAGAGGTTTGCCAGATTTGAGACCTACTTAAGCTCGCCCTGTAGTTCCAGGATTTTCTGCTCCAAACGTAAGACCAGCTCATTCTACCCTGGAGTACTTCTGCCATCTGAAGTTTCCACATTTTCTGCCACTGTAGCATTGTCTTTCGTGATACTTAAATCATCCATCTTCCTTTTTCCCTTGCTTTTGCCTTTCGTGTCACTAGGTGGAGGACCTCTGGATCTAGTGTGGTATGCTGATGATGCTAGTATGCAAGAACCAACCTTTGGGAATGAGAATAATCAATAAAAAAATAGCAAAAGGTAACCAAGTTAGTAAGGTGAAAATAAAAGAATGTTTGCAGTATTTAAACATGTTTCACAAAGTCATGCAATAATTCGCGTCCAAATTTTGGGGACCTCATTGTGCCTGAGGTAGGCCTAAGCAACACATAGACATGGAGAAAATTGATGCCAACTTTGCTTCATTTCATTAATGCAAAAATATGCCAAAACAAACTTTCACTAAATCAACAATAATAATAAAGTCACTAATGGCATCAAGCCTTATTACATCGAAATCTAATCTAGAAAGTAGTAAAGAACATTATCTCCTAATCTACTGGATCGCTGAAAGACCTTCTCTATGCTTGGCTCTTTTGACCCCATCAATCAGGTTTCCTAGATCGCGCATATCCAATAGTAATTAAGCTTTTGCCAACTTTTCTCCTTCATCGCCGTTCATGCCTTAACAGTCCGAGAGTCTCTTTATCATCTTCCCGTCTAGCTCCATCATTCCTTGTTCCAAGTATTCCAATCTTTCTGTTGATTTAGTGGTAATCTCCGTCCATTCCCTTATCGCCTCTATGTTCACTTTGTGCTGCTCCATATGTTTAGCTTTGGACTCGAACACCATTTTGTGTAGCCTCCTGTACTTAACTTGTGGCTCAGCCACTTCATCTATGATCCTATCCTTCAGATTAACTTCTGTCTTGACGTCCCCTTCTACGTCGTCTTCTAGCCATAATAGATAGTAGTACATATGACCAGCGTGATACCTGTCTGGCTCAATAGTTTCTCCTTCCACAATGATCTTTTGGTTCCACATATGTTGCGCCTCGAACTTGAATGGAATGACGTCTCCTTTGAAATCTGCTTTGTACTGGACCATGTTGGAAACCCAAGGTATGACTTGTTTCCTTCTAGCTTGTTCATTACCCTTATAGGAGCGTAAGGATAGATGCCTTGCAACCCGATCAGTACCAAATGAGTAGTCCCCCTTGACCTGATGATGAACTCATTACTAAGAAACCATTCAAATATCCAATGTACCTGCTCGTCTATCAGATTGCTGAAGAAACGTACCCAATTTACAGTATTTCCAGGTTGTGCAAACCTGTCCGGAATAAACGTCATTTTCTTTGGGTGATGGTTAGCTATGTAGTCATTCAGTGGATTTCGCAGAAGCTCTTGACGATACTCTCCTCTCTAAAAGTGTTCTAGCATCCAGACTTCTAGCAATAGATTACAATCATCAAAGTGTCCAAATCCCTATTTTCACCGATCTAGAGCGCAGTACATCTCAGCTAAGATTATAGGGATGATGGTATAAATTTATCCCTCGATGCCATCCATCAAGGTCATGGCGACCATGGTTAAGCGAGTATGAATCCTTCCTCCTTTCATTGGAAATATCAATAAACCCAAGAAGCAGACGACGAACACATACCTAACCCAAGGAAGTAATGGCGATTTCATCATGGTGAAGACAATACGACTTGTTATGCCAATAATGCTCGTAAAGAAATTCAAAAGGGATGCATGATTTCTTTAGACACGGAAGTTCATCATTCTTCTTAAAACCCAACATTTTCAGAAAACCGCTGGGAGTGCGATTCTCTAGTACCAGTAATCCCGCACTATCCCATGGAAACTTGGCGAAGCCTCCTATTTCTTCTAAGAGAGGACTCATTTCTATATTGCCAAATCGGAAAACAACTCTTTTCTCATCCTAAAACATGGTAGCGGCCTCAATCAATTCCCTATTTGGTTGAATGTTTAGCAAGGATGGCAAGTCACCAAGTACTCTCCTCACATGATTTTTGTCGCAAGGTACAAGGTCTTTCCACCATTCAAGTAGCAAAGATGGGATGTTTTGGACCATAACGAACCTGGGGATTTCGTGCTTCATTTTCTGCAGACAAACAAAGGCTAGACCTTTCCCCCTCCAGATTTGACTACTTATGCAACAATGATCAACACGTTGGCACATTTTCTCCGAGTAATGCAAATAATATGATAGTGTCCATTGGAATTGTGGAAATCCCGTCGGACTTTGGACAAGTTTCATCTTAGCGGGTCATTACATTAATAATGCTTCAACCCGTACTAGGTTTAGCGTGATGCATGTACATTTTAAATTGGAGTAGGGTTTCTAGAATGGTCTAGACTAGTACTCCCAAGTGGACAACTTAAGAGGGAAAGGCACGGGACCATCGATTGCACCACTGATTGACTAGTCTACCGCAAATAAGCCTTTCCAATTGTAAAAAGGTAATCTCTGGAAAGAGCGGACACTCATCAAGCGCCACTATGTTGATAATTGGCATGAGTGGAGTATGATTTGGAGCATTCTTTATGCAAAAATAATAACACATTGCCAAGTATTTGCATAATAAAAGTACGTAAAAACAGTAAATAAAATAGCAAAAGTGAACATGAAAAGAAGAGAAAAGAAAGACAAAAGAGAGAAGTCAATTTAGCTCATGAAAATGTGCGAGAACGTAATGAAGCATGTAGGGAAATAGGGATGGAAGAGTCATAATATAGAAGTCTTTGACAAGATGAAAAGAGATGGAGAGCGGTCATATATGTCATAGCAAACAAAGGAGAATAAGGGAAGGGATGTGCATGTCATAGCAATTTAAAATAAATAAAGGTGAATAAGGAAAGTCATGTGTATGTAATGGAAGTTTTAAGAAAAATAAAAGAAGGCAATCCACATAAGTCAAGTTCATTATGGTAAAAGCCTGAGTATTTCCCCAGCAGAGTCGCCATGCTGCCGCGTCCCATTTTCTCACGAAAGCGAGCTTCGACATGTGACAACTCTTTTAAAAGGAGGATATTAAAAGAGAAGAGTCGCTACCTAACGATTTTAAGGTGTGTTAGGGCACCTATTTGCAAATAACTCTGTTTGACTAGTCAATGCCACCAAAGATCGAGTAAGGGCTTAAATTACCTCAAAGAGAAGGTGTTAGGTACTCTTCAAGGTCCACAACCGTGTGTCCTTGCCAAACTTTAGACCATATGGATTATACAATTAGGCTAGGCGATCAAATAAATAGAAGGGAAGTTCAGAGGTTGTAGAGTCTTATTAAAACATATGAGAATCGGTACAAGTCTTAATGACTACAAGGATACAACTACATTGGTCTATATTAAACGACTAAATATAGATAAAAAGTACATAAATGAAAAAAAGAGGGGTCCTAAGGTTTTTCGCCTAAAGGATCACCCCGTGCAACATAAATAATACTTCGCAACTCCCTTAAAGTAGAGGTTGCTCGTATTATTCAGCGGGCACAGACTATCATCTCCTGCTACCCGATTACTGTGTTGAAGTTGTTTACTTAAAAGCGTTCTAATTCAATTCTAAGTCATACCCTATGCGTGCACTACCCGTCCCATGCCTATGGTCCAGGAGGCTTTGAACCTACTATAAGGTGGTTCTAGACTTTACTTAGGTTGCTCAAAATGATAAAACTATGCGACAAAACAGATAGGACTACATATAATTGCAATAAAAGGCTCAAGTAACCTCCACACATAAGCAGGAAAGCACGCAAATAGATTTCTGGGTAGGCAGTAGATGGCATTAAGATGTGTCAGAATCGTTAAGTCCTATAGGCATGATTTCTCTATGATTCTAGATTCCAGTATTATATAGGCAGTGCTGTAATTTCTGGACTAACGTATAGGCAAATTAGAGCGTTGCAAGTCCTATAGACATGATATCTAATCGTTTGTGTAATAAGGTTATGAAAACAATCCCACAATTCTGAATTACTAATTCTGATTTTATAGATATGCATATTAGATAGGTGATAGTACACTATAGTCATGATCTCTTATGGTCGCATAATTAGGCAGTGAATTCATTTGAAAACACAAGATTAGTAGCGTCAATAAACATCCTATGGGCAGGATTTCTAACAATTGACAATTGGACTTGATTTTTAAACAATTTATCCCTATAGGCATGTTAACTAAATAAAGCAGTACAAAAGCAGCATGAAGCAATTGATTAATTAGTTAAGACCCTATAGTCATCGTATCTACATAAGTAAAGGTATTGCATTGTTGTATCATATAGGCATGTTATCTAATAATGCATAGAAGTAAACATACAAACAAGTAAAACACTTAGGTTCTTACAAACATGTTTTTGATAGAATGCGGGCATTAGACATGTTGAATAGGTGAAGTGTTTGAGTTATTATAGGCCCGGTGGATTGGTACAGAACATAGAAATTCCAATGTGGAAGTGGAAAATAATTAATATGGATTTTGTGGTAGGACTACCTTGCAAACTCGTAAGTTTGACTTGATTTGGGTGATTATGGATCGACTCACGAAATCAGCACACTTCTTGCAGGTTATGGCTACCGACACAGCGGAACAATATGCCCAGTTGTATATCAAAGAAATAGTCAGGTTGCATGGCACTCCAGTTTCTATCATTTCTGATCGGGGGGCATAGTTCACGGCTAATTTTTGGAAGAAATTTCAGCAAGGTTTGGGTACTCAGGTGAATCTTAGTACAGCCTTTCACCCGTAGACTGACAGGCAGGCAGAGCGGACTATTTAGACGCTCGAGGATATGTTGCGCGCTTGTGTTCTAGACTTCAAAGGTAGCTGAGATGATCATTTACCATTTATAAAATTTTCCTACAACAATAGTTATCATGTTTGTATTCAGATGGAACCGTTCGAGGCTTTATATGGTAGGAGATGTAGATCTCTCATTGGGTGGTTCGAGATTGGGGAAGCAGAGTTGATAGGGCCAGACCTCGTGTATCAGTCTATGGAAAATGTTAAGCTCATTAAGTAGTGGTTGAAGATTGCTCAGAGTCGTCAGAATTCCTATTCGGATGTTCGTCGTAGGGATATATAGTTCAAAGAAGATGATTGGGTATTTTTGAAGGTTTCCCCCATGAAAGGTGTAATGCGATTTGGTAAGAAAGCGAAATTGAGTCTGAGGTATGTCAGACCGTACAGAAGCATTTAGAGGATCAGTGAGGTGGCATGTGTAGCTGGTGTTTCATGTGTCTATGTTGAAGAAAGTAGTTGGAGATCTGACAGTCATTGTTCCGGTTGAGACTATTGAGGTTAATGAGGAATTGACTTATGAAGAGGTTCCAGTTTCTATTATTGATCGGTAAGTCCGAAAGTTGAGAAATAAAGAAATTACCTCCGTGAAAGTATTATGGCAAAACCAACAGGTTGAAGAATCTACTTGGGAGGCCGAGGAAGAAATGAAAAAGAAGTATCCTTATTTGTTTGAATAGCCATGTATTTATAAAGTTGTGTTCTATGAAAATGCTAAGAGTTACCTTCTATGAATTATGTATCATTTGTATAGTTGATGTTAAGGGTGTACCTTTTCTGGTAGTATATTGCTTATGAGGCCACGGTTGGTGTTGTTTTTATATTATATTGCATCATCGGATTATGTATATATTGTTAGGATTGGTTTATGAGATTCTTTGACAGGTGGATAGGCCCAGTTACAGGGGAGACTATGGTGAAAGTTTTGGAGATTTAGGGAGTTAGCCAAATTTTGAAACTACTGGTGTGTGTGAATTAACAGTTGGTCCATATTGAATGCTAATGACGAATTTTGACCCTCATTTGGGAGCGAATGATCCTAAGTGGGGGAGAATGTAAGGCCCCGTAAAATTTTGTAAAGGAATTTAAATTTTCGTGGTGCTAAAGTACCTTACATGTTTGAGGATTGTAGAACAATGCGCTGGGGAGTAAAGGAAAATATTTGGCAGAATAAGACATTTCTAGGGCCCACTATGCGGCCGTAGAATCACTCTGCTGACCGCATAATGGCCGTAGAGTGAAGCAGAAAAATGGGTAAGTTTGGATGATATTTTGCGGTCTACTATGCGACCGCCAAACAATTTCGTGGGCCGCACACCAATCACAGAACCAACATGGAGATTTTTCGGAGGGAAGTTCTGTGGCGCATTATGCGACAGCTGAATAGGTCTGCGGTGCATTATGTGACCGCACAACAGGTTTGCGAGCCGCAGAACCACCACAGACCAAACCCGTATTTTTCCAGTTCTGGAGCACCAATTGTGCGGCCGATTTTTGACCCGACCCTATTTCGATATATTGAGGTAGATGGACTCTTTTGAAGCAAAAATTTGATGTTTTATAGAGAAGAGAGAGTGTTTTAGAGAGAGAGGAAACCCTATGCTAATTGTTCACCAATCCTTGCTCAAGACTTGGAGAATTCACAAGGAAAACTCACAAGATCTTCACCCAAGAGGTAAGGTTCAAACCCTAGTCTTCAATTTCGAGTTTGGGTATAAGATGGGTATTGGGAGTATGATTTCTGGGTGTGGGAGTTTTAATTTATGCATGCATGTATCTACAAGGATGGTGGGAGGAAATTTAACTAGTATGAGTAAACTCTTGGTGTTGAATTAGTTTTGGAGTGAAGGAAACATTGTGGAAGAATTTGTAATCAAATTCTCACTCCTAGTGTTTGATAAGATGCTTAAATGAGGTGAACCCATGAATATCATCCTAATTATAATTCAATTTTGCTATGTTTCTAAATACATTGAGGTTGCTAGAGTTTTCGGAACATTGTAGTAATTTAAGGAAGCTCAAGCAAGGTATGTTGGTTAAACTCTTCTCTTGGAATTGAACAACACATTACCCTTGTAAGTTCCGATTTGATCATCATAAATCTATTATTCCGAATAAGCTTTGTGGCAAAGATATAGGTTCAATACGCGTTCCAAATGCTCTTATTATGTTGTGCTACTAATTGAGGATGTGTTCAAAGTATGGATTGTGTGTCTTCATGTTATAACTCCAAGTCGTGTTTCAAATGAAATTTATTATGCCAAATTGTGTAAGGATTGTGATTGGGATTACACCTCCACCTGCATATATATTGGCGTGAGGCGGCAGGGCTGCATAGTGTAGGATTTTGGTATTGTTGTTACACCACCACCCGCACATATTGGAGTGAGCGGCGGGGCCGCTTTGTGTAGTATTGTGATTGCACCTCCACCTGCATACCTTGGGGTGAGGCGGTAAGGTCGCTCTGTGTAAAGATAGTTATAGAGGATCCCCGACTTGAAATTTAAAATCTTATTGGAAGTTCTTAATAACAACTGTTTGACGTGTATGGCTATCTAAGCCCTATTATTGTTACCATGATTCATAATATTCATGTTGTATTTCCAAGACCTTAAATAGATGTTTTAGTTTTCATCTTAGTACTATTCGACATGTACTAACGTCCCTTTTGCCGGGGGCACTGCATCTTTAATGGATGCAGGTGGTTCTACAGAGGAAGGCATTGACTAGTGATAGCGGTACACCTTTTCCCAGCTGACTTGGTGAGCCCCACTTTATTCCGGGGTTGTGCATCATTTGTTCCGTATGTATTATGTTTTGAGGTATAGCCGGAGTGTTATTGCTGGCACCATCATTGTACTCTTTTATATCTATTAGAGGCACCATAGACATAGTGTGGGTTGTGTATTAGTGTGGGAAAGTTAAACTAAAGATGTCGTAATTGTATCTCATGCTTCCACTGTTAAACTATGGTTGTGAAATGTATTATTTTGGAGACTTATAAATGAAGTAACTAATGGTGATGGAACTAGTATTGTTCATGAACCCTCGTGGTATTAATTAATGAAGATTATATTCTCTTTGTTTATGGGTGAGTTGGGTAGAAGGAAATCCAGCAGGCTTGCTCGGCCGGGTTATCTCGGTTGAGCGCGGGTCGCGCTCCCTGAGGTAGGGGTGACAGTTAATCCCCAATTGTTCGTTATTACAAGTTATTACAGGCCCAAGAATGAATTTACAGACTTGAAGATGACAAAACACAGGCTCAAACAAATACAAGCCCACCAAAGCAATTACAAGCCCAATATAAAAGTAACCCAGGAATATCCCGGGCCTTCAATAGTCTTACTCTCCGGACAAACAGCAGGCCCAAACCATAGGCTCACAAGATTTCTAAAGTGCACCTGAATCCAATGCCCAGGTCCAACAACACCCATGGACCATCTCCAGGCCCAATGAATAACTTACTTACCCACATGGACACTAAATTTAGCTATGCAGGTGACACAATACTCATAGAACAACTTAATCCCTTAGTTCTTAGAGTTGTAGCCATTAACAGCTCTAAACATGATCATGCTAAATGGAAAGGCACACAAGACACATGAGGCAAGCTTATGCTTTGTAATTCTAGAAACAGAGTTTGATAGTGACAAGATTGACCATCATAGGACAGTAAACCATTTCAGTAAAGCATGATCCAGAAATAACCTAAGGACCTTTAGATGATAGTCTAACAGAATCAAGAACAAGAAGTAGGCAGAGTACGGTCTCGATATGAAGGTTTTAACATGGAAACCTAATGAGAATGCGGTTGCAAATAGCATAACAACATGCTAGTGGGCACAATTTGGCAAACATACTTAGTTGATCATGAAACCTAACCTGATGGACATTAACTATAGCACAAAGATTCTAAAGAACTCATAGTAGGCAAAAGAACATGTCAACTATAGGCTAACAGGACAGGCAGACATATGGATTCATGTCAGTCGACCACACATGAGAGAGAACTACACAGTGGTATTTATCCTAAAAGCAATGCTAAAGAGTGCAGAATTGCCCAGACAGGGAACACAATTATCAGAGTTACAAATCGCAGACAAACATGCTTGGCTAGAGATTAAGACAATGTTATGACATGGGAGAGTTGAGGATCAGTTTGCATGAAATAATAGATTATACATAAAGGATCTAGTAGGAAGAGATTCATTAAAGCACACTTTGAGCAAGCAGTTTCTACAAAAGGTCCCATAAATCCAAGGCATGAATATGAACTCATAACATGCAAAGGACACGACATTGAGGCTAACATGAGCGTGACCAATCAGACAAAATCTAAGAAGGCCAGAAACCATTTGAGTCAAATACATAGAGTGAAAGTATACTACAGATGTTGAAGCCTATCAAGTCTGACATTAGAGAACATGAAACTACAGAACGTCATTGAGACAATAGAACTACATAAAGCATACAACAATACAACATTGGGAGTTCACAAATAACAAAGAAACTTAGGTCATGCTTGTCTATAAAAGTTCAAACTGTGTTGGCACGCAGAATACATTTACATGAGTAAGTAGAAGAGTAATAATTAAGGCTATGAAGAGTAGAGAATGCTAACCAGTTGCGAAGATAAATGAGCAAAAGAGTGAGTAAATTAGAATCTCAGCGAAGACAACAAAGAAAAATAACAGTGAGAATCCCAGATCCTAGTGCGTCAGAGTTCACAAGAGCTTTAGTGAGCCCCGAGCAGTGCTCGCGCTAGGGAGTTTAATAGAGAAGATTCCAGTTGCCTTGGATTTCAGTCGGCCACAATCAAGAGAGCAGAAATAATATAAAAGGTGAAAAGTGAGAGAATAACAGTAGTTCTTAAGCTATTAGAGTCTCTCCAAAGGGGAAATTGGGGAGGGGTTTATATAGTAATAAAAATAAATACATAAATAAGGAAATACAGTCAATCGGGCATAAACAAGGTAATTAGAACATGCAAAAATCAATTTAGAATCAGATTAGGAGAAGAAACCGGGTAAGTCCTAGTTTGACTAGTATCAGAAATTGGCTCAAGATCTTGGTGAATCAGAACCTCATAGCCTTGCTATGAACGTATACGGACGAAATATTGTCCAAATCTTAGAGAGTAAAGCCGATCTCCTTTGATTGAGAGACTGGTACTTGCCAAAAATGGGCAAGTACTAAGTAACACCATATTTAGACAAGAAATAGCGGTATAATCTGGAAAAGGTAAGTAAATCATGGTAAGAATCCATGGATGATTTGGATTTAGAGAAGATTTTGGGGCGGCTGGAGTGTAAGAATAGGATTAGGGTTTAGGGTGAGAGGATATAAGGAAAGGATAGGGATTATTATGGGCCGTTGGTCTCAAAAGATCAACGACCATGATTAAAGGGAAGTGGGACGGGTCGAATAAACGGGTCCCGACCGTGTCAGAACAAAGGGGTCGTTTGGCTTGGGCCTGGGCAGATTGGGGGTTGGGCCCATTTGTTTGGACCTTAATTGGTTCGGAAATAAGGCATAATTTGGGCCAGATTTTGTAGGGGATTGAGGGGAAACAGTTTTAATAAAATAGTTAAATAAAATATAAAAATACTATTTATGCAACTTAATACTTTAAAACAATAGTTGAAGATTATGAAAATTTAAAAAAAATTATTTTGACCTTAAATAAAATGACAAATGCAATTTATTGTAAAATATTGGCTATTATTGTAAAATTACGTATTTGGCGTAAAAAGTGCAAATGTAATTATATAAAATGAAGTAAAATATTATAAAACAGATATGTGAATTCAAATAATAGAGTTGGATGATTATGTAATTAATACATATTCAAGTAATTTAACTGCAAGAAAATCAGTTTTAAAGCTTTATAATTTACCAAAAGTTATAAAAATACTTGTATAACTATTGTAAATTGAGTAATGATGAAAAATGATATTTTGAAAGTATATATACTATTTGAAAAAATATGAGGAAAAAATTGGGTATCAATAATGACTTGCTCCAGCTCCTCGACGGTTGATTTAGTGGCGTCGGTATCATCAGGAGCTACGAATGATCTCAGAATTTCGTAATCATCCTCCTTATCAACTCCTCATTCCTCCAGTCCGATTGGGACCGGCATCGATGGTTGCTAGTTGACTTCGGCCTTTCTGGTCGGCTTTGTGTTCTTTAATGTCGGGATGGCGGGCTCCGGGAGTACTTCATCGATTGCGAACATCTCCTTTGCAGCCGGCTGCTCTCCGTATACCATCTTGATTCCTCCCGGAGTAGGGAACTTTAACGCATGGTGTAAGGTCGAAGGCACTGGCCTCATATTGTGAACTCATGGTCTTCAGAATAGAGCGTTATATCTCATATCCCCTTCTATCACATAGAACTTTATTTCCTGGATGGTCCTGGCGGTGTTCACGGGTAGGGTTATCTCCCCTTTAGTGGTTTCGCATGCCATGTTAAATACGTTCAACACCCGGACTGCTGGATCTATTTTATCTTGTAACCCAACTGCTCTACGACCCTCGATCTGATGATGTTGGCCGAGCTACCTGGATCAATCAACACACGCTTAACTTGAGATTTATTAATAAGTACGGAAATTACCAGTGCATCATTATGAGGTTGTACGATGCCCTCGGCATCCTCATCGTTGAACGAAATGGTTCCCTCCGGGACGTACTCTCAGGTGCTTTTCTCTCTTGTGATTGACACTTTAGTGCATTTTATCATCGGCTCTTAAGGGATGTCAACCCCTCCAATGATCATGTTAATGACGCGTTGGGGTTCCTCTTGTTCGTCGGTTTGTTGGCGTCCCTGTTTCTAAAGTGGTTTTTGGCTCGCTCACTCAGAAATTCTCGTAGGTGTCCGTTATTAAATAACCAGGCAACTTCTTCTCTCAATTGCCGGCAATCCTCGGTCTTGTGTCCATGAGTGCCATGATACTTACACATCAAGTTGGGATCTCTCTTTGTAGGATTGAACTGCAGTGGTCGAGGCCACTTAGTCTCCTTCATGTACCCGATGGAGGATACGATACTGGCAACATCGACGTTGAAGTTATATTCCGATAATCTTGGTGCCTCCCTAGCCCCAAGCGGGTTATCGAAACCGTTTTTGCTCATCACACCCCGGTTATTGTAGCCTCGATCGCTCCTCTTTTCGTTCCTCGTAGGGTGATGCCCAGATCCGATACCTCTTCGATCTCCGCTATACGGTTGATACTGGTCTCGGATCGACCTCGGTTCATGATCGATGACTCTCTTAGACCTATCTTCGGTTCATGATCGACGACTCTCTTAGACCTATCTTCGGTTCTGATGGGGTAAGCAGACCCAGAAAGGGCCCCGAGCTGATCGTCCTCGACTCTGATTTTTGACTGGTACCTGTTGTGGATGTCGGCCCCAGTTACCGTCGGGTATTCTACCAAATTTTGTTTTATCTGCTGCGAAACCAAGGAGCTTTGAGGGTTAAGTCCTTGAGTGAACGCTTGAGCGGCCCAATCATTCGCAACCGGAGGCAAATCCATCGGTTCCATTTGAAACCTTGATACGAACTCCTGGAGCATTTCGTTGTCTCTTTGCTTTACCTTGAAAAGGTCCGATTTTCTAGTTTCTACCTTTATGGGACTGGCATGAGCCTTTACAAAAGCATTCGCAAGCATAGCAAACAAATCAATGGAATTTGGGAGCAAGTTGTGGTACCATATCATTGCTCCTTTTGACAGAGTTTTCCTGAACATTTTAAATAACACTGACTCGATTTCGTCGTCTTCCAAGTCGTTACCTTTGATGGTGCACGTGTAGGAGGTCACATGCTCATGTGGATCCATTGTTCCGTTATATTTCAGAATATTGGGCATACAAAACTTCTTCGGGATTGCTTTCGGTGCCGCGCTCGGAGGAAATGGCTTTTGGAAAATTTTCTTGGAGTCCAGGACTTTCAATATCGGAGGCGCTCCTGGGATTTGATCGACCCGGGAATTATATGCCTCTATCTTCTTGTCGTTTGCTTCAATTTTCTTTACTCCTAACTTTACCCGTTTGGTTAATGCTTCAAGTATTTTCATTACTTTGTAGCTAACACCGGTCTTAGTCTCACCCGGTCTTTCGGTGAACTGCTCATTTCTTCGGGTGTTTTCCCGGGATTGTTCGGGCTCAACCCTACTAGGGGTGCGGCTTTGATTTTGCAGCTGCGCTATCGCTGCATGTTGGGCCTATAGCATTTCAAAGATCACCCCTAGACTGACTCCGTCGCCTTCACCTTCGGGCGCCCCCTGAGCCGTTGGCGGGGCTTCTCCATGAACGTTGTTCTCAGGGTAGGTAGGCAAGTTGGTGTCGATGGCCACATGCGAGTTAGCATCGACTGGGTCTGCAACTGGGACTCTGTTGGGATCAGCAAGGGGCACCTTGTTGCTCGGCACCATATTGTTGTTTTTGCCATGATGGTCAGACTCAACATCAACATTTAAGTGAGCAGACTGAGAGTTTGACATTTTTAAGCTGACCTGAAATTAAAATCTTTAAGAACAAGCATAAAATATAGGGTGTTATGGAAATTTGTATCAAACCACCACTATTATCCTTAGCTCCACGGTGGGCGCCATACTGTTTACCCTTTAAAATGGATAACAACTGAATTTATACGCGTTTTTAAGGACGTGTGGATTAATTCAACACAAGTGATCAATAACATTAGATGAACGAATTAAAGATAAAATAAATAATCAAACCAGCTGTGATGTTGAGCCCGTGCTCGGGTCTAAGCTTAACAATTGTTTTGCCTTTGATTTGGAGCCAAACGTCTATGAAGAACTTTGGTTAGAATAAGAACTTTTCAATAACTAAGAAACAGAGGAACAAGTTTGTATTGCCTTGATATGCGTCTTACACAATGTCTATTGAATAAAAAACTTCTCATTTATATAGTAGGAGAGGTTTACCCTTTGTACAATTCTAAAAAAGGTAAAAATCATTCTTGTATATCAATTACCGATACACTACCAACATCGGGCGAGATCCACGTCGTAATATCCTATTGTATGCAGATATCACGGCCCTTTGTTAGTCGTATGCAACCGTTTTATAGTGCTTTCCGGGGTCATGGGGCTCATACTGAGTTCGGAGGTGTTGTCTTATTGGGGCTGGTGGCGAGCACTCCATTTGGGCCTTAGTACGAGAAGTTTCCGGCTTCGGTTCCGATCTCATGCAGTCATGTCTTTACTTCATTTGCCCCAACGGGAAATCGGGGTGCTCAATCACCCCGGTTTTACCCGTATACACTATCAATGGTCACAGTGCTTCGATCAAAGTGATGAGTTCATTGTTTTTTTGCATCAAAAATCAAATCCGTCTAGTAGGCTTAATCTTGACTTATCACCACGTAACTCACGCCGCTCAAACGGTTGTTGCAACTAGATTTCAGTCAATGGCTGTCACACACCAAGAAGAACGTAAATGGAAGAGCAAGAGCTTTGCCACCAACCCCGAACCTGCGGCTTTGGCACTGGAAGAAGATACTTCTTGATATGAAAAGGGTAATTTTGACAAAAAGAATTCTACTAGAAGCCGCGGAGATGATCGTCTCCGCCGTAAAGGGCCCCTCATCACGGTCACGACCTAAAGCTCTTCTCAACATATATGAGATCTTTTTTACGTTCTTTCATTTTAATTTTATGTATGTATTTTATCTTTTCTTTAAACCCCTAATTTCTTTTTACAAATTCGTGACGCCTCTACTCCTCATTCTGATATTCAATTGGTTGCATTATGCTGACGCTGAGAGTTCCCTAGAGTATCTTAGGCTAAAGATTGATCATTTGCAGGATGTCGGTCATGACAGGGCCTTGAAATGGTATCACATTCTATCTTCAAAGCGCTTGGCGGAAGCCGGCGACGCAAATCTTGCCCAAACACTGATGAGTAAGACGATCGAACATAGAGTCAAGGGAGGATCAATAAAAGCAATAGTGTGTGTCACACCCCTTTTCTAACCCACTAAATATATGTTGTGTTGGTTTAAAAAAAAATTTCAATTAAAGCGACATTTTAAAATAGAGATTATTTTATTGTTTAGAGACATCACTTGAAATTGAGTCTTGGTGTTTCAAGTCACTTTATTGAACTTCTAATCAAATGAAAATTGACTCTTTTATTATTGGTCTGCGAAAAAAATCCAGGTAAGAAATTTTGTTGACCGAAGAGAATGTGTAAGGCGCTCCCAGAATCCCGTGGTTTTAGCACGATCGTTTTATTGACTTAAACTTGGCTTGAATTAATCTTGGATAAACTGTATTTTATTTGATTTTCATGTTTTGTCTATATCCGATTTTATTTGTCGAAAATTTTATTAATCTCAAACTCGGACGAGTATCATCGATCCTCGCTTACACTAACCAAAACGAGTATTCCCGACTTTGGTTCGTGTACCATACCTAAAATTGGAGCCTACTCAGAGTTAATTAAGCAAAAAACTTTTATTTGAGAAAATTGGAACAAGACTTGTCTTCACGACCTTGCCGTTTTATTTATATCTCTATTCCCAAGCGAGTCTTCCCGGCATCGCTTGAGACAAAATTACTTATATTTATTAAAGCTATTACTTTTGAGTTAGATTATAAAAAAGGATTATACATCTTTATTGTGTAAGAACATGTCTCTTTGTAGCTTAATGACAGTACGACAACATATGGATTTGAAGCTTGAATAGAAACTCATTAAAATCTCATTAATTTATAAGTGTTATTAAATAATTACTATAGAGTAAATAAAATGAAGATAAGTATAGAGAGAGATTGATATATTATTCAACTTCAAATTGATGTACATAATGAACTGAAAACTCCTCTATTTATAGAAGAAAGGAAGCAGCTGCGAGGCTTTTCTTGAGCTGCTTGTAAGTTGTCTGTATGAGCTGCTTGCAACTGCCTGTTTAATAAGAAGTTGTTACTGTCTGTTTAATAAGAAGTTGCTGCAAATCATTTCATTGAGTTGCTTGCGACATACCTGCATCAGCTGCTTGTAGATAAACTTCAATAAAGTACCAAACGGATAATCTTCTTCAGGAAGATTATCTATAGCGGAGTAATAAATGGACATCCATATTATAATTATTTTTATAACACTCCTCTTGGATGTTCATTAAAATATTTTATGCCTCGTTAAAACCTTACTAGAAAAAATCTAGTGAAAAAATCCCAGTGAAGGAAAAAAGAGTACACGTATTTAGTAATACGCAATTATAGCTTCCTCATTAAAAACCTTACAAGAAAAATCTCAAAAACCTTAGTAAGGAAAAAAGATTACAGCGCGTATTTCACTCTCCCTAATAAAAATCATATTCTAAATATTTGAGTCTCCGCATTCCAATCTTGTGTACCATCTTCTCAAAAGTTGAAGTTGGCAAAGATTTAGTGAACAAATCTGTTGGATTGTCACTTTACGGATTTGTTGCACATCAACGTCACCATTTTTCTGAAGATCATGTGTGTAGAATAATTTTGGTGAAATGTGCTTCATTCTATCTCCTTTTATAAATCCTCCATTTAATTGAGTTATGCATGTAGTATTATTTTCGTATAAAATTATGGATCTTTTATCACATTCCAAACCATATTTTTCTTAAATAAAATGAATCACTTATCTCAACCATACGCATTCCCTACTTGCTTCATGAATAGCTATTATCTCAGCATGATTTGAAGAAGTAGAAATAATAGATTTCTTTGTGGAGCGTCATGATATGCAGTACCTCCACATGTAAATATGTACCCAGTTTGAGATCAAGCTTTATGGGGATCAGATAAATAACCTGCATCTGTATAACCAACAAGATATGCACTACCTTTGTTAGCATAAAACAAACTCATATCGAGAGTTCCCTTTAAATATCGCAAAATATGCTTAATCTCATTCCAATGTCTTTGTGTAGGAGAATAGTTATATCATGCTAGTAAATTAACAGAAAATGTTATGTCAGGCCTTGTAGCATTAGCAAAATACATAAGTGCACCAATTGCTCTGAGATAGGGTGTTTCAGGACCAAGGAGTTCCCATTCTCTTCTGGAGGTCGGAACGGGTCCTTATTCACTTCAAGTGATCGAACAACCATTGGTGTACTCAATGGATGTGCTTTGTCCATGTAAAAGCATTTTAAGACCCTTTCTGTATAGGCATATTGATGTATAAATATCCCGTCTGCTACATATTCAATTTAGAGACTAAGACAAAGTTTTGTCTCTCCAAGATCTTTCATCTCAAATTCTTTCTTAAGATATTCAATTGCCTTTTGGAGCTCTTCTTAAGTTCTAACCAGATTTATGTCATCAACATAAACAGTAAGTATAACAAATTTTGATGTCATTTTCTTTATAAAAATACATGGACAAATAACATCATTTATGTAACCCTCTTTCAACAAATATTCACTAAGGCGATTATACCACATGCGCCAAGATTGCTTTAAGCAGTACAAAGATCTTTGTAATCTGATTGAATACATTTCTCGAGATTTTAAATTTGCTTCAGGAATTTTAAATCCTTTAGGGATTTTCATGTAAATCTCATTATCAAGTGACCCTTACAGATAAGTTGTAACCACATCCATCAGATATATTTCAAGCCTTTCACGTAAGGCTAACTGATGAGATATTGAAATGTTATTGAATCCATAACAGGTGAATATGTTTCTTCATAATCGACTCCAGGTCGTTGTGAGAATCCTTGTGCGACAAGGCGAGCCTTGTATCTTTCAACTTCATTGTTGTCATTATTTTTTCGCACAAAAACCCATTTATGATCAACTGGTTTTATACCAGCAGGTGTTTGGACTACTAGTCCAAAGACCTCTTTGTTAGTAAGTGCGTTCAATTCTGATTTATTTTGCCCTTGCCATTTTGGTCAATCAAATCTTTATCGACATTCTTCGACATACCGGGGTTCAAAATCCTCATTATTTTGCATAATGTTAAGTGCAACATTATATGCAAAAATATTATCCACCACTATTTTAGATCGATTTAAATTAATCTCATCACCAGTATAACTTATTAAAAGTTCCTCACTCACTTGAGTCTCGGGTTCATTGATTTCTTCAAGAATCTCAGAATTAATTATATCTTGTGTCTCTTTAGGAGATCCCTTTATAGTATCGTTTTGATCATTTGTCGATTTTCTTTTTCAAGAATTTTGATCCGTAGAACCCAAAGGCCTACCATGCTTCAAGCGTGCTTTAGGTTCACTAGCTCTCATGCTAGTAGATGGTCCTGCTGGCACATCAATTCGGATAGGCACATTCTCTGCAGGGATATGTGACTTAGTTATTCTTTTCAAATAAGTAAATGCGCATGTATTTGATTTGCTATATTCTGTAAATGGATGATCTTTTGGACCTCCTAATTACATATAGGGGCGCGTGGATCAAAATGGGATAATGATAAAACTTTTTACACAATTTCTCTTTTGATTTTCTTTTCCTCTCCCCTAATTGTGGAAAGTTAGTTTCATCAAACCGACAATTTGCAAATCGAGCAGTAAATAAATCTCCTGTCAATGGTTCAAGATAGCGAATAATAGAGGGTGATTCAAACCCAACATATATTCCTAACCTTCTCTAGGGGCCCATCTTACTGCGTTTTGGTGGTGATACTGGCACATATATAGCACATCCAAAAAATCATAGATGGGCAATATTTGGTTCATGTCCAAAACTAATTATGACGGAGAATATGTATTATAATGTGTCTGTTTGAGGCAGATAAGTGATGATGCATGCAATATAGCATGGCCCCAAACAGCAGTGGGCAATTTTATTTTCATAAGTAGTGGTCTTGCTATCAATTGCAGGCGTTTAATAAATGACTTTGCAAGGCCATTTTGAGTATGAACATAAGCTACAGGATGTTCAACTTTTATCCCAACTGATAGATAGTAATCATCAAAATCTTGAGATGAAAATTCTCCAGCATTATCAAGGCGAATAGCCTTTATAGGATAATCTAGGAATTGTTCCCTTAACCAAATTATTTGGTCTAATAGCTTTACAAACACCATGTTATGAGATAATAGTAGGCACACATGAGACCATCTTAAAGATGCATCTATTAGGACCATAAAATATCTAAACAACCCACTTGGTGGGTGAATAGGTCCACATATATCCCCATGTATACGCTCTAAAAAGGCAGGGGATTCAATGCCAACCTTCATTGATGATGGTCTAGTGATCATTTTGCCTTGATAACAAGCATCACAAGAAAATTCATTATGTGTAAGAATCTTCGGGTTCTTTAATGGATGCCCACTCGAATTTTCAGTAATTCGTCTCATCATTAATTATCCAGGATGGCCAAACGGCCATGCCAAAGCACAAAAAAATTTGAATCAGTAAACTTCCATTTTACGATAGAGTGTGCTTCAACTGTACTAATCTTTGAATAGTATAAACCAAAAGATAAAGTTGGTAACTTTTCTAAAATGCACTTTTGGCCAGAAACACTCTTTGTAATATAAAGATATTCCATATTCATTTGATCTATCGTTTCAACATGATACCCATTTCGGCGGATATCTATAAAACTCAATAAGTTTCTTTGAGACTTGGAGGAGAACAATGCATTGTCTATAATAAGTTTTGTTCCCTTAGATAGAAATATAGTGTCACGACCAAAAATTCACATATCGTGATGGCACCTATCTCAATACTAGGCAAGCTGATGACCTCAATAAAATACTATAATCTTTTAAGTTTGAAAACATAATATTTGAATTCAATAGAAAATCTCACAAATACTTATATAAATATACTCCCAAAATCAGGTGTCACTGAGTACATGAGCATCTAAATAATAACATAGTCTGACTGATAAAAACACTTTCTGAAAATATAGAACAGTACAAATAACTGAAAGGGAAGAGAGTCAAAGTCTGCGGACGCCAAGTAACTACCTTGATAGTCTCCACCAGATAAAACTCTGAAATCTAGCAGCAACCATATTCGGAAGTACTTGGATCTGCACACGAAGTGCAGCGTGTAGTATGAGTACAACTGATCCCATATACTCAATAAGTAATAAGACTAACCTTTGGAATGAAAGTAGTGACGAGCTCCACAGGTACGGTCCAGTATAGAAATAACAGTACAGAAATATAGGCATGCTTTCAAGTTCAACGGTTAAACTCAGTACAAGTAAAATAGATCAATTCTGAATATTATGAGGAATATGACATCTCTATATCTACATGCCAATGTACGTGCAGTAAGTGATACACCTTAGTGGAAACCTCGTGTACTCACAATCTCAAATACTCAATCACTGAGAATGGTATATGGCCAATCCAGCCCATGGAAGATAAATGCTTCGATCCATGCCCAGGGAAGATCCATCCCTACAATAAATAAATAAATAAATTAGGCAACTCCATGCCTTGGGAAGTCCATCCCAAATATAAACATCAATTGCGCTCACTGTGGGGGGTGCAGACTCCGCAGGGGCTCCATCAGCCCAAGCACTATATAAAGCCAATATGGCCTATTGCGGTGTGCAGTCCGATCCCATAATAATAAAGCATATAAGGCATGTTGCATTGTGCAGCCCCGATCCATATAATAATAAATATAAAGCCAATATGGCCTGCTGCGGCGTGCAGCTCGATCCCATAAATATCTTGACAAATAGATGAACATGGTGAGTATGAAATCTACATTTTAAAATAATTAATTAAACAGCAACATGACCCTGTGGGTCCCAAAATATCGGCACGTAGCCTAAACATGATCGTTAATATGAGCCTCGGCTCAATTTCTTTAACACGTGTGGAATATGTGAATAATGACATGATTCTTTGATTATGAAACTCTACAGAATTTATTTAAGTCACAATTTCTATGGTGCATGCCCTCACGCCCGTCACCTAGCATGTGCGTCACCTCCAAACAATTCATATAACACGTAATTTAGGGATTCATACCCTTAGAACGAAGTTTAGAAGTGTTACTTAGCTCAAACCGTGTAATTCTTTATTTCATTATGCCTTTGCCTAGCGAATCGGCCTTCGAACGCCTCGAATCTAGTTACAATTAATTTGATACAGTCAACACAAATTATAGGAATTAATTTCATATAAAAATACTAATTTTCGAACAAAATCCAAAATTCAACTCAAAATCGTCGGTGGGGCCCACGTCTTAGAACCCGACAAAAGTTACAAAATATGAATGCCTATTCATCCACGAGTCTAACCATACCACATTCCGACATCAACCCGACCCTCAAATTCTCAAATCTTATTTTCAAATCCCTAGGCACAAATCCTTGAATTACACCTCAAAGACAGGTAATCTAGTCAAAATAATCGATGATAATTCAATATTATTGACTAAAAATGATCAGAAGTGACTTACCTCAAGTTTTCCCGTCAATTCTCGCTCAAACATCGCCTCAACACGTGTTGGAAATATCAAAAAATGGAAAAAGCTCGGAACTCTCTATTTTTGTACACTGTCCAGAGGTTGCGCACCTGCGGAATTTTTACCCGATTCTGCGCAACCGCTTTTGTGGTCATTATGTTTCTTCTGTGCGTTATTCGCTTCTGCGGACTCGCTTATGCAGTTTTTCCCAGCTTCCCCTACCTCCTCTTCTGTGACCTTGGTGTTGCTTATGCGGACACGCTTCTGCGATGCCAAGCTCGCTTCTGCGAGCTCGAACCTGCGATAAAATGTGCGCAGGTGCGATTGCACCAGAAGGCAAAGTTTTCAGATTTTCTCTAAGTCCAAATTTTTATCTGTTAACCATCCGAAACTCACCCGAAGCCCCCGGGACCTCAACCAAATATATCAACCAGTCCTAAAACATCATACGGACTTAGTCGAAGCCTCAAATCACATCAAACAACAATAAAACCACGAATCATATCCCAATTCAAGCTTAATAAAATTAAGAAATTTCTTTTTCTACATTCGATACCGAAACCTATCAAATCATAAATGACATAACAGACCTATTCCAATATCCATAATCGGATTCTGACTCCGGTATCAAAAAGTCAACCCCCCGGTCAAACTTCCAAATTTTTAATTTTCTATTTTCGCCATTTCAAGTCTAATTTAACTACGGGCTTCCAAATAATTTTCAGGACACACTCCTAAGTCCAAAATCACCATACGGAGCTATTGGAATCATCAAAACTCTATTCCGGGGTTGTTTACACATAAGTCAATATCCGGTCAACTATTTTCACTTTAGCTTTAAATCTGAGACCTAAGGGTTCCAATTCATTTTGAAACCTCCCCGACAAGTCACATAATTATAATTTAATACAGGATAAGCAGTAAATGGGGAACAGGGTTATAATACTCAAAATAATCGGTTAGGTCGTTACATCTAGTGACTCTTCTGGGGCCTTCAATCAAACTTATATTATCAAAAAATGTTGAAACATTTACGTTTTCCTTATGCAAATAAGAAAAGTATTTCTGATCTTTGAATATGGCATGAGTTGTTCCACTATCAATTACACAAATATCATCATAATTGGTCTTTGATCCAAACATAATTTGAGGATTATTCATATTCTTCAAAATGACATAAACAAAATATATTATAGTAAACATCATTATCAAAGCATAACTTTTTATTTATGTGCAACAATTACATAACCATACTATCTATTGCAAACAACAAAAATTAAAATATTTATATTTCTACAGATTCATCACCGATCACATGACTTGTTTCTCCTTCTGGGAGTTGAAAGTAATCAGCTACATCCAAATGCATGAAATCTAAATTATCTTTAGAAATAAAATTTATTTCACTATTTTTCTATGTCTTCTTCAGGGAGGTTTGATAAAGTTCAACCAGGTGCTTTGGCGTATGACAGGTACGTGACGAGTACCCTTTTCCTCCACATCTATAGCATGCATTTTCTGCATTTGTTGCTTGCACCGTTTCATGCTTTTGTTCCTTCCTTTTCCATTGTTGGTGGTGATGAGGGTTCTTTGGTCCATTATTGTTACCATGATTAGAATTTCTTCCCCGACTACGGCCATGACCACGACTGGTCCATGACCTTTTCCACGCTTAGCTTGGTGGAAGTTCGTCTCATTCGCTTTAGGGAATGGACAAGAACCGGTAGGACGGCTTTCATGATTTTTCATTAATAGCCCATTATGTTGCTCGACTACAAGAAGATGTGAGATAAGTTCAGAATATTTTTTGAATCATATCTCTCGATATTACTGCTGCAGGAGCATATTCGAGGCATGAAAAGTGGTGAAAGTTTTCTCCAATATATCATGATGAGTAATATTATCTTCACATAATTTTAATTGGGAAATAATTCTGAACATAGCAGAATTATACTCAATGATAGATTTAAAATCTTGTAGCCTTAGATGAGTCCAATCATAACGTGCATGTGGAAGAACGACCATCTTCAAGTGATCATATCTATTTTTTAAATTATTTCACAGTATGACTGGATATTTAACATTGAGATATTTCATTTTCAAGCCTTCATCAAGGTGATGGCATAGGAATATCATTGCTTTGGCACGGCCTTGGTTTGATGCTTGATTTTTGTCCTTAATGGTGTATACTGGACTCATCGCATCAATATAAATTTCAGCATCAAGCGCCCAAGACATGTAGCTTTTGCCCGATATATCCAGGACTACAAATTCAAGTTTAGAAAGATTTGATATTATTTAGAAAAATAAAGTCCGTACCTCTAATACTTTCAAAGTATTTGCTCGAGATGGCACAGTCTCGTGTTGATAACGTATTATAAAATAAAGACTATAAAGTAAATAAACTGAAGACAAGTATAGAGAGATTGATATATTATTCAACTTCAAACTTATGTACATAATGAATTGAAAACTCCTCTATTTATAGAAGAAAAGAAACAGTTGTGAGACTTTTCAGGAAGCAGCTACGAAGCTTTTCTTGAGCTGCTTGTAAGTTGTCTGTATGAACTGCTTGCAACCTGCATGTTTAATAAGAAGTTGTTGCAAATCATTTCATTGAGTTGCTTGCAACCTGCCTGCATCAGCTGCTTGTAGATAAACTTCAATAGAGTACCAAACGGATAATCTTCTTCAGGAAAATTATCTATAGCGGAGTAATAAATGGACACCCACGTTATAATTATTTTCATAACAATAAGTCTAATAATTTGGATGATACAAAAATGTTGAATATTACATGTAACTCTCCTGCGCTAATTTTAATCAAAACTCTTCTTTATTTAATTATAGCCTTTAAATTGTTTGTCTAACGTAAATGCCCATAAGAAAGCTAACTGGGTAAGAAACAGCTCGAACAAAACAAAACAAAAAAAAAAAAAAATTAAAATGTTAATTAGTCCTACAAAACAAAGCAAATGGCTGAGAATTTCATAATTAAACTTCAATGCCATATAAAGTCAACAAGAAATAGAAACTTAAAGATACTATACATGAATTCTTCTCAAATACATACGGATACACATACGGCCCATGATTCCTTTTTAATTTCTCTTTTCCATTTAATTCTTTTATTAAACCATGCTCTGAATTTATCCTTTAACATGCTGAAATCCCAAATAACAGATGTAATTAAATTAAGAACAAATTAATTATTAAAAAGAGAAAAGAAAAAGAGGAAAAAAGAAAGAAAGTAAGTAATATGTCTGTGAAGAAACATTTTTCCCTTGTATACGGTAAAAACCGGTTAGTACTTCGTACGAACTGGTTTAAATGGTAATACATTAGATCGGAGAAGCATCTTCATAGTATCAGGTTGAGGTCCGAAATCAGGTCACCAAGCTTCGAGCCCGAAGGACCGATCAATGTCGAGCTCGATGTTATTATCAAGCTCGAATCCAAGTCAAACTATGATGCAAAGTAAAGTTATCGAGCTTATGATTCAGAGACCAACCAACACTTACCCCGAATCAAAACAGGGATCCAAGTCAGAATCGAGATCGAGTCATGATCGAGAGCTCGAGTCAAGACCGAAAACCCGAGTCGATGTCGAGCTCATAGACAAGAGTCGTTGCAATCCCACTAGAGGAGAGAATCCTGGCAGGAATTATGAAAAAGCTGATTTATCCAACCTTGTTTATTTTGCACTCTTTGCAATCCATATTTGATATTTCTATTTATCCTTACGATTTGTATTAAGCTATATCACATATCCTTAGAACTACATATAAATTCAACTCTATCCGTTTTTCGGGTAAACAGTTTGGCGCCCACCGTGGGGCTAAGGATAACAGTGGTTATTTGATATGAATCTGCAAAAACACATTGTTTTGCGCATAGTATCTTGGATTTCGGATTAGCAACGACTAACTATCAATCAAGTGGTCTTACCTATCGACAACGAAACCGGTCTTCAAGATGAGAACAACAACTTGACACCTAGTACCGAAAGACCACTTGTCAACGCCCTTGGAGCTCGAATCGAAGTGCCTATAGACATCAATTCGCATGTAGCCATTGAGGTGAATCTACATTCTGAACCTGAAAATAGCATTCATGGTGGCACTCGGTTTGCCGCTCGAGATACCCATAACGTCGAGAAAAACGGCATCAGCTTGCGTATGATTTTCGAAATGTTACAAGCTCAACAAGAAGCAATAGTTCAGTTGCAGAGTCAAACCCAAATACCGAGTAGACCGGAGCCCAGTCAACCCCGAGAAATCGCCCATACAACGGAACCAGCTATAGTGAAATCAAATGAGCAAGAGTCGAGGACTAATCCCGAAATTGCTAAGATGTTCGAAGAACTGACCAAACGAATATAATCGGGAGAAAGGAGGATCGAAGAAAACGACAAAAATGTGGAAACATTCAACTCCAGGGTTGATTAGATCCCGGGGGCACCACCAATATTGAAGGGCTTAGATTCCAAAAAATTCATACAAAAGCCTTTCCCCCCACGCGCGGCTCTTAAACCTATCCTAAAGAAGTTCCACATGCCCGAAATTCCTAAATATAACAGAACTACCGACCCCAACGAACATGTCACCTTATATACATGTTCCATCAAATGGAACGATCTAGAGGATGATGAGATCGAATCTGTATTACTAAAGAAAATCGGTGAAACCCTGTCAAAGGGAGCAATGATATGGTATCATAAGTTTCCATCTAATTCTATCGATTCTTTTGCTATGCTTGTGGATTCCTTCATAAAAGCACACATCGGGGCCATAAAAGTTGAGACCAGGAAGTCGGACCTGTTTAAAGTAAGGCAAAAGGATAACGAGATGCTAAGGGAGTTCGTGTCTCATTTTCAAATGGAACGAATGGATCTACCACCAGTCACAGACGATTAGGTTGTTCAGGCTTTCACTCAAGGTTTGAACGAACGAAGTTCGACGGCTTCACGGCGGTTGAAGCATAACCCGATCGAGTACCCAACTATCACTTGGGCCGACGTGCACAATCGGTACCAATAAAAAATTAGAGTCGAAGATGATCAGTTGGGGTCTGAACCCGCTGCTCGAAGGGATATCAATCGAGAACAAGGTCCGATCAGGGATCGATACTGACCGTATAATGGAAACCACAGAATCAATGAATCGAGACGTAACCCTAAACAAAGCAACAAAAGAAGTGATCGAGGTCAAGGGTCTCGGGGGCTGATGAACAGAAGTGGGTTAGACAGGCCTACCGGATCTAAGGAAGCGCCTCGGCTATCAGAGTATAACTTCAGCATTGATGCATCCGCCATCGTGTCGGTTATCGGACGCATCAAAGACATTAAATGGCCTCGACCCATGCATACTGATCCTGCTTAGAGGAATCCCAATCAAATGTGCAAATATCATGGCACCCATGGCAACAAAATGGAAGATTGCAGGCAACTAAGAGAGGAGGTAGCCCGGTTATTCAATAAAGGGCACATTCGAGAATTTTTAAGCGATAGGGCGAAGAACCATTTCAAAACTAGGGATTTCATCAAGCAAAACGAACAAGAAGAACCATACCACATCATCCACATGATCATCGGCAGTGTCGATACCCCTCAAGGGCCGGTGCTTAAACGCACTAAGACATCGATTATGAGAGAAAAGCAATCTCGAACTCAGGATTACGCACCCATATCAACTTTGTCCTTCAATGATAATGATGCAGAAGGAGTCATACAACCTCATAATGATGCACTGGAAATATCCGTACTTATGAATAAAACTAAAGTTAAGCGTTTGTTAATTGATCCAGGTAGCTCGGCCAACATCATTAAATCAAAGGTTGTAGAATAGCTCGCTCTACAGAACCAGGTCGTACCCGCAACCCTGGTTCTAAACGAATTCAATATGGCATGTAAAACCACCAAAGGCGAGATAATTCTGCTAATAAACGTGGCCGGGACCATCTAGGAAACGAAGTTCCACGTAATCGAAGGCGACATGAGGTACAACGACCTTTTTGGAAGGCCATGGATCCACAACATGAGAGATGTACCTTCGACCCTACACCAGGTTCTTAAATTCCCAACATCGGGGGGAGTCAAAACAGTGTATGGAGAACAACCGGCCGCGAGAGAAATGTTGGCCGTCGAAGAAGCAATTCTGATATCCTCACCCTCGTCAACAAAAGGATCAGACTCAAAAGGGGAACAAGATGCCAAATAGCAATCACAGACGCCAGCTTCAACCCAACCAGAAAATCAGAAGATCGAGGTAGATAATGATCAAAGGATCCCTCGATCCTTCGTGGTTCCCGATGATTCCGACGCTACCCAATCAACGATTGAAGAATTAGAGCAAGTTGTACTAATCGAGCATTTGCCCGAACGAAAGGTATACCTGGGAACGGGATTAACCCATGAACTCAGGAAAAAGCTTATTCAATTTCTTATCGGTAACATAGACTGTTTTGCTTGGTCCCATTTAGATATAACAGGGATCCTACCGGATATAACGACGCATCGGCTAAGCCTGGACCCTAAGTTCAAACCGGTGAAGCAAAAGAGAAGACCCCAGTCAGGGGTAAAGCACGCATTCATAAAGGACGAGGTAACTAAACTTCTCAAAATAGGGTCCATTCGGGAGGTAAAATATCCCGAATGGCTAGCCAATGTAGTTGTAGTCCCTAAAAAAGGAAACAAACTTAGAATGTGTGTAGATTATAAGGATTTAAACAAGGCATGCCCCAATGATTCTTTTCCACTGCCTAACATCGATAGCATGATCGATGACACGGCCGGCCACGAGGTCCTTACTTTTCTCGATGCCTATTCCGGGTATAATCAAATCCAAATGAACCCGGAAGACCAGGAAAAAACTTCATTTATCACCAAGTATGGAATATATTATTATAATGTGATGCCCTTCGGGCTAAAAAATGCAGGAACCACTTACCAACGCCTAGTAAATAAAATGTTCGAGGAACAAATAGGTAAATCAATGAAAGTTTATATTTATGACATGTTAGTTAAGTCCCTGCGCGCAAAGGACCATTTGACTCATTTGCAGGAAACATTAGAGATTTTAAGGAAATACAACATGAAGCTCAACCCCGAGAAATGTGCTTTCAGGGTTGGTTCGAGCAAGTTCCTCGGCTTCATGGTATCAAATCGGGGGATGAGATTAACCCCGATAAAATCAAGACTATCGAAGACATCGCCATCGTGGACAGTGTAAAAGTCATGCAGAGGCTAACAGGATGGATTGTTGCCTTAGGCAGATTTATTTCAAGTTCGTCAGATCGGAGTCACAAATTTTTCTCTCTACTCAAAAAGAAGAACGATTTCGCTTGGACCCCGGAATGCCAACAGGCGTTAGAGGAGTTAAAGCAATATCTATCGAACCCACCACTGCTTCATACTCAAAAAACAGACGAAAAACTTTGCTTGTACTTGGGAGTATCGGAAATCGCGGTAAGTGGTGTCCTAGTTCGAGAAGATCAAGGTACGCAATTTTCCGTTTATTATGGAAGTCGAACCTTAGGAGAAGCAGAGACTAGATATCCACACTTAGAAAATTTAGCACTTACACTGATAAGCACCTCTAAAAAGTTAAGATCGTACTTTCAATGTCAACCCATATACATACTAACCACTTACCCAGTTCGTAATGTTTTTCACAAGCCCGAACTATCAGGTCGATTGGCCAAGTGAGCCGTCGAACTCAGTGGATACGATATCGAATATCAACCCCGTACGGCCATCAAGTCTCAAATTTAAGCGGACTTCGTGGCTAATTTCACGCCAACCCTCGTACCCGAAGTTGAAAAAAACTCTTATTGAAATCAGGTACATCATCGGGGGTATGGACCTTTTTTACGGACGGGGCTTCGAACGTAAAAGGGTCTGGGCTAGGCATCATTTTAAATCCGCCCACGGGTAACACCATTAGGCAATCTATCAAAACTACTAGGTTGACTAACAACGAGGCCGAGTATGAGGCCATGATTCCAAGTCTCGAACTAGCTAAAAGCTTGGGAGCGGAAGTCATTGAAGCCAAATGTGACTCTTTATTGGTGGTAAATCAAGTAAACAAAACCTTCGAAGTTCAAGAAGATAGAATGCAAAGGTATTTGGACAAACTGCACGTCACTTTGCACTATTTCAGAGAATGGACTTTACAGCATATTCCACGAGAACAAAACAGTGAGGCTGATACAATTACAAATTTGGGATCATCGGTCGAGGAAGGCGAGATAAGCTCGGGGACTGTCGTTCAACTCTCGAGATCCGTGATTGAAGAAGGTCATGCCGAGATAAATTCTACAAGCTTAACCTGGGATAGGAGGAATAAGTATATTGAATACTTAAAGAATGGAAAGCTCCCATCGGACCCTAAAACTTCGAGGGCCCTACAAACCAAAGTTGCTCGATTCACATTGACTGCAGATGGAACATTATACCGAAGGACATTCGATGGACCATTGGCAGTATGCTTAGGTCCAGGAGACACTGACTATGTCCTACGTGAGGTGCATGAGGGCACTTGTGGAAATCACTCTGGTGCCGATTCATTAGTCCGAAAAATAATCAGGGCAGGGTATTATTGGATCGATATGGACAAAGATGCGAGGGAGTTGTTTGAAAATGTGACAAATGTCAAAGGTTTGCACCAATGATCCATCAGCCCGGAGAGCAGTTTCACTCAGTCATATCCCCGTGGCCATTCATGAAATAGGGAATGGATATCGCCGGTCCTCTGTCATCGGCCCCAGGTAAAGCTAAGTTCATTTTATTTATGACTAACTATTTCTCTAAATAGGTTAAAACACTGGCGTTCGTGAAAGTAAGAGAAAAAGAGGTTATAGACTTTATTTGGGATCATATCGTATGTCGATTCGGGATACCCGCTGAAAAAAGTGTATGACAATGAGAAACAGTTAGTCGGCAGCAAAGTGACGAAATTTCTAAAAGACCACAGAATAACAAGGATATTATCAGCACCGTATCACCCTAGTGGGAACGGACAGGCCGAATCAACGAACAAAACTATCATTCAAAACCTAAAGAAAAGGTTGAACGACGCTAAGGGAAAATGGAGAGAAATCCTACCCGAAGTTCTTTGGGCATATTGAACAACATCAAAATCTAGTACAGGGGCAACCCCGTTCTCCTTAGTATATGGCGCCGAAGCCTTGATTCCAGTCGAAGTCGGGGAACCCAGTGCCAGGTTTCGATATACAACAGAATAGTCAAATAACGAGGCTATGAACACTAGCCTCAAATTATCGGATGAAAAATGAGAAGCTGTTCTCGTCCAATTGGCCGCCCAAAAGTAGCGAATCGAAAGATACTACAATCGAAGAACCAAGCTTCGCCATTTTAAACTCGGGGACTTAGTGCTAAGGAAATTCACCCTCAATACCCGAAATCCAAACGAAGGAAAACTAGGACCGAACTGGGAAGGACTGTATCAGGTTCTCAAAAAGGTCAGAAAAGGATCATACAAGCTCGGTATTATAAACGACAAATATCAAGCAATTGGAATGTTTCACACCTAAAATGATACTATTACTAAGGTATGACCCTCCCATATTCGTTTATATTTCGAAATTAACCCATGCATGAGTTCGATCAGGAGCTAGGATGGATCTTTCAATACAAAGCCCTAGGTCTGAAAGAACGCATTGCACTCTTTTTCCCTTAGACCGGTTTTATCCCAAATGGATTTTTCGGCAAGGTTTTTAATGAGGCAACAATTGATCGTGCTAACTTAGAGCAATCCAATAGTATCCAAGGCCTCTTTACAATCAACCTCGAATACTGGCAGGGCATTACCCGGAAATATTTCAAGTGTTCGTACAAGAAAGTTACTTCATAACAACATGGTTCCGATAGGAAATATTGTAAAAGCCAAATGGTCAAAGCGAACCATGCTCGTCTAGGTTGCTCGATCCCTGGTACAAAACATAATTACATGTATAACGACATGAAAAGAAACTTCTTTTCCCATATCTCATGTCTTACAACCCATCCTCTATTTCATGATCTACTACGCAAACAGGTTCAAGGACCGACCATTACCCCACAAATTGGGGACTTCCACTCAACTATTAAGCCTACGGGTTGGAAAGAACTCACTCGAATACTAAAGCCTATGGGCTACTTTTATCTTGAGTTCGAGAAATCACTCAGTCAATCATTAAGCCTACGGGCTACGTTACTTCGAGTTCGAGCGAGGCACTCACTCGAATACTAAGCCTACGGGCTACTCTTATCTTGAGTTCTAGAAGTCACTCACTCAATCATTAAGCCTACGTGCTACGTTACTTCGAGTTCGAGCGAGGCACTCACTCAAATACTAAGCCTACGGTCTACTCTTATCTTGAGTTCGAGAAATCACTCACTCAATCGTTAAGCCTACGGGCTACATTACTTCAAGTTCGAGCGAGGCACTCACTCGAATACTAAGCCTACGGGCTACACGTATCTTGAGTTCGAGAAATCACTCACTCAATCATTAAGTCTACGGGCTACGTTACTTCGAGTTCGAGCGAGGCACTCAATTGAATACTAAGCCTACGGGCTACTCTTATCTTGAGTTCGAGAAATCACTCACTCAATTATTAAGCCTACGGGCTACAAGTTCGAGCGAGACACTCACTAGAATACTAAGCCTACGGGATACTCTTATCTTTAGTTCGAGAAATTACCCACTCAATCATTAAGCCTACGGTCTACATTACTTCGAGTTCGAGGAAGGCACTCACTAGAATACTAAGCCTACGTGCTACTCTTATATTGAGTTTGAGAAATCACTCACTCAATCATTAAGCCTATGGGCTACGCTACTTCGAGTTCGAACGAGGCACTCACTCGAATACTAAGCCTACGGGCTACTCTTATCTTGAGTTCGAGAAATCACTCACTCAATCATTAAGCCTACGGGCTATGTTACTTCGAGTTCAAGTGAGGCACTCACTCGAATACTAAGCCTACGGGCTACACTTATCTTGAGTTTGAGAAATCACTCACTCAATCATTAAGCCTACAGGCTACATTATTTCAAGTTCGAGCGAGGCACTCACTCGAATACTAAGCCTATGGGCTACTCTTATCTTGAGTTCGAGAAATCACTCACTCAATTATTAATCCTAGAGGCTACGAGTTCGAACGAGGCACTCACTCGAATACTAAGCCTACGGGCTACTCTTATCTTGAGTTCGAGAAATCACTCACTCAATCAGTAAGCCTACGGGCTACGTTACTTCGAGTTCGAACGAGGCACTCACTCGAACACTAAGCCTACGGGATACTCTTATCTTGAGTTCGAGAAATCACTCACTCAATCATTAAGCCTATAGGCTACGTTACTTCGAGTTCTAGTAAGGCACTCACTCGAATACTAAGCCTACGGGCTACTCTTATCTTGAGTTCAAGAAATCACTCACTTAATCATTAAGCCTACGGGCTACATTACTACGAGTTCGAAATCACTCACTCAACTACTAAGCCTACGGGCTACATTACTTCTAGTTCGAAATCACTCACTCGACTATTGAGCCTACAGGCTACATTACTTCGAGTTCGAAATCACTCACTCGACTATTAAGCCTACGGGCTATATTACTTCAAGTTCAAAATCACTAAGTCTTCGGGCTACATTACTTCGAGTTCGAAAATGCTCACTCAGATATAAAGTCTACAAAGTCCGAATTCGATCAAATTGCCTAAAGCCTTAAGAAAACATTCATAAGGCATGAGTAAAACAAAATCTTCACAAGACAAAAAATAAAACAGAGGCAAGACGGGAAAAGAAAAGATATTTGTATATATTTACAAGATTATTTACATGATTGTTTGCAACATCCGAAATAGAAACTAAGGGACTAAGTTTCTTGGTTATCCCCGGGGGCGGTCTCTTATCCATCGGGCTCCTCCCCGCTCTCGGACCCGCTCTTGCTCTCATCATCGTCATCATCATCATCGACATTATCAGAAACCAAGGCTTCAGCTTCGGCTTCGAGCTCTTTAGCCCTTTTTATCTCTTCAGTGAGGTCGAAACATCGAGCAGGGATCTCCTTGAGGGTCTCCATCCGATATCGGCACTTAGGAAGCTCAGCAACCCAATGCGCTTGAGTGTTGGCGATCTTGGATACCTCTCTTGCTTGTATCTGAGCAGCTTCAGCATTGGCCCGATAAACGGCCACGAATGCATCCGCATCGGCCTTTGCCTTTTCGGTATCAAATTTGGCCTTAGCAAGTTTAGAGGCCAACCGAGCCTCGAGCACCTCTATTTCTATTACTTGAACCGAGCTTTTCTCATTCATACTTTGAAGCTGGTTTTCAACCGATTATAATTGGGCTCGAGCAACCTCTTTCTCTGCAGCAAAGCGGTCCATACCATCTTTCCACTTCAAGGACTCTGCTTGTATCACATCGACCTCCTCACGGAGTTTCCCGATCATCTCAATTTTCTGCTGCAGTTGTTAGACCGAAAAATTAGCCTTTGTTCTGGTATAAAGCCCATAGGCTTTTAAAAGTATCATTACCTACTCAGACAGATCGGTCTGATCTTGGTGAGCCTTGTCCAACTCAGCTTGGAGATCTTTGATTTCCTCTCCCCTTTGCCCTAAGAGGATTTTAAGGGATTTCTTCTCCTCCGTGACCCGTTGAAGATCGGTCTCGAACCGATGCAGTTCAGCTTGAGACCGAGAACATACTTCTCGATGAACCACCACGGCCTGTGAAGAAAGAAGAAAAGAAGTTAGGAAAGAATAGCAAAACATAAAAAATAAAGAGAGTTAAGAGCTTACTTGATTCAGAGCTAGCTGCACTTTACAGAGAAAGCCCGACACATCACTAGGGCCAGCAGCGTCCTCGACCCCCATAAACAGATCACGGAAAGGGTCCTCTCCTTCGTGAGACCGGCTCATCTTGAGGGCCCCCAAAGCTTGGGCTTCCCAAATAGCCCCTTCGGAAAAGGCAGGGAGAGTGGGCGAATCTCCGATTACTATTGCCCCAAGCCACTCGCTTGGGACGTTCTCCTCAGTTCGGAGAGCTTCAGGGCCGGCCCCTTCCGATGTAACCACCATTTTGTTGACTTCGGTAGGAAGCATCCTCGATCTCTAATGACTCGGGGACTTTTCCTGAACCTTCCTCTGATATCTCCTTGGTCCGAGGCGGAGCCTTATGAATCACCGAAGGACATCAGTGCTTTTCTTCTTTCGGGCCTCCAGTGTGGACCTGTCATTTTCTACTTCGTCTTCATCCCTTAGACACAGAACTGATTCTACAGTTAAAGGAATAGTATTCTTCTTCAGCTTACGAGCCTTCTTCTTCTTCGGTTTTGGATCTTCGGGAACGGAGGCCATTTTCCTCTTATTTTCCTTCACCGACTTTGGAACAGAGACTGAAGCCTCTTCCTCGACGGACGAGGGCCTCAAAACTGCATCTTTGCCCATACCTACATACGGGAAAATTTATTAAAAGTATATGGAAAGCATCTCATTCAAACTACCAAAAATACGAGAAAGGGGCTTAGCATGATTCTTGGCCTCCCATCGGCCCTTTGACAAATTACGCCATGAGCGCTCAGCGTTTGTAGAGGTCGAATCCAGATCTCGTACCCAGTTCTTGAGATCGGGAACTACATCGGGCATCTAGGGAACCGCTGTATCACAAAAAGGGGGATATCGATGAGAAAAGAAATAAAAAGGAAAAATAGAGCCTTGGTAGCTCGACGCTGAAGTTTTAATAACCCTCCTCAAAAAGGGCGAGGGCTGTGCAATCGGATAAGATGATCGAGGGTGAAAGGCATCCCCTCGATTTTGTTCACGAAATATCGGATCAAAATAACGATTCGCCAAAAAGAAGGATGAATCTGGCCTAGGGTTTATTAGGTATTTACGACAAAAAGCTATGATAACAGGGTCGAGATGACCTAACGTGAAAGGGTAAGTGTACGCACTTAAAATCCCTTTCACGTGAGTAGTAATATCCTCTTCGGGAGACGGTACTACCACTTCTTTGTTCCCCCAGTTACAATCTTTTTTTATCTACTCGATATACCCCCCGGTTATCGAACAAATATATCTCGATACGGGCTCACATCGGCCGGGAACCGGCGAACCTTTATCGAGTTTGAAATCGGAAGTAAGAACACACGCCGCCGGAATGCACTCCTCAGGCCATGGATCCACCAGTGTTTTGTCGGCGGCGGATTGGGAAGAAGAAGCTTTTTCTTTTTGGGGGACTGTTTTTGATGTCTTCACCATTTTTTGGATTTAAAGAAGGTGATAAAGATTTGGTGGTTTTTAAGAAGAATTTTTGCAGAAAAGAATCACAGATATACGAATGAACTCAGAATAGACGAAAAAGAACTTAGAAAATTTCAAAGATTGAAGACGTAAATGTGATAGATGGTGAAAGGAAGGGCTATTTATAGATTGAAGCAATGGCAGTTCAATATCAGCGGTGTCCAACCACCTTCTAACACGCATTAAATGTCTTGGGAAGCTACACCGATGGACAGCTATCACGTACATCATGGTCAGGCTCGATGCAAACATGAGCTTATATCTGATCGAGCCATTGTAAAATCATGTCGTTTCTCACCACATCCTTCCCGAGAAATGAGGGGACTATCTTTATACTATAAAAATCGGTTAGTACTTCGTACGAACTGGTTTAAATGGTAATACATTGGATCGGAGAAGCATCTTCATAGTATTAGGTTGAGGTTCGAAATCAGGTCACCAAGCTTCGAGCCCGAAGGACCGATCAATGTCGAGCTCGATGTTATTATGAAGCTCGATGTTATTATCAAGCTCGAATCCAAGTCAAACTATGATGCAAAGTAAAGTTATCGAGCTTATGATTCAGAGACAGAATAACACTTACCCCGAATCAATACAGGGATCCGAGTCAGAATCGAGCTCGAGTCAAGATCGAGAGCTCGAGTCAAGACCGAAAACCTGAGTTGATATCGAGTTCATAGACAAGAGCCGTTACAATCCCACTAGAAGAGAGAATCCTAGCAGGAATTATGGAAAAGCTGATTTATCATGGGTCTCCCGCTATGTATTTTTAATTATATCTAAAAGTAGGATCCTCCACTATAAAGAGGATGGCTACATTTTCTATAAAGGCAGTTCTTTGCTTACATTGTAATTCAAGCACTATATTCTCCTATATTCAAGAGTTATTCTTTTAAGTTTCATAAATTAATTCATCTTGCTTAGTCCTAAAAATCATCTTCTTTCCAACCTTGTTTATTTTGCACTCTTTGCAATCCATATTTGATATTTGTATTTATCCTTACGATATGTATTAAGCTATATCACATATCCTTATAACTACGTATAAATTCAACTGTATCCGTTTTTCGGGTAAACATCCCTCAAATACGTAAAATACCGTTCCTTTCTTAAAAGAACTTATAGCTCAGTTGATGCCTTGCTGCATTTATTCAACTAACTAGCTATAAAGATTTCATTTTCAGCACACAAAACTATTTCAAGTTTATAACTTCAAACAAATTCTTTTAACAAGATCAAAATGCCAGTTACCGAAACAGACATAAAAATGAATGAAAAGAAACTAATATGAAGTAATTCGTAAAACCCCTAACACAACCTATAGATCAAATAACTTATAGACAAAGAAATCATGAAACTAGAACTATTACATCACATATATTCAATCTATGGATCAAATCATCAAAAGGAGCGCAATGTATTCATGGCATGCATGAAACAGATTAAAGAAGCTCGAATCATCTCATTCTCATTCTCATTCATTACTGGATCAAGAATTAAAAAAAAGAAAATTTCAGGGGTGCAAAAGTAAGGTTCCAACCACTACTAAGCTCAACACACAGCAATCAACAACATGCAGCAGCTACAACTCAGAACTATCCCAGCAGAAAACCAGAAACCAGCAAAGAAATCCCAGGAAAAACATAGAGTTAAACAAGAAAATTTGACAACTTTCAGAAGACTTGACTTCACACTTCTTGTGTTTTCTTTAAGAAGATTGGTTCTCAAAGATGTCACTCAGAAAGAGCTCTTAGTTTCTCCACCTATTAATAGCCTATTTCGCTACCCCTACGATCTCCGTTATACGGCCGATATCGCTCTTTGATTGCCCTTGGTTGTCTGTTGATATCCCTTTGAATATCGGACCCAGAACCCAACTGGTCATCTTCGACATTTATTTTGGATTGATACCGATTATGCACGTTGGCCCAAGTAATAGATGGGTATTCGATCAAGTTAAGCTTCAGCCTCCCTGAAGCCTTCGAGCTTGGTTCGTTCAGACCTTGAGTAAAAGCTTGAACAGCCCAATCATCTGTGACTGGTGGTAGATCCATTCGCTCCATTTGGAAACGAGATACGAATTCTCTTAGCATCTCGTTATCCTTTTGTCTTACCTTGAATAGGTCTGACTTCCTGGTCTGGACCTTTATGGACTCAGCATGTGCTTTTATGAAAGAATCTGCAAGCATCCCAAAAGAGTCAATAGAGTTAGACGGTAAATTATGATACCATATCATTGCTCCCTTTGACAGAGTTTCACCGAATTTTTTCAATAACACAGATTCGATCTCATCGTCCTCTAGATCGTTCCCTTTGATGGCACATGTGTAAGAGGTGACATGTTCGTTAGGGTCGGTCGTTCCATTATATTTAGGAATCTCGGGCATGCAAAATTTCTTAGGTATCGGTTTAGGAGCCGTGCTTGGGGGGAAAGGTTTTTTTATGAATTTTTTGGATTCTAAGCCCTTTAATATCGGTGGTGCCCCCGTGATCTGATCAAACCCTAGAGTTATACGTTTCCACTTTTTTGTCGTTTGCCTCGATCCTCCTTTCTCCTGACTCTATTTGTTTTATCAGTTCTTCTAGCATCTTAATAATTTTGGGATTAGTCCCCAATTCTTGCTCATTTGACCTTACTATAGCTGGCCCCGTTTTGTGGGTGATTTCTTGGGGTGGACTGGGCTCGAGTCTGGTCGGTGCCTGGGTTTGGCTCTGCAACTGGGCTATTGCTACTTATTGAGCTTGCAACAGCTCGAAGATCATACGCAAACTGATTCTGTTTTCCTCACCATTTTGGGTATTTCGAGCTGCAGACCGAGTTCCACCATGAATACAATTTTCAGGGTCGGAATATTGGTTCACCTCGATGGCCGCATATGAATTGACGTCTATTAGTTCTTCGACCCAAGTTCCAACGGGATTGACGAGTGGCCTTCCACCCTCGGGGGTTAAGTTATTGTTCTCATCTTGAAGGCCAGCTTCGTTGTCGATAGGTAGGGCCATTAATTGAGAATTCGTCGTTTTTAACCTGAAATCAAAGATACTTCCAAGAGCAAGTGTAAAATGGTGTTTTTTGTAGAGATTCGTACCAAACAACCATTGTTATCCTTAGCCCCACGGTGTGCGCCAAACTGTTTACCCGAAAAATGGATAGAGTTGAATTTGTACGTAGTTCTAAGGGTACGTGGTATAACTTGACACAAATCATAAAAGTGGGTAGAAATGTTGAATATTGACCGTAAATAATGAAATACAAACAAAGTTAAAAGGGGAATGATTTATGAATAAGCAAGATGAATCAATGTATAAAGCTCAAAAAGATAATCTCTCAGAATGGGAGTGTATCAACAGTATCTGAGTTATATTCTGTATCACTGCCTTGAGGCTTTTTTCTTACAGAAATATAGACATCCCTCTTATAGTGGAATGATCCTACTTTAGATATAATTAAAAATACATAGTGGGGAACCCATGATAAATCAGCTTTTCCCTAATTCCCGCCGAGATTCTCTCCTTAGTGCGGCTGTAACGGCTCTTGTCTATGAGCTCGATCTTGATTGGACTTGATATTGATTGGTCTCCAAATTCAGAGCTCGATATTGACTCTAGCTAGATATTGATTCGGGGCCCGGTATTTATTTGGGCTCGGTATTGGTCGGTCTCTGGCTCTTAAGCTCGATAACACCGCTTCGTATCAGAGTTCGATTTGGACTCGAGCTTGTTAATGACTTTGAGCTCGGTATTTGATCGGTCCCTTAAACGCGAAGCTCGGTAACCTGGCTTCAGACCTCATCTCGATATTATGAAGACGTTCTTCGGTCCATTAAGTTCCCATCTTGACCAATCGTACGAAGGTCGAAATCGATTTTGACCGTATATAGATAGTCCTCTCGTTTCTCGGGAAGGATGCGGCGAGAAACAACATGATTTTCCAATGGCACGATTAGATATACACTAACTATAAAGCTCTCGATTCCTTTGGATCCGATAGAAGTTTCCCGTTCTTGAAGTATTCTATATATTTGTTTCTCCAATCCCAGGTTAGACTCGTGGAGTTTATCTCGGCATTAACTTCTTTGATTACCGATTTCATGAGTTGTACGACAGTCCCCGAGTTGAGTTCGGTATCCTCGATCGAAGAACCTAAGTTTGCAAGAGCGTCGGCCTCACTGCTTTATTCTCGAAGCACATGTTGCAATGTCCATTCCTTAAACCGATGTAGAGTTACTTGTAATTTATCCAAGTACCTTTGCATTCGATCTTCTCGGACTTCGAAAGTCCCGTTGACTTGATTTACCACAAGGAGGGAATCACATTTGGCCTCCACGACCTCGGCTCTTAAGCTTTTAGCTAGTTAGAGGCCTGCAATCATGGCCTCATATTCGGCCTCATTATTAGTCAATTTTGTAGTTTTAATAGACTGTCTAACTACATTACCTGTGGGCGATTTTAGTACGATGCCAGTCCGGACCCCTTTGCATTCAAGGCTCCGTCCGTAAAGAGAGTCCAGATTCTCGAAGAGGTATCCGATTTTATCAGTAATTCCTTTTCAATTTCGGGTATCAAGGTCGGCGTGAAGTCAACCACGAAGTCTGCTAAGATCTGAGATTTAATAGTGGTTCGAGGTCGATACTCGATGTCATACCCGCCGATCTCTATGGCCCATTTGGCCAATCGGTCTGAAAGCTCAGGCTTGTGTAAAATATTTCGTAGAGGATAAGTCGTCCCAACATGTATCGGATGGCACAGGAAATATGATTTTAGTTTCCTAGAGGCAATTATTAAAGCAAGTGCTAATTTTTCTAAGTGTGGATATCTAGTTTTGGCCTCACCTAAAGTTCGACTGATATAATAAATAGGGAATTGCGTACCTCATTCTTCTCGAACTAGGACTCCATTTACCTCTATCTCCGAAACAGCTAGATACAGGTAGAGTTGTTCGTCTGCCTTCTGGGTATGGAGCAATAGAGGGCTCGATAAATACCGTTTTATTCCAAAGCCTGCAGACACTCCAGAGTCCATGCAAAATTGCTTTTCTTTTTCAGCAGAGAGAAAAACCGGTGGCTCCTATTTTAGGATCTCGAAATGAATCGTCCCAGGGCGGCTATCCGTCCCGTTAGACTTTGCATGGCCTTTATATTATCTACCACTGTGATGTTCTCGATTGCTTTGATTTTATCAGGGTTAATCTTGATTCCTCGATTGGACACCATGAAGCTGAGAAACTTGCCCGAGCCAACCCCGAAAGCACATTTTTTGGGATTGAGCTTCATATTGTACTCCCTTAGTATGTCGAAAGTTTCCTGCAAATGCTCTAAATGGTCCTTTGCTCGCAGGGATTTAACTAACATGTCATCAATATAAACTTCCATTATTTTTCCTATTTGATTTTCGAACATTCGATTTATTAGGCGTTGATAAGTTGCGCCAGCATGTTTTAGACCGAATGGCATCACATTATAATAGTAGGTACTGTACTTAGTGATAAACGTGGTCTTTTCCTGATCCTCCAGGTTCATCTGTATTTGGTTGTACCAGGAATAGGCATCGAGAAAACTGAGAGTCTCGTGGCCGGCCTAATATCGATCATACGATCGATATTAGGCAAAGGAAAAGAATCCTTAGGGCATACTTTATTCAGGTCTTTATAATCTATACATATTCTAAGCTTGTTCCCCTTTTTAGGGACTACCACCACATTTGCTAACCATTCAGGGTATTTTACTTCCCGAATGGACCCTATTTTAAGAAGTTTGGTTACCTCATCTTTGATGAAGGCGTGTTTGACCTCGGACTGGGGCCTTTTTTTTTGTTTTATCGGGTGAAACTTTGGGTCTAAGATTAGCTTATGAGTGGTGATTCCCGGTGGGATCCCTGTCATGTCAAGATGGGACCAAGTGAAACAGTCTATGTAGCTATAAGAAATTGAATAAGCTTTTTCCTGAGCTCGGGATCTAACCCTGTGCCCAGGTATACCTTTCGTTTGGGCAGATATTTGATTAGTATGACTTGCTCCAGTTCTTCGACCGTAGATTGAGTAACGTCGGAATCATCGGGGACCACGAAAGATCGAGGGATCCCATGTTCATCATCTTCGTCAGTCTTTCGATTCTTTAATTGGGTCGGAGCTGGCGTTTGTGATTTCTATTTGGTATTCCGTTCCTCCTTCGAACCCGATCCTTTTACCGATGATAGTGAAGATATCGGAATTGCTTCTTCGACGAAAAACATTTCTCTTGTGGCTGGTTGTTCTCTGTAAACTATTTTGGCTCCCTCCGATGTTGGGAATTTCAGAACCTGTGGGAAGGTCGAAGGTACAGCTCTCATATTGTGGATCTACGGCCTTCCAAAAAGGGTGTTGTACCTCATATCTCCTTCAATTACGTAAAAATTCATTTCTTGGATCGTTCCGGCCATGTTTATTTGCAGAATTATCTCACCTTTGGTAGTTTCACATGGCACATTGAATCCGTTTAGAACCAGGGTTGCGGGTACGACCTGGCCCTGTAGACCGAGTTGTTCTATGACCTTCGATTTAATAATGTTGGCCGAGCTACCTGGATCAATTAACACATGCTTAACTTTAGTTTTATTCATAAGTACAGATATTACCAGTGCATCGTTGTGAGGTTGCATGACTCCTTCTGCATCTTCATCATTAAAGGACAGGGTTCCCATGGGTGCGTAATCCTGAGTTCGACATCGTTTTTCTCTTATAACCGAAATCTTAGTGCATTTAAGCACCGGTCCCTGAGGGATATCGATCCCACCGATGATCATGTGGATTGTGTGTTATGGCTCTTCTTGTTCGTTTCATATGTTGAAATCCCTATTTTTGAAATGATTTTTGGCCCGGTCACTTAAAAATTCTCGAAGGTGCCCTTTATTAAATAACCGGGCTACCTCCTCTCTTAGTTGCCTGCAATCCTCCGTTCTGTGGCCATGAGTGCCATGATATTCGCACATTTGATTGGGATTCCTCTGGGCAGGGTCGGTCTACATAGGTCGAGGCCATTTAGTATCTTTGATGCGTCTGAAAGCCGATACGATAGCGGATGCATCGATGCTGAAGTTATACTCCGACAACCGAGGTGCTTCCTTTGGTCCGGTATGCCTGTCGAACCCATTCCTGTTCATCAACCCCCGAGATCCTTGGCCTCGATCATTTCTCTTTTCACCTCGTATGGGGTTTCATGAAGGATCGCTACCCCTACGGTCTCCGTTATACGGCCGATATCGATCTTTGATTGCCCTTGGTTCTCGGTTGATATCCCTTTTAATATCGGACCCAGAACCTAACTGGTCGTCTTCGACTCTTATTTTGGATTGATACCGAATGTGCACGTCGGCCCAAGTAATAGCTGGGTATTCGATCAAGTTATGCTTCAGCCGCCGTGAAGCTATCGAGCTTGGTTCGTTCAGACCTTGAGTAAAAGCTTGAACAGCCCAATCGTCTGTGACTGGTGGTAGATCCATTCGCTCCATTTGGAAACGAGATACGAATTCTTTTAGAATATCGTTATCCTTTTGTCTTACCTTGAATAGGTCTGACTTCCTAGTCTCGACCTTTATGGCCCCAACATGTACTTTTACGAAAGAATCTGCAAGCATCGTAAAAGAGTCAATAGAGTTAGAGGTAAATTATGATACCATATCATTTCTCCCTTTGACAGGGTTTCACCGAATTTTTTCAATAACACAGATTCGATCTCATCGTCCTCTAGATCGTTCCCTTTGATGGCACATGTATAAGAGGTGACATGTTCGTTGGGGTCAATCATTCCATTATATTTAGGAATCCCGGGCATGCGAAACTTCTTAGGGATCGGTTTAGGAGCCGCCTTGGGGGGAAAAGCTTTTGTATGAATTTTTTGAAATCTAAGCCCTTCAATATCGGTGGTGCCCCCGAGATCTGATCAACCCTGGAGTTATACGTTTCCACTTTTTTTTTGTTTGCCTCAATCCTCCTTTCCCCTGACTCTATTCGTTTTGTTAGTTCTTCGAGCATCTTAACAATTTCGGGATTAGCCCCCGATTCTTGCTCATTTGACCTTACTATAGTTGGCCCTATTTTGTGGGTGACTCCTTGGGGTGGACTGGGCTCTAGTCTGGTCGGCGCCTGGGTTTGGCTCTGTAACTAGGCTATTGCAACTTGTTGAGCTTGCAACATCTCGAAGATCATACGCAAACTGATTCCGTTTTCCTCAGCGTTTTGAGTATTTCGAGCTGCACACCGAGTTCCACCATGAATGCTATTTTTAGGGTCAGAACGTTGGTTCACCTCGATGGCCGCATGTGAATTGACGTCTATTGGCTCTTCGACCCGAGTTCCAACGGGATAGACGAGTGGCCTTCCACCCCCTTGTGCTAAGTTGTTGTTCTCATATTGAAGGCCAACTTCGTTGTCAATAGGTAGGGCCACTAATTGAGAATTTGTCGTTTTCAACCTGAAATCAAAGATACTTCCAAAAGCAAGCATAAAATGGTGTGTTTTATAGAGATTCGTACCAAACAACCATTGTTATCCTTAACCCCACGGTGGGTGCCAAACTGTTTACCCGAAAAACGGATAGAGTTGAATTTGTACGTAGTTCTAAGGGTACGTGGTATAACTTGACACAAATCATAAAAGTGGGTAGAAATGTTGAATATTGACCGTAAACAATAAAATACAAACAAAGTTAAAAGGAGAATGATTTATGAATAAGAAAGATGAATCAGTGTATAAAACTTAAAAGGATAATCTTTCAGAATGGGAGTGTATCGACAGTATCTGAGTTATATTCTATATCACTGCCTTGATGTTTTTTTTCTTACAGAAATATAGTCATCCTCCTCTTATAGTGGAGAGATCCTACTTTAGATATAATTAAAAATACATAGTGGAGAACACATGATAAATCAGTTTTTTTCTAATTCCCGCCGAGATTCTCTCCCTTAATGCGGCTGTAACTGCTCTTGTCTATGAGCTCGATCTTGATTTGACTTGATATTGATCGATCTCCAAATTCAGAGCTCGATATTGACTCGAGCTAGATATTGATTCGGGGCCCGGTATTGATTCGGGCTCGGTATTGGTCAGTCTCTGGCTCTTAAGCTCGATAACACCGCTTCGTATCAGAGTTCGATTTGGACTCGAGCTTGGTAATGACTTCGAGCTCGGTATTTGATCGGTCCCTAAAATTCGAAGCTCGGTAACCTGGCTTCAGATCTCATCTCGATATTATGAAGACGCTTTTCAGTCCATTAAGTTCTCATCTTGATCAATCGTATGAAGGTCGAAACCGGTTTTGATCGGATACAATGTTAATGATTAAAATACCTACCCTTGAGCTTTAAACCAAATCAGAATCAGTAAGTAAACAACTAAAGACTTCACCTTAGTTCAATTGGGACTGTTAAGGGCTAAACTTTACACCAGATACTACATGATTGTAAACACTTAAACTCAATAGTCAATGAACTAAAACTAAATAGCTAGCTTGAACTAACAAAACAAATACTCCAAAAACAAATACTTCAAATATATCAACTGGCACCAACTGGTTTAATGCAAACAAACACAGAACCATGCGAAGCTACTAGTTGCGGACTAATAGAGGTGAATTAGCGCTCGATCACACTGCTTGCACAAACTGAAACACGACTAAACAAAAATTAAATAAGATACAAAGCAAGAACATAAGATATTAACAAAGAAAAAGACAGGGAAAGGGATTGAAATTTTAAAGTGCGGAGACGTAACGATCAGACAATGATTAAACTAAAACCTTATTCAAGAATCATGGAGTGACTGAAATCCCAAACTAATATGCGAAACAGAAATTAAACAAGTTCCATTGAACTATCGAACAACAGTTAACAACAACTAAACAAACAACTAACTAAAGAAATTATTCAACTACACTAAAGACCAGTTTGGTTGATAACAATCCAATAAACAACTAAGTTAAACATAGATAACTAATCGACAAACGTACTAATTTGAAACTCTAACTAACAGTAATTTGACCAAAAGAGAAATCAAAGTCAGAAATTAAACCTATTGTATTTAATAAATAGAAATTAAATGAGGCAACGAAGGTTATACACAATGAGTAAGGACGGCGCGAGTAGAGGCCAACAACCTCATAACGAGATTTTCGGGTAACAATTTCATCATCATGCCATCTAGAAAAGGTCATCCCTGGGTCGTATATAGGCAAAACATAGAGGCGTGGCAGTGGTAGAGGGTGGCTTGTACAATCACGGCTGCCGAAAAATTAGTGGTCGGAGTTTCGGTTTGAGATTGATATCATCTTGAGAGCTCTTCAAATTAAATCAATGTCGTCGGATTAAGGAGAAAGGAGGGCTCAAATCATATCTTTTCATGAAATAAAACGATATAGCGTAAGTGCAATCCTTGACCAACCACTGCTGGAATGACCATTATCCTCGTGGCCACTTGATTTATAACAAAATTTGACCCATTTCTTCCAAATTAAAGGGGAAATAGTCTAATCCTTCAAAATTTCTAATTTTTACCTTAATTAAAACTAAATCACACTAAAAAAACTAGTCCTAAAAATTACAGATTGTGAAAAATATTTTGAGATTTTTTTGTGGAATAAGTACGTAAATAAATAAAAAGACACATAATTAAAGAAAAGGTCACTAAAAATCAAACTATAAATAAACTTAAAAATTATAATGTAGGAGAATTAAAAATGGTGCAAAAATTAAGTATTCACAGTCTGAAGCAAAATTTAATAAGAGGCCATAAATTTTCTAATAAAATACAAATATACAAAAATTTAATGGTCACTTTCTTGCTTTCTTTCTTTCTTTTTTTACTTTTTTTATAGGATGGTAATTTTAAAAGACATAAGCCTTTAACTTTGAGCAATATTATTATTATATTAGTAAAGGTTAATTCATGTAAATAAGATACTAGCCATGTATTTGTAATATATTACCTGAATATTATTGTAAAAAATATTATTTACCAATATAAAGAGTTAAGAAGTTTAATTCAAAATTCTAAAATATTTTTAGTATTAGACAAAAGATGATATTTTTTATAATAAAGATTTCATATTTTTTTATATAAAGTTTCAACATTATCTAACCGGAAAAAAATCATAAAATTTATTATTAAAAATTTTTGGGGTCTCAAAATTTTGGGGACTAAAGTAAAGGCTTTATTAGCCTCCCCTTAAGCCACCCCCGTGTAGAGTTGACCGGCCCCACTTGGAGAAATTCGTGCAAACAGATAATTACAAGGTACAACCGGTTCAGATAAAAATAATTCAGATTTTATACAATGTGTATTAATGTAAGCTTTGTTTTAAAGTGATGAATGTTTGTATGCTCATTTAAATTATCTTAATATGACTTAACTAACAAAATGGATCATACTGTAAAATAATTTGTTTTTGCTTATTGGTTTCATGATACTTGTTTATTTAGCCTCTTTGCTCATTCTTATTGCCTCTTTACTTTTGGTGTATATGTTGAATTATCTTTGAGTTCTTTTAGAGTTCTAGTATCCAAGGAAAAGGAAGTTTCATGAGGCACGCATTACAATTGTCAATGTCAAGATCTCTTGGTGATTGATGACATTATTAATGAAAGGTAAAAGATACACAAAAAGACTTTCTTCGGGGAAAAAAAGATACATAAAAAGATCACTTAGGTGATGAATTTACCTTAGAGTGTGAAAAGAAAAGGACAATTGATTTACTTGAGCACCATGTATTACGTGGATGAAAAGAAGAGGTGGAGATAGGATTTAAAGTTTGTAGGCTCTGAACTTGACAACGAATTCATAGCACGTTTTAGTTATTGGTTCAATATTATATATTAATATAAATTTAATATATTTTTTAATACAAATACAAGATCTATGCAAAAGCTAACGGGTTCGACCGAATCCATAAAGAATACCCTACCTCCGCCCCTGATGAAAAGTTATTTAGAGCATCAGGTTATATTCAATCCGCTGCCGTTTTGAGGCATTGTATTTGTGTCTCTTACTTTATAGATAACTACTTTCTCGACATATGCATCGCACGTGAGCCACTTAATTAGAGTATGTTTTGAAGTATTGACTTTTCTGTGTTTTAACAAGTATTTACCGAGTGAGAAAGAGGAGAAAGAAGAGGTTATACAAACATGTTATCTCGTCAAATAAAGCCTTATTTCCTTGCAGATTGTTAATAAATCCATCATTAAAACCCACCCCCAAAAAAAACTATTGTAATGCTCATTTCAAATGGGGCATTTGCATATATATCTATTTTTTAGGTCACCATTAAATTTATACCAGCATCGCATAAAAATTTACAAAGTGTACCCATTCGGATATGAAGTAATTTCAATCTCTTCAATGCAACTTCAGAAATCAAATATGAGGTTCTCTTATCTTTCAAATGCAACTTCAGAAATTCAAATCTTAAATAGATCGAGCTCTTCAAAGCAACTTCAGATTTCAAATTTGAGGTTCTTCTATCTTTCAATTGAAACTTCAGAAATTCAAATATTAAGTAGTTCAATTTTTCAGTACAACTTTAGACAACTTCAGATTCAAGTTCTTCTATCTATCAATTGTAACTTCAGAAATTTGAATCTTAAGTAGTTCGATTTTTCAATACAACTTCAGACAATTTCATACTCAAAATTTGAATTCTTAAGTAGTTCAATTTTTCAATACAACTTCAGACAACTTCAGATTCAAAATCTGAAGTTCTGAAATATAAACTTGTTCTTCGAATTTTAACAATCCAATATACGATTCAACAGTCAAATCTATTCCAAATGAGCTCAAATTTAAAATACGACTTTCAAATATCATAAAGAACAAATCACAATCATCAAATTATTAAAACAACAACAAATTTAATATATCCATTTTGCAACTAAGAAGTAAAAAAATCTTAAACACAAAGAAGAAAAAATCATCAGTGAAGAAGAAGAGAAAAATATTTGTATCTGAAGTTGCTAAAAAATTAGGTATCAGTTACACTTTTTTTTATAAGTGAGTACAGATTCAATCGGTGGCGTAAAATTGGGCGCCACATGAAAATTTTACATTTAAACTGTGAAAAGTTCAGCCCAGATACCAATCCGCTCTAACCATCTAGATACTCCTCGAGTAAATAAGTCATCTAATCATAAAATCACTGAAATTATATTCACAAAAATAAAAAGTTTCATAAAGATCTTGAAAATAATCTGGTCCAATTTTGTACCAAAATCTCAACAGTAAATAGAGGATAAAACGTCAACATTATATTAAAATTTTGACAAAACATTTATTTGTGTTGCTCATATACTCTAGACTATAATAAAATCTAAGACCAAATAGAAAAGGAGGTAATTGTATGATGCAATCATGTCTGCAACTGAGAGAGTCTATTTTCATCTAATTAAGTAAAACTAATAAGGTTTAATATCATAGTAGATATATTCAGAGGTGAGCACCCTATAGTAGACGAGAGTGGGTTGCTCTAGTGGTGAGCATCCTTCACTTCCAACCAAGAGGTTGTGAGTTTGAGTTACCCCAATAGCAAGGTGGGGAGTTCTTGGAGGGAAGGAGCCGAGAGTCTATCTGAAACAATATCTCTACTCCAGGTTAGGGGTAAAGTCTGGATACAAACTACCCTCTCCCCAGATCTCACTAGTTGTAAGTGTAATAAATTTATGTTCTTCCATTTTTGGCTTAGATGGTCTAAAAAGTACTTGATCGAGTATACCAAACTTTGCTTCTTTTTTTTGTAGTCGGCCCGTAATGCCTCCCTTCATTTATTTACCTTCTTTCATCTCAGAATACCTAATGCCTATTATTTAGTGCTAGAAACTAACCGCCATAAACTCATCCTTCGGGTCTCGCTTCCAGCGCAGGAGGCCAAGCATTCTGCCAGACGTCGCGGTTACATTACCATCTCTGTAGCTATGAAATTACAATGACTTTTGTTACCTCATATCAACGAGGAAGCTGAAATGGGTGATAGTTACTAACTCCATTAAATTATTCCTTATAAATTGAACCTTTTCAAACTCGAGGACCAAAAATAAAGAAAATTGTGTAATGCTAAGTTGTGGCTTGGAAGTTGTTCCCCATGATTCGTCTTTGGCTTTATTATCTCAATAAAATGGTATAGAAATCTAGAAAAAAATGAGTACAAATGTACAACCATTAAGGGTCCTACGAAGATTGACGAAATTCTAAATGGATTCTCCTTTTTATATATGAAAATTCTAGACTCTGCAATTTGACGAACAACTTTTTAATTAAATCTGTTATCCACTATTACATAGTAATAGTGTACTAGTCTCTCTCTCTATATATATATAGTTCTAAGGATATGTGATATAATTTGATACAAATCGTATAAAAAAATAAAAATACGTGTATTCTTGACTATGAGAATAAGAATAGTGTGAAAAAGAACGAATAAGATAAAGGGAAATAAACACAAGGAGATATCTTTCAATATCAGAAGAAATCTTTTGTTCCAATGTATCTCTAATTACAATCCATCCCCCCTTTATAGTAGAGGGATCCTACTTTATATACAACAATAAAAAATACGTAGTGGAGAACCCATGATGTATTGTCTTTTCCCTACTTCCCGCCAGGATTCTCTCCCTTAATGCGGCTGTAACGGCCTTGTCTGTGAGCTTCGATACTGACTCGAACTCGATATCGAGTCGAGCCATTGCGCTTGACTCGAGCTCGATCCTAACTCGGAGTCTTGATATTCGGGGTGGGTGTTGGTCAGTCTGTGTATCTCCGACAACCTTTTGCCTCGTGGTTCGATTTGGTCATGGGCCCGATAATGATACCGAACTGATCCTTGATCGGACTTGGAGCTCGAATCCTGAAGCCCCTTTCTTCGGACCTCGACCTGACCTTACATAGATACCTTTTGATCGAAGTATTGCCGTCTCGATCAGTCCGTACGACTGACTCAATCGGTTCTGACCATAAACAGATAGTCCCCTCGTTTCTCGGAAAAAGATGTGGCGAGAAACGATATAATTTTTCAACAGCTCGATCAGATATATACTGACGTTTACATCGATCTCGACCATGACGTATGTGATAGCTATCCCATCGGTTCGGTTTTACCAAGGCATTTAGTGTGTCAGACGATGGTCGGCCACCTCTGATATTGAACCGTCATTGCTTCAATCTATAAATAGCCTTTCCTTCCATCATTCATACTTTACGTCTTTAATCTTTCAATTTTTCTAAGTTCCTTTTCGTCTCTTTTGAGTTTTCTGCCTGTAAATCTGTGAGTTTTACTGCAAACTCTTTCTTAAAACACCAAATACTTCGGTTCTTTGTTCACGAAATTTTAAATGGCAAAAATGTCTAAAACTGTTCCGCAAAAAGAGACTGCTTCTTCATCTCGACCTGATAGTGGCGAGGATGTGGAAGAGCCCCGCCCTGAGGAATTCGTTCCGGTAGGGTGTTCGACTGTAGGCGATTTTAAAATTGAAAAGCCTTCTCCGATACCGGGTCGGTGTGAGCCGATGTCGAGGTATCAATGTTCAATTACCGAAAAAGTTCTCGATAAAGTCATACAAGAATGCAACTGGGATAATAAACTCGTAGTAATCCCATCGCCGGATGAACTAATTACTACCCACATCGAAGGGTTCTTAAGTGTTTACACTTATCCTTTCACGTTGGGACCTTTAGACCCTTTCATCGTTGCCTTTTGTAAGAGGTACGATGTGACCATCGGCGAAATTCACCCTTCCTTTTGGAGGATATTGATTCTTCTTCGATTTTTCTCGAGCAAGGTCGAGGGGCGTATCTTCACCCTCGATCATCTTATGCGCCTTTACAGTCCCCAATTTTATCGAGGAGGGTTGATCAAGCTTGCTCGCCGAGCAACCAAAGTGCCATTCTCGAGCATAGACGAGACCCGGGATCGGGGTTGGATGGGCCGTTTTGTTCGAATCAAAACCTCGGACCTGATCCCTGCCGATGACTTGCCATTTCCCGAGAAATGGAATATGAGCCGTGAGTGAACGTTTCTCTTTGCCCGTTTTGATTTTGTGATTGCCTTTTATTTTGTTGATCCATTTTTCTTTTCTTATCACAGCCGTAGCTCGAATGCCGGAACCGATCCCGAATCTTAGACAATGGGTCGAAAGTCTGGTGTTGCAGAGACCATACTCTGAGCGTGCTTGAGTCGAATTATCAAAGGGTCGATGGGAGGCCCGCAGTCATGGTAAATCTTTTTGTCGATTTGTCTCTTCATCGGTTTGTATGGTAAATCTCCCTCTTCCCTTTTGTAGGACTCGGGAAAGATGTAGTCATGAGGCCCCTATCTGATGGCGAAGAAGTTCCTGTCCTGAAGCAGGTAAAAGAAAGGAAGAGAAAAGACGTATCAGGCTCGAAAGCCGAAGGCCGGTTCTAGTGTTATAACTTCGGAAGCGGCCCCCATTTAAGGGATGAGCCCGAAGAAGGAGAGGAGAATTTAGCCCGCGTACGGGCTAATGTTGTGATTCAACAGTTTTCCAATTTGGTGGAAGCAAATCAGGGAACCTTGGCCATAATCCCAGAACAAGAAGAAGCCGAGATTATCCCTTCTCGAACTAAGATGATTGAAAGGGACACCGAGGGTGAATCTTCTCGGGTAGTAGAAGATATTTCAAGGGATGAGTTTGGGATAGTTGACATTGGCGGATCCCCTCAGATTTCAGATGCCATGATTCGAGAGGCCGTCGTGTTAGAGGATCGATCCTATGAAGGTATTCAGGAGTCGACCGATATCCATGATTTTCTGGAGGGGCTTGAGTCAGGTGCCTCGGAGGAGGTTACCGGTTTTGGTGGAATGCCGGTACCCAAAAAGGTGTCATGGTCGGGTTCTACCGAGCCTTCATCGATTCATAAACTGGTGGACCGATTTCCGGCCCCGAGCATCGATCCCGACCGAAGGCGGAAGATAGTGCTCTCTGTACCTACGGATACCCGAATTCTTTCTTCCCCTGTGGGGATTGCCAGCTACCTATGGTCCATGGTGACCGAAGAAGATCAATCAGTGATGAATGCGGTGGGGCCTGCCTGTCTCTTCAACAAGGCCCAACATGCTTTGAATCGGGTAACTCTGATGGCATTTTCGTTGCTTCTTTTACACATAGAGTTGTAGGTAATTCTAATGTTTCTTCTTTTGTTTGCAGGCTTCGGTGTTGCATCACGAGGCCTTTTTTTGAATCCGAGAGGAGCATAATGTCGAGGTTCGGAGCCTCACTGAGAAGAGTGACTCGTACAAGCTCCTTAGTGAAAAACTTCAAGCAGATTTGACAGCGGCTCGGGAAGAGCATGAGGAGATGGCTGAGCAGGTATTTCGAATGTTCCGTGATAGTGAAGATGAAAAAGAGATAACCACTAATGATCCTATTCTGCAGGTTCGGCAGAGGATCGAGCAGATTGGATGGCTTAACTCACAGGTAGATGCGCTACTTGCCAAGGCAGAAGAATTTAAAAAGTGTATGGATATCCTTGCCTCGAAAATGGAAGTCGTCGAAGCTCAGTTGGAGCTGTCTGATACCCAACTTCGATCTGTGAAAGAAAATCCTTTGGGGCTGATCGAAAAGATGAAAGAGCTTCAGCATCGGTTGGATTTGGCCACTTCAGATAAAGCAGATTTGGCCAAAGAACTTGAAGTGGCCAGATCTGAGGTGATCGAAGCCAATAAAAGAGCTGATGCCAAAGTGGCTCAGTTCAGGATCGATGTCGAGGTTAAGCAAGTCAAAGATGAGAGCATGGTCGAACATGCAAAATGGCAAGCTCGGAGAGAGGCTCTCGAGAAGGTCAGAGCTCAGGGCTTCGATATTGGGGCCGAGATTGAAGTGACCAGGGCGGAGGAGAACAAAGCTCAGAAGTTGGCCTTTCCTAAGCAGGACTCCGATGACTTGGGGGAGTCTGAAGAAGAGGACGATGCCGAGCATACGGTCTCCGATGAAGATTGAGTCATTTAGGGCCTTAGGTCATTTGCTGCGTTTTTTTGATACCGTTTTCGGTTTTTGTATAAAGAACTTCCTTTTGGCAGAGTAGCCGCCTCTGTACAAAAAATTTGTAAATATAAATCTTTCTTCCCTTTGAAGTAAAATAGCCTTTCAAACTAAATAGATAGTTTGAATTTTAATCTCTGTTGCCTTCGGGCCTTGTGGGTAGTCCCCTTTGCTTTATCGGGCTCAAACATCCTTCAGCTTAAATAGTCAAGTGTTCGTTTGAATTCGAAGAAATGAGTAGTTTTGCTCGAAATAATGTAGCTCGTAGGCATAATGGTCGAGTGAGTGCTTGCTCGAACTCGAAATAAAAGTAGCCCATAGGCTTAGTAGTCGAGTGAATGATTCGAACTCAAAATAATGTAGCCCGTAGGCGTAATGGTCGAGTGAGTACTTGCTTGAACTCGAAATAAAAATAGCTCATAGGCTTAGTAGTCAAGTGAATGATTCAAACTCGATGTAATATAGCCCGTATGCGTAATAGTCGAGCGAGTTCTTGACCGAACTCAAAATAAAAGTAGCCCGTAGGCTTAGTCGTCGAGTGAATGATTCGAACTCAAAATAATGTATCCCGTAGGCGTAATGGTCAAAGTAGCCTGTAGGCTTAATGGTCGAGTGAGTGCTTGCTCAAACTCGAAATAAAAGTAGCCCATAGGCTTAGCAGTCGAGTGAATGATTCGAACTCGATGCAATGTAGCCCGTAGGCGTAATAGTCGAGTGAGTGCTTGGTCGAACTCGAAATAAAAGTAGCCCGTAGGCTTAGTAGTCGAGTGAATGATTCGAACTTGAAATAATGTAGCTCGTAGGCGTAATGATCAAAGTAGCCCGTAGGCTTAATGGTTGAGTGAGTGCTTGCTCGAACTCGAAATAAAAGTAGCCCGTAGGCTTAGCAGTCAAGTGAATGATTCGAACTCGATGTAATGTAACCCGTAGGCATAATAGTCAAAGTAGCCTATAGGCTTAGTAGTCGAGTGAATGATTCGAACTCGAAATAATGTAGCCCGTAGGCGTAATGGTCAAAGTAGCCGGTAGGCTTAATGGTCGAGTGAGTGATTGCTCAAACTCGAAATAAAAGTAGCACGTAGGCTTAGCAGTCGAGTGAATGATTCGAACTCGATGCAATGTAGCCCGTATGCATAATAGTTGACTGAGTGCTTGCTCGAAATCGAAAAAAAGTAGCCCGTAGGCTTAGTAGTTGAGTGAATGATTCGAACTCGAAATAATGTAGCCTGTAGGCGTAATGGTTGAGTGAGCGCTTGCTCGAACTCGATCCAGTTTGCATAATAAATCTTGAACATAGAATATCGGTAAAGAAGAGGGATTTCTTTGCAATTCATTATACATGTGTTCATGTTTTGCGTCAGGGCTCGGGGCAACTACATAAGCATGGTTCGTTTTGACCATTTGGCTCTTACAACATTTCCTGTTGAGACACTGTTTGTCATAAAATAACGAAGTAACTTCCTTTGCACCGAACTTGATAATCATCACAAATGCGTTCAATGATAAAGCCCCCAGTATACGAGGTTGATTTTAAAGAGGCCTCGGATACTCAATAGTAGTATCGTTTCCGTTATATGGCTGGTATCAATCTCTGCTCGACTTTTGCTTGGTCGTTCTTTTCTTAACGGACCTAGAAATCAACTGGTCATCTTCGACTCTTATTTTGGATTGATATCAATTGTGCACATCGGTCCAAGTAATAGCTGGGTACTCGATCAGATTTTGCTTCAGCCGCCGTGAAGCCATCGAGCTCCGCTCGTTTAGACCTTGAGTGAAAGCTTGAACAGCCCAATCGTCTGTGACTGGTGGCAGATCCATTCGTTCCATTTGAAAACGAGATACGAACTCCCTTAGCATCTCGTTATCCTTTTATATTACCTTGAACATGTCTGACTTTCTGGTTTCGACCTTTATGGCTCTGGCATGTACTTTTACAAAGCAATCTGCAAGCATAGCAAAAGAATCAATAGAGTTAGATGGTAAATTATGATACCATACCATTGCCCCCTTTGACAGGGTTTCACCAAATATTTTCAATAATACAGATTCGATCTCATCATCTTCCAAATCATTGCCCTTGATGGCACACGTTTAAGAAATGACATGCTCGTTGGGGTCAGTCGTTCCATTATATTTGGGTATTTCGAGCATACGGAATTTTTTGGGGATTGGTTTTGGGGCTGCACTCGAGGGAAAAGGCTTTTGAATAAAATTTTTCGAATCTAGCCCTTTTATCATTGGTGGAGCTCCCAGGATCTGATCGACCCTGCAATTATATATTTCTACTTTTTTATCGTTGGCTTCGACTCGTTTTGTGAGTTCCTCGAGCAATTTAGTAATTTCGGGAGTAGTCCCCGATTGTTGCTCATTTGACTTCACTATGGTTGGTTCCGTTCTGTGGGTGATTTCTCGAAGTGGATTGGGCTCCGGCCTGCTTTGTACCTGAGTTTGGCTCTGTAATAGAGCTATTGCTATTTGTTGGGCTTGTAACATCTCGAAGACCAGCCGTAAGCTGACTCCGATCTCCTCCACGTTATGGGTATCTCGAGCTACGGATCGAGTACCACCCTGAATGCATTTTTTCGGTTCGGAACGTTGGTTCGCCTCAAGAGCCACTTGTGAATTGACATCTAGCGGTACTTCAACTCGAGCTCCGGTGACATCTTTAATTCGCCTTCCGGCCCTGGGTGTCAAGTTGTTGGTTTCATCTTGAAGGCCGGCTTCGTGGTCGAAAGGTAAAGCCATCAATCAAGGGTTTGCCATTGTTGATTTAAAGTTGTAAACTGGTGTGTATTGTAGATTTGTATCAAACAACCACTGTTACTCTTAGCCCCACGGTGGGCGCCAAACTGTTTACCCGAAAAATTGAATAGAGTTAAATTTGTGTATGGTTCTAAGGATATATGATATAATTTGATACAAATCGTATAGAGAAATAGAAATACGTGTATTCTTGACTATGAGAATGAGAATAGTGAGAAGAAGAACGAATAAGATAAAGGAAAATAAATACAAGGGGATATCTTTCAATATGAGAAGAAATCTTTTGTTCCAATGTGTCTCTAATTACAATCCATCCCCCCTTTATAGTAGAGGGATCCTACTTTATATACAACAATAAAAAATACGTAGTGGAGAACCTATGATATATTGTCTTTTCCCTACTTCCCGCCAGGATTCTCTCCCTTAGTGCGGCTGTAACGGCCTTGTCTGTGAGCTTCGATACTGACTCGAACTCGATATCGGGTCGAGCCATTGGCCTTGACTCGAGCTCGATCCTGACTCGGAGTCTTGATATTCGGGGTGGGTATTGGTCGGTCTGTGTACTCCGACAAACTTTTGCCTCATGGTTCGATTTGGTCATGGGCCCGATAATGATACCGAACTGATCCTTGATCGGACTTGGAGCTCGAATTCTGAAGCCCCTTTTTTCGGACCTCGACCTGACCTTACGTAGATACCTTTTGATCGAAGTATTGCCGTCTCGATCAGTCCGTACGACTGTGAAGCCCGCTGCTATTTAAACAAGATTTCACTAACAGTTTTACTTGTGGCAATTAATATATTTACTTACCCTATTTGATTATGTTCCCTTTAATGACTCTTGACATATATTGCTCTTTTAAATGCTCCATAAAATTATTGTTCTTTCTTTTTTGAAACTAATTATGTGGGGGAGAAGTATTGCAAGTGTTCTTGTAGGAAAAATAAAAGGAGCCTCCTCTATTTGAAATCGCTTTATTTTTTTCCTTCTCCTTTTCTGTATATTTGCTTATATGGAGATATTTTTTTTAGGCAGCGAAAGGGAAGAGGGTAAGTTAATTTTCTCTCTTTATAAGAAGAGTGGGAAGGAAATACAGATAGGAGAAAAAGAAAACATTAGTTAAAATATTGTGTTCGTATTGATATATGATTTTTTTACAATCGCGCGAAGAGCAGACAAGTTTACTAGTAGTAAACAATAATTATATATATATATATATGCCAAGCACTTTTGGGAGTTAAGAGCGCTTTTTTTTCTTTAAAAAAATCCTACAACAATAAAAAAATTACTTCAAAAGAAATCAACAATTATAAGGTATTCCTATAACAACAAAAAGAAAACTTCTAATATTTTTGACTTCTCATATAATCTTATCAATGACACTACAATCATACACGTTCAAATCAAAGCTTTTAACCGTGCCTCAGATTCATCGGCTTGCTGGCCAAGTTAGTTTGAATGGAAAAAGGAAAATATATTTTAATTTTTAGATTTTCAAGTTATATTCCGTCGAAAAACTAACGAAAAACACCAAAGCTTAGTACAATGAAACCAAGTTTCGCCCTTACTCTTTACAACTTCCTTTTCATATCCGTCGCTTTAATCATTCCCTCCGCTGCTAAACACCGCCACGTCATCAATTTCCGATCACCGAACCTTTTTCCGGAGTCATTCACTTGGGATCCCAAATCACACAACTTCATCGTTGGCGGTACACGTCATCAGAAACTCCTCTCCATTTCCGACGCCGGCGTAACCGAAATCCTAATCTCCGACACCGATTTACCGGCAAATTCCTCGTTCCTCGGCCTCGCCGTCGACCGCCGTAACAACCGCCTCCTTGCTTGCATTCACCGTATCCCTACCCCCACTTCACCTTCCCCGTTCAACGCACTCGCCGCCTACGACCTCAAATCTCGCCGCCGCATTTTCCTCACCCCGCTCCTAGACAACGACGATCAAAATCCTATCGCCACCGTGACGGAGATAATCCGCCCCGCCACCGCGAATGACGTCGCCGTTGATTCCTCCGGAAACTCTTACGTGACCAACTCCGATGGGGATTTCATCTGGAAAGTGAATTTCGCCGGCGAAGCTTCGATTTTTTCGAGATCGGAGGTCTTCAAATCTCATCCCGTGGACATGACCGCAGAGTATCACAAATGCGGACTAAACGGCATCGTTTTTGCATCTAAAGGGTATTTACTTGTGGTCCAATCAAATACGGGGAAAATATACAAAGTCAACGTTGATGACGGGACGGCAAAGACCGTTAATTTGGACAAAGATTTAACGGCAGCTGATGGAATGGGCGTCAGAAGTGACGGCGTTGTGGTAGTGGTGAGTCAGCACAAGCTTTATTATGTGAAGAGCGAGGATAATTGGGGTGAGGGAGTAGTGTTTGACGAAATTGCCCTTGATGCGGAGGGGTTTGCATCTTCTGTTACAATTGGGGACAGGAACAGGGTGTATGTGTTATATGGGCATATTATGGAGGGTATAATGGGAAATACGGATAGAGAAGAGTTTAGCATAGTGGAAATGGAGGAAGAGAATAAAGAGGATAATATTTGGTTGTTTGTATTGGTGGGATTTGGGTTAGTTTATTTCTTGTTTTGGAGATTCCAAATGCGTCGACTTGTCCAAAACATGGATAAAAGAATAGCTTAGGTTTTAATTTCCTTTTTTGTTTTTGTTTTTCTGTTATCTTTTTCCCTGTCTCATATATTTGTTTTGGTAATACATTTTGATAAATGACAAGTATTATTTTCCTCTTTGTTTCCTCCGTAAGAAATAGATAATATATTTTGTTGTATTCCATTTTGTCAAAGACGCACCACTATGGAAGTTTCATAATGGAACACTGATGACTTTAAAAGGTTAAGAAACGGTTCAACATAATCATCCTATCATATTATACTAAAAATAGGAAGTTTTACCTTTAAAGTTAAATTACGATAATATTCTTTAAAATATGAGTTACAATTTTATCCTTGAGGAACTGAACTGATTTTCCACAAAATAATTACTCTTTATTATTACATTAAAGTGGCTAAAGATGAAAAATTTCTTTAATTATTACTCCAAGCGTTTTCCATTTCATATTTGTTTCTTCTTCCACGGTAGTTACAATTTTACACTCTGTTTGCATTCTTTGCTCTATAAAAGTGATAACAGACTGTCTGATTACTAAGGCACATTATTCTATTTCTCTTGCTATATCAAAAATTCCTTTTCCCTTAAAAATTCTCTGTGGCATATCCTTGGCAAATGTGCCCTTCACGTTTCCACTTTCCAGAAGTAAGGCTTTTGCTAAATTATTAGCCTAGATGACATGAACATTTGAAGATTAGAAGAATGATGTATTAGCTAATTAACGTTTTCGCTTCCTTTTATTTCTTTCTTCACTATTTCTTGATTTTTAAAATAATTTCTCTTTGTTTTAGCTCCTTTTTCAGTTACATGTATCACTTGAAAGTTTAGAAACATTATTTTTCTTGTCTTTTTTCTTTTCAAGAATCCATGGACAAAATAGTTATGATTTATTTGGATTAGTGACTTAGTTAGCCCATTTAAAAAGTGTAATATGCCACTTATTATTTGGTCAATTTTAACCTCTTTTTTGTTATTATGCGAGTTTAATAGATAAAGTGAAAGTTCAAATTTCTTTAAATAATAGCCTACATGCTGCATAATGGATGTTAGATTTGACACATGATTATCGTGTTATGCTTATACACTTATATAATTTATACAATTCAACTAATGTTCTTTTGTCAAATTTACAGATGAAATGAGTCATAATCTTGTATCAGACAAAGGGTCCTTGTACGTACAACAATGATATCAATAAAAAAATTTGATGCCAATAACTATTAAATATCTTTATCACAAATAACTACTTTCTTTTTTGCAGTTTTACAGCATGAAATTGATTACGATATACTAGTCACTCTAAAGAAGACCTATGTTGATCGAATTTCTTTACAAGTTACTACTTTCATCCGACAACAACTTCTTGATATGTATGCATCTATAAAAGTAAGAAGGCTACAATTTCTTAAAGATAAGGGAGAAACTTCTAGACGTGAAATATTTGCAACCATTGCCGATGTTGCTCATATTCAAATGTAATCTACATATTGTTGAAATGTAGAAAAGTAAGAAAATTGTCACGTTGAATATTTGATATGACAATCTTATTTAAGTTGTTCAAATGATATAATCCTCTTACCTTCAGCAATTAAGTTGGAGGTTATATTTTCATCCCTTAAATTTCGGTGCAACTCGTCTCACATATATATATTATAATATTATTCATACCATTTTAGAAGGTTTATACTTATTAGGTGAAAATCAAGTAGGAGGATCCTATCTTCAAGATAGATTCACAATAATATCTGCTAAAATTCTGATTTTGAAAATTAATTTGTCTCTCATGAAAAAAACCTTCCATTACATAATTTTTAAGTATTTGTTTTATTAAGAAGGTGAATAGAAGTGAAGTAGCAGTACTTCAATGCTTCAGACACTCAATCCAAACATTTAGTAATAACTAAAACTAATTATGAGCAAATTAAAAGACTATCATTACAATCTCATCATTATGTTGAATTAAAAACAACATTAAATTAAGTTTCTCAAGTTTATAACTCATGTTGAAGTATTATGATCGTCCATGTAATTTTATCTTTGAGTAATGACGGATTATATGTTTGCTCCTTTTCTTTTTGCTTTAAAGAAGTTACATGTAAATTCTTTTGGGAATTTGTGTGTTGCTTTCTAAGTATTAATGTTTGTTGTTGATTTATTTAACTAAAAATTCAAATGCGTGGAGCTTCTCCCTTTTTAAAGGTTCCCCGGGATTTATGGTACTTCTGGTTGATGACACAATACACATGTTAAAGGCAATTAGTGAATTCGTTAGGTTGTGTTCTTTCGTGTATAGTTGTATCGGTTTTTAGAAGTTTTTCCCCCAAATTTTGAGATTTGCTTCTAAAACAAATCATAAAATGTACAAAACTCTAAAAATATAATACAATTATAATCTTTTATTTTGTTTTAAAATATTCTTATCAAAATTTAGGATACACGTGCAACGTACGTGTCCAGAAACTAGTTAATTAATAAACACGAATATGCATAAATTTGATATTTCCATAGAAAATTAGGCTCTCTCAGTCCTTGTTGATGCTCGACTTGGATCATTTTGGGCAAGCTTTAGTTCAAAAATTAACTTAAATAGCCGCTCATCATTCACTTGAACAAAAAGAAAGCCGGTGAATGTATATATGTATAATCGTGTATAGTTAGTATATAATTTATGTATATCGGCTAGAAAAAGTAAATAATGAATTCTACCGATCATTTGTATAAAGACCCCTTATAAGTTTTGACGTAGTCAAAACTAGGCTCTAAGCCACCAAAACCATACTGTTCTTACTGATACTTACACTTAGAGGGAAAAGATACTCTAGAACTCTAAATTGTTACCCAGTACCACTACCTTAAAATTTTGATGCTGTTTATTCATAATACATTCAGGTCGAGGTTCTGGACATCTCTATATCCTAGTGACATAAAGATTATTAGAAAATTGTAAAAAATATTTAATTTTTCACTGACCACTGTTTTTAAAAGTAAAAAGCGCAAAAAACTAATAAGTTCCATGAGACATGAAGAAAAAAGTGAGAAATGAAATGGACGCTTCTTTGAAGTAAAACTCATCAGTTATCGACTTGACCGTAAGCCATCTGATCTTTAATTTGATGGCCATATTTTGCAAAGACGAGCGTTATATCATACTTTATTATAAGTATGAAATTTTTTAGTTAAAGTTATTTTACTATAATATTCTTCAAAAATTGAATGACCAGATTACCCTCTACCTAAAAAAAAATTACTTTCGGTTTTATTTGAAATACTGCTATGTGAACTTGTGAATTGAAAAATAAAGTTGGCCATTTATTTGTGATCCTATTAAATGGGAAATTATAGATACAATTAACGTGTGAATTGAAAAATCAAGCTGAACATTTACTTGACATACTATTTATTGAAGTCGCGTTCCTCTATTTGTAATGAGTTGGTTAATTAGTTAGTTAGCGGAAGTGCACGTATGTGCTGTGTATATATGTACAGTGCTCATGCATTGAAGATGAAATACAAAATCAGAATTTCATTCTCTCTTCCTCGTTTCCTCAATTCTTCACCTTAGCTTCTAGATTCTTCTAAAATGGTATCACAAAATCGATTAGGGCTCTAAATCTTCTTCTTATTCTTCTTCTTATTCTTCACCCAGCTGGTTCGCCATTATCAAATCTAGAACTGTCCGCCCATGGGAGACACCTCAACACCTCAAATTGACCATCATCATCCACTCTATATTCAACCATCTGATACGCCTGTAGCGATTCTGATAGATATCAAGCTCACAGGCCCAGAAAATTACGAATTGTGGAGTAGATTGATGCGTTTGGCTCAATTAGGGAAGAACAACCTAGGTTTCGCAGAAGGAACATGTGTGAAGAGTCTATATACAGGAGAATTAGCAGATTTGTGGGAACAATGTAATGTTGTAGTTCTCTCATGGATTGGGAGATGTGTGTCGCAGGAATTGTTCCCAAGCATCGTCTATGCGTCAAATGCAGCAATGGTCTGGGCTGAATTCAAGGTGAGGTTTGAAAAATCTAATTTGACTAGATTCTATCACCTTTGGACTCAAACTGGAACCCTAACTGTAATACCTCATATTCAAACTAGGGTATATTGGTCTTTAAGCATATCTTAAATTAAAAAAAAGGGAGAAACCTAATCAATTAAAAGAAAGAGCAAAAGCCCACTAGAATGAGAAAAGAAAAAGGGGTTCAGGGAAGGGTTTATGTATCTAAAGCTTCTGCCGAAAGAGAAGCCATCAAACCGTTGCTATATGAACCAAAAACAACATAAATACTTCAATCTTGGAAGTTTTAGATTTGGAGAAAACCAATAGAGAAAGAATTTCTTTTATATAGAGAAGGAAACATAGAAAAGCTCCACACAAATAATTTTGAAAGCCAAGGATGGATCGTTTTAATAGCGCCTTTGAAGTCTAAGCACTTTCGAGTTTCGAGTACTGCGGTAAATATCTAAACTCTTTATTTTAGTTATGTGGACAGATTCTTTAATAACTTCTTTTTTGAAATTTAAGCAATTTACATAGATTGTGAATAGCTTAGTTAAATACCACAAAGAGATAGAGTTACTGGTGTATATTTGAGTGAAGAATTCATTGAAAAAACTATCTTGATAGAGATATGGTGCAATTAATTACTTAAGTAAATTTTAAAATTTTCAAAAAAAAAAAAAACAATTTGGAACAGTATATTTTCTACGGTAACTTGCCTTACTCTCAAAATATACATATGACTTAAAGGAATGCGATTAAGGTATAAAACTATTTTCACGTGATCTCGACAAATCCAACTTGACAAATTGATAATTAAATATGAAACTCCGAGAGTTGGGTATTCTAAATTAGTTACAAATTAGCCTAAACAAGAAAATTAATTCGAGAACAATATGATGTGATTATAGATTGATTGAAGGAAGGCGCACGGATTGTTCGAAGTGACGAGTTTGATATTTCGACACGAGTACTGTGAGTAGTAATCTTATCACAATTTGTGTTTTCATAATATGCATGGTTTATATATAATTTTGAAAATAAATGTATTGTTGATGCTTTGAAATTGCATGTGGGACAAGTCCTTTACTTGATATGGTACCGAACAATTTACTTGAGATATTTACCGGTTAATCTAAATATTTTCACCGTTACAAGATATGTTTTACCGTTACTTGAGATATAACAGTTATTTAAATTATTATTATTGTTACTAGACATGCATGTTTTACTGTTACTTGAGACATGATTACCATTACCGAAATAAAATTATAAGATTTGATAAGAAATGATATGCCCTTTATTATTTGAAAATGCTTTCGTACGAGTATTTACTGTTTACAAGAAAGAGTATAAATGGGAGGAGACTTTGAAAGATCCCGTAGCTAACGACAGGTTTGTTAGACTTGGTGCACCTTGTATTTACCGATTACCGAGTACAGTTATAACCCTCGCTAGTGGGAAGGTAGAACTAGCATACAGTTACAGTTTTCCCTCGAGTAGTGACCTATAGTTATATTTGACTCATTTTACGAAGGGGTCCATACAGTGATACAAATTACATGATCCTTTCTTGGAAACCTCCCAAACATAAAGATTTGCTATGAGAAAGTGTTTACTGAGTTTATTACTGATTTGTTAAATTGATTTCTGTTACAGAAAATACATGAAAAGACTGATTATATTTACCGTTTTAGAAAGCGCATTCTTATGATATTTTCTGTTTGATATACTAGCATGTTTTCTGACTTGTCCCCAATTAAAAATAGTTCTGGTTAAGTATTATTACTCATTGAGTTAGCGACTCACTCCCCGCTATTAGTTTTACAGAGACAGTAGTAGACGTAGGCGAGGATTCTGTTAGTTAGAGTACACGAGTTGACAATTCCTGGCGAGCCCCGTATTTATTCGCGTGGGCAAAGATTATTATTTATTTGTTATAGTCTCTTTCTTAAAACTCTTAGAGTCGCTCCATAGTCATTTTTATGAGTCATAAATATTCTTTTATTGATATAGACTTGTGACTCGTATTAGACTTTCCTATCGTATACTTGGAGATGAAGTTAGTATTATTGTGTTGGAAATACTTCGCGAATGAGGATTATAACTTGTTTGGTCGATATAGGTTGATTGTGTTGTTGACTTCTAACACATGTTTATTTTTGGATAGTCTTAAAACAGGGAAAACTCTATCCGATTTTCTACAAATTACCGATAAGGCTTACTTGGGAGCACTTGTTCCTAAGCGCCGGTCATGATCCTAAATTGGGTCGTGATAAAGTTGGTATCAGAGCCTAGATTATTCTTCTGACTAATGAAGCACACGTCGGTAGTAGAATCTCAATTATGGTTATGTAGTCGTCCATTCCTATAATCATGATTCTGCCATGTTGTGATAGGATGTGTCTTATCTTGTTTCTTATTTCTCCGTACGTGTGTGATAATTAGGGTCAAATAACTGAACATCACCTTTTATCTTGTTTCTGTATGACGTGGACCAGTCATTCAATAATAGAGTTTGGCTAGAGGTTTAAGGACATTAAATTGCTGCCACTGGATAACAATTGTCTTCCACCAAAGGAAAGCAATAGAAAAGTAAGCAAGGCCAATGAAAAGATTGTTGTGCCACAATGAGGGGCTTTCATACCTCTAAAATATGTAATAATATCCACTCTTGAATTAAGCACTAGACTACAACTATGGCTAGGAGATTAGTATCGTTGAGGTTCTTACCTCTATGTAGAGAATAATTAAGAGCTTGATAGATATAATTGGTAGACAAGACAAAAAAATGGATAATAGATTAGGGATATAAAAGCTTTAGGCATTCAGTACTAAGATCGTCTGGAGCAGAGATGTATTCTTAATATAGTTACTAAAAATTAAAACCACAAAGTTTACTTTTTTTGTCACTTTAATCATCCTTAAAGGTTTTGGCAAAACACTTAAAGCATTATGAGCTCTAAAATATTCTCGCGAGAAGTCTGTGGAGCTAGCAACTTATCACCTCGAGTATATGATGAATATATGGAACCATATTATTAGGGACACAGTTAGGAGTGACACAACTAACTTAGAAATAAGTTTAGTAAATTATTTATGAATCGTTTCCTTCTCGATAGTCGAAATCGCAAACCTGACAGGTACTTAAGAAATTAATTCAAACGATGGATGTACTGACATGTGACATCAGACTTTATCAGCTGGCTAGGTACGTGATGTCTTAGGATTAGAGGCTTGTCTAATGGTTGGTTAACCATTTAAACAAAGCAATACTCTTACATACAAAGACTCTGACTTATTCTGTAGAAGTTGAACTTGCTAGAAAAAATAATATTTAAGAATTGGATGTGATTGGCATGCAACTAAGAATTCATTTAAGAAGGTAGAGACTAGGAAATCTCTCAATATGAATTTATTTTTTCTTATATGGGACGAAGAGTTAGATAAATAAAATCTTGAGATATTATGATATCCTTTAATAGTTGCTAATTTTATGGAAGAATCTTGTAAAGTTGAAACTTTATATTAAGCTTATTAGATTCAAGTTGAGAGAGAGGATACCCTATCTAGTCAAATTGTACTTGACCTTGTTAATTTGACATGCTTATAGGTGTGACTGATTATTATCTTATTACATTATCTTTTATTACCATGAGAAGGTAGTAAGATTGATATATCTAGCAAACCTATTTGTAAAAAAGAAAGAAGAAGAAGAAGAAGAAAGAATCATATCCTAGTGATAGTCGAGGTTATATCATTTAAGAAGGCTCTACAATTATTGAATAAGAGTGGTTAGGGTCTCGTAACTTTCGTAAAGAGATCCAAGAGATGTGAAACTTAGGTTGAAAAATAAAAGTATCATAGTGAGAGATTTTTCAAGACTACCTCGAATAGGAGAAATGGACTTCGGTATTGATTTGACACCTGACACGTAAACCATATCATATGGCACTAACGAATTGAGAGAGCTAATGAACAATTGCGAAACTTACTGGATACAGATTTTATCGTATCGAGTGTTGCGCCATGGGGTACACTAATATTGTTTGAAGAAAAAAGGGATAAGTCTTTAAGAATATGCACCAACTACATATAATTAAATAATATAACAATATACAACAAATATCCCTTGTCTTGTATAGATAACTTGTTTGATCAGTAACAAGGAGCCATTGATCTTTAGTCTGGTTATCATCAGCTTAGAATAAGAAAGGAAGATATTTCGATGTTTGCCTCTAGTACTCGGTACAAACATATGAGTTACTTGTGATATCCTTTAGATTGGCCAATGCTCCAACTGCATTGATATATATAATGACTATGGTGTTCAAAGTTAATTTTGGAAAATAAAAGTCATAGTTTTTACTTACTATATTCTGGTATATTCTCTTACCCAGGAAGAGCACGAAAATTACTTGAAAAATATGTTAAAGACGCTGAAGTGAAATCAACTTTTTACCAAGTTCTTCAATTAGCTAGACTCAGTAGTATTCATAGGACACATTGTATCTAAGAATGAAAAGATGGTAGCTTCAAAGAAGATAGAAGCAGTTCATAAATAGTCAAGACCCATTCTCCTACAGAAATTGCTTTTGGCTTGACAGGCTACTATAGGCATTTGTGTAGGATTTATCTAGAATAGCACCGCCACTCACCAAGTTAACATAGAAAATCGCTAAATTTCAGTGGATGGAGGAATGTACAACGAGATTCCAGAAGCCCAAAGCATATTTGACAATCACACCAATGTTAGCCTATGCTTCAAGGAAATTTGAAGAAGCTCAAGTTGTATTATGCCACTCATGATTTGGATATGGTCATAGTGGTATTTTCTTTTAAGATTTAGAGACACTATTTATACGAAGAAATCTATAAGAATTATACCTAGCACAAAAGCCTGAAGTACATTTAAAACCAATAGAGATATAAATATTTAGCAATGCTGATGGAGGACACTATTGAAGATATAATTGTACTGTTTTGTATTGTTCGAGAAAGATAAATATTATAGCTTATGAAAAATATATATGGGTGATTTGACACATATAGCTTCTGTAAAGATATTTCTAGACAAAGATATGCATAGACTAGAGGATACACGTATTAGATTCAATGTGAAAAAGAAAATTCAAAGAAATTACAATACGAGGATGAGCGATTGTTTAACTATCAAGATTAGTTTCTAGCTGATAAAAGCAAGGATATGACTGTTAATAGTGAGGGTATTCTCCGACTAGATAATTAATTATGTGTAACAAATATATATGGGTTGAGAAAGACTATCTGTGATGGAGCTCACAACTCTAGATACACTGTATATCTCAGGTCTATTAGATGCACCATGAATATAAAACAATGTTTGGTTGGAAAAGATAGAAGGGAAAAGAATCGTTAACTTTGTTTTTAACTATTTGACATGTCAGCATGTTAAGGCAAGCACTTATGACTCACAGGCCCAATACAATAACTCAAGATTCTGAAGTGAAAATACAATAGAATTACAATACATTATATGACTAAATTACTCAAACCATTAGAGTTATGATTATATATGGGAAAGTTGTAAATTGGCTTACAAAGTAGGCACGTTTGTGGTAACGTATGCATAGATATACATGAACAGAAAATAATCTGACTCAATAGAGCTCTATGGTTCATCACATCTAATAGAGGATCACATTCACTTCACGATTTAAAAATTTTTTCAAGAAACCTTGGGTACTCGAGTAGATCTTAGTACTAGATTTCATCGCACGCAAACGCAAAGTCCGAATGTTCTATACAAATCTTGGAGGATATGTTGAGAGATTGCATTCTTGAGTTTGGAGGTAGTTGGGATGCTTATCTACCTTTAGTTGAATTTGCTTACAACAATAGTTTCCAGTTCAGTATTCAGATGACACAGTACGAAGAATTATATGGTAGAAGATGACGTTCTCCTATCGGAGGGCTTGATGCTAGTGAGACTAATTTATTGGGACCCGACTTAGTACAAGAAGCTATTGACAAGGCCCAATTGATCAGACAGAGATTGCTCACAGTTCAAAACGACAAAAATCTTATGCGGATAAGTGAAGAAGAGACTTAGTATTTACAATTGGGGGACAAAGTATTTCTACGAGTCTCTACTATGTAAGGCGTGATGCGATTCAAAAGAAAAAGGTAATTTAAGCCCGAGGTTTATAGGTCCGTGCGAGATACTTGAACGAGTGGGAGGTATGGCATATCGTTTGGCACTCCCTCCTGAGTTGTCTTTTATTGATCCAGTGTTTCACGTCTCAATGCTAAGAAAATGTATATGAGACTCATCACACATTCTTGAAGCACCTACTATACCGCTCGATGAGAAGTTGTCTTACGAGGAGGAGCCAATGTCTATTATTGATAGACAAGTTAGGAAGTTATAGCCAAAAGAAACATGTTCGTAAAAGTCTTATGGAGAAATCATACAGTAAAAGAAGCTACAGAAGCTACATGGGAAGTGGAAGATGCTATGCGAGTAAAGTATCCTTATATTTTTCAATCTACAAGGTATGTAACTGAGCTAAATTCGGGGACCGAATTTCATAAGGTGGGGAGAATGTAATACCTCATATTCAAACTAGGGTATATTGGTCTTTAAGCATAACTTAAATTAAAAAAAAAAGGAGAAACCTAATCAATTAAAATAAAGGGCAAAATCCCACTAGAACGAGAAAAGAAAAAGGGGTTCAGGGAAGGGTTCACGTATTCTAAAGCTTCTGTCGAAAGAGAAGCCACCAAACAGTTTCTATATGAACCAAAAACAACATAAATACTTTAATCTTGGAAGTTTTAGATTTGGAGAAAACCAACAGAGAAACAATTTCTTTTCTATAGAGAAGGAAACATAGAAAAGCTCCACATAAATAATTTTGAAAGCCAAGGATGGATCGTTTCAATAGCACCTTTGAAGACTAAGCACTTTCAAGTTTCGAGTACTGCGGTAAATATCTAAACTCTTTATTTTAGTTATGTGGACAAATTCTTTAATAACTTCTTTTTTGAAGTTTAAGCAATTTACATAGATTGTGAATAGCTTAGTTAAATACCACAAAGAGATAGAGTTATTGGTGTATATTTGAGTGAAGAATTCATTGAAAAAACTATTTTGATAGAGATATGGTGCAAATAATTACTTAAGCAAGTTTTAAAATTTTTTAAAAAAAAACAATTTGGATCAGTATATTTTCTTTGGTAACTTGCCTTACTTTAAAAATATACATATGACTTAAAGGAATGCGATTAAGGTATAAAACTATTTTCACGTGATCTCGACAAATCCAACTTGACAAATTGATAATCAAACATGAAACTCTGAGAGTTGGGTATTCTAAATTAGTTACAAATTAGCCTAAACAAGAAAGTTAATTCGAGAACAATATGATGTGATTATAGATTGATTGAAGGAAGGCACACGGATTGTTCGAAGTGATGAGTTTGATATTTCGACACGAGTACTGTGAGTAGTAATCTTATCACAATTTGTGTTTTCATAACCTGCATGGTTTATATATGATTTTAAAAATAAATGTATTACCGATGCTTTAAAATTGCATGTGGGATAAGTCCTTTACTTGATATGGTATCGAACAATTTACTTGAGATATTTACCGGTTAATCTAAATATTTTCACCGTTACTAGATATGTTTTACCGTTACTTGAGATGCTATAGTTATTTAAATTATTCTCACTATTACTAGACATGCATGTTTTACTGTTACTTGAGACATGATGACCATTACGGAAATAAAATTATAAGATTTGATAAGAAATGATATGCCCTTTATTATTTTGAAAATGCTTTCGTACGAGTATTTACTGTTTACAAGAAAGAGTATAAATGGGAGGAGACTTTGAAGGATCCCGTAACTAACGGAGGGTTCGTTAGACCTGGTGTACCTTGTATTTAATGAATACCGAGTACAGTTATAGCCATCGCTAGTAGGAAGGTAGAACTAGCATACAGTTATAGTTTTTCCTCGAGTAGGGACCTACAGTTATATTTGACTCCTTTTACGAAGAGGTCCACACAGTGATACAGATTAGATGATCCTTTCTTGTAAACCTCCCTAACATAAAGATTTGCTATGAGAAAGTGTTTACTGAGTTTATTACCGATTTGTTAAATTAATTTCTGTTACAGAAAACACATGAAAAGACTGATTATATTTACTGTTTTAGAAAGGGAATTCTTATGATATTTTCTGTTTGATATACTAGCATATTTTCTGACTTGTCCCCAATTAAAAATAGTTGTGGTTAAATATTATTACTAACTGAGCTAGCGACTCACTCCCCGCTATTATTTTTACAGAGACAGCAGTAGATGCAGGCGGGGATTCCGTTAGTTAGAGTACACGAGTTGATAATTCCTAGTGAGCCCCGCAATTATTCGCGTGAGCAAAGATTGGTATTTATTTGTTATAGTCTCTTTCTTAAAACTCTTAGAGTCGCTCCATAATCATTTTTATGAGTCATAAATATTCTTTTATTGATATATACTTGTGACTCGTATTAGACTTTTCTATCATATACTTGGAGATGAAGTTAGTATTATTGTGTTAGAAATACTTCGCGAATGAGGATTATAACTTGTTTGGTCGATATAGGTTGGTTGTGTTGTTGACTTCTGACACTGGTTTATTTTTGGATAGTCCTAAAATAGGAAAAACTCTGTCCGATTTTTTATAAATTACCGATAAGGCTTACTTAGGAGCACTTGTTGCTAAGCGCCGGTCATGATCCTAAATTGGGTCGTGACACTAACTCAAGGTACTGATTCTGTTACCACATACTTTACTAAAATGAAAGACTTCTGGGATGAACAAGACACCTTGATACCTGGTCGAGAATGTAAGTGTAAGGAGTTTGAACCATTTTTCAAAATGTTTTATCAGCATCACCTAGTTTAATTTCTAGTAGGATTAAATGAGACTTATGCTCATGTTCGCAGCCAAATTTTGTTAAAAATACTCGTGTTATCAGTAAATCAAACATATGCCTTAGTGATACAAGAATAAAGCCAAAGGGTTCTTGGTGTAATGGACATGAATAAGGAGCCATTGGCCATGTTAGGTGGAAGGGGACAAATGATGAAAGGCAAAAGTTTGGTTTAATCTGTGAACACTGTGGGTTTAAAGGGCATCAAAAGGAGAATTTCTACAAAATTGTGGGATATCCACCTGATTTCAAGAGCAAAAAAAATCCAATGCAGGGTGTTGGTGGCTTCAAGACCTATGCTAACAATGCAACAGTTAAAGGAAATAGTTCTGTTGAAGGGAACAGTTCTGTTGAAAGTCAGTCTGAAGGCCACTACTTCACAGAGGAGGAGTATAAGCAGCTAGTGAACTTGCTGAACAAATCTTCAGTCGGTGATTGCAAAGTCAACATGGCAGGTATTGTTTCCATGTTGTCGAATGATTGTCTTTTTGAATGGATCATTGACTTAGGGGGCTCTCATCATATCACCTCCTGCAAGGAGAAACTATTTGACATCAACAAACTAGGAAGTCAGGAAAGTAGAAAAGTGCGGGTACTAACTAGAAGCAGGTCATAAATAACAGATATAGGAAATGCACTAATCCTAGAGGGGCAGAGGATGAGGAATGTTCTACATGTTCCAGACATCAAGTTCAACCTACTTTCAGTATCAAAACTGACCAAGGTTCTTGTTTGCACTGTTAAAGTTTTTCCTGACTTCTGTCTTTTATAGGGTCTTTACAGTGGCAAGGTGATGGGGATTGGTAGAGAAATAGATGGTCTTTACATTCTTAGAGAAGCAATAAAACCAGTAGCAGCATCAGTGATAAAAGGAAACCATAATACAAAACTATGGCATTCAAGATTAGGCCATCCCTCCATGAAAGCAATACAGCACATTCCTACCTTGAAAGGTTTAGCAGATGAGCATGTTCAACATCAGTGTAAAATATGCCCAATGGCAAAGCAACACAGGTCGATGTTCCCAGATAGCACAAGTAAAATAGACTGTAGTTTTCAGCTTGTACACCTAGATGTTTGGGGTCTTTATAAGCAGCCTACATATGATAGGAAATATTACTTTGTCATAATTGTTAATGACTATAGTAGATATACTTGGGTGTGTTTGATACTTGGGCATGTTTGATACAATCCAAATGTGAAGTGATAGTTGTGTTGACAAATTTCTTTTCAATGATAAAAAAATCAGTTTGGCATGAATGTTAAAGTACTGAGATCTGACAATGGTACAAAATTCTTCAATTCTAAATGTAGTGCTTTTTTTTTTTCTGCTCTTGGAATAGTTCATCAAAGTAGTTGCCCATACACTCCACATCAAAATGAAATTGTGGAAAGGAAACATAGACATATTTTGGAAGTTGCAAGAGATTTAAGAATTTAGAGTTCAGTCCCAATTAGATTTTGGGGTGAGTGTATTAGGACTGCAATTTACCTAATTAATAAGCTCCCAACTGCAGTCCTCAAAGGCAAGTCACCTTATGAAATGCTTCATGGCAGAGCACCAAAACTGGAACATTTGAGGGTGTTTGGATGTTTGTATCAGTGTCTTACCAAGAGAAGAGAAAATTATTGCATGAGCAAAGAGAACAATGTTTAAGATGACACATGAAACTAAAAAATTAAAAGAGTGAGCTCTAGCGATTGCGAAAAGGAGATGACTGGGAGTTTCTGCATCACGAGCTCGCTCATGGCCACTCCGGGCGGTGGCCAGCCTTCTTCAATGGCTGGTCTGCCTCCCCAAACATCCCCACTCAATCCTAACACCAGTACAAATAATTAACAATCCTTAGATTTCTCAAATCTCCTAAAGTCAGTCGCATTAAATAAAGCCTTGCACGTAAACCCTACTGTCGAGCCCATTCCATTGAGACGTGTTACATTCTTGCATGGGAAGCCTCTCGTCAAGTTTACAGAAGCAGAGGTTGATGGGATGAACGTTATTGAAGGTCTAAAATATGCAGTTGTAGGCAAGTTCTCATATGGATGGACAGAGTTGCAAGAATTATGTAAGATTATCCTTGTACAATGTGGAATCAAAGGTGAATGCAATATTGATTTATTTAGAAATAGGCATGTTTTAATAAGATTGAAATTATTGAAGAATTTTATTAATCTTACTTCAAAGAGTGTGTATTATGTTAAGGCTAAAGATAATTATGAATACCAAATGAGGTCTTTAATATATGATGCAAAGTTCAAAGTAGGGGAAGAAACTCCAATGGCTATGGCTTGGATTTCTTTTCCAAGTTTGTTACCTACTTACTTTGTCAAAGAATACTTATTTTTATTTTTTTTTAGCTGTGGGGAAACCATTACATCTTGAAATGGCTACAATTAATAAAACTCGACCAAGTTGTGCATGGGTAAAAGTGTTAGTTAATCTCCTAGCAGACTTGCCTAAGAAGGTACGGATGGATTAGAGAATAAAGCTACTAGAGAGATACGGACGGAGTGGGTGAAAATTCAATATGACTTTTTTTACCTAAATATTGTAAAGAGTGTAAATTACAAGGGCATGATGAGATGGACTGTTGGAGGTTACATCTTGAGCTAATGGTGAACAATGATAAGGACAAACAAGTTGTGCAAGATAAAGCTGGGAGTAAAGGTAATGTCAAGTGCCATATGATGATTCTTAGCAGTGGCAGAGTTGTGGGCAATTCTAGAGAACATTGGAAGGAAGTTAGAGATAATCGAGTGAAGAAAGATGGCAAGCAAGCTGAGGTGCAAGGTGAAACTGAAAAAGAAATTGTTCTAGTCGACAATGGGACAGTGCAGCAAGTGCAAACGAACAACAAATTTGCAGTTTTAGAGAGTGAAGAAAGGCAGAAGGAAGTTGATGATCAGCTGGCATTGATGGAGGAAGTTAATGTAAATCACAGCGCTAAACCTAATCCAAAGACTACTAGGAAATTGAATCCGGGAGATGTTGTGTATAGTCCTGTTTCAACTAGGAATGTGAATTCTAAAAAGGATACATATGTGATTCCTAATGAGACAAGGATTATTGAACCAAAGCAAAAAGAATCCACTGCCCAGTGGGTAAACAGAACTTTTGGTAATAATCTTGACATGACCAGCCAACCCTGCCAAGAGGTGCCATCACAATCCATGGATACAAGAATGACTTCTGAGATAGAGAAGGTGAATGACAAGATTAATTTTACTGGAGGTAAGCTTTGGTGTGATCAGGTTGAGGAGGAATCATAAGATGGTGAGTTTCATGAAGACAATGATGATGATGATGATCCAACTGATGAGGAGGAACAAGGAGAGGAGGGACAAAGTATAAATGATAAGAGAAGTGAAGTGCAAACCAAAGAGAATGTAGCAAATACTACTAAAGAACATGAGGAGAATGGAGGAGAACTTTCTCATAACCCTAACCTTAATCAGAACCCTAACCCTAGACAAAATGATATAATGTACCCTAATCAGGCTATAACTAAAACTAATGAGGAAAACATCCAATTGATTGATCCAGGTGGTACATGCAAACCTCAGAATGCAGATATAATCAACAATAGGAAGGACTTGAAAGATAGAATGCAACAATGTCTAACTCCTAGCCCTACAGTGCATCGACAGAAGAATTTGGTGGTATAGGAGAAAGCTGGGAATCTAGTACTAGCTAAACTGTCAGCTGACGCAACTGGGCAGATTTTGAAGGAGAATGTAAACAAGAATCTAATCCCTAAGCCTACAAAGAATCAAGTGGTGACACAAGAAAATCCTAGAGATCAAGAAGAAAACCAATCAAATGCAGGAAGAGACATGGATTAGGAATCCACTACCCAGAATTTCATGAATGCTGCTTGACAAGGTGATCTTTCACCTAGATTAATAGAGAAAGGCAAATCAGCTGGCAAAGGAAGAAAGAGACAGGCAAAGGAGGTACCGGGTGTACAAGCAGTTGGGGTACAAACAATGAGAACTTTATCTAAATCTCATATTTAGCGATGGATGCTCTTATATGGAATATTAGATCTGTATGACCAAGAGAGCTTTTGAGAGGCTCATCACAATGCATATGAAGCATCAGTTTCAATTTATAGGTCTTATGGAACCAATGCAACAGTCAAGAAAATACAGAAGTATAGGAGAAGGATTGGCTTTGCTCAAGCTCTTGTTAATATTTCTAACAAAGTTTGGGCATTTGTGGATGAATGATTTGATATTACTGTCCTATATGATTTGGAACAACAGATGACTTTGAAGCTATTTGATACTGAAACTAACAAAGATTTTATTCTCACATTGGTGTATGCTCGATGTGATGCAATTGACAGAATTGAGTTATGTGCCTCTCTAGATTATCTTGCTCAAGATATGGTATTACCATGGATTGTGGGTAGATACTTTAATGTCATTTATGATGAAGAAGAGAAATTTGGAGGTTTGCCAGTTTCAATTAATAAGGTAGATGATTTTAGACAATGCATGAACACATGCAACCTAACTGATCTGGGCTTCAAGGGCAGCATATTTACGTGGTGGAATGGACGAGCTGAAGAAGACTATATATTCAAGAGGTTGGATAGGTGTTTTGCAAATATTGAATTTCAGCAAATGTGGCTAGTGTTGGAAATCACTCATCTATCTAAGATAGGGTCTGATCATAGCTAATCCAGATGAAATCCCTATAAACAAGTCTTTCAGATTTCTCAATTTCTAGGCTAACCATGAAAGCTTTCATGAAGTTGTAAAGGAAACTTGGCATACAGATTTTCATGCAAATCCTTTTATGCTTTTCAATTTCAAGTTAAAGAAGCTGAAGAAGGTTCTCACATAATGGAGTAAAGCAACCTATGGAGATATTTTTCAGAAAATTTCCAGCCTTGAGGATGTGGTAATGGTTCATGAAGCACAATTTGAATTGCATCCTACACTCTAGAATAGCGAAAGATTGCAAAAGGTGTAGGAAAATATTTTTAAAGTCTTGGATTTGGAGGAAGAGTTATGTAAACAAAAAGCAGGTATGTCATGGTTTAAACATGGAGATCGAAACACAAAATTCTTCCACGACCTAGTCAATGGAAGAAGGAAGAGATTACAACTGAGGAGGATACAAAACATTGGTGGAGTATGGATTAAAGAAAATGAGGCAATTGCTAATGAAGCTATGAATTTCTTCCAAGCACAGTTCCACCAACAACATACTCATACTGATTTTAGATAATTGAACATGTACCACTCATGGTGGAGACAGACCATAATCAAGATCTTCTCAAGCAACCTACTAAAGAAGAAGTCAAGGAAGCAGTAACCTGGATGGTTTTACAGGTTGCTTCTTTCGTTCTTGCTGGGACATCATAGAGGTTGACATTGTTGATATGATGAAAGCTTTCTTTAATGTGAAAGAGCTACCAAAGTTTGTAACTCATACAAATTTAGACCTTCTACCTAAAAAGAAAGAGGTGAATACCTTTTTAGACATGAGGCCAATTAGCCTTAGCAACTTCATAAATAAAGTGATTTCAAGGATGATTCATGAAAGGCTAGTTGTTTTACTTCCAAACCTAATTTCTAATAAGCAAACAGGATTTGTGAAAGGAAGAAGTGTTGCTGAAAATGTGTTGCTTACTCAAGAGATAATCACTTATATAAGAAAGAGAACTAAGGCTGGACCTAACGTGGTATTGAAATTGGACATGACAAAGGCGTATGATAGGCTATCATGACTATTCTTGAATAAGATATTGAGGAAGATGTGTTTCGATGAGAGATTTATTGGTTTGATATATGGTATTGTATCAAATAATTGGTACTCAGTTATTGTAAATGGGCAACCACATGGTTTCTTCAAGTCATAGAGGGGAGTTAAGCAAGGTGATCCATTATCACCTAGTCTTTTATACTTGTTGTTGAAGCTCTCTCAAGAGGTTTAAATGCTCTTCACATGAACCTCTATTTTTGTGGCTTTGGTCTACCTAAATGGAGTCCCAAGATCAATCACCTGGCATATGCACATGACACCATAATTTTCTTATCTTCTGATGCAACCTCACTTCAGCTAGTCATAGAGGTATTATATGCTTATGAGGCTACGTCTGGCCAATTAATAAACAAATCCAAATCTACCTTGTATATGCACCACTCAGCCAGTGAAGCAGTAGTTGATAAAGTCCAGCGGATTATAGGAATTGGGAGGCAAGAGTTCCCATTCACTTATCTAGGATGTCCAATGTTTTACACTCGAAGGAAAATGGATCATTATCAGGGCTTATGAGTAGAATTCTTGACAAATTACAATCATGGAAGGGCAAGCTTTTGTCAATATGAGGGAGAGCAGTATTGATTTCACATGTTTTGCAAAGCATGCCTATTCACTTACTCTCAGTAGTGAACCCTCCTAATTGTGTGATTAATAAGCTCCATAAGCTTTTTGCTAGATTTTTCTGGAGCAACTCCATTGATGGAACAAGTAGGCATTGGGCATCTTGGGACACTTTATGTTTACCTAAAGAGGAGGGGGGGAGTAGTATTTAGATCCTTACATGATGTATCTAAAGCCTTATTTTGTAAGCTTTGATGAAATTTTAGAACCAAACCCTCATTGTGGAGTCCATTCACGTGTTAGAAATATTGTAAGAAGATGAATGCTATGGTGGTACCTTGGAGAAAGGGTTCACATGTGTGGAGAAAGATGCTTGAATGTAGGGATCACATTGAGCATCAAATTGGATGTCATGTAAGAATGGGTTCTTCATTATTTTGGTTTGAAAATTGGACAGGTTTGGGTGCTTTATATTTTATTACACCTCTAGATTTTTATTGTGATGAATCAATTCAAAATATAGTGGATGTGGTGCAAGCTGAGGGCTGGGATGAAGTTAAACTAAGAGAAATTCTACTGAATGACTTGGCTACTCATATTATGGATAACATTAAGCCTCCAAGGGTACATAATGAACTGGATAAACCTTACTGGATGTTGGAAACTAATGGGATGTTTAGTGTGAAGTCTGTTTGGGATTATTTGAGGAAGAATGAACCTTACAATGCATACCAGAAGATATGGATAAAGGGCTTACCTTTCAAATTTTCATTTTTCATGTGGAAAGTTTGGAAGAACAAATTGGCTATTGATGATAGCTGGAGGAGACGAGGTTAACTAATGGCTTCTAGATGCTGGTGTTGGGTGAATCCGAAAAAGGAAACTTTTCATCACTTTTTCTTTAGATCATATGCTACTAAAAAAATCTGGTCATACTTCCTTTCAAGTGCAGGGATAGCTATGGATGGTTTATCGTTGCACCAAGCAATTATCAAATGTTGGACTGCTAAAGTAGTAGCTAGGTTACAACTTATCTTACAAGCACTGCCATCTATTATTGTATGGGAACTTTGGAAGAGAAGGAATGGATACAAGTATAGAGAACCAGTCAAAATAAGTAGGGTGATTTACCAAGTATCTACTACTCTACAGTCACTTATGAAAGTGAGAAAGCCAAGTTTCCAAAATGTACCCCATAAATGGCCTGATTTACTGCATATATTTGAGCATTATACACCTACTTTGAAGGTGTCGAAAGTGATATGGGATACCCTACTCCAGGGTAGATCAAGGTAAACACAGATGGAGCTTCTAGGGGAAATCTAGGTAGGAGTTCATTCGGTTTTGTAATAAGGAATGAAGAAAGAGATGTAGTCTATGCGTGTGGTAAGGAGATCCAAGAGGGAACCACCACTAAAGCTGAAGCTAGCGCAGTGTTGGAAGCACTCAAATATTGCATAGATAAGGGCTATATTCTCATTGTATTACACACTGATTCTTTGGTGATAAAAATTGTTCTTGATGGAATATGGACTGTTCCTTGGAATGTAATTAGATATGTCGAGGAGATCAAGGAAGTGATGTTGAGATGCAATGTTATGGTGTCACACACTCTTAGGGAAGGGAATAAACTAGTAGACCATTTGGCAAACTATGCTCTGGATGTTGGCCCTATAGAGTGCCATGGTTTTAGTGATCTAGATATACAAGGAAGGAGGCTGGTGAATAGTGATAAATTACAATGCCCATACTTAAGAATCAAGGTTGTGAAGAGTTAGGTAGTGAGGAGGAGAGGAGGACAAGGGGGAGAATGAGCACTGGAGGCAACACATATGATCATCATGTTCAAGTCCTTATGGAGGAGAACATGGGGGTACTTTGTTATACTAAAATTGTGTTCTTTTTTTGCAGGGAACGTTACTGTATCCATGTCCTACTCTTTGACAAACTTCCATGTGGTGGTATTAGTACTATGTACTCATTCCACTAGAAGAGAAGTGTAACGACCCAGACGGTTGTTTTGAGAATTAACGTCACATTCGGCGGCCTAAGATCTCGAGCAGCCTCGTGTTATGTGTTATGATTTACGTGCGTGGCCGAGTTCAGTTATCGGATGATTCGGAGTCAATTTGGAAGAAGGATTCTAGTTTTGGAAGCTTAAGCGGTAAGAGTTGATCGAAGTTTTGACTTTGGTGATATCGGAGTTGGAATGCAATCCCAAGAGTTGGATTAGCTCCGTTATGTCATTTGGAACTTGCATGAAAAATTTGACGTCATTCCGAGTTAATTTGATATGTCTCGGCACGAGTTTTGGAAGTTGGAAGATTTGAAAATTCATGAGTTCGAATTGTGGTGCGATTCATAGTTTTGACGTTGTTTGATGTGGTTTGAGTCCTCGAGTAGGTCCGCGTTATATTTTAGAACTTGTTGGCATGTTTGGTTGAGGCCCGGGGGTCTCGAGTGAGTTTTGAACAAGTTTGGGCACTTCGGTACTCTGATGATGTTCTGGAACTTTTGAAGTGCAGGAGGCACATTTTGGAGTGCTGAGGCAAAGCTTCAGGTGCGGACCTTAGAGGAAAAGTACAGACTGCAGAGGAAAATTGCGGACCGCAGAAATCCTCTTGCGGCCGCAGAAAGGAGAAAAATATGCAGGTTTGATGGCTTGACTTCAGAAGCTTATATCTTTTAATCTATAAAGAATTTGGAGATGGTCCAAAAATAAAAGTTGTATCCCTTTTTTTAGAAAGTTAAACCATTTATCATTTGGATATTTGTATAGAAAGTTATGGTCAATTTACTAAAAGTTAGTAGTGCAATCATTGTTGAAGTACGACCGCACAATTTGAAATTGCGGCCGCAGAACCTGGGATGTGCGACCGAACAAGAAAATGTGTGATCAGCAAAATGGGAGGTCAGATTGTGTACTATATAAACGAGGGTTAGAGTATTTATTCACATTTGGACTTTGGGAGCTCGGTTTGTGGCAATGTTTCGTTGGTTTTTCAAGAAATTCATCGGGGTAAGCGATTCTAACTTGGATTTGATTAATATACATGAATATATCATTGTTTTCATCATTTAAGTAGTACTTTGAGATAAGAATTTGGGAAACATTTTAGAAACTACATAAACTATAATTTGAGGATTTGAAGGTCGAGTTGTGGCCGGATTTGACTAATTTTGGTATGGTTGGACTCGTGGTTGAGCGGGTGTTCGGATTTTTATGATTTTTACTGGATTCCGAGACGTGGGCCCGAGTCAACCTTTTGGTGCGATTTTCTAATATCTTGTTAAGTCTTGATTTCATTAATTAGATTAGTTTCTTATAGTTATATTTATAGTATGAGATTTCTTTTGGCTAGATTTGGGCTATTCAGAGTCGGAAAAGTCGAGGGAAAGACATTCTTATTGACTTATTGAGCTTGGTTTGAGGTAAGTATCTTGCCTAAATTTATGTGGGGGAACTACCCCTTAGAATTTAAGTCTTTGGTGCTAATTGTATCTTGTGAAGGCCGTGTACGCGAGGTGACGAGTACGTGCTCGGGCTTATTTGTAGAAATTTGACCGTTTAGGGCTCTTAGGTTCTTATGTTCATTAGATATGAAATTTCTTTGCGATGTTAAATCCCCCATTTACTAAATTCACCCTTATGTATCCTATTTAGAATTAAATTGCTCCATGTTTTACCTTTATTGTCGATTAAGCTCTTAGGTGCCTTAACTGAAGTTTTTGCCTCTTTTATTCCCATGCTATCCTTTCCGTAATTGTTTATCCTTGATTGAAGTTATTATCATCTTTTCCATAATCTGCTTATCTTTAATTGAATTTTGTTGAATCTCTTCCGTATTTGCTTCATCTTAAGTGAAGATTTGTTATCCCTTATCACTGTTGACTTACCCCTAATTGGAGTCATTGATTCATGTTATCCCTCTTATCGTTGAATTGTACTTATGTGGGATCATTGCTATACAGTATCTCTCCTTTGTTGAGCTATTCTTATTATGACTAGTATTTTCTATTGTGTTTATTCTTTGTGAGCTCGTTCTACCGCTTTCTTGTGTTCCAAAGCCCTTGAGTTGATTTACTTACCGTATTCTCGTGTTATTGTTGTTGTTGTTACTGTTGTACTCAGTTTTGTTGAGCCGAGGGTTGTGCGCAGTTCTGGTATTGACACTGTTTAGATGAAATGTTGTGAAATATGGTCACATGTTGTGAAGGTTATTCTATTGTCTTGTTGTGTTTATGGCATTTGATATTGTTGGGAGGATTTGTTCGAGTGTTTGCATGAGGTTTCTTCCGTGCTAATTATTACGATTGATGTTTCACATGCGGCATGACAAGGCGGGCTATATCTATGTGTTTGCACATGTGGCGAGACAAGGTGTGAACATTACTATGCGCGTGCGGCGAGACAAGGCGGGCATTTACTTTATTATTGTGCATATGGCGAGACAAGGTAGCCTATGATGGCCTTGGGGTATTATTGTTGTTGATATTTGTGTAGTAGCATGCCTACCCTGTGTGAGTTATACTGTGTACATTTTGTGGTGATCGTTCTTATGTGTCATTCATTGTTTTAACTCTTACTAGTTGGCCTGAACTGTAATAGAACACCTGCACAAGCATACACGTAACTAATCACCCTTATCGGTTTAAGAAGATGAATTCTAATGTTATTGATCATTCATACATACCCACGTCTACTTGCCTTCTATGTGAGAATTGCTCTATTGGCATGTGAGTTTTTCGTGCAGTTACCAGTTATAATGAGGGCACAAGATGCCAAGTGATTAGGGTTCAGGAATTGGGACCCGTGAATTGTGAATATTTTGAGGTTTGGTACTTCGTGGAGATTAGTGGATAAACCCGGTGTGAAGTGGTTATTCTTGCAGAGTTGCTTACCCTATTGTGTTGTTGCTTGTCGTGTTTCGCTGCTAATTGTTATTTCTATTTCTTATTGCAAGTACCGCATTATACTTGTCACTATGCATAGTTTTGTAGAGATATCGTACTCTGTTAGTCCTACACTTATACTTGTCCAGGTTATCTAGTCTAGTAGGCGTCTTGACTGTCCCTCGTCACTACTCCACTAAGGTTAGTCTTGATACTTACTGGGTACCGATGTGGTGTACTCATACTACGCTTCTGCACATTGTTTTGTGCAAATCCAGGTATTTCGGAGCCAGTCGATTGCTAGCTAGCTATACGAATCTTGCTGTGGAGACTCAAGGTAAACCTGTCGCTTCATTCGCAAGCCTCGGAGTCACCTTCTGATATTGTACTTGCACTATTTTATCTTTATTTCAAAACAGTTGTATTTGTAAACTTTCTAACAACCTCAGTAGAGCTTATGACTTGTACTGCCGATTTTGGAATTGTAAGTTTTTTATAAAGATTTCTATTTTGAAATTGTCAGATGTTAGTTAGATATTGCAATTATTTCAGTTAATGTTAGGCTTACCTAGTCCCTAAGACTAGGCGCCATCACGATATCCTACCGAGGGAAATTTGGGGCATGAGAGGAAGCTAGGGTAGGCACAAGCATGGAAGTAAGGATGTTTTTGAAAGTACTAGGGGCTAGAAACACAATATTGACCTTCATCTATCGAAGGTTTGATCTTCACATCAAACAAACTGGTACTCTAGTCTCCAACTTGAATGTTAGTAACCTCTATGTGAAGTTGCACATAAGCGAGACACAGGCTTTGAATAGCAATATATGGATGCCCAGTTCTGCAGACGTGGGACTATTGCGAGGTCCTAGGATTTGGAGCCAACAAACAGGTATAAGGATTGCTTGGTGAAGGGAGATCCCAATGCACTTCAATACTTCAAGAACCCAGGTTTTGATACACGCAAAGGCACTATTGAGTCACAACTAGAAGTCACATGAAATTTTGTGCAAACATCGCAATGCAGATTATGTGAACAAATGCTAGGCACTTGAGTATGGTCCATGTGCGTATAGTTTTGTGATGTCTATTGACAATGCAGGAAGGAACATTATCTGTAGCTAGCTTTGAGAGCTTAATCAAGTAGATGTTGTGAGGCAAGCACAACAAGGACAACATGGAAATGAAAGACAAATGCCAAGCTCAAAATCCTGGGTAGGGTTGATTTCGATCAACAAACTCTACTAGAGAGGATGGTACTTCAAGAGTTATGCATCCGAAGGGCTAGTTTTCATGCATGGAAATTATTACATAGATAGATCAAATTGGTACTGCCTGGGTAGATCAAATTGTGCGACTAATTTTGAGTCTCATTTACTCAAATTTGGTCATAGAAATTATGTATTTTTCTTAGCTTATGACGTTGCATCTTGTAAGACTACGTACAATTATTTTTGCTTTTTGTTTTAAATTTATATAAAAACTAGCACTAGGCACATTGCCTAGTGGATTTGCTATAAAAACAGTGTTTATAGGCTATTCAGAAACACAAAAGGGGTATAGGTTGTATGACTTGGAGTCTAAGTTTTTTTTGGTAAGCAGAGATGTTTACTTCAGGAAGCTGTATCTTCCTTCAAGGAAAGGAACTGTAGAGACAATGGAGATGGTGACTTGTTCCTGCTGGATCCAGTACCAACTGAGAGCATGGATCCTATTACAACAGAAGCAGGATCTCAAATTACCAACCTAGGTGATGAACATGACATAGTATCCGAAACCTCTTCAGAAGGAACATATTTGGAGAACACAGCAGATCTAGAGGAAAACCTGGGCAATTCAGACACAAATATCAATCCTAATTGTAATGATAGCATCTCAGATTCCAGCATGCCAGCTGAGATGAACCAACAACAAGCTATCACAAATGAATAAGATGCAGGTGAGCAGTTTGTTGAACAAACTGCAGGTGAGCAGCTTGAAAAGTTAGCTGCAGGGGATCAGTCTGATGAACAAGAATCAAACAAAACTAAATCTAGTAGAGTCACTAAGCCTCCTGCTTGGCTGAAAGACTATGTTATTGGGAAGAAGACTTCAGCCTTCTGGCAGTATCCTATTACTGATCACATATCTTACAACCATCTACCTGAATTCTATCAATCCTATGTTGGTCTTGTCTCAACTATTGCAGAACCAAGAAATTTTAAGGAAGCAGCTCAAGATGAGAAGTAGATAGAAGCTATGAGGCAGGAAATAACTACCTTGGAGGACAACCACACCTGGGAAATTATTGATCTCCTAGTAGGTAAACAAACTGTGGGGTCTAAATGGGTGTATAAAATTAAGTACAAATCCAATGGAGAAATAGACAAATACAAGGCTAGACTAGTGGCAAAAGGGTACACACAGTAAGAAGGTTTAGACTATCATGAAACATTATCACCAGTTGCCAAAATGGTAACTGTGACAACAATGATAGCTATTGCAGCTTCAAGAGATTGGGATCTTTCACAAATGTATGTGAATAATGCTTTTCTACAAGGAGATTTGTTTGAAGAAGTATACATGGATTTGCCTCAAGGCTTCCATAGATAGGGGGAGTATAAGGTATGCAAACTACTTGAGTCACTCTATGGCTTAAAACAAGCTTCTCGACAATGGAACATCAAGCTCACTGATGCCCTAATAGAAGCAGGCTACAAGAAAAGTTCTTATGATCATTCTCTATTCACAAAGAGGGATGGAGATGATATAGTCATAATTTTGATGTATTTAGATGATATCCTCATCACAGGGAGCAACAAGAAGCTGATTGAAGAAGCTAAAGATGCCATTCATATAACAGGTTTAAAGTAAAGGACTTGGGAAAGTTGAGATATTTCCTGGGCATTGAAGTTTTAAGATTTAAGTCTAGGATTCTACTTAATCAAAGAAAGTATGCTTTAGAATTGCTTGAAGACATTGGTTTGAGTAGGTCCAAACCTATTACTACACCACTGGAGGTTAACCTTATACTCACATCTGTTGAGTATACACTCATGCTGGGAAATCTAATGATGAGCAATTGACAGATGTTGGAAGTTATCAGAAGTTAGTAGGCAAGCTACTATATTTGACTATTACTAGGCCAGACATTAGTTTTGCAGTGCAAGTACTGAGTCAGTTTATGCAACAACCAAAACTATCACATTGGAATGCAATTTTGAGATTGATGAGGTACATTAAGGGGTCACCTGGACAAGGTATACTCTTAAAGTGAGGAGCTGATATAAAGTAGTTAGCAACCTTCTGTGATTCAGACCGGGCTGCTTGTCCAAATACAAGGAGATCAGTAACATGCTATGCAACCAAGGGCGGCTATGTGTTCCAAAGTAGATGGTCTCCAGGAAAGAGTCATGACCGAGGATCACGCTTCTAGGTATTCCTTATATCCAGGCTCTACAAAGATGTATCATGACCTCAAGGAAATCTATTGGTGGAATGACATGAAAAGGAATGTGGTGGACTTTGTGGCAAGGTGTCCGAATTGTCAGCAAGTGAAGTCCGAACATCAACGGCCTGGTGGGTTGGCACATAACATAGAAATTCCAATGTGAAAGTGAAAAATTATTAATATGGATTTTGTGATAGGATTACCGCGCACTCCGCGCAAGTTTGACTCAATTTGGGTGATCGTGGAACGACTCACGAAATTAGCACACTTCTTGCCAGTTAAATCTACCAACACAGCAGATCATTATACTCAGTTGTATATCAAGAAAATAGTTAGACTTCATGGCACTCCAGTTTATATCAACTCCGATCGAGGGGCTTAGTTCACGACCAATTTTTGGAAGAAATTTCAGCAAGGTTTGGGTACTTAGGTAAATCTTAGTACAGCCTTCCATCCACAGACCGGCGGGCAAGCAGAGCGGACTATTCAGATGCTTGAGGACATGTTGCGTTCTTGTATTCTTGATTTCAAGGGTAGCTAGGGTGATCATTTTCCACTCATATAGTTTGTTTATAACAACAACTTTCATGCGAGTATTCAGATGGTACCATTTGAGGCATTGTATGGTAGGAGATGTAGATCTCCCATTGAGTGGTTTGAGATTGGGAAAGCTGAGTCGATAGGGCCAGACCTCGTGTATCAGGCTATGGAGAAGATTAAGATCATAAAGGAGCGGTTGAAAATTGCCCAGAATCATCAAAAATCCTATTCGGATGTCAGTCGTAGAGACTTAGAGTTCAAAGAAGATGATTGGGTATTCTTGAAGGTTTTCCCCATGAAGGGTATCATGCGGTTTGGGAAAAAGGGAAAATTGAGTCCGAGGTATGTCGGGCCGTACAAAATCATTCAAAGAATTGGCCAGGTGGCGTAAAAGCTTGAACTACTACCCGAAATGTCATTAGTCCACCCGGTATTCCATGTGTCTATGTTGAAGAAGGTAGTTGGGGATCCGTCAGCCATTGTGCCGGTTGAGACCATTGAGGTTAATGAAGAATTGTCATATGAAGAAATTCCAGTTGCCATTCTTGATAGACAAGTCCGAAAGTTGAGGAATAAAGAAATTGCCCCCGTAAAAGTGTTATGGCAAAACCAGCAGGTTGAAGAGGCCACGTGGGAGGCCGGGGAAGAAATGAATAAGAAGTATCCTCACTTGTTTGAATAGCTGTGCAATCTTTTCTTTTTATGAGTTTGTCGCCTATGAAGTTTGTATAACTTGTTCAGTTAATGTAAAGGTGTTCCTTTTGATTATATGTTACATATGAGGCCACAGTTGGTATTGTTATGAGTTTTGTTACGTCGTTGGGTTGTGCATATGTTTGTAAGATGTGTTTCTGGGGCTCTCTGACAGGTGGATATGCCTAGTTACAAAGGAAACTCTGGCGAAATATTTGGTAATTTAGGGAGTTAGTCAACTTTGGGGTTGTTGGTGTGTGGTATGATAACCGAGCTGCATAAGTTGCTAATAGTGGACCTTGATCCTCATTCGAGGACGAATGATCTTAAGTGGGAGAGGATGTAAGGCTCCGTAAATCTTTTCCTAAAAATCAGGATTTTCGTGATGCCGAAATAGGCGTAGAGGTTAATAGTAGTAGAAAATGTTGGGCAGAAGTAAAAGTTGAAGAAAATGTTGGATTGAATAGTGCGCTAGGGAGTTGAAGAAAATGTGGGGCAAAAGTAGGCATTTCTGCGGCCTATTCTGCAACCGCAGAATGGTCGCAGAGTGGGTCAGATTTCTGGATCATTTTGATGTCAAATTTAGCGGCCATTATGCGACCGCATAACCACTTCGCGGGCCGCACTCTTGTCGCATATCCCGCTTTGGGATTTTTCGGAGGGAGGTTCTGCGGTGCACTATGCGACCGCAAAACCATTCTGTGTGCATTATGCTACCGCAGAATAGGTCTGCGGGCCGCATAGTGACCGCAGACTGGGTCAGACACGACCAGTTTTGGAGGCTAAATTATGCGGCCGATATGCGGACCGCACATCAATTATGCGATCGCATATGCGAATGCAGAACCTGTTCTGGAACTTTATTTTTTGGGTTTTTAAACTCGACCCTGTTCCGTTAAAACACCTACCTTGGGCCATTTTGAACTTATTTTCTGATATTTCTAGAGTGAGAGAGAGGGTCCTAGAGGGAGAAAGTGATCTTCACCAAATTTCTCTTCAATTCTTACTTAAAACGTTGAAGATTATCAAGAGAGGCACCTAGGTCTTCTTCCTGAGAGGTAAGATTCTATCACCCAAAATCTTAATTTCAAAATGTAACTAGAATGGGCCATTAGTAAGGTAATTCATGGGGATGGGAGTGCTTACCTTGCATGCATGTGTTCCTAAGGTATGTGGGGAGGTTGTGAGTTAAAGATAGAAGAGAATGGGGTGTGGGTTGATGGAGTCCTTCATAAAAAGGGCCATAAAACCTTAATACACACATAGTGTTTGATAGAATGCTCAAGTGAGCTAGAATTATGATCGTTTTCCTAATTTTGGGTTCAATTTTGCTATATTGCTAAAATAGATTGAAGTTGCTAATATTCCGGAATATCTTAGAGTTTTAAGAGGCTCAATTCAGGTATCTTGGCTAAATCATCTGTTCTTAGAATTGAATCCCTCGGTATTCATGCAATCGACACAAGTTCCAAATTGAACGTCCTAGAAATTGCTATCCCGAATGTGCTTGCTTGGTAAATATATGTGTAATATGTATTCCCATGCTTTCATCATGTTATCTCGTCATCTGAGGAAATGTTCAAGACTTAGAATATGTGCTAATATGCCTAGACTTCAAGTCAAATTTGATTAAAGACTGTTATGCCAAATTATGTGAAAAGCCTCTATGTGCCTTGAATTCTAAATTGCTCACATATGGAATCAAGAAGTTTTGAATGAAAACCGTATTGTTATTGATGATAGTAATAATGTTGGATTGTGGAAAAGAACTTGAATTATAATTAAAGCCACTTGTGTCAATGTGCTGAAAAGATGGAAAAGAAATATGAAGTAAGATGATCGATTGAAATGGTTGATGTCTCGAATGAGATGGATTAGCCGATCAGGCCGAGATCGGACTCCGTGCAATGACACAGTGGTATTGTGAGTGAAATAATGAATATGGTTGATGTCTCAAATGAGATGGCTTAGCCGATCGGGCCGAGATCGGACTCCGTATAAGAACACGATGGTATTGTGGACTTTGGTATATTGGCACTAAAAATCATCCAACCTAATAATGCGGGAGTTGACTTGAAAATCTATGTGATTCTTAACTTGATGTTTTAATGTTATTTGAATCTCGTGTTGTATCCTTGATTGCTTCCCTTGTATTATTATTCATTTTACTTAAATGGTGTTTAGTTTTCATACTAGTACTATTCGACAGTACTAATGTCCCTTTTACCGGAGGCGCTGCATCTTTAAATGGATGCAGGTGGTTCCATAGCAGACAGTGTTGATCACAAATAGGTGTTGCATCCTCTTCTCAGCAGACTCGGTGAACCTCATTTTATTCCGGGGTCATGTAATATATCTTTTGTTTATATTATTGTACTTTTTGAGGTATAGTCGGGGCCTTGTTGCCGGCACCTTCTTTACACTCTTTTGTATCTTTAGAGGCTCTGTAGACGCTACGTGGGTTGTATATGGGTGCTATAAAGGTCAAACGGATTATGTTATATTTTGAATTTTTGTTCCACTAAATCACAAAATGTATGTATTTTGGAACTTAACAGGGAAGTAGCAAAATGAAATGGTTTAGTAATGTCTATATATATGGTCGTTCTATTGTTTAGCTAATAAAAACATGCCTTCTCTTATCATAAGCGAGTTAGGTAGAAAGCATTTAACAGGCTTGCTCGACCGAGTTCACTCGGTTGAGCGCGGGTCGCGCTCCCCGAGGTTGGGGCGTGACACAAACTAGGGGTGTACATGGACCGGGTTGTTTCGATTTTTATCACAACCAAACCAAACCAACTATATCGATTTGGATTGGTTCGGTTTTGTCGGATTTTTCAAATTTTTTTGTTACATGAATATTATTTCAATTTTACTTTGATAAATTTTGATAAGTAAACATATGTTTAGTAAAAATTGAAAAAATTTAAAAATGTATGATCTATTAACATATCCTTATGGGAGAATTATTTTAGTAACATATGATAGTTACTATTTTAGTTGTCTGACAATAATGTTTCGTTGATGTACACTTTCAAGGTTAATGAAATTTAATAATTAAGTATAAAAATCAATATGATACCTATATATTGATATGTTCTATTTAATTTTAAATTATCAAAATACCACATTCGAAAAAGATATAAGAATTTAATAGATCTTGACATATTAATATGGAAGAACAAAGAGGTTGACGTATTTTACTAACACCTGATAAGAAAGTGATCATACAACCCATTATTTAAAGTTAATAAAAATAGAGCACTTCATATTTTACTAAATATTACATCTCATAAGAGAATCACAAATATTTCTAGACATTTCTTAAAACGAATTCTATGAGAAGTCTTAAAAGTATATATAAAAATTATATATTTATGTGTCGATTTGGTTCGGGTATTTTTACTCAATACCAAACCAAATCTAATCGGATTTTTTAATCGGTTTGGTTTGACTTTTCGGTTTGATGCGATTTTCCGATTTGGTTTGTATACCCCTATTCACAGTGCTCATGCATTGAAGATGAAATACAGAATCAGAATTTCATTCTCTTTCTCGGTTCCTCTGTTCTTCACCTTAGCTTCTAGATTCTTCTAATACTATTAAGTGATAATTCTACGGCTGCTATGTGATATTGTGAACATAAAAAATGAAATTGTCCATTTAATGTGATCCTATCAAATGGTAAGCTATAAATATTGAACATGTGAATTGAAAATTAGTTTTTAGCACTTTCACATGTTATGAATGGAAAAAAAAGAAGAAGATAAGTCTGACATTTAAAATATAATACTATTGTTTACCTTCAAAATCGGATAACAATTGAATTTGTAAGTGGTTTTAAGGATATGTAGATTAACTTGACACAAATAAATTAGATTACAATTGAAATAAATGATGGTAAAGTAAATGCAAACCACACGAATTGGGTAATTTAAGCCTTGGAAGGTTAGCCACTCTCGAGCCGAATGTACTTCCATCGATATCAAGACATAGAAAAATAAGAGCTTAAAGAGAATAATGATGTATTGCTTTGGAATACGTGTTACAATGTCTTAAATAAATTATCAGACCCCCTTTATATAGTAGAGGAGTCATATTTTAGGTACAACTCTATAAAAGGTAAAACATCTCTTGATTTGTTAGTTGACGGTTCCTTATTGATACGTGTTGAGATTTTCGCCGTAATATTTGACTGGTCACGGATATTTTGGTCTTCTGCTTGTAATGCTAACAATGTTTCTTTGAGCTCGTTCGGGGTTGTGGTCGACTCCGGGATCACGGACTCAATCTTCTCGAGGGTAAGCGTTCTGACCCCGGGTTCTAACCCGGTGGGACTTGGAGTCGATCTTGAGCCCTTTATTGCCAAGTTCTGAGCCTGACCCGCCATGTTGTGGGCGAGCTCGATTTCGACAGTATACTGTTAGTCCCCTCGTTTTTCGGAGAGTAGACGACGAGAAATGACATGATCTTCCGACTCTTACTTCGATACCCCGTGACAGAAATGACAGAATAAACGAAACGATCTTGTCAGTTAAGTCTTAATGGCATTAAATGCTTGTCAGTTGTCGGTCAGCCACTCTAGATGTGAACCGTCGCTGGAAAACTATAAATACCCCTACCTTTGTTCATTCGAACTTTACATCCAAGCCTTCTGACCTCGTGTCTAAGAAATTTCAATACTTCCAAGCACTTATATTCTGGTTACTTTGAGATATTTTTATTAGAACTTTCGTTCGTCTTCATCTCAAACCATGAAGTGTACTCTTTTAACTTCTTATTTTTCCTCATTTTTTCTCCAACTTTCAAAGAAATGGTGAAGACTTCAAAATCTATTCCCCAAAAGAAACTCCCTCTACCTCGCTGTCGGTTACCGAGAAAGTCGTCTCGCGCACTGCTGTCGAGGAACCGGTACCGGAACCTCCTCTGAAAATATTCCTCCCTGGGGGGTGCCTAGTTAATATTGATTTTAAGGTCGAAAATCCCTCATCCGCACCGGGTTGGTGCGAGGAGGTCTCAAGGTATAACTGCTCGATCACTGAGGATATTCTTTCTGAAGTCAAAACGGATTGCAACTGGGTTGACAAACATGCGGTGATTCCCGAACCTTGACGAAGCCATCACCACCCACGTTGAGGGATTTTTAATCCTCCTTCGGTTCTTTGTAACCCTTGGTCAAATTCACCCTTCTTTCTGGAGGATCATAATCCTCCTCCGGTTCTTTGTAAGCAAGATCGAAGGGTGCCTTTTCACTATCGACCACCTTATGCGTTTATACAATACCCAACGCTACTGGGGGACTGATCAAGCTCGCTCGTCAGGCCAGTAAAGTCCCGTTCTCGAGTATCGATGAAGATAGGGATCGTAGATGGCTAGGCCGTTTCGTCCGAGTGAGGACCTCAGGCTTGATCCCGGCCAAGCACATGTTGTTCCCTGAGAAGTGGAACATGTCACATAAGTATAATTTTGCTTCCAAGATTTAATTTATCGCCTTTCTTCCTTTGTTTTTATCGGTGTTCTGTGGTGGTGCAGCTGCTGCTCGGATCCCGAATGTAGTTTCTCGACTCAAGGAGTTGGTCGAGGGTATCGTATTACAAAGGCCCTATTCCGAGTGCTCATGACGCGAACTTTCAAAGGGTCGATGGGAGACCCGTTCCCAGGGTGAGATCCTTTTCACGAGTAAGTAATACTTGAGTTCCTTTTTGCTTCATTAAGTTCTCACTTGTTTTACTTCTTTTTGCAGGTTTATCCAAGGATGTCACACTAAGGCCTCTATCCGGTGGCAAGAACCTCCCCGTCGAGTCCCCTGCTCCGAGACAGGCCGAAGCAAAGAAAAGACCAGTGCTCGAGCATCGTCTTCGGATTCACTCTATCAGTTGAGGGACGAATCTGAAGAAGAAAATTAAGCCTTCGATTTGATGGCCCGTGTGTCATCGCGACTTGAAGGGAGAGGGGCCTCCGAACCGGAGAGAGGCGAGGCCGATCTACCTCAAGTTAGGAAGGTCGACGAGGAGGCCGTTGCCGAGGCTTCTCGGGATGTGGGTGACGCCCCGAATGAGTCATTCGGTGTGATAGACATCATCGAGTCCATGTACAACAAGGCTCAGATGGTGAAAGAATGTTCCAATGAGGGGACCCAAGGAGCGGACGACCCCTTCTGCGACTTTTTTGATAGCGTGGAATCTACCACCACGGAGGATGTCACCGGGTTGGGTGACTTGGAGGTGACGAAGAAGAGTCCGTCTTCGGGAACAAGCGGGCCCTCTTCAAGCCCGAAATTGGTCAACCGGTTTCCCGCTCTAAGTGTGGATCCCGACCGGAAGCAATCGACCGTCATCTCTATTCCAGAGGACGCCCGGGTCCTTTCTGGCCCCGTTGGGGTGGCCAGCTACCTTTGGTTTTTTGTGACCGAGGAAGACCAAGCTAAGGTGGACGCACATTTCCTGTTCAATGAAGCACAACATGCGCTAAACCGGGCAACTTGAAATACCTCTTGATGACTTCAATTCATACTTAGACTAATTTGTAGATAATCCTAACATTTTTCTTTATGTCTGCAGGCCTCGGTGCTTCATCATGAGACCTTTCTCTAATATCGGGATGAGCTAAACCAGCTTGAGTCGAGGTCCGAGGTCTCACCGAGAAGAGAAATACTTACAAACTTCTCAACGAGCAGCGTGAAGGGGAGGCTAAGAGCCTCCGAGCTGAGCTGGAGGTGGCTCGAAGGAGCATGCCGATCTGGTCGAGCGGGTAAAAATATTTGAGGTTAGTGACGACGAGCTAGGCTCGGTGACTAATGGTCGGAATTCATAGGTCCAATAGAAAATCGACCGAATTGCCCAACTTCGAGTTGAGATGGATGCTGTCAAGGCCGAGACCGATGAATAGAGAGGCAGGATGGACCGTCTGGCCTCGGAAAAAGAGTTTTATTTTTCCCTTCGACAATATAATACAAGGCTTCCTTTTCCATTCGACAATTTCTGAGTTTTGTTTTTTCTTTGCTTTATTCTTTATGTTTGTAAAGATCGAAATGCCTTAGCATGGACTATTTAGGTCATGTTCGATGGTTCGAACACGCCTTGCCTTTGACATTATTTTTTTCAAGGCATCATGGGGATTCTATATGACCAGAACTTTTCCCCAAAGTACTTATAATTTTTTAGACTATAGTTTGTAGAGGGTAGCCTTTAAAACCTGTTTAGAAATTTTTCAAGGCCTTATTTTTTATTACGGGTCACGGACATCCCCGAGTTGTTTTAATATGGCCATAGCCTTTTAAGTTCGGGTGTTGCCCAATGGACTTATCACCTCGAGTTATCCGGGCTTGCCTAAGATAACAGTCCCCGAATAGGGATGGTCGTAGCCTTTAATGTTCTGGAGTTGCCTAATAGGTCTTGTGGCCCCGGGCTCTCTTAAACCAAGCCATCCGAGTTTGTTTTTGGATGGAAGTCCACGATTGGGAGTGATCGTTTGAACACGGATAAAGGCGTCCCTTAGGCTCGATACCTTTAGGGGATCGAATGTAGGAAATTCCTTAAGAGGAAAGAGAAAAGAAAAATTCTTAAGGGATAAGATATTTATCCGCAAGGTAGAAACTTCTTTTTATTCTTGTGCGTAATAGTTACACATGTGTAGAAGTTTTGTGCCAGGGCTCGAGCATTCTATGCGGGCATGGTTTATTTGACCGTTTGGCCCTTACAGTAAATCATATTGATCGAGCTGAGACCATTCAATCATAAAGTCGTTATCCGAGGGTAATGCCCCCCAGTGTTCGGGGCCGATCGTAGAGAGGCCTCGAATACTATTGTCATGATCTTCGATACCGGTTTGTAACCGGTCTTCAATTCTAAGTTAGCACAATTTACTATTTCCTCGTTAAAAATCTTGCCGGAAAACCCATTTGGGACAAAACCGGTTCAAGGGGAAAAGAGTGTAACACGTGCTTTTAGGCCTAAAAATTGTTTTGTTCCTTGTTTGTTACCATCAAGTGTTAGTTCAAAACAAAAGAAATGAATGGGATCGTACCTTACCAGTAATATCATTTCAAGTCAGTTATATTCCAGTTGTTCAGTAGTTTCTCGCTGTTCATTGCTCCGAGTTTGTAGAACCCCTTTCCGGTGATCTCGATAATTTGATACGGACCTTCCCAGTTCGGCCCCAACTTCCCTTCGTTCGGGTTTAGGGTGTTTAGTGTAACCTTCCTTAATACCAAGTCTCCTACATTGAAGTGTCAAAGGTTAGCTCTTCGATTGTAATACCTCTTGATCCGCTGCTTTTGGGCGGCCAATCGAACAAGGACGGTTTCGCGCCTTTTATCTAATAGATCTAGGCTTGTATTTATGGCATCGTCTTTTGATTCCTTGGTTGCATATCGGAACCTGAGACTTGGTTCTCTGACTTCGACCAGTATTAGAGCTTCGGCACCGTAAACCAGTGAAAATGAGATGGCCCCGGTACTGAACTTTGAGGTCATACAGTATGCCCATAAGACTTCGGGCAGGATTTCCTTCCACTTTCCTTTGGCGTCAATTAAGCTCTTTTTGAGGTTCTGGAGTATGGTTTTGTTGGTCGATTATGCTTGTCCGTTCCCACTAGGGTGATAGGGCGTTGATAGGATCCTTTTGATCTTATGGTCTTCAAGAAACTTGCTTACTTTGTTGCCGATGAATTGTTTCCCGTTGTCGCACACAATCTTGGCTGACTCCAAATCGACATATGATGTGGTCCCAAATGAAGTCGATGACCTCCTTCTCCCTGACCTTCTCGTATGCCCGATCTTCCACCCACTTAAAAATATAGTCAGTCATAAACAATATAAATTGAGCCTTACCGGGTGCCCATGGAAGGGGTCCAATGTGTCCATTCCCCACTTCATGAACGACCATGGTGACAGAACCGAATGCAGCAGCTCCCCGGGTTAATGAATCATCGGAGCATGTCTTTGACATTCATCACATTTTCATACAAAATCCTTTGCATCATTTTCCATAATGATCCAGTAGTAGCCGGCTCTGGTTACTTTTCGAACCAATGATTCGGTGCCTGAATGATTTCCACATGTGCCTTCATGGATTTTCCTCAGAACGTATTCGGTGTCTCCCGGTCCTAGGCATATCGCGAGCGGGACATCGAATGTTCTTCTGAATAGGGTTCCGTCTTCGAACAAAGTAAATCGGGCTGCCTTCATACGCATGGCCCTTGATTCTTTCGGATCCGATGGCAGTTTTTTGGTCTTCAGATACTCTATATATTTGTTTCTCCAGTCCCAAGTTAGGCTCGTTGAGTTAATATCGGCATGGCCTTCTTCCACTACCGATCTCATAAGTTGTACGACTTACCCCGAGTTGAACTCGTCGTCCTCGATCGATGATCCTAAGTTAGCAAGGGCATCGGCCTCACTATTTTGATCCCGGGGTACGTGTTGCAAAGTCCATTCTTTGAGCCGATGTAATGTTACCTGTAACTTATCCAAGTACCTTTGAATTTATTCTTCTCTGACCTCGAATGTCCCATTACCCTGGTTCACCACGAGGAGGGAGTCGCACTTAGCTTCGATCACCTCCACTCCCAAGATTTTGGCTAGTTCGAGACCTGAAATCATGGCCTCATATTTGGCCTCATTGTTAGTCAATTTCACAGTCCTAATAGATTGTCTAACTACATTGCATGTTGGTGGCTTCAATACGATGCCATATCTGGACCCTTTTGCGTTCGACGCACCGTCTATAAAGCGGGTCCAGATCGCCGAGGACATCCCCGAGTTCACCAACAACTCTCTTTTAACCTCGGGTATTAGGGCCGGCATAAAGTCGGCCACGAAGTCCGCTAATATTTGAGATTTAATGGCGGTCCAGGGTCGATATTCAATATCGTACCCGCTGATCTCTACGGCACATTTGGCCAATCTTCCCGAGAGCTCGGGTTTATGCATTATATTTCACAATGGGTAATATAGTTTCAGCTTCCTAGAGGCGCTTAGCAAAGCGAGCGCCAATTTTTCTAGGTGAGGGTACCTAGTTTCGGCCTCACCTAGAGTCCTGCTAACATTGTAAATTGAAAATTGCGTACCTTGCTCTTCCCGGACCAGGACTCCACTTACCGCTATCTCTGATACTTCCAAGTACAGGTATAGTTGTTCGTCTGTCTTTGGCGTGTGACACAATGGTGGGCTGGATAGATACCGCTTGAGTTCCTCCAAGGCCCGTTGGCACTCCGGGGTCCAGGAGAAGTTATTATTCTTCTTCAGTAGTGAAAAGAATCTGTGGCTCTTATCGGAGGACCTCGAGATGAATCGCTCCAGGGCTTCTATGCGTCTGGCTAATCTTTGCACGACCTTCACGTTTTCCACAACCGTGATACCTTCGATTGCTTTGATCTTGTCGGGGTTGATCTCGATTCCTCAATTGGATACCATGAATCCGAGGAATTTACCTGATCCAACTCCAAACGCATATTTCTCCGGGTTCAGCTTCATATTGTATTTCTTCAATATGCTGAAAGTTTCCTGCAAATGTTTTAAATGGTCCTCTGCTCGCAAGGACTTAATCATCATATCGTCAATATAAACCTCCATTAATTTTCCTATTTGTTCATCGAACATCCAGTTTACTAGGAGTTGGTAAGTGGCACCGTCATTTTTTAATCCGAATGGCATCACGTTATAGTCGTATGTGCTGTATTTAGTGATGAAGGAGGTTTTTTTCTGATCGCCCGGGTTCATCCGTATTTGGTTGTACCCGGAGTAGGCATCGATAAAACTGAGGATCTCATGGTCGGTCGTGACATCGATCATGCGATTGATATTGGGCAAAGGGAAGGAGTCCTTGGGACATGCCTTATTCAAATTCTTATAGTCTACACACATTCTTAATGTATTCCCTCTTTTAGGGACTACCACTACATTCGCTAACCAATCTGGGTATTTAACCTCCCGAATGGACCCTATTTTAAGAAGTTTAGAGTCCCCGTCCTTGATGAATGCATGTTTGACCTCAGACTGGGGCCTCCTCTTCTACTTGATCGGATGGAACTTCGGGTCCAGGATTAGCTTGTGAGTGGTTATTTCTGAAGGGATCCCTGCCATATCAAGGTGAGACCAAGCGAAACAATCTATGTTAGCTATAAGAAACTGAATGAGTTTTTTCCTGAGCTCGGGACATAACCCCGTGCCCAGGTATACCTTTCGGTCGGGTAGATGCTCGATCAATATGACTTGTTCCAGCTCCTCGATCATTGATTTAGTGGTATCGAAATCATCGGGGGCTATAAAAGACCTGGGAAACCCGTAATCATCCTTTATCAGTCCTCTGTTTCTCCGATTGGGTCGGGGCTGGTGTCACTAATTTCTATTTAGCTTCTTGCTTTGTGACCGAACTCGGACCCTTTATCATTGCAAGTGCGGATATCGGAATCGGCTCTTCGACCGCAAACATCTACTTTGCAGCTGGGTGTTCTCCGTAGATTGTTTTAATCTCACCTGGTGTTGGGAATTTTAACACTTGGTGCAGAGTCGAGGGCACCGCCCTCGTGTTGTGGATCCATGGCCTCTCAAACAAAGCGTTGTATCTCATGTCTCCTTCGATCACATAAAATTTAGCTTCCTGGATGGTCTCGGCGGTATTCACCGTTAATGTTATCTCCCCCTTACTGGTTTCACATGCCATGTTGAATCCGTTTAGGACTCGGACTGCAGGCACGATTTGATCTTGTAGACCGAGCTGCTCCACGACCCTCGATCGGATGATGTTGGTCGAGCTACCTGGACCAATTAAGACACGCTTGACTCGAGATTTATTTATGAGCACAGATATTACCAGTGTATCATTGTGGGGCTACATGATCCCTTATGCATCCTCGCCGTTGAAAAACAAGGTTCCTTCCGGTATGTAATCTCGAGTCCGTTTTTCCTCGTGATGGATACTTTGGTGCGCTTCAACATTGGCCCCTGAGGGACATCGACCCCACCGATGATCAAGTTAATGACGTGTTGAGGTTCTTCTTGTTCGGTCTGTTTGTTAGAATCCCAATTCCTGAAATGATTATTGACTCGATTGCTCAGGAATTCTCGAAGATTCCCCTTGTTGAATAGTCGGGCTACTTTCTCTCTCAACTGTCAGCAATCCTCCATTCTGTGGCCATGAGTGCCGTGATATTTACACATCTGGTTAGGATCCCTTTGGGTCGGATCGGATTGTAGAGGTCGAGGCCATTTGGTGTCTTTGATGCGTCTGATAGCTGATACAATGGCGGCAGAGTCGACGTTAAAGTTGTATTCTGATAACCTCGGTGCTTCCTTAGGCCTGATAGGCCTGTCGAAACCGTTCTTGCCCATGAGTCCCCGGTTGCTTTGACCTCGATCACTTCTCCTTTCACTTCTTATAGGATTTCTCCCGGATCTGTTACCTCTTCAATCCCCATTATACGATTGATAACGATCCCTGCTTGATCTCGGTTCACGATCAATATCTCTCTTGGCTCTATCAATGGCTCTGACGGGATAAACAGACCCTGAAGGGGCCACAAGTTGATCATCTTCGACTCTAATTTTTGGTTGATACCGGTTATGCATGTCGGTCCAAGTAACGGCCAGATATTCTATCAGGTTTTGTTTCAACTGATGTGGCACCACCAAGCTTCGAACATTGAGTCCTTCGGTGAAAGCTTGAACGGCCCAATCATCCGCAACCTGGGGTAAGTCCATTCTCTCCATTTGAAATCGGGACACAAACTCTCTGAGCATTTCATTATCCCTTTGTTTCACTTTGAAGAGGTATGACTTTTGGGTCTCGACCTTGATAGCTCCGGCATGTGCTTGTACGAAGAAATCTGCAAGTATAGCAAACGAGTCAATAGAATTAGGAGGTAGGTTATGGTACCATAACATGGCTCCCTTTGACAGGGTCTCTCCGAACTTATTCAATAAGACAAACTCGATCTCATCATCCTCCAAGTCGTTCCCTTTGATGGCACATGTATAGGAGGTTACATGCTCATTTGGGTCGGTCGTTCCGTTGTACTTAGGAATCTCGGGCATACGAAACTTCTTTGGGATCGGCTTTGGAGCCGTGCTCGGAGGAAAAGGTTTTTGCACGAACTTCTTGGAATCCAGGCCTTTCAATATCGGCGGTACTCCTGGAATTTGGTTGACCCTGGAATTGTAGGTTTCCACCTTTTTATCATTAGCTTTGATTTTCTTCTCCCCTGATTCTACCCATTTGGCCAGTTCCTCGAGCATCTTTATGATCTCGGGGTTAGTCCCTGATTCATTTTTATTCAACCTCTTTGTGACCGGTTTATCCATGCAGGTGACTTCCCGGGACGGATCGGGTTCAAATCTGCTCGGTACGCGGCTTTGGTTCTGTAACTGAGCTATTGTCGCCTATTTAGCCTGCAACATTTCGAAAATCACCTGTAAACTGATCCCGTCTCCTCCAATGTTTTGCATATTTTAAGTTGTTGATTGAGTTCCACCACAGATGTTATTCTCGGGGTCGGTAGCCAAGTTTGTTTCGATAGCCACATGTGAATTAGCATCAACGGGCAGTACCTCATCACCGGACGCTACATTGTTATTTTCACCGTGATGATCGGACTTGTTGTCAACAAGTAGGGGTGCTGATTGAGAGTTCGACATTTTAAATTTCAACCTGAAATTAGAGACACTTCAAAGAACAAGTATAAAGTAGTGTGCGTTATGGAAAATTGTATCAAATAAATACTATTATTCTTAGCCCCACGGTGGGTACCACACTGTTTACTCTCAAAATCGGATAACAATTGAATTTGTAAGTGGTTTTAAGCATACGTAGATTAACTTGACATAAAATGATAAATTAGATTGCAATTGAAATAAATGATGGTAAAGTAAATACAAACCATACGAATTGGGTAATTTCAGCCTTGGAAGGTTAGCTACCCTCGAGTCGAATGTACTTCGATTGATATCAAGACACACAAGAATAAGAGCTTAAAGAGAATAATGATGTATTATTTTGGAATGCGTGTTACGATGTCTTAAATGAATTATGAGACCCCTTTTATATAGTAGAGGAGTCTTATTTTAGGTACAATTCTATAAAAGGTAAAAACATCTCTTCATTTGTTGGTTGCCGGTTCCTTATTGATACGTTCCGAGATTTTTGCCGTAATATCCGACCGGTCACGAATATTTCGATCTTTTGTTGGTTATGCTAACAATGTTTCTTCGAGCTCGTTCGGGGATATAGTCGACTCCGGGATCACGGACTCAATGTTCTCGAGGGTAGGCGTTCTGACCCCGGGTTCTAATCCAATGGGAATTGGAGTCGATCTTCAGCCTTTTATTGCCAAGCTCGGAGCCTGACCCGCCATGTCGTAGGCGAGCTCGATTTCGACCGTATACAACTAAGCATTACTTTTCATTTACAATTTGTTTCATTTTTAGAAATCCCCAAAAACTTTTCCTACATTAACGTGGGAACAATCCCTAATCCATTATAATAGGAATCCTACCTAAAAACCCACACCTTTTACCCCCAAAATCGTGGCTTCCTTATTTATTCCCCAAATTTTCTTACTCGTCTTGTGCTCTCTTCTTATTTCTTTTTCCCTTGTATGTTTCTACTATAATAACTCCATCAAACTGTAAATGATTAATGCGAATAATTTTCTGGAAGAAGTTTTGATGTTTTCATCTTTCACACTAGTAAATGTAATGCAGGCTATCCTCATCACACATACATATTGTAATATTATTTATTCTCATTGTTTTGTTTGTCAAGTTCTTTCTTAACTATTAAAAGTTAAATTTAAAAACTACAAAGATATATTATTTTTTGTATCTAATAGAGTGTTAAAATTTTCATGATACTAAAATATCAAACTGCCAATATTTTACACATGATCATGCTATATTTCATAATACAGTTATATTTATACAATTCAATTAATATTTTTCTTTTGTCAAATTCATAGATAAAAGGACTCATAATTTTAAAACAGACAAAAGGTACACGTATGTGTAACTAGACTTTATATGCATCAATTAAATATTTAAAACAACTATTATATCCATACAAAATAATAACTCTACTTCTGTGTAGGTGTATATCATGATATCGGCAATGATCTACTAGTCACATATATTGGTCGATTTATGTACAACTTTTACAAAATACTACTTTTATTCAACAAGAACTTCTTGATATGTATGTGACTGTAAAAGTAAGGAAGATACAGTTTTTAAAAAAGGCAAAAACTTTAAGATGTGAAACATTTGCAAACACATGCGATGTTGCTCAAATTCACATATAAATTATGTGTTGTTGGCATATAAAAAAAAGATTACTGTCAAAATACTCGATAAATTATAAGAATTGCATAATTGAAGTTGAATATTAATTTCTTTTCAAATTCATTTAAAAGCAATTTTTCAATATGATTGTGCTATGACAATAAATATTAGTCGAATAGGTTCACATTCATCAACTTGAGCTTGCATTTTTTCCTTCAACTTCTATCACACATGTATTATTATACTTTTAAGATATTTGTACCAATTAGTTTGAGATATATCCTGTTCTGCAAAAGGGAGTTTCAATCTGTGATGCAAATGCTGAGAGGGCTTCAATCATTCTCCAGATCCTCAGGGTTAACAACTAATGCAGGCAAGTCTAACGTATTTGCTGTGAATATGGAGGCAAAGGAGATAGAAGATTTGTGTGAAATAACAGGTTATAGCAAAGGTAGAATTCCATTTAAATACTTAGATGTACCACTATCATCTAAGAAACTATCAAAAATGGACTGTTAAGTGCTAGTGGACAAACTAACTACCAGAATAAGGAGTTGGGATTCAAAAAATCTATCATATGCTGATGATCAATGCAGTACTGATGCATATCCACACATAATGGGCATCGATCTTCATACTTCCCAAAGCAGTTCTTAAAAGCATTACAGCAATCTGTCGAAATTACTTGTGGGATGGCAAGGTGGAAACAAACAGGGCACCACTAGTGGCCTGGGACCTAGTTTGTCGACCAAAACAAGAAGGAGAGATTGGAATAAAGGACTGTGTGGTATGGAATGAGGCAGCCATAGAAAAGTATGTCTAGGACATAACTCAAAAGACTGACTCTATGTGGGTTAAATGGATTAATCATATCTACCTTAAAAATGTAGATTGGTGGCACTACAATGTACCACAGGACAGTAGCTGGTATTGAAAGAAAATATGTCACATAAGAGATAAATTGGCAGGGGGCTATACTCAGGGAGGATGGTAGTCAAATGCAGGGAAGTATACAATCCAAAAAGGCTATTCGTGGTTGAAGGGAAATCAGGACACTTGCCAATGGGGAAGACGGGTCTAGTGCAAACAAAACATTCCAAAACACAGCTTTATATGCTGGCTGACTATGCAGAAGAAGTTACTCACAAAGGACAGGCTAGCTCGCAGAGGAATCAATACAGATAGCTTGTGTGTACTATGTGAAAATGCACCAGAGACTATTGAACACTTATTCTATGAGTGTCAATTCTCAAAAATATGCATCACTACAATACTACTGTGGCTAAAGGTAAGGATCACAAACCTTGAAGGACAGTCCCTATGGAAAAGAGTAGTTAGGAAAATGGGAGACAAACTGAGTAGGGAATTCTCATATGCACTATTAGCAGTAACTAACTATCATGTATGGAAGGGGAGGAATGAAGCCCTATAGCAGAGTTTAGTCCCTAGACCATACAAAGTATGCGAGCAAATCAAAGAAGAATGCAAAGCTCGAGTGGTAGAAATACTTAGCAAGCGAAAAAAGTGCAAGGATAGAAGGTGGATGGAAGAAGTATATAGATAGATAGGAGATAAGCAGGAAAATGCATGTACAGGATAGGATAAATGAGTAAATATGAGACTTTTTTTATATAGATAGGAATTAGAGTGTGATCCTTCATTGTTTTTCCTTCATTGTACTTTATTCTGGAGATGAATAAAAAAATTTCATTCCACATAAAATAAAAAAAAAGTTTGAGATACACGTTTAAATGCCCTAATATATATAGGGGTTATACCGTTATAGCCCCCCTTTACCACCATTTAGATCAGCTTGACCATAAACAGTCTAATCTTTAATTTGATGGCCGTATTTTGCAAAACGAGCGTTATATACCAATTAAGCGAAAAACAGTTGATATTTAAAAAAAAACAAAATAAAGTTAGAGCATGGGCGGCTCAACGGATCTCGGGGCCTAAGGCGAAATCATATTCGGAGGCCCTTAATTCCAGTATAATCCCATTAGTGGGGTCTTGGGAGGGTAGTTTGTACGCAGACCTTACCCCTACCCTGGAGTAGAGAGGCTGTTTTCGATAGACCCTCGGCTCCTTCCCTCCAAGAACTCCCCACCTTGCTCTTGGGGTGACTCGAACTCACAACCTCTTGGTTGAAAGTGGAGGGTGGTCACTACTAGAGCAACTCACTCTTGTCAAATATACTAATTAATGAGGGAAGAAAACTATCATAATTTATAAATTTATTGTATAAAATAACCTCAATCAAGTAACAAAAAATATATTGTAACACTTTTTTTATTCTAATTATTTATATAAATTATATAATATATAATAGTAAGAATAATAATAAGAATTTAAAATAAATTTGGGGGCCTTCAAAATTTGGGGGCCTAAGGCAATGGCCTCACTGCCCAAAGCCTTAGAGCCGCCCCTGAGTTAGAGATGTTGCGTATAACCATAGTTAAATGAAAAGTAGTTGCTATATAGGGATGACAAACGGGGCGGGCGGGTGCTGGGCGGGGCGGGCGGGTTTAAGCTTATACGGTGCGGGGTGAGTGCAAGTTCAAGTATTTTTTTTAAAATTTAACTGTAGTTACGAGCGGTTGCGGGTTATGCATTTGTATAATACCTACATCGCGCATTTGCTGCTTTTCGTCAAAGAAGATTCAAATGCTTTCATAAATTTGTTATCTGCTTTCTCAATTGGAATCTGTTTTATAAACTTTCCCTTGCTCGTCTTTATATTTTTATTTTTATTTTAAATTTTGCTAGTTCATTAATCTTCTCCTTTCTTGTTCCTTTAAGCTTAAACGTGTGGGTCATACAATATATTATGGTTATAAATCTGAACATATTCAGATATTACCAATAATTCAATCTCTTTTATTAATCATTAAAATATTGACGCGTCTATCCTGAAGGAATGTAGCATACTAGTTTTAAGAAGATATATTTAAAATTGATTATTATAATTAACTCACTAATCAAATTATTACTTTGTTATGGAGTAATATTCTAAAAGATATTTTCTAACAAGATTAGTAGTAGACATACATTAGCACATGGAATACATTATTGACAGAGCAGGAACTACCGAGAAAAAGAGAAAAGAAGGCCATAGGTTATCGTTAACGTTTTTGGGGGGATAAAAAATGCAGAGAAACTACTTGTTAAAATGAAAAAAAAACATTGCTTTGCGGGGCGGTTTGAAAAACAGAAAATTTTATTATGCAGTACGGGTTGAATTTTATGTTGGTTAAAGTTGAACCCGCCCTGCAACCGCCCCTCCCCGCCCCATTGCCATCTCTAAATGCTATATAATATCTTAAATTTTTAAATGTCATATTAAATAATTTAATATATTATCAAAGCTCCGGCATGTGCTTGTACGAAGAAATCTGCAAGCATACCAAATGAGTCAATAGAATTAGGAGGTAGGTTATGGTACCATAACATGGCTCCCTTTGACAGGGTCTCTCCGAACCTATTCAATAAGACAAACTCGATCTCATCATCCTCCAAGTCGTTCCCTTTGATGGCACATGTATAGGAGGTTACATGCTCATTTGGGTCGGTCGTTCCGTTGTACTTAGGAATCTCGGGTATGCGAAACTTCTTTGGGATCGGCTTTGGAGCCGCGCTCGGAGGAAAAGGTTTTTGCACGAACTTCTTGAAATCCAGGCCTTTCAATATCGGCGGTACTCCTGGAATTTGGTTGACCCTGGAATTGTAGGTTTCCACCTTTTTATCATTAGTTTTGATTTTCTTCTCCCCTGATTCTACCCATTTAGCCAGTTCCTCGAGCATCTTTATGATCTCGGGGTTAGTCCCTGATTCATTTTCATTCAACCTCTTTGTGACCGGTTCATCCATGCGGGTGACTTCTCGGGACGGATCGGGTTCAAATCTACTCGGTACGCGGCTTTGGTTCTGTAACTGAGCTATTGTCGCCTATTTAGCCTGCAACAATTCGAAAATCACCTGTAGACTGATCCCGTCTCCTCCAATATTTTGCATATTTTGAGTTGTTGATTGGGTTCTACCACAGATGTTATTCTCGGGGTCGGTAGCCAAGTTTGTGTCGATAGCCACATGTGAATTAGCGTCAACGGGCGGTACCTCGTCACCGAGCGCTACATTGTTATTTTCACCGTGATGATCGGACTTGTTGTCAACATGTAGGGGTGCTGATTGAGAGTTCGACATTTTGAATTTCAACCTGAAATTAGAGACACTTCAAAGAACAAGTGTAAAGTAGTGTGCGTTATGGAGAATTGTATCAAATAAACACTATTATTCTTAGCCCCACGGTGGGTACCACACTGTTTACCCTCAAAATCGGATAACAATTGAATTTGTAAGTGGTTTTAAGCATACGTAGATTAACTTGACATAAAATGATAAATTAGATTGCAATTGAAATAAATGATGGTAAAGTAAATACAAACCACACGAATTGGGTAATTTCAGCCTTGGAAGGTTAGCTACCCTCGAGTCGAATGTACTTCGATTGATATCAAGACACACAAGAATAAGAGCTTAAAGAGAATAATGATGTATTATTTTGGAATGCGTGTTACAATATCTTAAATGAATTATGAGACCCCTTTTATATAGTAGAGGAGTCTTATTTTAGGTACAATTCTATAAAATGTAAAAATATCTCTTCATTTATTGGTTGCCGGTTCCTTATTGATACGTTCCGAGATTTTTGCCGTAATATCCGACCGGTCACGAATATTTCGATCTTTTGTTGGTTATGCTAACAATGTTTCTTCGAGCTCGTTCGGGGATATAGTCGACTCCGGGATCACGGACTCAATGTTCTCGAGGGTAGGCGTTCTGACCCCGGGTTCTAATCCAATGGGAATTGGAGTCGATCTTCAGCCTTTTATTGCCAAGCTCGGAGCCTGACCCGCCATGTCGTAGGCGAGCTCGATTTCGACCGTATACAACTAAGCATTACTTTTCATTTACAATTTGTTTCATTTTTAGAAATCCCCAAAAACTTTTCCTACATTAACGTGGGAACAATCCCTAATCCATTATAATAGGAATCCTACCTAAAAACCCACACCTTTTACCCCCAAAATCGTGGCTTCCTTATTTATTCCCCAAATTTTCTTACTCGTCTTGTGCTCTCTTCTTATTTCTTTTTCCCTTGTATGTTTCTACTATAATAACTCCATCAAACTGTAAATGATTAATGCGAATAATTTTCTGGAAGAAGTTTTGATGTTTTCATCTTTCACACTAGTAAATGTAATGCAGGCTATCCTCATCACACATACATATTGTAATATTATTTATTCTCATTGTTTTGTTTGTCAAGTTCTTTCTTAACTATTAAAAGTTAAATTTAAAAACTACAAAGATATATTATTTTTTGTATCTAATAGAGTGTTAAAATTTTCATGATACTAAAATATCAAACTGCCAATATTTTACACATGATCATGCTATATTTCATAATACAGTTATATTTATACAATTCAATTAATATTTTTCTTTTGTCAAATTCATAGATAAAAGGACTCATAATTTTAAAACAGACAAAAGGTACACGTATGTGTAACTAGACTTTATATGCATCAATTAAATATTTAAAACAACTATTATATCCATACAAAATAATAACTCTACTTCTGTGTAGGTGTATATCATGATATCGGCAATGATCTACTAGTCACATATATTGGTCGATTTATGTACAACTTTTACAAAATACTACTTTTATTCAACAAGAACTTCTTGATATGTATGTGACTGTAAAAGTAAGGAAGATACAGTTTTTAAAAAAGGCAAAAACTTTAAGATGTGAAACATTTGCAAACACATGCGATGTTGCTCAAATTCACATATAAATTATGTGTTGTTGGCATATAAAAAAAAGATTACTGTCAAAATACTCGATAAATTATAAGAATTGCATAATTGAAGTTGAATATTAATTTCTTTTCAAATTCATTTAAAAGCAATTTTTCAATATGATTGTGCTATGACAATAAATATTAGTCGAATAGGTTCACATTCATCAACTTGAGCTTGCATTTTTTCCTTCAACTTCTATCACACATGTATTATTATACTTTTAAGATATTTGTACCAATTAGTTTGAGATATATCCTGTTCTGCAAAAGGGAGTTTCAATCTGTGATGCAAATGCTGAGAGGGCTTCAATCATTCTCCAGATCCTCAGGGTTAACAACTAATGCAGGCAAGTCTAACGTATTTGCTGTGAATATGGAGGCAAAGGAGATAGAAGATTTGTGTGAAATAACAGGTTATAGCAAAGGTAGAATTCCATTTAAATACTTAGATGTACCACTATCATCTAAGAAACTATCAAAAATGGACTGTTAAGTGCTAGTGGACAAACTAACTACCAGAATAAGGAGTTGGGATTCAAAAAATCTATCATATGCTGATGATCAATGCAGTACTGATGCATATCCACACATAATGGGCATCGATCTTCATACTTCCCAAAGCAGTTCTTAAAAGCATTACAGCAATCTGTCGAAATTACTTGTGGGATGGCAAGGTGGAAACAAACAGGGCACCACTAGTGGCCTGGGACCTAGTTTGTCGACCAAAACAAGAAGGAGAGATTGGAATAAACGACTGTGTGGTATGGAATGAGGCAGCCATAGAAAAGTATGTCTAGGACATAACTCAAAAGACTGACTCTATGTGGGTTAAATGGATTAATCATATCTACCTTAAAAATGTAGATTGGTGGCACTACAATGTACCACAGGACAGTAGCTGGTATTGAAAGAAAATATGTCACATAAGAGATAAATTGGCAGGGGGCTATACTCAGGGAGGATGGTAGTCAAATGCAGGGAAGTATACAATCCAAAAAGGCTATTCGTGGTTGAAGGGAAATCAGGACACTTGCCAATGGGGAAGACGGGTCTAGTGCAAACAAAACATTCCAAAACACAGCTTTATATGCTGGCTGACTATGCAGAAGAAGTTACTCACAAAGGACAGGCTAGCTCGCAGAGGAATCAATACAGATAGCTTGTGTGTACTATGTGGAAATGCACCAGAGACTATTGAACACTTATTCTATGAGTGTCAATTCTCAAAAATATGCATCACTACAATACTACTGTGGCTAAAGGTAAGGATCACAAACCTTGAAGGACAGTCCCTATGGAAAAGAGTAGTTAGGAAAATGGGAGACAAACTGAGTAGGGAATTCTCATATGCACTATTAGCAGTAACTAACTATCATGTATGGAAGGGGAGGAATGAAGCCCTATAGCAGAGTTTAGTCCCTAGACCATACAAAGTATGCGAGCAAATCAAAGAAGAATGCAAAGCTCGAGTGGTAGAAATACTTAGCAAGCGAAAAAAGTGCAAGGATAGAAGGTGGATGGAAGAAGTATATAGATAGATAGGAGATAAGCAGGAAAATGCATGTACAGGATAGGATAAATGAGTAAATATGAGACTTTTTTTATATAGATAGGAATTAGAGTGTGATCCTTCATTGTTTTTCCTTCATTGTACTTTATTCTGGAGATGAATAAAAAAATTTCATTCCACATAAAATAAAAAAAAAGTTTGAGATACACGTTTAAATGCCCTAATATATATAGGGGTTATACCGTTATAGCCCCCCTTTACCACCATTTAGATCAGCTTGACCATAAACAGTCTAATCTTTAATTTGATGGCCGTATTTTGCAAAACGAGCGTTATATACCAATTAAGCGAAAAACAGTTGATATTTAAAAAAAAACAAAATAAAGTTAGAGCATGGGCGGCTCAACGGATCTCGGGGCCTAAGGCGAAATCATATTCGGAGGCCCTTAATTCCAGTATAATCCCATTAGTGGGGTCTTGGGAGGGTAGTTTGTACGCAGACCTTACCCCTACCCTGGAGTAGAGAGGCTGTTTTCGATAGACCCTCGGCTCCTTCCCTCCAAGAACTCCCCACCTTGCTCTTGGGGTGACTCGAACTCACAACCTCTTGGTTGAAAGTGGAGGGTGGTCACTACTAGAGCAACTCACTCTTGTCAAATATACTAATTAATGAGGGAAGAAAACTATCATAATTTATAAATTTATTGTATAAAATAACCTCAATCAAGTAACAAAAAATATATTGTAACACTTTTTTTATTCTAATTATTTATATAAATTATATAATATATAATAGTAAGAATAATAATAAGAATTTAAAATAAATTTGGGGGCCTTCAAAATTTGGGGGCCTAAGGCAATGGCCTCACTGCCCAAAGCCTTAGAGCCGCCCCTGAGTTAGAGATGTTGCGTATAACCATAGTTAAATGAAAAGTAGTTGCTATATAGGGATGACAAACGGGGCGGGCGGGTGCTGGGCGGGGCGGGCGGGTTTAAGCTTATACGGTGCGGGGTGAGTGCAAGTTCAAGTATTTTTTTTAAAATTTAACTGTAGTTACGAGCGGTTGCGGGTTATGCATTTGTATAATACCTACATCGCGCATTTGCTGCTTTTCGTCAAAGAAGATTCAAATGCTTTCATAAATTTGTTATCTGCTTTCTCAATTGGAATCTGTTTTATAAACTTTCCCTTGCTCGTCTTTATATTTTTATTTTTATTTTAAATTTTGCTAGTTCATTAATCTTCTCCTTTCTTGTTCCTTTAAGCTTAAACGTGTGGGTCATACAATATATTATGGTTATAAATCTGAACATATTCAGATATTACCAATAATTCAATCTCTTTTATTAATCATTAAAATATTGACGCGTCTATCCTGAAGGAATGTAGCATACTAGTTTTAAGAAGATATATTTAAAATTGATTATTATAATTAACTCACTAATCAAATTATTACTTTGTTATGGAGTAATATTCTAAAAGATATTTTCTAACAAGATTAGTAGTAGACATACATTAGCACATGGAATACATTATTGACAGAGCAGGAACTACCGAGAAAAAGAGAAAAGAAGGCCATAGGTTATCGTTAACGTTTTTGGGGGGATAAAAAATGCAGAGAAACTACTTGTTAAAATGAAAAAAAAACATTGCTTTGCGGGGCGGTTTGAAAAACAGAAAATTTTATTATGCAGTACGGGTTGAATTTTATGTTGGTTAAAGTTGAACCCGCCCTGCAACCGCCCCTCCCCGCCCCATTGCCATCTCTAAATGCTATATAATATCTTAAATTTTTAAATGTCATATTAAATAATTTAATATATTATCAAAGCTCCGGCATGTGCTTGTACGAAGAAATCTGCAAGCATACCAAATGAGTCAATAGAATTAGGAGGTAGGTTATGGTACCATAACATGGCTCCCTTTGACAGGGTCTCTCCGAACCTATTCAATAAGACAAACTCGATCTCATCATCCTCCAAGTCGTTCCCTTTGATGGCACATGTATAGGAGGTTACATGCTCATTTGGGTCGGTCGTTCCGTTGTACTTAGGAATCTCGGGTATGCGAAACTTCTTTGGGATCGGCTTTGGAGCCGCGCTCGGAGGAAAAGGTTTTTGCACGAACTTCTTGAAATCCAGGCCTTTCAATATCGGCGGTACTCCTGGAATTTGGTTGACCCTGGAATTGTAGGTTTCCACCTTTTTATCATTAGTTTTGATTTTCTTCTCCCCTGATTCTACCCATTTAGCCAGTTCCTCGAGCATCTTTATGATCTCGGGGTTAGTCCCTGATTCATTTTCATTCAACCTCTTTGTGACCGGTTCATCCATGCGGGTGACTTCTCGGGACGGATCGGGTTCAAATCTACTCGGTACGCGGCTTTGGTTCTGTAACTGAGCTATTGTCGCCTATTTAGCCTGCAACAATTCGAAAATCACCTGTAGACTGATCCCGTCTCCTCCAATATTTTGCATATTTTGAGTTGTTGATTGGGTTCTACCACAGATGTTATTCTCGGGGTCGGTAGCCAAGTTTGTGTCGATAGCCACATGTGAATTAGCGTCAACGGGCGGTACCTCGTCACCGGGCGCTACATTGTTATTTTCACCGTGATGATCGGACTTGTTGTCAACATGTAGGGGTGCTGATTGAGAGTTCGACATTTTGAATTTCAACCTGAAATTAGAGACACTTCAAAGAACAAGTGTAAAGTAGTGTGCGTTATGGAGAATTGTATCAAATAAACACTATTATTCTTAGCCCCACGGTGGGTACCACACTGTTTACCCTCAAAATCGGATAACAATTGAATTTGTAAGTGGTTTTAAGCATACGTAGATTAACTTGACATAAAATGATAAATTAGATTGCAATTGAAATAAATGATAGTAAAGTAAATACAAACCACACGAATTGGGTAATTTCAGCCTTGGAAGGTTAGCTACCCTCGAGTCGAATGTACTTCGATTGATATCAAGACACACAAGAATAAGAGCTTAAAGAGAATAATGATATATTATTTTGGAATGCGTGTTACGATATCTTAAATGAATTATGAGACCCCTTTTATATAGTAGAGGAGTCTTATTTTAGGTACAATTCTATAAAATGTAAAAATATCTCTTCATTTATTGGTTGCCGGTTCCTTATTGATACGTTCCGAGATTTTTGCCGTAATATCCGACCGGTCACGAATATTTCGATCTTTTGTTGGTTATGCTAACAATGTTTCTTCGAGCTCGTTCGGGGATATAGTCGACTCCGGGATCACGGACTCAATGTTCTCGAGGGTAGGCGTTCTGACCCCGGGTTCTAATCCAATGGGAATTGGAGTCGATCTTCAGCCTTTTATTGCCAAGCTCGGAGCCTGACCCGCCATGTCGTAGGCGAGCTCGATTTCGACCGTATACAACTAAGCATTACTTTTCATTTACAATTTGTTTCATTTTTAGAAATCCCCAAAAACTTTTCCTACATTAACGTGGGAACAATCCCTAATCCATTATAATAGGAATCCTACCTAAAAACCCACACCTTTTACCCCCAAAATCGTGGCTTCCTTATTTATTCCCCAAATTTTCTTACTCGTCTTGTGCTCTCTTCTTATTTCTTTTTCCCTTGTATGTTTCTACTATAATAACTCCATCAAACTGTAAATGATTAATGCGAATAATTTTCTGGAAGAAGTTTTGATGTTTTCATCTTTCACACTAGTAAATGTAATGCAGGCTATCCTCATCACACATACATATTGTAATATTATTTATTCTCATTGTTTTGTTTGTCAAGTTCTTTCTTAACTATTAAAAGTTAAATTTAAAAACTACAAAGATATATTATTTTTTGTATCTAATAGAGTGTTAAAATTTTCATGATACTAAAATATCAAACTGCCAATATTTTACACATGATCATGCTATATTTCATAATACAGTTATATTTATACATTTCAATTAATATTTTTCTTTTGTCAAATTCATAGATAAAAGGACTCATAATTTTAAAACAGACAAAAGGTACACGTATGTGTAACTAGACTTTATATGCATCAATTAAATATTTAAAACAACTATTATATCCATACAAAATAATAACTCTACTTCTGTGTAGGTGTATATCATGATATCGGCAATGATCTACTAGTCACATATATTGGTCGATTTATGTACAACTTTTACAAAATACTACTTTTATTCAACAAGAACTTCTTGATATGTATGTGACTGTAAAAGTAAGGAAGATATAGTTTTTAAAAAAGGCAAAAACTTTAAGATGTGAAACATTTGCAAACACATGCGATGTTGCTCAAATTCACATATAAATTATGTGTTGTTGGCATATAAAAAAAAAAAGATTACTGTCAAAATACTCGATAAATTATAAGAATTGAATAATTGAAGTTGAATATTAATTTCTTTTCAAATTCATTTAAAAGCAATTTTTCAATATGATTGTGCGATGACAATAAATATTAGTCGAATAGTTTCACATTCATCAACTTGAGCTTGCATTTTTTCCTTCAACTTCTATCACACATGTATTATTATACTTTTAAGATATTTGTACCAATTAGTTTGAGATACATCCTGTTCTGCAAAGGGGAGTTTCAATCTATGATGCAAATGCTGAGAGGGCTTCAATCATTCTCCAGATCCTCAGGGTTAACAACTAATGCAGGCAAGTCTAACGTATTTGCTGTGAATATGGAGGCAAAGGAGATAGAAGATTTGTATGAAATAACAGGTTATGGCAAAGGTAGAATTCCATTTAAATACTTAGATGTACCACTATCATCTAAAAAACTATCAAAAATGGACTGTCAAGTGCTAGTGGACAAACTAACTACCAGAATAAGGAGTTGGGGTTCAAAAAATCTATCATATGCTGATAATCAATGCAGTATTGATGCATATCCACACATAATGGGCATCGATCTTCATACTTCCCAAAGCAGTTCTTAAAAGCATTACAGCAATCTGTCGAAATTACTTGTGGGATGGCAAGGTGGAAACAAACAGGGCACCACTAGTGGCCTGGGACCTAGTTTGTCGACCAAAACAAGAAGGAGGGATTGGAATAAAGGACTGTGTGGTATGGAATGAGGCAGCCATAGAAAAGTATGTCTAGGACATAACTCAAAAGACTGACTCTATGTGGGTTAAATGGATTAATCATATCTACCTTAAAAATGTAGATTGGTGGCACTACAATGTACCACAGGACAGTAGCTGGTATTGGAAGAAAATATGTCACATAAGAGATAAATTGGCAGGGGGCTATACTCAGGGAGGATGGTAGTCAAATGCAGGGAAGTATACAATCCAAAAAGGCTATTCGTGGTTGAAGGGAAATCAGGACACTTGCCAATGGGGAAGACGGGTCTAGTGCAAACAAAACATTCCAAAACACAGCTTTATATGCTGGCTGACTATGCAGAAGAAGTTACTCACAAAGGACAGGCTAGCTCGCAGAGGAATCAATACGGATAGCTTGTGTGTACTATGTGGAAATGCACCAGAGACTATTGAACACTTATTCTATGAGTGTCAATTCTCAAAAATATGCATCACTACAATACTACTGTGGCTAAAGGTAAGGATCACAAACCTTGAAAGACAGTCCCTATGGAAAAGAGTAGTTAGGAAAATGGGAGACAAACTGAGTAGGGAATTCTCATATGCACTATTAGCAGCAACTAACTATCATGTATGGAAGGGGAGGAATGAAGCCCTATAGCAGAGTTTAGTCCCTAGACCATACAGAGTATGCGAGCAAATCAAAGAAGAATGCAAAGCTCGAGTGGTGGAAATACTTAGCAAGCGAAAAAAGTGCAAGGATAGAAGGTAGATGGAAGAAGTATATAGTTAGATAGGAGATAAGCAGGAAAATGCATGTACAGGATAGGATAAATGAGTAAATATGAGACTTTTTTTTATATAGATAGGAATTAGAGTGTGATCCTTCATTGTTTTTCCTTCATTGTACTTTATTCTGGAGATGAATAAAAAAATTTCATTCCACATAAAATAAAAAAAAAGTAGTTTGAGATACACGTTTAAATGCCCTAATATATATAGGGGTTATACCGTTATAGCCCCCCTTTACCACCATTTAGATCAGCTTGACCATAAACAGTCTAATCTTTAATTTGATGGCCGTATTTTGCAAAACGAGCGTTATATACCAATTAAGCGAAAAACAGTTGATATTTAAAAAAAACAAAATAAAGTTAGAGCATGGGCGGCTCAACAGATCTCGGGGCCTAAGGCGAAATCATATTCGGAGGCCCTTAATTCCAGTATAATCCCATTAGTGGGGTCTTGGGAGGGTAGTTTGTACGCAGACCTTACCCCTACCCTGGAGTAGAGAGGCTGTTTTCGATAGACCCTCGGCTCCTTCCCTCCAAGAACTCCCCACCTTGCTCTTGGGGTGACTCGAACTCACAACCTCTTGGTTGAAAGTGGAGGGTGGTCACTACTAGAGCAACTCACTCTTGTCAAATATACTAATTAATGAGGGAAGAAAACTATCATAATTTATAAATTTATTGTATAAAATAACCTCAATCAAGTAACAAAAAATATATTGTAACACTTTTTTTATTCTAATTATTTATATAAATTATATAATATATAATAGTAAAAATAATAATAAGAATTTAAAATAAATTTGGGGGCCTTTAAAATTTGGGGGTCTAAGGCAATGGCCTCACTGCCCAAAGCCTTAGAGCCGCCCCTGAGTTAGAGATGTTGCGTATAACCATAGTTAAATGAAAAGTAGTTGCTATATAGGGATGACAAACGGGGCGGGCGGGTGCTGGGCGGGGCGGGCGGGTTTAAGCTTATACGGTGCGGGGTGAGTGCAAGTTCAAGTATTTTTTTTAAAATTTAACTGTAGTTACGAGCGGTTGCGGGTTATGCATTTGTATAATACCTACATCGCGCATTTGCTGCTTTTCGTCAAAGAAGATTCAAATGCTTTCATAAATTTGTTATCTGCTTTCTCAATTGGAATCTGTTTTATAAACTTTCCCTTGCTCGTCTTTATATTTTTATTTTTATTTTAAATTTTGCTAGTTCATTAATCTTCTCCTTTCTTGTTCCTTTAAGCTTAAACGTGTGGGTCATACAATATATTCTAGTTATAAATCTGAACATATTCAGATATTACCAATAATTCAATCTCTTTTATTAATCATTAAAATATTGACGCGTCTATCCTGAAGGAATGTAGCATACTAGATTTAAGAAGATAAATTTAAAATTGATTATTATAATTAACTCACTAATCAAATTATTACTTTGTTATGGAGTAATATTCTAAAAGATATTTTCTAACAAGATTAGTAGTAGACATACATTAGCACATGGAATACATTATTGACAGAGCAGGAACTACCGAGAAAAAGAGAAAAGAAGGCCATAGGTTATCGTTAACGTTTTTGGGGGATAAAAAATGCAGAGAAACTACTTGTTAAAATGAAAAAAAAAAATTGCTTTGCGGGGCGGTTTGAAAAACAGAAAATTTTATTATGCAGTACGGGTTGAATTTTATGTTGGTTAAAGTTGAACCCGCCCTGCAACCGCCCCTCCCCGCCCCATTGCCATCTCTAAATGCTATATAATATCTTAAATTTTTAAATGTCATATTAAATAATTTAACATATTATCAAAGCTCCGGCATGTGCTTGTACGAAGAAATCTGCAAGCATAGCAAACGAGTCAATAGAATTAGGAGGTAGGTTATGGTACCATAACATGGCTCCCTTTGACAAGGTCTCTCCGAACTTATTCAATAAGACAAACTCGATCTCATCATCCTCCAAGTCGTTCCCTTTGATGGCACATGTATAGGAGGTTACATGTTCATTTGGGTCCGTCGTTCCATTGTACTTAGGAATCTCGGGTATGCGAAACTTCTTTGGGATCGGCTTTGAAGCCGCGCTCGGAGGAAAAGGTTTTTGCACGAACGTCTTGGAATCCAGGCCTTTCAATATCGGCGGTACTCCTGGAATTTGGTTGACCCTGGAATTGTAGGTTTCCACCTTTTTATCATTAGTTTTGATTTTCTTCTCCCCTGATTCTACCCATTTAGCCAGTTCCTCGAGCATCTTTATGATCTCGGGGTTAGTCCCTGATTCATTTTCATTCAAACTCTTTGTGACCGGTTCATCCATGCGGGTGACTTCTCGGGACGGATCGGGTTCAAATCTGCTCGGTACGCGGCTTTGGTTCTGTAACTGAGTTATCGTCGCCTATTTAACCTGCACCATTTCGAAAATCACCTGTAGACTGATCCCGTCTCCTCCAATATTTTGCATATTTTGAGTTGTTGATTGGGTTCTACCACAGATGTTATTCTCGGGGTCGGTAGCCAAGTTTGTGTCGATAGCCACATGTGAATTAGCGTCAACGGGCGGTACCTCGTCACCGGGCACTACATTGTTATTTTCACCGTGATGATCGGACTTGTTGTCAACATGTAGGGGTGCTGATTGAGAGTTCGACATTTTGAATTTCAACCTGAAATTAGAGACACTTCAAAGAACAAGTGTAAAGTAGTGTGCGTTATGGAGAATTGTATCAAATAAACACTATTATTCTTAGCCCCACGGTGGGTACCACACTGTTTACCCTCAAAATCGGATAACAATTGAATTTGTAAGTGGTTTTAAGCATACGTAGATTAACTTGACACAAAATAATAAATTAGATTGCAATTGAAATAAATGATGGTAAAGTAAATACAAACCACACGAATTGGGTAATTTCAGCCTTGGAAGGTTAGCCACCCTCGAGCCGAATGTACTTCGATTGATATCAAGACACAGAAGAATAAGAGCTTAAAGAGAATAATGATGTATTGCTTTGAAATGCGTGTTATGATGTCTTAAATAAATTATCAGACCCACTTTATATAGTAGAGGAGTCCTATTTTAGGTACAATTCTATAAAAGGTAAAAAATCTCTTCATTTGTTGGTTGTTGGTTCCTTATTGATACGTTCCGAGATTTTCTCCGTAATATCCGACCGGTAACGGATATTTCGGTCTTCTGTTGGTTATGCTAACAATGTTTCTTCGAGCTCGTTCGGGGTTATGGTCGACTCCGGGATCACGGACTCAATGTTCTCGAGGGTAGGTATTCTGACCCCGGGTTCTAACCCGATGGGACTTGGAGTCGATCTTCGGCCCTTTATTGCCAAGTTCCGAGCCTGACCCGCCATGTCGTAGGCGAGCTCGATTTCGACCGTATACAACTGTGCATTACTTTTCATTTACAAGTTGTTTCATTTGTTGAAATCCCCAAAAATTATTCCTACATTAACGTGGGAACAATCCCTAATCCATTATAATAGGAATCCTACCTAAAACCTCACACCTTTTACCCCCAAAATCGTGGCTTCCTTATTTATTCCCCAAATTTTCTTACTCGTCTTGTGCTCTCTTCTTATTTCTTTTTCCCTTGTATGTTTCTACTATAATAACTCCATCAAACTGTAAATGATTAATGCGAATAATTTTCTGGAAGCAGTTTTGATGTTTTCATCTTTCACACTAGTAAATGTAATGCAAGCTATCCTCATCACACATACATATTGTAATATTATTTATTCTCATTGTTTTGTTTGTCAAGTTCTTTCTTAACTATTAAAAGTTAAATTTAAAAACTACAAAGATATATTATTTTTTTCGTATCTAATAGAGTGTTAAAATTTTCATGATTCTAAAATATCAAACTGCCAATATTTTACACATGATCATGCTATATTTCATAATACAGTTATATTTATACAATTCAATTAATATTTTTCTTTTGTCAAATTCATAGATAAAAGGACTCATAATTTTAAAACAGACAAAAGGTAAATGTATGTGTAACTAGACTTTATATGCATCAATTAAATATTTTAACAACTATTATATCCATACAAAATAATAACTCTACTTTTGTGTAGGTGTATATCATGATATCGGCAATGATCTACTAGTCACATATATTGGTTGATTTATGTACAACTTTTACAAAATACTACTTTTATTCAACAAGGACTTCTTGATATGTATGTGACTATAAAGGAAGGAAGATACAGTTTTTAAAAAAGACAAAAACTTTAAGATGTGAAACATTTGCAAACACATGCGAGATGTTGCTCAAATTCACATATAAATTATGTGTTGTTGGCAACTTGGCATATAAAAAAATATTACTGTCAAAATACTCGATAAATTATAAGAATTGCATAATTGAAGTTGAATATTAATTTCTTTTCAAATTCATTTAAAAGCAATTTTTCAATATGATTGTGCGATGACAATAAATATTAGTCGAATAGGTTCACATTCATCAACTTGAGCTTGCATTTTTTCCTTCAACTTCTAACACACATGTATTATTATACTTTTAAGATATTTGTACCAATTAGTTTGAGATACATCCTGTTCTACAAAGGGGAGTTTCAATCTGTGATGCAAATGCTGAGAGGGCTTCAATCATTCTCCAGATCCTCAGAGTTAACAACTAATGCAGGCAAGTCTAACATATTTGCTGTGAATATGGAGGCAAAGGAGATAGAAGATTTGTGTAAAATTACAGGTTATAGCAAAGGCAGACTCTCATTTAAATACTTAGGTGTATCAATATCATCTAAGAAACTATCAAAAATGGATTGTCAAGTGCTAGTGGACAAACTAACTACCAGAATAAGGAGTTGGGGTTCAAAAATCTATCATATGCTGGACGAGTGCAAATGATCAATGCAGTACTGATGCATATCCACACATACTGGGAATCAATCTTCATACTTCCCAAAGCAGTTCTTAAAAGCATTACAGCAATCTGTCGAAATTACTTGTGGGATGGCAAGGTGAAAATTAAACAAACAGTGCACCACTAGTGGCCTGGGACCTAGTATGTCGACCAAAACAAGAAGGAGGGATTGGAATAAAGGACTGTGTGGTATGGATTGAGCCAGCCATAGAAAAGTATGTCTGGGACATAACTCAAAAGACCGACTCTATGCGGGTTAAATGGATTAACCATATCTACGTTAAAAATATAGATTGGTGGCACTACAATGTACCACAGGACAGTAGCTGGTATTGGAAGAAAATATATCACATAAGAGATCAATTGGCAGGGGGCTATACTCAGGGAGGATGGCAGTCAAATGCAGGGAAGTATACAATCCAAAAAGGCTATTCGTGGTTGAAGGGAAATCAGGACACTTGCCAAAGGGGAAGATGGGTCTGTTGCAAACAAAACATTCCAAAACACAGCTTTATATGTTGGCTGACTATGCAGAAGAAGTTACTCACAAAGGACATGCTAGTTGGCAGAGGAATCAATACAATTGGCATGCGTGTACTATGTGAAAATGCACCAGAAACTGTTGAACACTTATTCTATGAATGTCAATTCTCAAAAATATGCATCACTACAATACTACAGTGGCTAAAGGTAAGGATCACAAACCTTGAAAGACAGTCCATATGGAAAAGAGTAGCTAGGAAAATGGGAGACAAACTGAGTAGGAAATTCTCATATACAGTATTGGCAGCAACTAACTATCATGTATGGAAGGGGAGGAATGAAGCCCTATGGCAGAGTGCAGTCCCTAGACCACACAGAGTATGTGAGCAAATCAAAGAAGAATGCAATGCTCGAGTGGTGGATGTGGGCACCTAATTTTTTACCCTGCTTAAATATTTTCCGCTCCCATCTTCCCATGCGTGTCCCTACTCTTTGTCCCCCACACTTTGTCCCCACTCCACTTTCTCTTGTCCCCCACACTTTGTCCCATTATGCTTGTCCCCCCACACTTTGTGCCCTCTCCACTTTTTCTTGTCCCCCATACTTGTTCCCCACTTACAAACTCCATACCACTCTCCCTACCTATTAAAAACAACCCCCAATTCCTTTCTTCTATAGGAGAACATCACAGAACCCTCCCTTATTTTGGAAACCGGTCGCACCTCCCCAAAAATGGAGAACTCTCCATCGTCTCTCTTCTCTTAACTAAGAGTCAACAACCACCCTCTCATCTCTCTCGATCGAGACTAACCACACTCCACTGAATCTCTCGACCAGCCGATGCCCAACCTTATTCCGACTTTGCCATTGCCCAGCGACCGCCGGCCAAAACTCGCTGCTGCCGAACAACCACCAAACAACCTCGAATCTGTCCCAAAACCAGCATGAAAAATCCAATGAAATACTGTTGAAAAGCAGCTCAAAGCATCCATAAAGCTCACTCCAAAATCACTGAAACACCATAATATTTGTCCAAGGTTCAGTTAGTTGAGTTCGATCAGTTTCGAGGTCGCCGATGCGGTTCATTAGCTTGATCCAAATCTTGTTGTGTTTTGCGCACTGAATTCGTTTGGAGCATTTTGTTAATGAAATCAGAAAGTTTTCACATCATTAAAGCCTTCATTTGGCGTCTTATGTTTATTCTCACACGGCTAGGTATTTATTCTCAATTTATATACTCAAATTTTACGCTGATTTATATCCTGTTTGTGCCATTAAACTTGTTGATTTTGATTTCACCTGGTATATCTGTTTTATTACATGGATTGGTGTTACTTGAATTTATAGTTCTGTCATATATCGTTGAACACATGATGTGTTACTTGAGATTTAATGATTGTGATTTACACATATTTTTACATGTTGTCATGTGAAATCTGGGCAAAAACAGAAACAAAATGACTTCACGTCTTAACAAAAAAATATGATTTTAATAGCTATGAACTGTTTTGGAAAGCATTTGTGTTGTCTCCGGTAGTTCGTTTTAGTGATTAATCGACTATCGTAATTGTAATTGTGTACAGGTTCACGTGACATGATTATGATTTTCAAAAATAAATCAAAGTACTCATTCGCGCGACTTTGGCCAAACAATCTTGATAATTAATAAAACGCGATTAATTATGTACACATACGCGTGACATGATTTTAGTGCCCCAATAAAACGGTTTCACGCATATGTGATCAGTTTCAAAGATAAATCCATATTTTAATAATTAAAAGCGGATAGATAAAATATAAAAACCAATAAATCACAGTTTATTTCAAATTAATTCAAGCCAGGTTGTAGTCAATAAAGCGGCCGTGCTAGAACCACGGGACTCGGAGAATACCTTACACCTTCTCCCCGATCAACAGAATTCCTCACTCGGACTTTGTTTTCGCCGACCAATAATAATAGAGTCAAACCTTTCTTTGACTAGGGATTCAAATAAAAGGTAACTTGGAACACCCCAAAACTCAATTCTAAGTGACGACTCTGTAAGTAAAATAATCCCTATTCAAGATTGTCATTTTAATTCGAAAAACTCTTTAACCCACCATTCATAACACACATTATCGTTTTGGGGGGTATAAAAGGGGTGTGACAGCTTTGGCGACTCTGCTGGGGAACTTTAAGAATTCGAGCTTGTACATTGACTTTATTTGGATTTATTAATTTTGGTATATATTGTGATTTATTTGGGCCTAATGTGTTTACTTGTCTAGTTTTTACCGTTTTGATATTGTTGAACTGTACATATAAATTGTATCCTCTTTCGCATCCCTCTGAGTCTTCTGATAATTAGTTATGTTGTGTTTGCATACCAGCATCACAAAATTTCTATCTTGAGATAAAGCCAGTTAGCCTACCAGCTTCTGGTGAAGGATTTAGTCACACATGTTTAGGTGGGAGAGCCGTTAGCTAGCCAGTGTTGTTCTACTACTGGTGACGCTTGAAGCTCCTCGGCTCGGGTTGTCCGCCCGGGTAAGCCGGGTCTAGATACCATCTCCTTTAGGATTTACAAACTTAGAAGAACAAGCCACAAGCAATGAATATCCCTAGTAGGCTACGCTTTATTTGCATCATGTGTATTTGACTTAGCAGCGCTTGACACAGGGACCGAGTTCTATTTTACGACAGGCCTTGTTGAGACCATTATGTCATGTTATATGCTATTTGTTACATTATTTGGGAGGCTTGCATATCGACCGACTTTAGCATAAATCAGTTGAACGAAGAGAGAAAAAATAATGTGGTCTAGTGCATATGGTTTTTAAAGATTAATTTTCATAAAAAAAAGAAAAGAACATAGTCGATTTTGACCGAACTACGCGGGTTTGATTCTCACCAGGATGTGAGATACATAGGCAAACCTCATCGGTTCCGGCCCCAATTTTCAAAAAAAAAATACTAAATCCAAAAATAATTTTTTTTATAGTCCCACAGTTTAGCTTTTATTTATTTATTTATTTATATTCTTTTGTAGAGTCAAAACCCGAGAAATCATAATTTTTGTGTGTCAATAATATGTTTGATCAAAGCCTAACCCCGTGTCTGAGTAGACAGGTATACCATGAGTGGGGAAAGAGGTAAGTCTGAAAAGAGGCCCAGATCAGAAGGGATACCAGATTTTCTGATTGTCGATCAGATACCACAGTTGTTGTGGGATTGGTGGAGAGACTTTAAGGAATATGAGCGAAACCAGATAAAGAAATACTTGGGACATTTGGTTCACATGATTACGATAAAGCCCAGGAGGGATGTGATTGAAGCTTTGATTCCGCACTGGGATCCTGAAAATAATGTGTTCCATTTTACCGACTGTGAAATGACTCCGACCTTGGAGAAAATCGCCCATTTCCAGGGGTGGGGCCGCAATCTTCACCGCCAAAGGCCCATAGTACCAAAATATGTGAACGAGGGTAGGTTTCTGAAGCTTTTGAACATAAATTACGGACAATATGAAGGTCTAGGAGGCAAATGGGTTAAGTTGGGATTTTTGTTTCAGTTGTATGGCCTAGAATGCAATTTCGAAAGGAATGTGGGAAAATTCAAATCAAAGGAAGATAAGGAAACATGGAAGGTACATAGAAGGTTTGTATTTATGGTGACCTTTTTGGGGCGTGTAGTTTTCCTGGAAAGAAAGGGACGCATTGACATCTGCTTGGCAGGTGTAGTTGAGGCTCTGACCTCAGAAGGGGGTGATTATACTTTGGTTCCTATGATTCTTTCTTGCATTTTTTGTGCTTTAACTAGATGTAAAATGGGCGCGCGAAACTTTGATGGTTGCAACATTTTGTTACAGATATGGTTTTTGGAGCATTTTTATCGTCATCCTACGATCACTAATTTTAGTGAGATATGGCCCAATCATACTTATGATCATCATAAAAGAATTGACGAATGTGACTTACCAGAGGGGATTGGCGCCTGGAAAGAACTACTTCTTACTCTGTCTGCCAAACGGATCATTTGGAACTACGATTGGTTCTCCTCTAAAGAGGTCATTTGTAAGTCTGCATACCATTCTTATTTGGTACTCATAGGATTGGATGGTGTTCAGTCTTATGCTCCACTTCGGGTAATGCACCAATTTGCACGACTACAGGAGGTGCCACCAACACGAGATATGAGCAAGTTCTGTTATGATTTTGGTAAAGATCAACCTCATGACGAAGAAGAAATTATGAAAATTTGGTATGCAAGTAAAGTCTCAGAGTTGACTGATATGGTAGAAGACCGAGATCATGGAGAGGTGATCCCTAAATATATTACCTGGTTTCATGACCCTTCGTCGCTTAGAGATAGGCCTGAAGGATCCAACAGGAGGAGAAATGATCAAAGAGCTATAGAAAGGTTAAAAGAGGAATTGGAGCATTCCCGGATGACCATATCCAAACAACAAACCCAACTGCAAGCCGAAGTCGCTCAGATTCGTTTAAATATTGAGAAAGATTATCAATCGGCCTTACGGGGAATGGATAAAGATCTAAAACATGCTAAAAATGAGGTGGCCCGCTTAGAAGAAGAATTGGCAAGCACTATTGGTTTAGTTAGAAGAGTTGAGGCAAATAAAAATGCTGAAATGCATAAGCTGCAAGAAGACTTGAGTATCATTGAAGAGGATGCGCACCAACAACAATTGGAGTTTGATCAGCAGAGAGAGCAGTTTGAAAGAGAAAGGGCCCATTGGATTCGTTCAAAGGGTCAGTTTCTTACACAATTGGAAGAAATAAAAAGGCATAAGGGAGGTCATCAACATGCAAATTTTGAGGTAGAGCGGCATTAGTAGATGATTGAGAGAGTTGTGCTAAACCACCGTATTGAAGAATACGAGGGACGTGAGACTGAGATGGGTAACGCCCTCAACACTACCCAAATATGATTGCAGAATTGTCACGTGAATATGGGGCAAGCTAGCAAGTACTTCAATTGGCAGAGAAAGCAGCATATATTCATGACGATCATCGTCATCTAAACAATGAGAAAGTTGGTCAACAGGCACGTTCCCTCGTTCCACAATTGCCGGGAGTATTTCAGAATTTGTACGAGATGTTGGGGGGAGAGTGGAGGCCAAGGGATGCAGACCATTGATGATATCAGTTTAAGAAAGAATGCCATTGAAGATTAAAGTTTTAGTGCAGTCAATTAGTTTTTAGTTTCATTTTTCATTTGTCGTATTTTTAATTTTATATTTGTCGCATTTTCAGTCATATTTATGTCTTTAGAGTCAATTTGAATAATAATAATAATAATAAATAAATAAATAAATAAATAATCAAAATTGTTATTATTTCCCCCTGAACTACGTAATAATCTGATTCATGCGGCGACATGATACGTAGGCAACCCACAAAAGGTTCGATCAAAATATTTTTCAATGATTCTAAGATAAGGGATCAAAATGAGGCGTAAGTGAAAAAAAAGAAAAAGAAAATAAGAGCGTCAATAAGAAGCTACCTTATAAGCCGGAATGAAACATGAAGCCTCCAAAAGCATGTTAGAAATAGTGACAATGATAGGAGCATGGCACATTATGTGTGATTCATATCTATAAAATGCTTAACCCTTACACGTTTGTTGTCTCTTGCGTAGTAAGCTTAAGGTGGTTGGTTTGTGGTGAAACTGGCAACACACCATTACTTCACTAGATTTAAGGGAGCAGTAGTAATGGCCAACGATGATGAGATCGAGCTTATCAGTGACGACCCCCAGGGTCAATCAGTTGAACAAGAGTCGGAGGAAATAAGAAAATTGAGACAGCAATTGTCTGATGTATATCAAGCTTGGGTGTCTGGTCAGCCTCCACCCCGTGGTCCCTCAGAGGGAACTTCCACCGTACCCCTGGCTACTCAACCACCGCTCCATACAACGAGTGACCACATCCTACCACCAGGGTATGTGCCAAACTACAGCCTCCACGTTGCTCCTAGTACCTCTAATGTGCGACCTCCAGTCTCACCGGTCAGGAACACTCCTCTAGTCGTGTCTGGCGCACCGGCATACACAATCCCGCCTCCACCTCCTGTGACGAGGCCAATCAATAAGCCATCATCTCATGTTTATGATGGCCAATACTACTCTCCAAATATGGCTTTCGGGGTCTCGGCTCCATATAATCAGACTCCTCAGTACGAGTCACCAGTGGAAAATGAAAAGCTTGCCAAGACGGTTGAGCCGGATGAGATGGCCAGGAAAATGAAAAGTCTTGAACAGAAAATAAAGAACATACAGGGACTAGGGGGTCACAAAAGTATTTCGTTCAGTGATCTATGTATGTTCCCTCACATCCATTTGCCACCAGGGTTCAAGACCCCAAAATTCGAGAAGTATGATGGACACAGCGACCCTATCGCCCATTTGAAAAGGTACTGTAACCAGCTGAAGGGTGCAGGTGGAAAAGAAGAATTACTGATGGCTTATTTTAGGGAAAGTCTTGTGGGGGTAGCCTCCGAATGGTTCATTGACCAAGATATCTCTCACTGGCATGTCTAGGATGACATGGCCCAAGCCTTCGTCAAACAATTTCAATACAACATAGATATTGCGCCGGATCGCAATTCCCTATCCAATATGAAGAAAAAGCCTACTGAAAGCTTTAGGGAGTATACAATCAAGTAGAGGGAGCAAGCAGCTAGAGTTAAGCCACCCATGGATAACCACGAGTTGATCACTGTTTTTCTGGAGGCCCAAGAGCCTGATTACTTTCAGAACATGATGTCCACAATGGGTAGACCTTTTGCGGAAGCGATAAATATAGGAGAAATGGTCGAAAATGGCCTCAAGACTGGTAGAATTGTAAGTCAACTGCTCTCAAATCCACCACCCAAGCTATCCAAAATGGGTCGGGAAGTTTGGAAAATATAAAGAAGAGAGATGAAGGGTCCATGATGACTTCGGGATCCAGGGAAGTTCAATGAGGGGCATCGCACCCTTATGTGCAAGTTCAGCAGGGGAAATCCAGCAACCCTCAACATTACTATCTCCCGCCAATTCCTCACTGAAGAAGGCCAAATGCCAATAAAGAAACTGGTCACTAAAGAAGAGGCGGAGGAGTTTTTGAAAAATATAAAGTTCAGGATTACTCAATCATTGACCAGCTGAGAAAGACTCCTGCCCAAATCTCTCGGTTATCTCTGCTCATACACTCAGGAGAGCATGCGCGTGTACTAATCAAAATCCTGAGTGAGGCACATGTTTCAGAGAATACCACCGTGAATCAGTTTGAGAAGATGGCCAATAGATTTTTTGAGGTGAACAAAATTTCCTTTACTGATGATGAACTTCCTGAGGAGGGATCCGGTCACAATAGGGCTTTGCATTTGATTGTCAAAAGTGAGGGGCATTATGTGAAGCGAGTCATGGTTGATGGAGGCTCGAGTGTAGATGTATGCCCCCTCTCTACCTTGCAAAGTATGAAGATCAATACAGACAGGATCCGACCCAGCAATGTTCGCATCCGGGCTTTTGATGGCTCAGCGAGAGATACCATTGGGGAGATCAACCTCACCATGACGATTGGGCCTGTTGATTTTGAAATTGTCTTCCAAGTAGTGGACATGGAAACTTCTTATAACTTTCTTCTTGGAAGGCCATGGATCCATACGGCCCGAGCTGTGCCATCCACCTTACATCAGATACTCAAATTCGAGCATAACATGCAAGAAATTATTGTTCACGGAGAAGACGAGTCATCCATTTATAAAGACCCGTTAATCCCATGTATTGATGCCAAGGAAGGATGTGAGTCTATTGTCTATCAGGCTTTCAAAGTGGTTATTGTGGACCATGTTGAGGAAGGAAAGCCCATTCTGCATCCTCGTCTCTCCGCCACATCTGTAATGGTGGCTGCACTTATGATGAGACAAGGTTATGAGCCAGGAAAAGGCTTGGGGACATCATTGCAAGGAATTTCAGAACCCATTTCTCCGTTCAGTAACAGGGGTACTTTTGGTTTAGGCTTTGGACAAACACAAGCGGACAAAGACAAAGCCAAGCACCGCAAAAAGTACGGGTGGGTCTTGCAGCAACCTATCCCTCACATTTTCTACACTTTTGTTGAGCCACGATTCAAACATGGTCAAAATTCCACAGCGCATGCAAACATTAATGAAATTTGCCATGGCCTCAGGTAGATGTTTTCTGAAGTGGATATGATCCAGGCTGGTGAAGGCACTAATCGTGCCGATATGCAACTAATTGGCCCATAAACCATGCTCAATAACTGGGAAGCAACTTCTCTCCCCACAAGGAAGGAGTCTTGGTAGTTGACTTTTGCAGCTTCTTTATTTTGTACTTTGGGTTACTTTCAGGGTTGTAATCCAAATATCTTAGTAAGATTGTTTTATTTTGACGTTAACCCTTCTATCCTTTAAAATTCAATGAAATGCGGTTCAGTTTCGTATTAAATTTTGTATCTTTTCCTTTTCCTAATTCCTGCCATTTTATTTCCATTTCAGTTTTGTTAATGCCGGCTTTAATAACATGACATGCATGCGGAATTCACGCCCAGATCTCAAAAAGCTATCTAATTTCAAAATAATGTATCAAGAGGTCAAATATGATGAAGATAAGGTTTTTGATGAAATAAAAAGAGAGTTGGAACAATTTGAAAACAAGCCTAGGCCCAACCTCAATGAAACTGAGCCAATTAATATCGGAGGTCATGAAGAAGTCAGAGAAACAAAGATAAGCATTCACACTGAACAAAAAACCAGAGATGCCTTGATTCAACTTTTATTTGAGTATAGAGATATGTTTGCTTGGTCTTATGATGATATGTCGGGTTTAAGCGCCGATTTAGTTGTTCATAAGCTTCCTACGTATCCTGAATTTCCACCAGTCCAACAGAAGCAACGTAAATTTAAAACGGACATGAGTGATAAAATCAAAGAGGAAATAATGAAGCAATTGTGCGCCAATGTTGTTAGAGCCGTACGATACACCACTTTGTGGGGTACCTATTGTTACAGGGTCATGCCATTTGGTTTAAAGAATGCAGGGGCAACTTACATGAGGGCCATGACCACCATTTTTCACGACATGATGCACAACGAGATTGAAGTATATGTCGATGATGTCATCATAAAATCAAAGACACAGGCTGATCACGTGAATAATTTGAAAAAGTTCTTCCAACGGCTTCGAAGGTATGACTTAAGCTCAATCCAGCCAAATGTGCATTTGGGGTTCCATCTGGAAAACTCCTCGATTTTATAGTCAGTCGGAGAGGCATCAAATTGGATCCATCTAAGATAAAGTCCATTCGAGATCTGCCACCCCAAAGAACAAAAAGGAGGTCATGAGTTTGCTCGGAAGGTTGAACTACATCAGTAGGTTCATTGCTCAGCTTACGACCACGTGCGAGCCCATCTTTAAGTTGCTGAAAAAGGATGATGCAATCAAGTAGACGGACGATTGCCAAAATGCTTTTGACAGGATCAAAGATTATCTATCAAAACCCCTGTACTGGTCCCACCTGAACCTGGTAGGCCTTTATTTTTATATCTATCGGTGATGGATAATTCCTTTGGATGTGTTCTGGGGCAACATGATGCAACAGGCAAAAAGAAACAAGCAATATATTATTTGAGCAAGAAGTTCACCAATTATGAGGTTAAGTACACCCTTTTAGAAAGGACATGTTATGCCTTGACTTGGGTCGCTCAGAAGTTGAGACATTATCTTTTGGCCTATACTACTTACCTCATATCCAGAATGGATCCTCTGAAGTATATCTTCCAAAATCCAATGCCCACCGGCAGGCTCGCAAAATGGCAAATCCTGCTCACAGAGTTTGACATCGTCTATGTCACTCGCACTGCGATGAAAGCACAGGCTTTGGCTGATCATTTGGCAGAGAATCCAGTTAATGATGAGTACAAGCCACTTACCACATACTTCCCAGACGAAGAGGTCAACCCAATAGAGGAAGTAGTTTCAGACGACAACCCTCTATGGAAAATGTATTTTGATGGAGCTGTCAATATCAAAGGAGTTGGGATCGGGGCAATCCTCATCTCACCTATTGGACAGTATTACCCTGCAACAGCCCGGCTTCGATTCTTCTGTACCAATAATACGGCAGAATACGAAGCATGTATCATGGGTTTGAAAATGGCCCTCGATCTGGATGTGCATGAACTATTGGTTATGGGAGATTCTGACTTGCTTATCTAGCAAGCCCAAGGCGAATGGGAGACTCAATACATCAAGCTTATTCCATACAGACAATGTGTACAAGATTTGAGCAAAATATTCAAATCCATCAAGTTTAGGTACATTCCCAGGTTTCACAACGAGTTAGTCGATGCTTTGGCTACTTTAGCCTCGATGCTCCCTTATCCGGGAAACACCCATATCGATCCACTAGAAATCCAAGTTTGAAATCAACACGGTTAATGCAATACAATTGAGACAGAACCAGATGGTGAACCATGGTATCATGACATAAAACGATTCCTGAAAACGAGAGAATACCCAGAGCACGCCAAGGGAGATCAAAAAAGAACTATAAGGAGGCTCGCCAGCGGTTTCTTCCTGAATGGGGAAATGTTGTACAAAAGGACCCCGAATTTGAACTTGTTGAGATGCGTAGATGCCACAGAAGCTGAGAGGATCATGAGTGAAGTACATTCGGTGGTATGCCGACCTCACATGAATGGATATGTTTTGGCAAAGAAGATTCTGCGGGCAGGGTATTATTGGCTTACAATGGAGCGAGATTGCTTCAGTTTTGTTCGCAAGTGTAACCAATGCCAGATTCATGGTGACCTGATTCACTCGCCACCTTCGGAGTTGCATCCCATGTCCTCTTCTTGGCCTTTCGTTGCTTGGGGAATAGATGTTATTGGGGCAATTGAGCCAAAGGCTTCAAATGGGCATAGATTCATTTTGGTTGCAATTGATTACTTCACCAAGTAGGTGGAGGCCGTCACTTTCAAAGCAGTCACCAAGAAAGCAGTGGTAGACTTCGTTCATTCCAACATCATCTGCCGCTTTGGTATCCCAAATACCATTATCACTGACAATGCAGCCAATTTCAATTGTCATTTGATGAAGGAGGTATGCGAGCAATTTAAAATTACGCATCGCCATTATACCCCTTACCGGCCAAAAGCCGATGGAGCCGTTGAAGCAGCGAACAAGAACATCAAGAAGATTCTTAGGAAAATGATACAAGGTTCGAGACAATGGCATGAAAAGTTGCCTTTTGCTCTTTTGGGATACCGCACGACTGTGCGCACATCTGTTGGTGCAACTCCTTATCTGTTGGTATATGAGACGGAAGCTATAATACCGGCTGAAGTTGAAATTCCCTCTCTTCGGATCATTGTGGAGTCGGAGATTGAAGATACAGAATGGGTAAAGACCCGATTAGAACAACTAATGCTGATTGATGAAAAACGGCTAGCAGCAGTGTGCTTTGGCCAGTTATACCAGCAAAGAATTGCACGCGCTTACAAAAAGAAAGAGCGTCCAAGGTATTTCGAGGTAGGCCAACTCGTTCTGAAATGCGTTCTTCCACACCAAGTAGAAGCTAAAGGAAAGTTCGCCCCAAACTGGAAAGGACCCTACATCATCAAGAAAGTGTTACCAAAAGGGGCCTTGCACTTGGTAGATAAAGAAGGACGGGTACCATACATGACTATTAATGCAGATGCAGTCAAAAGATATTATTTCTGATATATACCCACTGTGGAACTTTCACGCATGATTTTCTTAGATCGAGATGACGAAGGCTACCATTGCTCGCTATTCCAAGCAAGTGTCCCCCTTTTGTTACCCCTTTTAAGCTGTATGTTTCTTCCTTGTTTTCCATTTTTGGAACCTGTGTCAAACAATAAATTTTTTGAGTCATTGAACTACGTCCGACCTGATTCCGAAAGGATACGTAGGCAGCCTTACCCTGGGTTCGGTCCTATCGCAACGAAAATCCATATTCCCAATACTCCAAAACCGGGGTAGAAGTTTGTTTTTATCTTACGGTTTTCCCGTAGAAACAGTTCCAAAAGTTGTAATTCAGTTCAAGGTTCTTTTCGCCTTTTCCTATTAAGAATTTCTTATCGATCTTTGAGAATACTTGAAGTCCCCATGCTAGGGGCATTGGCCAACCTTCCGCATGAAAAGAAAAGAAAAGAAAAGAAAAAATGAGAGAGTCTTATCGGTGAAAACCTGTATGAGCACTGTAAGGCGACAATGAGCAGAGAAATGCAAGAGTCTTATTGGTGAAAACCATATGGGCACCATAAGGCAACAGTGATTAGAGAAATGAGAGAGGTCAGTTAGCAAAAACCCACAAAGGGCGCTACTAGCCGAATGAGGGTCTTCGATGCTCCGGCATGAGCACAATCAAGACAGTTTCAAGATGAACATTTGCGATGTATTTTGAGAATTAGACAGCTCAGACAGATCAGGCATCCAGTACAAAATGCATGTCATGATTCATTGAAGTCGACATATATCTCCAGATAAGTCTCCTTATTTCTCTCCCCGAAAGATCACCTTTTATTTAGACACAATTCCTTTTTCACTTCCAATTGCTCTTCTATTCTTTTCCATAATTTTTCTTAGATTCCCTTTCAATCTAATCTTGCATCAAAAGCAAAGCAAAAATGGCTGCAAAACTGTCTACAGTTTTCCCGTAATACCGAGCACAATTTGGAGCATATACAGCATTGACGAAGGCAGGAATCCATCTGTGATCTCTTTTGATAAGGCGGACAAAGTGTGTCAAAGAAACTGAAAAGGTTGCCTAAGAAAGACTTGCTTCATGGGAAAAGTTGATAAGCACTACAGACACAAATTGGTTCTGAGTGCAAGACAACTAAGTTTGATTTTAAAGAAAAATTGCTTTGCCTTAGATACAAGGGTTAACGGTACCGTGGACATCTGGGTATGAAACAGCCAGGGGAGACGTCAGAAAGACAAAGTCTCCAGAAAATGATACAAAGTATCCGAGCATATCGGTACCACTCTGATAGAATCAGTTCTTCGACAACGGGGTGTCCGTGAACTCAAACTCCTCAATGCATCAAGGCCACAAACCGACCACCACTTTAAAAACTCATAAATTTTCTTTGTTTGAAGCAGGAACAAAGCAGTGCAGAATGGCGGTTCTCAAAGGACGAATGTCACCAAATGTAAGCTCCTTAAAATCTTCAGCATGCATCACTACTGTCCATACCTCTCATTTTCGTAGCTTAACCCAGGTAGAACATTTTCGCCTAGGGGGATCCAGCTCATAGTTCCGGGTAGAAGTACTCTTCGCCCAGGCTGTTTTACGTAGCTTAACCCAGGTAGAACATTTTCACCTAGGGGATCCAGCTCATAGTTTCCGGGTAGAAGTACTATTCGCCCAGGATTGGTTTTTGTAGCCTAACCCAGGTAGAACCTTTTCGCCTAGGGGATCCAGCTCATAGTTTCGGGTAGAAGTACTTTTCGCCCAGGCTGTTTTAGGTAGCTTAACCCAGGTAGAACATTTTTGCCTAGGGGGATCCAGCTCATAGGTCCGGGTAGAAGTACTCTTCGCCCAGGTTATTTTACAGTAGCTTAACTCAAGTAGAACCTTTTCACCTAGGGGATCCAGCTCATAGTTCCGGGTAGAAGTACTCTTCGCCCATGTTGTTTTACGTAGCTTAACCCAGGTAGATCTTTTCGCTTTGGGGGATCCAGCTCAAATTTCCAGGTAGAATTACTCTTCGCCCATGCTGTTTTTCGTAGCTTAACCTAGGTAGAACCTTTTCCGCCTAGGGGGATGCAGCTCATAGTTCCAGGTAGAAGTGCTCTTCGCCCAGGCTATTTTTCGTAGCTTAACCCAGGTAGAACCTTTTCACCTAGGGGGATCCAGCTCATAGTTTTCGGGTAGAAGTACTATTCACCCAGGATTGGTTTTTGTAGCTTAACCCAGGTAGAACATTTTCACCTAAGGGGATCCAGCTCATAGTTCCGAGTAGAAGTACTTTTCGCCCAGGATGTTTTAGGTAACTTAACCTAGGTAGAATATTTTCGCCTAGGGGGATCCAGCTCATAGTTCTGGGTAGAAGTACACTTCACTCAGGTTGTTTCGTAGCTTAACCCAGGTAGAACCTTTTCGCCTAGGGGGATCCAGCTCATAGTTTTGGGTAGAAGTACTCTTTGCCCAGGTTGTTTTTTTTCGTAGCTTAACCCAGGTAGAACCTTTTCACCTTGGGGGATCCAGCTCATAGTTCCGGGTAGAAGTACTCTTTGCCCAGGTTGTTTTACAGTAACTTAACCCAGGTAGAACCTTTTCGCCTAGGGGGATCTAGCTCATAGTTCCGGGTAGAGGTACTATTTGCCCAGGTTGTTTTACGTAGCTTAACCCGGGTAGAAACTTTTCGCCTAGGGGGATCCAACTCATATTCCAAGTAGAAGTACTCTTCGCCCAGGTTTGCTTTTTGTAGTTTAACCCAGGTAGAACCTTTTCGTCCAGGGGATTTAGCATTTTTTTTAGTAATACAGGGCGCCAACCCCTGGTTACATTTCCTTCTTCTTCTTTTTTCAGTAATACAGGGCGCCAACCCCTGGTTAAATTTCCTTTTCGGTAATACAGGGAGCTCACCCCTGGTTACGTTTCCTTTTCAGTAATACAGGGCGCCAACCCCTGGTTATATTTTCCTTTTCAGTAATACAGAGTGCTAACCCCTGGTTATATTTCTTTTTCAATAGTACAGGGCGCCAACCCCTAGTTACATTTCCTTTTCAGTAATAGAGGGAGCCAACCTCTGTTTACATTTTCTTCTCATTAATACAGGGTACACCAATTCCCTGATTACATTTCCTTACCAGTATAGAGTACACCAATCCCTAGTTGTGTTCTCCAACATAGGGTACACCACTCCCTAGTTGATTTGATCTTAAATGCAGGATATATCACTGCCCGATATCATTGCCTATATAGGGTATCCACTCCTTGGACACATTCTCCTAACATAAGGTACACCAATCCTTAGTTGAGACATCCTTTTGAACAATAAAGTAACACTATCCAAAAAAAAAAACATTCATCATGTCCTTTTTAGGGTACACCATTTCTGATCTTTTATTGCTTTTAATAAAGAAGTAGTTTAGAATTTTGTAACAATAACTTACGAAATTTTTCTAGTGAAAACTGGGGCAGATAAATTTCATTTGTTTGTTTTATTTTGGTGTTTGAGCAGGTTTTACCTCGAGGCATAGGGTTCGAGATGATTAAAAGAAGGAGTCTCAATCCAGAATAAAAAAAAGAAAAGAAAAAATAAGTGAATCCAAAATGCAGATGAAAGATGTGAACTGCTGAAAAAAAGAAGTGAATCCAATATGCAGATGAAAGATGTGAACTGCTCAAGACATGGCTGAAGTCACAAGCTCTGCATGTCCCCTCTTGATTCGAAAAGTTGAAGAATAATGAACTAGCACCTGTATCTAGCAAGCATCAAGGCTCCAATCAAAAGTCTGCATGAAGAACCATTCAAGACTCAAGATCAAACTTCAAAAGACTTATAGATAGGAATCTTGTAACTTATAGTTGATAGGCTTATTTAGTTCCTTTAGATTTGGATGTAATAACAGGGCCACGGACCGGAGCCTCGACGGAACCTAGCTCGACTTTCGAACTCATCACTCCATCATTCTTCTTGAACTACACGTGACCTGATTCCCTTATAACTCGGGATATGTATGTTGTCCAAAACCAGGACTCTGTTGCACCTTTTTCTTTTATTTTCTTCCTCTTTTGAATAACGATATGGTCAAAACTTAGTCACACGGCTCACTTTATCTTTGCCTGAAAACTTTTAATGTTTTCAAGCAAAGAGGGGCATGCTATGAGTACCTAATTTTTTACCGTGCTTGAATATTTTCCGCTCCCATCTTCCCACGTGTGTCCTCACTCTTTGTCCCCTACACTTTGTCCCCACTCCACTTTCTCTTGTCCCCAATGCTTGTCCCCACACACTTTGTCCCCTCTCCATTTTTTCTTGTCCCCCATGCTTGTCCCTCACTCACAAACTCCATACCACTCTCCCTGCCCATTAAAAACAACCCCCAATTCCTTTCTTCTGCAGGAGAACATTACAGAACCCTCCCTCATTTTGGAAACCGCCCGTACCTCCCCAAAAATGGAGAACTCTCCATCGTCTCTCTTCTCTTAACTAAGAGTCAACAACCACCCTATCATCTCTCTCAATCGAGACTAACCACACTCTACTGAATCTCTCGACCAGCCGACGCCCAGCCTTATTCCGCCTTTGCCATTGCCCAGCGACCGCCGTCCAAAACTCGCTGCTGCCGAACAGCCACCAAACAACCTCGAGTCTGTCCCAAAACCAGCATGAAAAATCCAATGAAACACTGTCGAAAAGCAGCTCAAAGCATCCATAAAGCTCACTCTAAAATCACTGAAACACCATAATGTTTGTCCAAGGTTCAGTTAGTTGAGTTCGATCAGTTTCGAGGTCGCCGACGCGGTTCATTAGCTTGATCCAAATCTTGTTGTGTTTTGCGCACTGAATTCGTTTGGAGCATTTTTTTAATGAAATCAGAAAGTTTCACATCATTAAAGCCTTTATTTGGCGTCTTATGTTTATTCTCACACAGCTAAGTATTTATTCTCAATCTATATACTCAAATTTTATGCTGATTTATATCCTGTTTGTGCCATTAAACTTGTTGATTTTGATTTCACATGTTATATCTGTTTTATTACATGGATTGGTGTTACTTGAATTTATAGTTCTGTCATCCATCGTTGAACACATGATGTGTTACTTGAGATTTAATGATTGTGATTTACACATATTTTTACATGTTGTCATGTGAAATCTGGGCAAAAACAGGAACAAAATGACTTCACGTATTAACAAAAAAAAAATGTGATTTTAATAGCTATGAACTATTTTGGCAAGCATTTGTGTTGTCTCCGGTAGTTCGTTTAAGTGATTAATCGATTATCATAATTGTAATTGTGTACAGGTTCACGTGACATGATTATGATTTCCAAAAATAAATCAAAGTACTCATTCGCGCGACTTTGGCCAAACAATCTTGATTATTAATAAAATGCGATTAATTATGTACACGTACGCGTGACATGATTTTAGCGCCCCAATAAAACGGTTTCACGCATATGTGATCAGTTTCAAAGATAAATCCATATTTTAATAATTAAAAGCGGATAGATAAAATATGAAAACCAATAAATCACAGTTTATTCTAAATTAATTCAAGCCAAGTTGTAGTCAATAAAGCGGCCGTGCTAGAACCATGGGACTCGGGGAATGCCTTACACCTTTAATCCGGTCAACAGAATTCCTTATCCAGACTTTATTTTCGCCGACCAATAATAATAGAGTCAAACCTTCCTTTGACTAGGGATTCAAATAAAAGGTGATTTGGAACACCCCAAAACTCAATTTCAAGTGGCGACTCTGTAAGTAAAATAATCACTATTCAAGTTTGTCACTTTAATTGGAGAAACTCTTTAACCCACCATCCATAACACACATTATCGTTTTGGGGGCATAAAAGGGGTGTGACACTGAAAATACCTAGCAAGCGGAAAAAGTGCAAGGATAGAAGGTGGATAGAAGAAGTATATAGATAGATAGGAGATAGGCAGGAAAATGCATGTACATGATAGGATAAATGAGTAAATATGACACTTTTTTATATAGATAGGAATTAGAGTGTGATCCTTCATTGTTTCTCCTTTATTTTACTTTGTTCTGGAGATGAATAAAAAAATTCCATTCCACCCAAAAAAAAAAAAAAAAAGGTTTGAGATACACGTTTAAATGCCCTAACATATAGGGGCTATACCATTATAGCCCCCTTTTACTACCATTTAGATCGTCTTGACCATAAACAGTTTGATGGCCGTATTTTGCAAAACGAGCGTTATATACCAATTAAGCGAAAAGCAGTTGATATTTAAAAACAAACAAAACAAAGTTAGAGATGTTGCGTATAACCATAGTTAAATGAAAAGTAGTTGCTATAGGGATGTCAAACGGGGCGGGCGAGTGCGGGGCGGGGCGGGTTTAAGCTTATACGGTGCGGGGTGGGTGCAGGTTCAAGTATTTTTTTTTAAATTTAACTGTAGTTACGGACGATTGCGGGTTATGCATTTGTATAATACCTGCATCGCGCATTTGCTGCTTTTCGTCAAAGAAGATTCAAATGTTTTCATAAATTTGTTATCTGCTTTCTCAATTTGAATCTGTTTTATAAATTTTCCCTTGCTCGTCTTTATATTTTTATTTTTATTTTAAATTTTGTTAGTTCATTAATCTTCTCTTTTCTTGTTCCTTTAAGCTTAAACGTGTGGGTCATACAATATATTCTAGTTATAAATCTGAACATATTCAGATATTACCAATAATTCAATCTCTTTTATTAATCATTAAAATATTGACGCGTCTATCCTGAAGGAATGTAGCATAAGTACTAGTTTTAAGAAGATATATTTAAAATTGATTATTATATTTAACTCACTAATCAAATTATTACTTTGTTATGGAGTAATATTCTAAAAGATATTTTCTAACAAGATTAGTAGTAGACATACATTAGCACGTGGAATACATTATTGACAGAGCTGGAACTACCGAGAAAAAGAGAAAAGAAGGCCATAAGTTATCGTTAACGTTTTTGGGGAAAAGAAAAAATACAAAGAGAAACTACTTGTTAAAATTTAAAAAAAAAAAAAAAAAATTGCTTTGCGGGGCGGGCCGGTTTGAAAAACAGAATATTTTGCTATGCAGTACGGGTTGAACTTTATGTGGGTTAAAGTTGAACCCGCCCTGCAAATCTCTAAATGCTATATAATATCTTAAATTTTTAAATGTCATATTAAATAATTCAACATATTATCAAAGCCAGAACACATAGCCTTTGGATTCACGTATATAACTGCTTCTGATCAACATAATATATTCACGTATACATTTTGTAGAACAAGAATTAGGCTTGTACGTGAGGGAAAGAGGATCTTGGAGATAAATAGTAGATAAAAAAGTTCAACCTCTGATAAGTTATACTTTAATTTAAATGATACTGATGAATTTGGAGCAACTCACCGGAATCTATGGTGGAACCGGCGAAAAACTAGAGAGAGAAAATGAAAACAATAGAGAGAAGGAAGAGCGTATAAGAGAAGCAATTGGAAAAATGCTCACTGACCCCAAAATAATCTGTACATTGTCTTTATATACAAGGACAAAATTGTAAAAGACAAACAAAGTAAAATTGGGCCAAATACCCGATACAAATAAATAAGGCCATTTCAACTTTGTTTTGTTTGTACTCTAACAGATACGGGTCATATAATTTATCAAAATTAGAGTAAAAAATGAATGAAAAGCTCAGGTAAAGTTAGAAATGGCTACTTCTAAAATATTGAAAGAGTAAAGAACGAATGAAAAGTTGAAAGAGCTAATTCCCATCATTCAACTAAATTTCAGGGGGCGGGGTGTCAAGGAAGGATGCCTTAATTTGTTTTGAATTCCTTGTATAAATAACCAACATGTAAAGCATAAAATTAAGAAAAATCAAATAATTAAATGTACATATGATCAAACATTAACCACCAAAGGTTGTGGTGGAGTAACCAGCAAGTAAGTGTTCGTTTCTCCATCTTTAACCAAAGTTTTAGGCTTCGAGCCCTGATATGAAGCCGTCTTTGGGCAGAGAACGCTTTAGGGTTCGAGCCCTGATATGAAGCCATCTTTGGGTAGAGAACGCTTTACCCGCAAAGTGGGACTTTCCTGACGCGAATCTGGATTAGTCGTCGGGCCTCAAAGTTAATTGGTATGTACCGGACACCGGATGGAAATAAAAAAAGATGATGACATTATGGACATATGATATAATCTTGATGAAAAGAAAAGTCGCTTCGATTGAAAGGATGAAGCTTGTTATGGCATGGAGATGGATCAGAAGGTGGTACTGGTCCTCTTGGAAGCTGGTTTTGAAGCAAACTCTGATAATTCTTCTCTGGTATATCTCTTATGCTTTCAACTTTAGAAGCCATAGCTGTAAGTAGAAGAAAAAGAAGAAGAAAAACTAAAGCCCTGAGATTAAATCTCTCACAAACTGACATTTTCTTTGCTCCTTTTATCTTCTTGTTCTTGCACCCTTCTATTTGTTTTGAATGGGAAAGTTAAAGAATTTTAACAAAAGTGTTGAGGTTTATAGTATTCCAGATAGGAAAGGGTTCAAGACGCTTGTGCAGACAAAGAAGAAAAGATTTCACTGCCGTTTGTTTAGACTAATACTCCCCCCGTCACAATTTCTGTAACGGTGTTGACTGATTACAGAGTCTAAAAGAATAAAGATTTTTGAAATTTATGGTTAAAAATAAATCATAAATATTTGTATGACTATAAATCATCATATTAATAAGGATAAAAGAAAAAATTTAAATTTAAATTATTTTTAACAAATAAAGTGTGATATTCCTTTTGCAACAGAGGGGTAGTATATACAGCCGAAAGCATTTTAATAACAGGAAATTTATGGCAAATTTAGGTTTTGGACCACTTTGAAATTGTTAGTTTTTAGAAATCGAATGTTGAATGATGCAGTGGCGGCCAGTTTTAGAACACAAAACATAGTCTTTCTTTAGTTACGTTGTACATATAACTCTCATTAAATAATATTAAGTAGAAACTAAGACTATTTCCATTTGTCAAAAGAAACGTGATTTGTAGCTTTGATAATCCTATGGCATAGCTGGCTAGACGGCTAATATGAGAAAATTGGAATAGCTGTATAAATCCTTTCGCCAATATTTTGGTTAACACAGTATATTTGTAATGTGTAGACTTTGTTGGTAATATTCTTTGGGACCCCAAAATATTGCATTGTGTGGTGAATATCATTTGCACAAGTTGTATCTCTTCTTTTACACCTAAGAGGCCAAGATTTTTTTGCATATAAAAGAGAATGTCATTAGTTCATTTTAGACACGCCAACAAGGCTTCTTCATTCTTATTTTTTCCTTTCCTTATTTATTAAGAGTGTTTTGTATGAGAGTTAGTGTTGGGAAGCACTTGTGTAAACCATTTCTTTGGAGTGATCTTGTGAGGTTATTCTCTTAGGGTATTTGGGATTAATTAGAGTGTTTACTTTAATTTTGTACTCTTGTTGGTATAGTAAAATTATTCATCTCCGTTTGTGAACGTAGATCACTTTGACCGAACCACGTTAAATTTGTGTCTTCTTTATATGCTTTAATTACCGTTGTTATCAACTTCCATTATCTTTGTTATTATCATTATACCGTTATTTGATTAAATTTCGCACTACCCGGATTGCCGACCCTAACATCCTTACCAAAAAAAATCCCAACTCCATATTTACTCATATATCAGTAGAAGAAAAAGAAGAAGTTTAATTCTACCAAATCCAAAGATTTTTGTTTTTTTAGTTTCACTACCTACTTTTTCAATTCCTCCAATACCCATCTAAAATTTCAATTTTATCTACCACGCCCACCTCAAATTTTCCCTTAAATAAATGAAATTGAGAGAAAATAGATATGCTTGGCATTGTGGGTGAGCCCCCGCAGTCCAAAGTAGAGTTACGTTTCGACACATCTTAGAAAATTCTTTAAAAAAACAAGGTATTTTGCCCTTCAAAAAAACATTATATATTAATAAGCCTGTAACTGTCCCACATCACCTATGATCGTTTATTGAACTGACTTTTGGAATTAAGTTAACCCAATATTCATTTCTTTATCAAGCGATTGGACATTGCTTTGAGAGTTTTACTTTTCTCAAATAATTTAGTGCACTAGGAAAACGAGAAAAATCCTACCGCCTCAAATAGTGAGTTTCTTTTTACATCCCCAAGTACTTTAAAAATTAAATTAATCCTCCAATTTGAACAATTATCATTTTGCTCTTCATATCAAAGGTGAAATATTAAAATGCCTAGTTTACCCTCTTTAATTTATCTCTTATTTTTATTCTTGAATAATGATATTTTTTTATTTTAATTTATGTTATCGACTTACCTATAGACAAATTAAAGAAACTTGTTCGAAACCAAAAAACAAAAGTGAAGTAGTAGCCAAGCATATAAGTTGATGACATTCAATAGTGAAATAAATGAGAAAAATAAAAATATTACAATAAATAATTTACTCATATCAATAATTTTATTTATAGCAATCAAAACTCTATCTATTTACAAAATTGAGAATAAAAGAGAGTGAAAATTTTATAAATATACAATGCATGTAATAAAAATAAATAATGTGTAAAAATAGCGGTAAATTTTATAATAAATTTATAAAAAATATCTATTTACACTTTACATGACCTTTAATTATAATCTAGAAAAAATCTACTGATAACAATCAAAACTCAAAAATTTATATACACATGGAGAATAATAAAATCCTGGAACTTAAAATCACACACACACCGATATATATTATATGTATTTTAATATACATAATATTAAAATATTAATCTACATAATATTAAAATAACAATAATAATAAAGTAGCTTTACATTTTGTAATAAATTCATAAGATGAGTATTTATTTATAATGTTAGTGAACTTAGATTAAATTATACAATAAAATATAATATTATTTTTTAAATTATAAATAAATACCTGCATTAAAAAATATCTGGATAATATAAAAAGGTATTACATATATGGGGAGTTGACAATGTCAAGGATAAAATATACATTGCATAGGATAAAAAGATAAAAATGATATTTATTTGAAGTTGAAGGATGAGTTTGATTTTTACAGTAAATTTGGAGATGTAAATGATTTTCACCCGTTTCTTTTTACGTAGTAAACACTACTACTAACAATAACAGAGGAGCATGGTTAACCATATACAAACCGATTACTCTATATTATTAAATATTCAAGAAGAATTACAAACTGTGAAGGTTCTTAGTATAACAGTTATAGTAAGAAGGGAGGTGAGAACAGTTATAGTCGGTCAAATTTATATTTACTTTCTTAGTTAGTATATAGAGATTATAAATTGATTATACATAGTTATATATATATATATATATATATGATTTTGCTAACCTACTATATGATTGTAGTAGGTTAGCAATGTATGCATATTTAGTTTTTCTAAAATACCCTTATTATTTGTTGCCATCACATTAAATTTAGGAATTATTTTTGTCCATTCACCAAAATTCTATTTCTCACTCTGAAATTGTTCTGGCTGGAAACAAATATCAAATACCTCATTTTACATCTCCAACCATGGTTTCATATTTAATATTTAATATCCAAATTTTTTTAATATTTGTTTTCTTTGCACCTTGACAAGTACTGCAACGAAAGTAAAAGTCTAGTCTTATAATGTCTCTTCCTTCGTGATCAGACTATAGTGTAGTCTTTTTACCATTTGTTTTAACCAATTTAGGTGGTGCTTGCGGCGAGTGCAACCCATCACTAGCGCCGATGCTGCTACTTTCGATTCCCATCATTTGGACTTGTTTAATTACTAAAATCTGGCAACATGTATGGACATCTGGAAAATAAAATTTTCAATATTTGGTTATAAGGAAGAGGAAGAAATTGGGGAAATTTTGGTGAAATTTATAGATAATTTAGATTTTGGTTACAAAATTGATCTTGAAAATAAAAGATGAATCGGAAACAGCCTCTCTTCCTTCATAAGATAGGGGTAAGGTCTGCGTACACATTACCTTCTCCAAACCTCACCGTGGGGGAATGCACTTGTTTTTTTTGTTTTTTTTTTTTTGGGGTTATCTCTGCAAATTAAGTTTGGATAGGTTAATGGTAAAATTTTGGTGAATGGACAAAAAAATCCTTAAGTTTAATGTGATGGCAATAAATAATACGGGTATTTTAAGAAATCAAAATATGCATATATTGCTAACCTACTACAATTATGTAGTAGGTTAGCAAAACTCATAGATATAATATGCATCTGCCAACTATTTTTAATTTAAGCGATTGGGTGGGCGGCCATAAAATTAATTCTTCTAACAATAACCCCCTCTAATTGAGACCCTTGTCCTCAAGATTCAAGGATGGTGAAGGCACAACAACAAGATCAAATAATAGGGTAATCTGTTGATCTTGACATCCTTCACAATGTTTCAGCAATGAAATATGAAATACTGGGTGGAAGTTTTAATTCGTAAGCTACTGAGCCAACACGTTTGGAAGAACTACACAGATAGTTGCTCTCAAAAATAATAACCACCAAAATATATATATATATATATATATATATATATATATATATATATATATATATATATATATATATATATATATGTGTGTGTGTGTATGTGTGTGTATTAATGTATAATATATATTTTTTATATATATTTAGCTAGCAAATGTAATTATTTTTTACCGATCGACCAAATATATAATTTGCCCCTCGTTTGGGAAAATTACATGGCCTAAAGTAGAGTTGGCCCAATTTATGATTCTTTTGTAAGCAGACGGATTGTTGGCAGTAGGGCCTAAGTTTGGACATAAGCCCATCTCCTACCTCTAATTAAATGGCAAAAATAGCACGGGCTAGCCAGTTTTCAGATTGGTAATTCAAAAATAGGCACCGTTTGTAAAGTCATTGAAAAATAGTCACTATTTTGCTGCAATACGGACTGGTCCAGCATAATATACTGGAGATTGGTGCACGTGTGTATGAACTTCCAGCATATTATGCTGGAACTCCAACACGCGGAAAGTTCTAGCATAATATACTGGAAATTGGAGCACCTGTGTATGAACTTACAGCATATTATGCTGAACCGATATATTATACTGGAACTCTAATATATTATGCTGGAATATTTTTCGGATTTTGAATAGTATTTTCGTTCAAATTTATCTTTACATGAAAAGTAGCGAAATTTTGATTATTTTTGAAACTGTAGCTATTTTTCAATTACCATTTGTAAATCTGGATATTTTTAAATTTCTCCCAATTAAATGCTCGCAATCGAATTGATTGTGGATTATTAGGCCATAAGCCATTCATTGTGGCAGTAATTGGACAAAGCTGAGTTGACGAGTGTTCAAAACAACCACCCAGAAATTTCTTGGTTTAGTCAAGTTCAAACCAGATAAAAGAGGAGTGTTGCGATAATTGGTAGAAAATGAACAAAATCTCCACTTTCGTGTTCTAACACTGTTTATTTTCAAAATTTAGACCAGCCATTTCCCTAGAGTTGTATCGAAATTCAAGCGCATAACCAGTTTATCCACTCAGCTCTAGGTGCGGTCAAAGCACTACTTTCCTTATCCACAAGTTTCAGGTTAAATTGACAATTTCAAGTTAGTGCAACACTTTGCTTCCAGTAACTATCGAATTTTAAGATACGTCTATTTATACAAAATCCACACGTATTTTTACAAAGAAATAACTATATAAGCTTTAGTTAAATCGTAGATCAATGGCATCTTCATGGACAAAGGCAACTTATGGACAATAGTATACGTAGGATATTTCATAAGCGAGTGTCACATCGGTATCATTTTTTATATTTATCCTCAATATTTTTATTTTACTTATACATATCTAGTAAAAAATTCGACGATGTGGTGTCTCGCCGCCTATCACTTTGCTTTCAGCTTGGAAACATTTTTATAATACGAGTCAAACCTTCGTGTTAAAGCAGTTTGAAGTTATATCTAGAAATAATTTAGACTGTATCTCCTCTTTATTTTTATGTGACAAGGAGGTGGGGATATTACTTTCTTCTCGCTGTCTCATTAATAAGCATAGATTAATTAATATCTAAGCATAGATTTATTGATCATGTGTATTACATTGATAAGAATATTTTAGGGTTTCTTTTTGTGAAATTTCTAGAAACAAATAGATGACAGAAAGGTTGAAGGATATTCACACACTGCACGTATATCCTTTATTTGTGATTAAAATGAAGAGAATAGAAGTTGGGTCTAAATCTAAACCTAAAAAGATTTTCAGAGAGATATTGACAAATATTATAACCAAAGTTTTCTTTCAACGTCGATTTCTCTTCCTAAAAGAAGCACTTTAGACATCAAGAAAAGAAAGCTAAAGCAAAAAACAAATCAATATTTCATCAATTAAGCAATAGGACATTGATTTGAGAACTTTCCTTTTTCTCAGATATATAATTGAGTGCATTTGGGAAAAAGTGAAAATCCATCGTCATTTCCTATGACTTGTCCACTAATTAGGCTGCTGCCTCTAATTGTCAAATCTTTTTCTTCATACCACCTTTTTCAATTTAGTCATAAATAATTAGTAAATGCTTAATTAAGTTGTCAAAAATTAAAATGATGACTATTGGAAATATCCTATAATATTCTCAAACTTTCATTGGTCAGAGAATATTGAGACTCTATTTGATATTTTTCTTTATTGTTTTATTTATATTTTTTTCTTATTAAAATTAATTAATAAAACTTTATGTGGAATCTTTCTTAGAATTTAGAAATAGAAACGTGTTTGCTAATCAAACTTTGAGAAACAGTGTGAACTTTCCCCCTTCCTCCAAGTTTCTCTATGATTTGTTTATGTAATCTTATAAAGCTGGAAAAAGAAGGAAGAACGAGAATTGGATCTTATAAATTATAATTTTTTCTAAGAAATAGTTCTATAGCTACTGAGGTTTGTTAAATATGAAAGAATTTGGCTTCTTGTTCAAGATGCTCATATACTCTCCGATCCGCTTTAATTAATTTTTCTGATTATTTTTATACATATTAAAAAATTTATATTTTAATATTAATTAACAATAAAATTGATCATATTAATCTTTATTATATCTTTATTTGTTCATTAGAAATAGGGCAAATATATAGACGGCCCCTTAAACTTGGCTCCAGTTTCCATTTTGACATCTTAATTTAGCGCTTTTCCTATTGAACACTTTAATTCTATTTTGGTGTATACCATTTAAATACAACGCATGTCCGGCCAAAGGAGCGTTATGTCCACACATGATAAGCGCGTGAATGTTATTAATATTTGCTTAGGTGGATATTCCAACGATAAAATAAAACCCACCCGTTAGACCCACTTTAAAATACCCGATTTTTCCATTTTCTCTCTCAAGAATGTCCTAATTCCTCTTTCGTCTTCTTCCCTTGCAAATTCGTCATTTTTCCCTTCTACTGAAGCTTAGGTGCCCAAGTTTGAATCTTGATCTGATTTCTTCCTCATCTTTCTCTTTTATCAGTTCCATGTCACAAAAATTAACAATTTCTCGCAATGGAATAGAAATTTGTCACTGTGGATTTAATTGACTATATCATGGTCATCTGCAAACCCAAGTCGCCGATTTTATGGTTGTAAATTGGTAAGTCGATCGTATTGTTTTTGTTAGACCCTTAGATTTCTTAATAAAGAAATCTGTTTTTAATTTTTTTGGCCGCATTTCTTTTTGAATTTTGTAGGGTCGAGGTGGCTGCAAATATTTCAGATGGCATGATGATGAAATGCCTGACCAAGCAAAGAGGGTTATACAGGGTCTGTTGAAGAGAGTCGAAAGAACTGAGAAAACAGTTGCGCAGTTGAAGTGGTTATTTGTTGTGGTGCTGTTTCTATGGATTTGTCTTTGGTGATGCTGGTAGTTTGAAGAACAATGTAGTATTTTTATGATATGCTGGTGCTAATAGTGTTGTAGTTGCTGCTATTAGTTCAAGAAAAATATAGTATGTTGGAAGTAGGTACTAGGAATTTGGCCTTTTGTTAATGTACACTATATTGTTATGAATGAAATGGAAATGACCAATTTTTAATGCAAATTTAAGTTCAGTTGCTCTTCCATAATGTGTTATGAATAAAATGCAAATTCATATTCATGAATTGAAAACATAACTGCCTAAACATTCCATTGCATAATGTGATGGACTAGCATTACATCCAAGCTAAAAAAAAATAGAGCATTATTTTGGTCTACAAATTAGAAAAAACAGAGCATTATTTTCCCAAACATATAACTGCCCAAGCTAGTAAACTCTAATAGAGCATAACTGCCCAAACAAAAAACTGGTAGTGACATCTTAGATAACATAATTAAAAACTGGTTTTCTTTACAGTGTAGATGCAGATGAACTTGTTTGACTTGAAGAACCTTTTTTCCTTACTACACTCATTTGCTGAAGTTGTGACCTTATCACTGTATTTCTTCCTTTAAACTTCAATCCGGAGGGCTTAAATCCAATGTCTATGTTAGTTGCAGATGTATCCTTGAATGTCCCAAATGATATGACTCTCTCAGATGATATACCAGGCTGTAAAATATAATAAATTAGTAAAAAACAGAATAATTTCAGCCCACAAAACTACATTATAATAAACTATACACCCTTACATTCAGGATAGTAGTTCCAGTCATAGTGTCAGTGAAAATCCCAAAACCAGTATGCCTTGGCCTTTTAAGTCCAATGGTTGCTACATTAGCCGAGCCTCCTCCTAGTGTAGTTCCTCTTCCTTTTCCCCTACCTAGTCCATGGCCTCTTCCTCTTCCTCTTCCTCTACCAAGCCCAGCTGATTGGTTGTTGCTTTGTCTTTTGACAACACTTGTATCCTCACATATAGAGGATGGATTTCTTTGTTGAGATGGTATTTCCTGAGATGATCTTGGTGGAGGTGGTGGCATATTTTGACTTTGTTGAGTAGCACTTCTTGGAACATGCTGATAAAAGTACAAGAAAAGAATATCAGAATTGCAAAAAAAGAATATAAAAGATAGAATTACAAATATCAGAACTTTCCCCTTTCCTGCATCCAGATTTGTTGTGTCCTGTTTGTTGGCAATTTGAACAAGTCATCTTTACCCCTTTCTTTGATAGTTTACCGTACTTTTTTCTTGGTTCATTCTTGGCTTTTCTCCTACATCTCTTTGGTCTACCTGGCATAGGTTTAGGTTCCGGAGGCTCTATAGATGAATTTGTTGAATCCGACCACATATTCATGTTGGGAATTGGTTGAATGAAATGCTGGTAAGCTTTAAGGAAAGATTCCTTCCTATACCAGTGGGCAACATAATCATCTGGGTCCATTTCTCTATCATAGAATGCACATACTGTATGTTGACATGGAATGCCCCTCAACATCCATGATCTACAAGTACATGTCATGGTCTTAAAATCAATAATGAATCTGTACACACCTTCATCAACTTCAAACTCATGTTCTGCATTCCACATAACCTTACACCTCCTAAAAAGGGCTTTGTTCTCTTCTAGTATCATCCTAGCCATTGGTGCAATGTCAGTAACCCAAGTCTCAGCAAACTTCCTCATTTTAATGGTCTTATTCATGATTTTATGTCTAATTTCTTACAACATAGTTATAACAGACTTGTGCCTATGACCTACTATCCAAGAATTGAATGCTTCACACATGTTATTCTCAATGACATCACACTTTGAATCTTCTCTAAAGTATGCCCGACATCAATACTCTTTGTCATACTTCAACAAGTCTTCACATATCTTATAACCAAGCTTATCCACTACTTCCAGCTCTTTCTTGAATTTTACTTCATAAGATGCTTTAGCATATCTCCAGAATTGTTTCCTCCTTTCTTCACCTCTCCAGTTCTTGGACTAGTTAGACCAAATGTGTCTAGCACATATTTTGTGTTCTGCTATTGGTAGTAATTCCCTTATAGTTGGTACTAGTCCCTACAAAAAATAGTAATAACTGTTAGTGGACAGTATATATAAAGCAGGAAAAAGAAAAATTAAAAGTTGATTGTAACTTTACCTTTTGCATATCTGACATAACAGTTAAGCCAACACCATCTCCCAACTGTAAATCTGTAATCAAATATGTGATGAACCAGCTCCAGGAGTATTTTGTCTCTTGATCAACTACAACCCATACAATAGGGAACATTTGATTGTTCCCATTTCTACCAACTGCAACAAGTAACTCACCCTTGCAGATTCCCTTTAGAAAATAACCATCAAATCCTATAATCCTTCTGCACCCTTCTAACCATCCTCTTTTCAAAGCATCTAAACATAGATAGAAATAGACAAACAGATTCTTGCCAGGAATAGTCTCACTATCTGTTTTGATCCAGCATGAACTCCCAGGATTTGTTTGCTTAATAATATCAGCATAATCAGTAAGTCTGTTAAATTCCATCATCCAGTCACCCATGAATTGACTTATCACCCTACACTTAGCCCTGTAACAAACAGTCCTTCCAACATACAAACCTAACTTATCCCTGACCAAATCCTGAATCTCCCACAACTTAATATTTGGCTGAAAAATAATCCTATCTTTATACTTATTGGCAATGTACTTAGAAGTACATAATTTTTTTCTTATTTTTGGTGTTGCACTTATGAGCTGGATGATATTTCTTCACAGTAAAGTCATATGAATCTCCATAATTGCTTGAATATAATTTCCAGTTACACTTGGCTCCTTTACACTTAACTCTAACCCTATTCTTTTCATTAGACCTAATTGTTAGTTGCACTTTGTTCTCCAAAGCATATGAGGCTACTGCTTTTCTAAACTCTACGGCATTTTCAAATACCGTACCAAGCTCAAAAATAACAAGGTAACAGTCAGGGTTAAACCTTACCTTTTTACTTCTCCTTCTATGAGGTAAGTCAATACCCTTTTCAGCTAAAACATCTAACTCATCAGTGCTATCATCACTTTCAATATCAGAACTGGTGTAGTAGTCTTCATCCCCTCCTAATTTTCCAGCAAACATGTCCTCCTTAGATGGTCTGCCAATATCCTCAAAGCCTTTATCTATTCCAGATTCTCCCAGAATAATCTCTTCAGTTGGAGTAGGTTTCTTTCTTTGTTTCTTCTGTTTTTTCTTCTTTCATGCCTTAATGAAGTGAGCTCTTCATTCACATCACTATCATCTTCATCAGGAATGTTATCTAATTCAGACTCACTACTTGACAGATCTTATGCCAAACTAGCATCTATGTTTGTTGTTTCTTCAACCCCCTGTAAATTCTCACCTGCAACCCCAACATCAGCTAGATTTTTCTCAGGCACAGATGTGTTATCTGCAGCACTTTCTTGGATATTTATATCTTTTGGAACAGTAGATGTTGCCCTAGCCTATTTATTTAATGTATTTTCACTTGGTTCAACAACTTCTGGCCCACATAAAAGGCCACATGGGACAGTCATCAAGCAACCCTGGCTCATTAACTACATGTTTAATATACAAATATAAATGATCAAGGTGACAAACTATATTATATAGTTGTTCATCTTTTTCAATCAAGACAAAGTCATTAGATTTAGGATTAATTAAATAAAAATATTCTACCTCAGCATAACCCATATCCTTTGTGTAGGACAGAAGCTCAAAAAGAGAAAAGTGGTCATTGTCTATCATGTGACCATCCTCACCCCTCTCTCCTACATATCTCGAGACAGGATCCTTGACAATATATCCACCATGGTAAAAATCGACAAGAATATATTCGTTTGCAGACATGTCTAGACCCTCGAAACTTCAGTCATGACCAACTCCAGTCACGACCAGTTCCACTTACGACCAACTCTACTCACCACCACGGTCAAAAGAAGCAAATGATTACCCATATTAGTAATATAATGGCCAAATAGTTGACGGACAGTTGAATCTAACTCAAAATCGATGAAGATTCCACCGGGAATAGGTCTCAATATAGTTTATTAGGGTTCATTAGGCTAAAGAAAGGGGATTTTGGGTGGAAGATCGATTAAGTGAGGTGAGGTATGTGGGTAAGGTAAAATTGGGGGCTTTTTATCCGACCTGGATAAATAAACACGTGTCAGACTATTATTGGTATGTTATTCCACGTGGGAAGTGTTTAAAAACAGGCGCTTAAGTTTTTACAGCTCGGTCATGCATTGTATTTAAATGGTATAGTCCAAAGTACAGTTAAAGTGTTCAATAGGAAAAGAGCTAAGTTAAGGTGTCAAAATAAAAACTGGAGCCACGTTTAAGGGGTCGTATATGTATTTGGCCTTAGAAATATAACTAATACTCCAATTCTCTTTACTCCAAAGGTAACTTTGAAAAAAAGAAGTTAATTCTTTTTTGATATCTGAATAAAAATCAAATCTTATAGATTAAAAAAGAGACCAAAAATATTAAAGTGGAACGGAAGGAGTATGAGTAGCTACTCCCTCCGGTCCACAATAAGTGACTAATTTTTTGTTTTGGTCCAAAATAAGTGTCTTTTTACATAGTCAAGAAGGAATTAATTTTATTTTTTTAGAATTTGTCCTTATTTACATATTTCAATGTATCAAGGTAATAATTAATTAAAGTTAATTTAGTGAATACATTTTTTTTCTCTAAAAGTTCATATTTTCTTAATGAGTGTGTCAAATATAAAATGATCACTTATTGTGGCCCGGAAGGAATATTTGTTTTTAATAATTTTCTTTGTCCCTCGATCCTATATCACCTCAATAAATAGAGATCTATGCTTTAAATGTTGGCGCTAATATGTAGTGGCTAGCTATTTGGCCTATGGATCCAAGAATTCAATGAGTACAAGTCCCAAAAAGTCATCTCATTGCATTATTAGATATTGAAATGGCAAATATTAGCCTAATACCCCATATTGTACAAAGAGGATGACTAAACCATGCTTTATTTTTATATATATATATAAAGTTTATAAGGGAAAAAAAAAGCAGAAAGAGTTGCAAGTAAAGGAAACAAAATGAAGATTGAAGAAAAAGAAAATGTCACTGTTGAGTACTACTGATGTTGCGAAGAGGTAACTTTTAGGGCTTTTTGAACATTGAAAAAAGAAAGGTACTTTTATAGGAGCTAAATAGTCCTAAATGACAAATGCATTATCCTGCAGAAAATAAGAAGTTGAATTCCTAGAAATGTGGCTATGGATTCTAGGTGCTGTATTATTTCGTTTGTTACCCAAAAAAGAAGAAAAAAATCCTCGACCTGGTGATGAGTCAGTAATTATGATGATAATAGAATGGTTTAAAAGGGTATGGCTTGAACTACGGGGTGTTCGTCGGTCGGTACGGTACGTTATTTAGATATTTCGGTTCGGTATTTTCGGTATTCGGTTTCTTAAAATGCAATACCAATACCGTACCTAATTAAATTCGGTATGGTTCGGTTTTTCTCCTTTCGGTTTCGATTTATTCGGTTTGGTAACTTTGGTTTATTCGGTTTGAATACTAACTAGCGTATAGAGTTATAGACTGTAATATTCTAAATTAAAGTACTCAAAGGTACAAAACTAAAAATATTTGTTGACAAAAAATTTGTCCAAAACTAGCAAATATCAACTCAGAGAGAGAAAAGTGTACATAAAAAAATAAATTTGATCATTAGAAATGTCTTGTTACTTGCTTAGAGTTAATTGATGAACTTAGAGAATAAAGGAAAGTAAAATTTTATATTTTTATATTTATGTTATAATTAATAATATGTGTATTGTGTAATATAATATATATTTCGGTATGATATCGGTATTTCGATATTTTATTTTAAAATACCAAATACCATACCTAATACCAATATTTTTTAAAACTTAAACCAAATACCATACCGAATACCAAAATATCAAATACCAAATACCAACTCGATTTCGATACGATAATTCGATATTTACCAAATTATGCACAGCCCTAGCTGGAACAAGGGAGAGAGCTTGTTGGTAAATACTTATGTGTGCGTGGTGTTTATATTATCACTAAATTATAGTTCATTAATATGTATTTTTATCTTAATTTATCAGTTAACCATAGTAAATTAGTATAATCTGGATGCTAACACTTAATAAAAGTAAGTTTTTATCGAACTAACTTAATTGGGTCATCAAAGTTTCGTTATCTGCAAATGACATAAAATGGTGAAAAAATGACCTGTCACCTTTTGGTTTAAATAAGACTTTCGTGGGGTGCACCTAACCCCTACAAGGCTAAAATCCTAAATATCTATTTAAATCTATTGATCCTATTAAGAGATTTTCATTCCAATAACTCGAATTCTATAACACAAAAATTCCAATTATTCCACCACAGCTCATGAACGTCCTAAAATTTCTTTGGGCAAGGATCATATTTAGTTCACGGACGAAATTATTTATATTTAGTAGCAATGTATAAAATTTATATATTTTTTGTATATATATAAAATTTAAAAAATATATATATTTTTTCAGCTATTATTTTAAAAACAGCTATATATTATATCATTTTTCGGATGACACTAGAAAAAGCCCTAGACCGTTAGAATCAGACGAAAAATATCAGAGGTAAATTGAGATTCTCTTAGGTGTTAATTCAAGTAAAGGCCAAGAGGAAAAGAGTATACAACAGGGATTTGTGTCATAAAAAACGTTGGGAAAGTTGAGGATTTTCATGAATTATTAATACAAGAAAAAGCCAAGAAAAGAAAGTGTATAACAAAAGGGGCTGCAAATTTAGGAAAAGACAGACAAATCTTTCGGCAAATATACATGAGGCATTTTGGCTGAAAGCACAACATAACTTAGACAAATGACACATGGATGTTGTCTTCTCACCAAACCTATATGCCTAAGTGTAAAGGTATCCCACAAAAGAATAGCTTTTTAATGTTCCACACTTCTCACCAAAACCTGATCTGGTTTTCCTAGACAATATGGATCATATGCTATATCATTCAAGATTTTCTTGTATGCTCATTTACTTGCAATTTCAATTTGTAGAATTTTCTTTACTTTTCATCCGGTATTTAGTTTTATATGGGGGCACGATTTCTAAAAAATTTCATATTAGGGGTAAAGCGTTTTCTAGTAAAGGCAATTTCAAATTTAGAGCTTGCGAACTCAAAACCTCTAATTAAAAATGAATGTGTATTTACTACTCCACTTAGGGGTGGGTATCGGTCGGTTCAATTGCGAATGTTATCAGTTTGAATTGAAAGTACCAATAAAGTGATAGTATGAAGATGAAATGTGGTTGTTCGCCTAAATGAGAATTATAAGGTGTTGTATGTCCCAATGGTTTCAACTATATTTGTATGCTTCTGAAATAATGTATGTAAATAACTTCGATGTTAAGTCCTCAAGAATCATGAACTTAGCTAATGACCTCAAGATGTCAAGTGAGTGAATAACGGGATGGAAGGGAGATGTCATATGCTAAATGATGATGAACCTTAAGAAAGAAAATTGGGCTTATGTGCCATTGAAATTGACTTATTGATTCACCATGCATGTGCTAATGTAATGTGCTATGTTTCTCCATGATGGGCATGAAAATGAAGTATTCCAATGATCCGGGAACTTACAACTTTAATGTAACGTTAATCATGTTACTTTGAGTTTATACATAGTTATATGTATAATGATGTGTTATGAACCCTATGGACGGTCTATGAAACGCATAGGTATATCGTGTTATGAAATCCTATGGACGATCTATGAAATGCATAGGTACATTGTATTATGAAATCCTGTGAACGGTCTATGAACGCATATGTACATTGTGTTATGAAATCATATGGACGGTCTATGAACGCATAGGTACATTGTGTTATGAAATCCTATGGACGGTCTATGAACGCATAGGTACATTGTGTTATGAAATCCTGTGGACGATATATGAACGCATAGGTACATTGTGTTATGAAATCCTGTGGACGGTCTATGAACGCATAGGTACATTGTGATATGAAATCCTGTGGACGGTCTATGAAACGCACATGTGTATTGTGTAAGTAAACACTGTGAACGGTCTATGAAATGCACAGGTGTATTGTGTAAGTAAACACTGTGAACGGTCTATGAAATGCACAGGTGTATTGTATAAGTAAACACTGTGAACGGTCTATAAAACGCACATGTGTATTGTGTAAGTAAACACTGTAAACGGTCTATGAAACGCACAGGTGTATTGTGTAAGCAAACACTGTGAACGGTCTATGAAACGCACAGGTGTATTGTGTAAGTAAACACTATGAATGGTCTATGAAACGCACAGGTGTATTGTGTAAGTAAACACTCTGAACGGTCTATGAAACACACAGGTGTATTATGTAAGTAAACACTGTGAACGGTCTATGAAACACACAGGTGTATTGTGTAAGTAAACACTGTGAACGGTCTATGAAACGCACAGGTGTATTGTGTAAGTAAACATTGTGAACGGTCTATGAAACGCATATGTGTATCGTATGGTATATGTGAATCCTATGAACGGTCTATGAAACGTATAGATGTATTGTGTATGAAATCTTATGAACGGTCTATGAAATGTATAGGTGTATTGTGTATGGAATCCTATGAACGGTCTATGAAACGCATAGGTGTATAATATGATATTAGAACACTAGGGACGGTCTATGAAATGCATAGGGGTAAGATAAGGGAGGGATATGGACGGTCAAGTAAGACGCATTGTCAACACAGACATTATGAGTCATTTTCATTGGTCTTGTTTGTACATGTTGTTTCAACTACTTTATATTATGTGTTCCGCGTATAGATCATATGGATCAGTTGACCCTAAAAGAAGTTTAGAATGATGCAAGTATAATAAGGCTTGATATTTCAACCTACTTAATGTTTTGGTATTGTTCGAGACTTTCATTGATTTTGTGATTATTCCTCCTTGTAATATTAATAGTTCTATTGAGAGGGTGTTTAGTTATACATACTAGTACTATTCGACAGTACTAACGTTCCTTTTGCCGGAGACGCTGCATCTTTTAATGGATGCAGGTATACTTCTGCAGGATGATATGGATCTTTGGTAGGGATCTTCTATGCATCAGATTATGGTGAACCTACTACAATTCCAGTGGGCACTCGAGTCTAGTTGGTATTATGTACTTAGGTATCTATTGTCATAGAAGCTCCATGTACACTGTGGGTCATGTACTTAAGTTTTGCGTTTCGTCATGTATTTATGTTCACGGATATTTATGAAGCTATGTACCCATCACGAGTGGAAAAAAAAAATTATGGGCCATTGAGCCAAATGTATTCAATATGAAAGTAATGATCTAATTATGTTTTGATAAATCATGCATGAGTTATGATGAGAGGTTGATGTAACGTAGGCATGCTCGACTTGGTTCACTCGGTTGAGCGCCGGTCGCGCTCCTCGATTTTGGGGCGTGACAACTTCGATCTATTTAGAGATATAGCAAAATTGAACACAAATTAGGAAGGAGTTCATAGTTCCAGCTCACTTGAGCATTTTATCAAACATTAGGTGAGCATTAAGGTTTCAAAGTCCTCCTATGGTAGATTCTTTCACCCCACTACCCAAAATTTACCCAAAAGAGCTCAACAATCCTCCCACTACCCTTGATGATGCATGCATGTAAAATAAACAACTCCCACACCCAAGAATTTCTTGGTTTATTACCTATTTTCAATTAAAATCACAAAATTGAAGACTATGGAGTAGAACCTTATCTCTAGGATGAAGACCTAGTGAATTTTTCTTGCAAATTCTTCAACTTTGAGCAAATATTTATGAATGATGAGCTTAGGAACTTCCCCTCTCACTCTATGGCACTCCCTCTCTCTAGAAATATATGTTTTTACCTTTTAAAATGATCCCCAAGGCTATTTTATAAGAATGGGATCGGGTTCAAAAATTAGAAAAAACGAAGCCCTGATGCAGGTCTGCGGTCGCATATGCGACCGCATAACGCTTCTGCGGTCCGCAAAATGGACCGCATAATGGCCCTCTAGAATTGGGCACCCCTGCCTCACTCTAAGACCAGTCTGCGGTCCGTAGACCTATTCTACGGTTGCATAATGTGCCGCAAAATATTCCTTTGGAATTATTTTGTGTTGGATCTGCGAGGGGTTATGCGACCCACAAAATGGACCGCATAATGGTCTAAACATTTTGCCCAAATTTCTGCCTCGGTCTGCGGTAGATATGCGATCTGCGGATCAGTTCTGTGACCGCAGAATGGACCGTAGAAAATGCCCTGTATTTTCAAAAATTTTCTTCAATCCCCAACGCACTGTTCAACCCAAAAAGTCCAACCCGCGGCAAGCTTGCGAGCCACGAAGAATTCCTACAATCGCCAACACATAAGCCTATTTTGGTACCATGAAACCTCGGGTCTTAGGTAAACTTTTACGGGGCCTTACATAGAATCTATAAACATAATGCGTGCAACTCCCCAAAACCTGGTGAAATATAAGTCACAAGCTCTAGATACAGTGCTGGACAATCCTATACATCACTATTTATAAAAGAATAAAGAAATAAGGAAGAGCAGAATAAAAGGGGACTCTGAGGCCTACGGATGCAGGTAGGTGTACCTTGAAGTCTCCAATAGCAAGCTCAGCGCGCTAGTGCTGGTACTGATAAGATGTACCTAGATTTGCACAAAAACATATGCAGAAGCGTAGTATGAGTACATCACAACGATACCCAGTAAGTGTCAAGCCTAACCTTGGTAGAGTAGTGATGAGGTCAGGTCAAGGCCCTACTGGAGATAATAAGAAACAAGTCAAAAGATATAATGATATAATGATAATGACAAAGAAAGTGAAACAATAAAGAATTTGCGGAAAGTTAACAACACGGAAGCAAGGCAGTTAATACAACATGAAAGGAAAACAAGGATTTTACATGATAAGGAAACAACAACCAAACAAATGTAGCAAATAGAGAAGATCAACAGGGGGCCCTACCGAGGTACCGCCTCATAGTCCCAAATCATAAAAGTAACGCACAGTCTTTCCTTATATCACCACGAAAGCCTTTACATTTAGTTTTGAAAATTATTTTTTCCGAAATAACACCCCGCATTTTAGCCTACCTTATCACACCGCATGGCTTCTAGTAGTTCTCCTACTAGCCAGGCGTATCAAGCCCATTTTATCTCACCGCATGCATTTCAACACCTAAACCTTATACCACCACATGTGTATCAATAGTAACAATAACACGAATGCCAAAACATAACAACTCAATAAAAATAATATTTCACAACTTACACTTTGCCTCAATAGAAACCACGACCTTTGCAACTCAATACCAAACTCAACAGCAAAATACTCCAAGAATAGCAATTTCAAGTAAAGGTTCAACAGTTAAATAATGAATACGGAAATAAAAGAAAACAAGTAATTCAACTAAACATGTAGGGCAATTTGCAAATAAGAGAAACGAGAAATAGACATATGAAATTAGACTAAACATGATGTCTATAACATATTAAAGTATCTCAATTAAAGAATGAAAGGAAACTATATAGCAAAAATCGAGTAATTTCATATTTAGCCCGTGTACCCACTCGTTACCTCGCACGCACGGCTTTCACATTTCACAATCATCACAATAATACCAAATTTTAAGGGGAATTTCTCCCACACAAGGTTAGACAAGTCACTTACCTCAAACCACACTAAATCAATCAACTAGAAGGCCTTTCCCTCGATTTTCCAACTTCGAACGGCTCGAATCTAGCAAAAATAATTTCATACTATAAATATAACTATAGGAAACTAATTTAAATAATGAAATTATGATCTTAGCAAAGAATTAAAAAATCGTCCCAAAAAATCGACCATGGCCCGCGTCTCGAAACCCGACCAAAATTATAAATTCTGAACACCCATTCGATATCGAATCCAACCATAAAATAATTATCCAAATCCGACATCATTTTGCCTTTCAAAACCCAAAAACTCAGTCTAAGAAGTTTCTACCATTTCTCTAATTTTCAAACTCCAAACACTAATTAAATGAAGAAATTATCAATAGATTTATGGGAATTAATCAAAAACGAGTTACAATTTCTTACCCCAAAGTCCTCTCTGAAAATCCCTCTAAATTTTGCCTCAAACCGAGCTCTTAAAGTACCAAAATGAATTATGAAATCAAACCCTCGAAAATCCCCTTTTCGCGCAGCGACTTCCGCTTCTGCGGCCTTTGGGTCGCTTCTGCAACGCCGCACCTGCGGAAAAACCATCGTAGGTGCGAAACACTTAAGTCTCCAAATTCCGCTTCTGCGGAGAACACCAGGCCAGCCCTTGTCCGCATCTGCGATCTCCCTTTCGCAGATGCGGTCTCGCAGATGCGGATAACTCCACACAATTGTGCTCCCAGCTGGGCTTAGACAAAATCGCACATGCGATCACAAGCTCGCTTTTGCAAGTCCTCACCTGCGGCCAATCCCTCCGCATGTGCGATGACACCAGAAGCTGGAAATGTTCAGCAGCTCACCAAGTCCAAATTTCGATCCAAATTCAATCCCAATCACACCTGGGGCCCCCGGGACCTGGTCCGAATATATCAACTAGTTCCAAAACACATAACGGACTTACTCGTATCCAAAAATCATATCAAACAACACAAATTCTACGAATCGCAACCCAAATTCAAACCTATGAACTATGAACTTCTAAATTTCGAACCCAACGCCGATTCATACAAAAACAACTCCGATTGACACCAAATTTTGCACACAAGTCATAAATAACATTACAGACCTATTTCAACTTTCGGAATCGGAATCCGACCCCTATATCAAAAAGTCTACTCCCGGTCAAACTTTTCAAAATCTTCCAACTTTCGCCAATTAACGCCGAAACGACCTACTGGCCTGCAAATCAACATCCGGACACGCTCCTAAGACCAGAATCACCATACGGAGCTATTGGGACCATCAAAACTCCATTCCGGAGTCATCTTCACATAAGTCAAACTACGGTTAACTCCTACAATTTAAACTTCAAACTTAGGGACTATGTGTCCCATATCACTTTGAAACTGTCCCGAAACCAAACACCCTGGCAAGTTACATAACCATAATATAGATAGGGGAAGCATAATTTAGGGGATCAGGGCTAAAATACTCAAAACAATCAGCCGGATCGTTACATCCTCCCCTCTTAAAACAAACGTTTGTCCTCAAATGAGTATAGAGACATACCTAAAGTGGTGAAAAGATGAGGATAACGGCTACGCATATCATGCTCGGTCTCCCAATTCGCCTCCTCGACTGGCTGACCCCTCGACTGAACCTTCACTGAAGCAATGATCTTCGATCTCAACTTTCAAACTTGCCTGTCCAAAATGCCTACCAGCTCCTTAACATAAGATAAATCCTTGTTCAACTTGACTGAGCTGAAGTCTAATACATGAGACGGATCGCCGTGATACTTTCGGAGCATAGAAACATGGAACACCGGATGAATTGTAGCTAGACTAGGTGGTAGTGCAAGCCTGTAGGCCACCTCCTCAATCCTCTCAAGTATCTCAAATGGTCTGATATACCTAGGGCTCAACTTGCCCTTCTACTCAAACCTCATAACACCCTTCATGGGAGAAACCCGGAGCAAGACCCACTCCCCAACCATGAATACAACGTTGCAAACCTTCCGATCCGTATTACTGTTCTATCTGGATTGGGCTATACGAAGTCGATCCTAAATCAATTTAACCTTTTCTAAAGCATCCTAAACCAGGTCTGTACCCAATAGTCTAGCTTCATCCGACTCAAACCAACCCACCGGAGACCGACATCGTCTACCATACAAAGCCTCATATGGGACCATCTGAATGCTTGACTGGTAGTTGTTGTTGTAGGCAAACTCCGCAAGCGGCAAGAACTGTTCCAAGAACCCCCAAACTCCGTCACACATGCCCGAATCATATCCTCTAATATCTGAATAGTGCGCTCGGACTGCCCGTCTATCTGAGGGTGAAATGTTGTGCTCTACTCAACTCTAGTACCTAACTCATATTGTACGGCTCTCCAAACCGCGATGTAAACTGTGTACCCCGGTCAGAGATGATGGATACCGGCACACCATGAAGCCTGACAATCTCGCGAATATAAACCTGAGCAGGTTGCTCTGATGAATAAGTAGTCATCACTAGAATGAAATGAGTTGACTTGGTCAATCTATCCGTAGTCACCCAAACTCCATCGAACTTCCCCTGAGTCCTTGGGAGCCCAACAACAAAATCCATAGTGATCCGCTACCATTTCTACTCTGGAATCTCTAGCTTCTGAAGTTATCCACCTGACCGCTGATGCTCATACTTCACCTGCTGACAGTTTAGGTACCAGGCTACATATTTCACTATGTCATTCTTCATCCGCCTCCACAAATAGTGCTGCCTCAAGTCCTGATACATCTTGGCGGCACCCGAAAAAATGGAGTACCGCAAACTTTGAGCCTCCTGGAGAATCAACTCACGCAATCCATCTACATTGGGCACATTGTAAGGCCCCGTAAAAGTTTTCCTAAAAATCCGGATTCCATGATGCCAAAGTTCGAACATTTTGGATTGAACAGTGCGCTGGGAGTTGAAGGAAAATGTTGGTAAGAAATATGCATTTCTGCAGCCCATTCTGCGATCGCAGAACCACTTTGCGGACCGCAAACTGGTCGTAGAGTGGGGCAGGTTTCTAGGGCATTTTTATGTCAATTTTGCGGCCATTATGCGGTCGCATTCTTGTCGCATATCCCGCCTTGGGATCTTTTTCGGAGGGAGGTTCTGCAATGCACTATGCGACCGCAGAACCGTTCTGTAGTGCATTATGCGATCGTAGAACAGGTGTGCGGGCCGCATAGCGACCACAGACCAGATCAGTTCCTTTCCAGTTCTGGCCCCCATTTTAGCGGTCATTTCGCGGACCACATATATTTTGGGGTTTTTAAACCTGGCCCTATTCCGTTAAAACACATCCCATGGACCATTTTGAACATATTTTCTGATATTTTTAGAGTGAGAGAGAGGGTCCTAGAGGGAGAAGTGATCTTCATCAAATTGTTCTTCAATTCTCACTTAAAACCTTGAAGATTATCAAGAGAGGCACCTAGGTCTTCTTCCTAAGAGGTAAGATTTTAGCACCCAAACTCTTAATTTCAAAATGTAATTAGAATGGGCCATTAGTAAGGTAATTCATGGGGATGAGAGTTCTTACCTTGCATGCATGTGTTCCTATGGTATGTGGGGAGGTTGTGAGTTAAAGATAGAAAAGAATGGGGTATGTGATGGTGGAGTCTTTTACAAAAAGGACCTTAAAACATTTATGCACACATGATGTTTGATAGAATGCTCAAGTGAGCTAGAATTATGATCGTTTTCCTAATTTTGGGTTCAATTTTGCTATATTGCTAAAATAGATTGAAGTTGCTATTATTCTGGAACATTTAAGAGTTTTAAGAGGCTCAATTGAGGTATGTTGGCTAAACCCCCTTCTTCTTAGAATCAAACCCCACGGTGTTCATGTAATTGGAGTAAGCCCTTGATCATTATAGAATTGGCGATTTCTAATGTGTTTGTGTTGAAGGATGTAAATTCAATATTTATTATAAATGCTTCATCATGTTATCTTGTTATTTGAGGATGCGTTCCAAATGTGGAATATGTGCTAGCAATGTTAAGACTTCATATCAAGATCGAAATAAAGGTTGTTATGCCAAATTGTATGAAAAGCCTTTATGTGCCTAAGACTCCCAAATTGCTCATATGTGAATTTAACGTCTTGAATGGGAAGCCTTATTGTTGTTGATAATAATAATGTTGGAATGTGAAAAAGAACTTGAATTATGAAATACGGCCTAGCATCAAGAATAACTTTATAATTGGGGCCACTCGTGCCATTGTATTGAAAGTATGGGATAGAAATATAAATTGAGATGACAGATTGAATATGGGTGATTTCTCAAATGAGATGGCCTAGCCGATCGGGTCGGGATCAGACTCCGTGTAAGAATACAGTGGTATTGTAGACGAAATTGTGAAAATGGTTGATGTCTCAAATAACGGCCTAGCCAATCGGGCCGTGATCGGATGCCATGACGCACACATGGTGATACTATGCTGGAAATTAAAATGAAATTATGGTAAAGTCTCAAATGAGATGGCCTAGCCGATCGGGCCGAGATCGGACTCCGTGTAAGAATACATAGGTATTGTGAATTGTGGAATATCGGTACTAAAGGTCACCCAACCTAATAATATGGAAATTGTCTTGAAAACGTATATGATCCTTAACTTGTTGTTTTACTATAATTTGAAGCCCTTATTGAATTCTTGACTGTTCTTCTTGTATTATTATTCATTCTATTGAGTTGGTGTTTAGCTTTACATACTAGTGCTATTCGATGGTACTAACGCCCTTTTGCCGGGGGCACTGCATCTTTAAATGGATGCAGGTGGTTACATAGTAGGCAATGTTAATCATAGATAGTGCTGCATTCTCTTCTCAGCGGACTCGATGAGCCCCATTTCATTTCGGGGTTATGTATTGTACCTTTTGTTTATATTATGGTCACTTTTTGAGGTATAGTCGGGGCCTTGTTGTCGGTACCGTATTTACTCTCTTTTGTATTTTAGAGGCTCCGCAAACACTATGTGGGTTGTATATGGGTGTTGGGAATGTTAAACAAGTATATATTGTGTTTGCTCACATGTTCCACTCAGACTATAAGAATGTGTATTTTGAGACTTAAAGGCACAATGTCTAATGAAAGATTTAGAATTGTATGAATGAGCTTCCTACTGTATAAGCAATGAAATTACATCTTGTGTTGATCATGAGTGAATTAGGTAGAAAGTATTTAACAAGCTTGCTCGGCCGGGTTCACTCGGTTGAGCGCTAGTCGCGCTTCCCAAGGTTGGGGCGTGACACACACATAGCTTGCCCTGCATCCATAATACACCGTCATCCCCAATAGTGACCTCATTGTCATCGTGTGCTGAACTGTGTCCTTGAGGACAAGCAGATGGTGGTCGTCATACTGACACTCTCTTATACTATCATAAAGAGAATACCGAGAAACCACACAAGCCAAAACCCGGCTTGGCTCAGAAACATCCAATCTAACAAACTGGTTGGCCAAGGCCTGAACATCCAAGGCTAATGGCCTCTCTGCTACCGGTAAATATGCTAAGCTGCCCAAACTCTCCGCCTTGTGACTCAAGGCATCGGCCACTACATTGGCCTTCCCGGGATGATATAGAATAGTGATATCATAGTCCTTACACAACTCTAACCACCTCCGCTGCCGCAGGTTAAGATCCTTCTATTTGAATAGATGCTGTAGACTCCGATGGTCGATGTAGATATTATAAGGGACACCGTACAAATAGTGCCACCAAATCTTCAAGGCATGAACAATAGCTGCTAACTCAAGGTCGTGGATATGATAGCTCTTCTCATTCACCTTTAGCTGTCTAGATGCGTAGGCAATCACCCTACCGTTGTGCATCAATATCGCGTTGAGACTAATACACGACGCATCACAATATATAGTATAAGACCCCAAACCCAAAGGCAACACCAATACTGGGCTGTAGTCAAAACTGTCTTGAGCTTTTGAAAGCTCTCCTCATACTCGTCCGTCCACCTAAATGGATCACCCTTCTGGGTCAATCTGGTCATAGGTGCTGCAATATATGAGAAGCCCTATACAAATCGACGGTAATACCCCGCCAAACCAAGAAAACTCCGGATCTTCGTAGGTGAAAACGGTCTGGGACAACTCTACACTGCTTCAATCTTCTTCGGATCCACCTTGATCCCCTCGCTTGACATTACATAACCCAAAAATGCCACCGAATCAAGCCAGAATTCACACTTTGAAAATTTTGCATATAACCTCTTTTATCTCAAGGTTTGAAGCACGGTCCTTAAGTGCTGCTCATGATCCTCACGACTCCGGGAGTACACCAGAATGTCGTCAATAAACACAATGACGAATGAGTCAAGATAGGGCTGAAATACACTGTTCATCAAGTGTATGAATGTTGTTGGGGCGTTGGTCAGCCCAAAAGACATCGCAATGAACTCGTAATGACCATACCGAGTCCTGAAGGCAATCTTCGGGATATCTAGTTCCTGAATCTTCAATTGATGATAGCCTGAACGTAAGTCAATCTTAGAGAACACTCTGGCACCCTCTAGCTGATCAAATAGGTCATCAATACGTGGCAATGGATACATGTTCTTCACTATAATCTTGTTCAACTGGCGATAATCAATACACATACGCATAGAACCATCCTTCTTCTTTACAATAAGAATGGAGCACCCCAAGGCAACACACTGGGCTGAATGAGGCTCTTATCAAGCAATTCTTGCAATTACTCCTTTAACTCTTTCAAATCTGATGGGGTCATACAATAAGGTGGAATAGAAATGAGCTGAGTGCCTGGTAACAAATCAATGCCAAAATCGACATCCCTGTCGGGTAGCATGCCCGGAAGATCTGCCGGAAATACATCTAGATAATCACTCACTAATGGAACTGACTCCACGGTAGGAGTATCAATATTGACATCCCTCACGAAAGCTAGATAAGCATTACACCCCTTCTCAACTATACACTGAGCCTTTAGAAATGATATAACCCTACTAGGAACATAATCTAAAGCACATCTCCACTCTATCCGTGGTAATCCTGGCATAGCCAGCGTCATGGTGACAGTAGAGAATAGCATGATAGGGCGACAACCAGTCCATACCCAAAATAATATCAAAATCTACCATACTGAGCAACAATAGATCGACTCTAGTCTCAAAACTACCAAGAACAACTAAACACGACTAGTACACATGGTCAACAACAATAGAATCTCCCGGATGTGTGGACACAAAGACAGGAGAACTCAAGGAATCAAAAGATACACCCAAATATGGAGAAAAATAAAATGATACATAGGAATAAGTGGAGCCTGAATCAAATAAGATTGATGCATCTCTATGACAAACCACAACAATACATGTGATGACTAAGTCGGATGAAACTGCCTCTGTCCTAGCAGGAAGAGAATAATATTTGGCCTGACCTCCCCCTCTAGGGCGACCTCTACCTGCTCGACCTCCACCTCTAGTTGGTTGTGTAGGTAGGGTGGAAACTGGTGCGGCGACCATGGACTGAGAAACCTAAGGACCCGGTAGAATATGAGGAGTCTGAGTAGTCTGTGGAGGTGCACCCCTCTTGAGTCTGGGGAAATCCCTCACAATATGACGACTGTCACCATACTCAAAACAAACTCTCGGAGGACGTGGCTGTTGTGGCTGGCTCGAGCCTAATTGGCTGGACTGACAGCTGAAAGCACCCCGTGCAGAAGGTGCACTAGACAATGGTGGCGCATAATAGGGAGCTTGAGGCCTAGGAGTGGCCGAAATACCGTTGGAGGCTGGAAGTGCTGAATGAACAAGGCGACTCACATAGCCCATACCATGACGAGTTGTAACTGGGGCACGAAGATCACTATATGTGCCAGAATCTCGAGGCCTCTTGGCCTCCCTCTCCTCTCTCTCCCGAGTCCACATGTCATCCAATCTCCTAGTGATCCCCACTACCTTCTAATATGCGATGTCCATCTCCAACTCTTGGGCCATTCTAAATCTGATGCTGGGGTCGAGCCCCTCGATAAATCAACGGACTCACTCTCTAACAGTAACAACCAAGGCTGATGCATGCTTAGCCAAATCAACCGGACCGCATACTCTGACATTATCATAGAACTCTGGCGCAACTTCTCAAACTCTGCGCGCCATGCATCTCTGAGATTCGGAGGAACAAACTCCCTCAAAAACATATCCAAGAACTGACTCCAAGTGAGTGATGCTGCCTCGGCCGGACTACCCAACTCATCTGCTCGCCACCACTAATAAGTCGCTCCCTTAAGCTGAAACATAGTGAATGCAACCCCACTAGAATCCATAATATCCATAGTACGGAGGACACGGTGGCACTCCTCAATAAAACCCTGGGCATCCTTTGAAGCCAAGCCGTTAAAAGTAGGAGGGTGGTACTTCTTGTACCTCTCGAGCCTGAGTTGCTCCCCCTCAGAAACTGTTGCCCTAACCTCGAGCTGAATTGGGGTATTCGACTGTACTAGTATGACCTCTAAGACCTGGTCAACCTAGATCCGGTGCTCTGGGGTACAGACCTATTCTAACTTCCGGAATCGGAATCCGACCCCGATATCAAAAAGTCCACTCCCGCTCAAACTTTCCAAAATCTTCCAACTTTCGCCAATTAACGCCGAAATGACCTACGGACCTCCAAATCAACATCCAGACAGGCTCCTAAGACTAGAATCACCATACGGAGCTATTGGAACCATCAAAACTTCATTCCGGAGTTATCTTCACACACGTCAAACTACGGTCAACTCCTACGACTTAAACTTCCAACATAGGGACTCTGTGTCCCATATCACTCTGAAACTCTCCTGAAACCCAAACCAAACAGCCCGACGAGTTACACAACCACAATATAACATAGGGAAGCATAATTTAGGGGATCATGGCTAACAACTCAAAACGACCGGCTGGGTCGTTACAATTGGATGATCATAATTACAAAAGCTGCTTTCATATCAGGAACAAAAGATTTTCTCAAGTCTAGTTGTCCAAACACATTAGAAACAAAAAAAAAATAGTAGCAATTACACCATAAAATTAAGAAGTCCAAGCATTTTACTATTAGAATGAAACCCTAAGATGGCTTTATATACCTAAGGGTAAAATTATAATTTTGACAAAATTTATTAGGTTATCGTTTAAACCATTAATAAAATTAAAAAATTCATATCCGAACTGATAACCCAATAATCAAATAACACTAAATCGTTACTGAATCATTAACCCAATAATCCTATACAAATAACCCAATAAGCATTTTTCGGTTTTACCCGATATATGCCCTGCCCCAGTTTTAAAAGGCGTAGGCGTAAGATAACGAATTTGGAAAGACTATGAATTAAGGTTTCGATCAATAAAAAAAGTTTTGACTTTTAAATTTAATATATTTTAGTTCCTTTTTAAAAGTTTGAGTAATTACCAAGTTGACTTTTGAGAATTTGGGTATTATATGAAGGACTTATTCAATAAATTTTATTTTAATTTGAGAAAATCTCTGGGATTGCTCATTACTAAAAAAATACGACTCAAACGCGCGGGGCATACGCCCCTTGAGACTTTTGCCCCACACCATCGCCTCAGCGTATTTTTGGTGCGCCTCGCCCCAAAAACACCATCTGCGCGCCCTAAAAACGCCTTTTAAAACACCGTCTACAACTTGATTTGCTTAATGTAAGATGGTTACTTTTCCCTTTTAATCTGCTTCCTTCGTTTCTATGCATTTCCAATAAGGGGAAAAAAGGAAAGAAACAGTTGGACCTAACAATCTGATAGCCATTTTAAAGTTGTTGACAAACACTTTGCCCCGTTTGGGCATCATATATTATTTCAGTGAGATGACCCAAAATATCATCTTTAAATTTAATAATTAATTATATGTTCTAATACCTCGAAAAGTGCTATTTATCATTTCTCGACTTGTGTGCGCAGTCCATAAAATTTTCCAAAAAGTTTTTATGTGAAAAAAATGGATTAAAATGTGAATTAGAGCTTTAAAACTCAACTGAGTTGACTTTGGTCAACATTTTGAGCAAACGGAATCAGATCAGTATTTTAATAGTTCCGATTGGTCCGTATCATGATTTGGGACTTAGGCGTATGCCCGAAATCAAATTCCGAGGTCTCTAGCCCGAGATACGGAATTTTGATGAAAAATTAAAAGTTTAAGTTCAAATAGTGACCGGATGTCGAATTATGTGCAAACGACCCCAAAATAGGATTTTGATGATTCTAATAGCTCCATATGGTAATTTTGGACTTAAGAGCGTGATCCGAATTTTATTTGAAAGTTCGTTGCGAAATTAGGTTTGAAATGGCTAAAATAGGAATTTAAGTTTGGAAGTTTGACCGGGGAGTTGATTTTTTAATATCGGGGTCAGAATCCAGTTCTAAAAATTTTTACAGCTCAGTTATATCATTTATGACTTGTGTATAAAATTTGAGGTCAATCGGACTTGCTTTGATAGGTTTCGACATCGAATGTAGAAGTTAGAAATTCTTGAGTTTCATTAGGCTTGAATTGGGGTGTGATTTGTGATTTTAGCATTGTTTGACTTGATTTGAGGTTTCAAATAAGTTCGTATGATATTTTAGGACTTTTGGTGTATTGGGTTGAGGTCCCGAGGGCCTCGGGTGAGTTTCAGATGGTTAACGGATCAAAAGTGTGACTTAGCTTCTGCTAAAGCTGCTGCAATTTTTCTGCTGGAAATGCTGTCAAAATCGGGCTGCCTGTCAAAATCGAGCTCCCTGACAAATCGAGCTCCCTGACAAAATCGAGCTCCCTGACAAATCGAGCTCCCTGATAAATCGAGCTCCCTGATAAATCGGACTCCCTGACAAATCGAGCTCACTCACAAATCTGTAATTTATAAAAACAGGAGACTTCGTCCCATTTGCCTTTTTGACGAATTGGAGCTTGAGGAGAGGCGATTTTGATATATTTTTAAGGAAAAATATTGGGGTAAGTGATTCTAACTCGGATTTGGTCAATATACACGAATATATCATTATTTTCACCATTTAATTTTTGTTTTGAGATAGAAATTTGGGAAACTTTTAGAAATCTCATAGAAAAGAATTTTAGAGATTTCGGTGTCGATCCGGAGTCGGATTTGAGTGAAACTGGTATGGTTGGACTCGTACGTGAATGGGTTATCAGATTTTATGAGTTTCACCGGATTCCGAGGCATGGGCCCCACGAGCAATGTTTGAGCTAATTTCGGATGTTATTGAAAAGTGTAATAATTTCTTATGAAATTGATTCCTATATTTTTTGTTGACTGTATCGAATTAATTATGATTAGAGACGAGTCGATCGGAGTCGAAAAATCGAGGAAAAAGCATAATACTTGGTTAAATTAGAGCAAGTCGAGGTAAGTGACTTGTCTAACCTTGTGTGGGGGAAATTTCCCCTAGGATTGGTATTGATATGATTATTAAAATGTGTTAAAAGTCGTGTACACGAGGTGACGAGTGTGTATATGGGATAAATATGAAAAATTATATTTTTAAATTGTGTAGATCACTGTTGCGTATTTATTAAATTATTTTATCTTGTGGTATTCTTCATCATTGATATGAGATATATACTTTAAATTTGTTTGACCTTTTCCTGCCAATTGTTTTACCTGTTTAGTTGAAACTTGGTTTCTTTTATTCTGTGTATTATTTGAAGGTTGATTTTCTTTAAATTAAATATTATTAATACGAAGTATTTGACATATTTAAACTTGATATTGAAGCAACGTATTAAAGATTTTGAAATATTATTGTTGAATTATTTTGACATGAGCCGTGAGATCTTTATTGTGAAAAATATTATTGTTGAATTATTTTGACTTGAGCCGTGAGCTCTTTATTGTGAAAAAATATTATTGATGATTTATTTTGGCATGAGCCGTGAGCTCTTTATTGTGGAAAAATATTGTTGTTGAATTATTTTGGCAAGTTAAATTATTTGAGCACTTGAGGTGTAAATTGTGATATATTGATACGCATGCGGTGGTATAAGGTCTGGGTATTGAAACGCATGCGGTGAGATAAGGGTGGCTTGATACGCGTGGCTAGTAGGAGGAACTACTATAAGTCATGCGGTGTGATAAGTATGGCTAAAACGCGGGATGCTATTTCGAAAAAAATATTTTCTTTCAAATAAATTGTGAAGGCTCCCGCAATAAGATAAGAAAATGAGATATTGTGAATTTGTTTATGATTTGGGACTACGAGGTGGTACCTCGGGAGTGCCCTTGTTGATATTGATTTATGGCCGCAGTTGCCTTTAATTATTATTGTGATTTTCTTAAAGTTAAAAAGAATTCTGTTTTGTTTCCACGAGGTATTTATTTGCCATTATTTGATGTAATTAAATGTGACATACTACTTGATTCATTTCCATTGTCATTTTATCTTATAATATTGTTTAAACATTTTACCATACCATTATTTATTTTTCAGTAGGGCCTGACCTGACCTCGTCATTACTCTACCGAGGTTAGGCTTGACACTTACTAGGTACCGTTGTGGTGTACTCATACTACACTTCTGTTGTGCAGTTCCAGGTACATCTTATCAGACCACGCATCAGTAAACTAGTTGTACAAGGAGACTTCGAGGTATATCTGCCAGCGTCCGCAGACTCCAGAGTCCCCTTCTATCTTGCTATGTTGTCTTCCTTATTTGCTTTAGACTCTGATGTATAGAGACATAGAGAATAAATTCTTACAAGCTTGTGACTTATTTCTACCGAATTTTAGGAGTTGAAATTGTTTGAATTATAATTTATTTATTTCAGATATTTATTATTATTCCGCATTGATAGGCTTACCTAGTCTTAGAGACTAGGTGCCATCACGATATCCTACAGAGGAAATTTGGGGTCGTGATAAATTGGTATCAGAGCACTAGGTTTATAGGTGCTATGAGTCACAAGCAGGTTTAGTAGAGTCTTGCAGATCAGTACGGAGACGTCTGTACTTATCTTCGAGAGGCTATGAAACTGTTAGGAAATATTCACTTCTTTGATTCCTTATCGTGCAGTATTGATTTAGCTTGAAACATATATCTCATATTCCTTTGTATCCACTCGTGTATGACATTGTGCACTCGGTATCAGTTGTGCGTCGACGGTTCGTGATGCCGCAGATGGACTACGAGGGAGCCAGAGATGCTCAAACATTACCTTAACGTGTGGTTCCGACTGAAGATGCAGGCGTATTGAGAGATCACCTAATGAATCATGTGCGGGGTGCAACGGATATTGGCGTTTGGTTGATTTATACGAGCTATGAAGGTTATTATTATAGATTATCGAACGTTGTGACCTATGACTTCACACTGTCCACTATCAATGGGTGGATTGCGGGGTCATGTATTATATCAGTTTTGGGCCTGAAATGTATATATGTGGTACTAAAAGGTTCCCTAAAATTTATACATGTTTAAAGCCTGAGATTTTGTAAAGGATAAAGTTGGGACTTGCGGTATGTCCGCCTCCTTAATAATCCTATACTTCAGTACCAAAGGAGTTATAGAAACAACTCTAAATTTACAGAAGGTCTACTCAGCGTGGATGTCACGATTGCGAATTTTGGGGTGCTTCGGAGGAAGTACAGTTGTTGACGAGATTCTGGACTATGTGGTTCGTGCTAAGATTTGTCTGTATGGAGCTCTACTTTTGTGATCATTGTGTATAAATAGGGGTAAGAGTTAGAATGTGTTCAGGGTGAAATGGGTCAGCTCAACAGTGTTGAATCAGCATAACAAAAGAAGAAATTTTCCTTGGAAGAGATAATTCTCCACCGGTGTTCGTGGCAAGCCTATGAAGAGGGCAGACCAACCAATGCAACACTGCCCACTTGGCTCACTTCTCAGAAATGCTTTTGAAAGAGTTTCTTTTTTTGGACTCTCCGTAATGCGCATAGGGTTTGAACGGTTGCATCGGGTCACCATTGACGGTGTTAGAATATGCCATCAAGTTCAATAAGTTAGCCAATCATACTCCTACTTTGCTTCTTACAGCCAGAGGACGAGTCCACAGACTCGTTAAAGGACTAAATTATGATCGTAAAATTTTGTACGACTCGGGAGCTATAAGCTGATACTTTATTTCTGCTAGTTGTACATATTGCCAAGATATTAGAATGTATTCGGGGTGAGGAAAAAAGGAAACTAAGGAGACCAATACGTCTCGAGGTTTTGGGGGATTAATTGGATTATACTCTACATGTATAAATCATTATGGAGGGGGCTCGGGCAGTCGACCAGCCCAGTCCGCATATCGAATTACTCGGGGTGCTCCAGTAATTCTTTTAATGCACCACCGACATGAGTTCCTACAATGGTTATTCCAGTTATCTGGCACAGACTCAATATGAGCAGCCTAACCCTCAAAGGGGTTGTTATGAATACGGTGATACTAGGCACATCATGACAAAATTGTCCCAAACTTGGGAGAGACTTATTTCATCAAAGCACTCAGGCTACGTACCCCATTGCAGTTACTACACCACCCATACAACCAGTTAGGGGTGAAGGACAGACGGGTAGAAGGCGTCCTAGAGGTGGAGACCCAGACGTTGATATATTTGTTTTACGGTATGGCGGAGGTCACTACATCAGATGGTGTTGTTACAGGTACGACCTCGATTTAATATAAAGGAATAATTTCCTTAACTTGATTCGGTTCTTAGTATCGAAACGAGCCCTCATATGGTGCTTCACTTATGAGTGAGCTTCGTAATTCTATAGATTCCATGGAGATAACTACGCCTATCATTCCATGTTGGTCACTAATAAGACCTGTGAGGCTAAATGTGGCTTTCTGTTACTCATTTCGGTAAGTTTTGATGTAATTTACAGATAATTAATTACAAATTGTGAATTATATGTCCTACCGGTGTGGGGTTCATTATGTGTTGTGATTTTGTTTAACGAAAATTATTTAGAAGGAGAAAATGAAAAGTTTCAATTGGCACGATGTGCATATTACTTGTGATTTAGAACCGAGGACGAGATCCTCGCATTTTAATATAAACTGATATGTTTAAACCGGGCTACGAGCTGCGGTGGAAGTTATATAAGGACGAGATCCTTGTGAGGGAAATTCTTATGTTTAAGTTCTCCCTTGTGAATTTTAATTTGTACTATAGTACTAATAGGGAGTCCTGCCTGTTAGGCTTATTTGAAAACTCTATATGAAATTCTCTGTGCATACTTGCCAATTTTGTGTTGTAATTATTGAGTTTTAACCTATGAGGCAGGTTCCCACCCAAGTGACGTTAAATGTGACTTATTAATTCGGGTAAATAATTATGAGGTCTTCATGCCTCGTGTCTCGTTATCAGTATTCTGAAGGTATGAAACGAGATTTTTGTTAACATGAAGTTAATTGACGATTTTGTAATTGATTATGAACAACTATTAAGACCAGATTGACCCAGAAGGGTGCTCCGTTCATATGGACCGAGGAATGTGAGGAGAGCTTCCAAAAGCTCAAGACAGCTTTGACTACATCCCCAATGTTGGTATTACCTACAGGTTCAGGGTTTTATATTGTGTATTGTGATACGTCGCGTATTGACCTCGACACAGTGTTGATGCAAGACGGTAGGGTGATTGCCTACACATCCAGACAATTAAAGGTGCATGCGAAGAATTATCCTGTACACAACCTTGAGTTAACAGCTTTTGTTCATGCCTTAAAGATTTGGCGGCATTATTTGTACTATGTCCATTGCGAGGTCTACACCAATCACCGAAATCTACAACATCTGTTTAAACAGAAGGATCTTAATATGCGGCAGCAGATATGGTTGGAGTTGCTTAAGGATTATGATATCACCATTCTCTATCACCCTGGGAAGGCCAATGTAGTGGACGATGCCTTGAGTCGTAAGGCGGATAGTTTAGGAAGTTTAACATATTTACCGGTAGCAGAGAGGCCTTTAGCCTTGGATGTTCAGGCCTTGTCCAACCAGTTTGTTAGACTGGATGTTTACGAGCCGAACCGAGTTTTGGCTTGTGTGGTTTCTCAGTCTTCTCTTTATGACTGTATCAGGGAACGTCAGTATGATGACCCCCATCTTCTTGTCCTTAAGGACACAGTTCAGCATGGCGATGCCAATGAAGTCACTATTGGAGATGAAGATGTATTACGGATGCAGGGCAGACTATGTGTGCCAAATGTAGATGGTTTGCGTGACTTGATTTTCCAAGAGGCTCACAGTTCGCGGTACTCCATTCATCCGGGTGATGCAAAGATGTATCAAGACTTGAGACAACACTATTGGTGGAGGCGGATGAAGAAAGACATAGTGGAATATGTAGCTCAGTGCCTAAATTGTCAGCAGGTGAAATATGAGCATCAACGACCGGATGGATTGCTTCAGAAGTTGGAAATTCCAGAATGGAAATGGGAGCGGATCACTATGGATTTCGTTGTTGGGCTCCCACGGACTCGGAGGAAGTTCGATGCAGTTTGTGTGATTGTGGATAGATTGACCAAGTCAGCTTATTTCATTCCTGTGATTACTACTTACTCTTCAGAGCAGCTGGCTCAGGTATATATTAGCAAGATTGTCAGACTTTACGGTGTACCGGTATCTATTATCTCTGACTAGGGTACACAATTTACCTCACGGTTTTGGAGGGTTGTACATCGAGAGTTGGGTACTCGTGTGGAGTTGAGTACAATATTTCACCCTCAGACGGACGGGCAGTCCGAACGCACTATTTAGATACTGAAGGATATGCTTCGTGCGTGTGTGATAGATTTTTGGGGCGCTTGGGATCAGTTCTTACCACTTGCAGAATTTGCTTACAACAACAGTTGCCAGTCAAGGATTCAGATGGCTCCGTATGAGGCCTTGTATGGTAAGCGGTGCCGGTCCCCAGTTGGTTGGTTCGAACCGGGCGAGGTTACACTATTAGGTACATACTTAGTTCAGGATGCCTTGGAAAAGGTTAAGTTGATTCAGGATCGACTTCGAGTTATGCGGATCGGAAGGTTCGTGATGTTGCATTCATGGTTGGTGAGCGGGTATTGCTCCGGGTTTCGCCTATGAAGGGTGTGATGAGGTTCGGGAAGATGGGCAAGTTGAGCCCTAGGTATATTGGGCCTTTTGAGATTTTTGAGAGAGTTGGAGAGGTGGCTTACAAACTTGCACTACCACCTAGTCTCTCTGCGGTTCATCTGGTATTCCATGTTTCCATGCTTCAGAAATATCACGGCGATCCGTCTCATATGTTAGACTTCAGTTCGGTTCAGTTGGACAAGGATCTATCTTATGTTGAGGAACCAGTGGCTATTTTGGATAGGCAGGTTCGAAAGTTGAGGTCAAAGAACATTGCTTCCGTGAAGGTTCAGTGGAGGGGTCATCCGGTCAAATAGGTGACTTGGAAGACCAAGCATGATATACGCAGTTGTTATCCACAATTATTCACCAGCTCAGGTACTTTTTCTAACTCCGTTCGAGGACGAACGTTTGTTTTAGAGGTGGAGAATGTGATGACCCAAAATATCATCTTTAAATTTAATAATTAATTCTATGTTCTAAGACCTCGAAAAATACTATTTATCATTCCTTGACTTGTGTGCGCAGTCCGTAAAATTTTTCACAAAGTTTTTATGTGAAAAAATAAATTAAAATGTGAATTAGAGCTTCAAAACTCAACTGAGTTGACTTTGGTCAATATTTTGAGAAAATGGACTCAGATCAGTGTTTTAATAGTTCTGATAGGTCCGTATCGTGATTTGGGACTTAAGCGTATGCCCAGAATTAAATTCCGAGGTCCCTAGCCCGAGATACAGGATTTTGATAAAAAATTAAAAGTTTAAGTTCAAATAGTGACCGGATGTCGAATTATGTGCAAATGACCCCGGAATAGAATTTTGATGATTCTAATAGCTCTATATGATAATTTTGAACTTAGGAGCATGATCGAAATTTTATTTGGAAGTCTGTATTGAAATTAGGCTTGAAATAGCTAAAATAGGAATTTAAGTTTGAAAGTTTGACCGGGAAGTTGACTTTTTTGATATCGGGGTCGGAATCCAGTTCTGAAAATTTTCATAGCTCAGTTATGTCATTTATGACTTGTGTGCAAAATTTGAGGTTAATCAGACTTGATTTGATAGGTTTCGACATCGAATGTAGAAGTTGGAAATTCTTGAGTTTCATTAAGCTTGAATTAGGGTGTGATTTGTGATTTTAGAGTTGTTTGACTTGATTTGAGGTTTCAAATAAGTTTGTATGATGTTTTAGGACTTATTGGTGTATTGGGTTGAGGTCCCGAGGGCCTCGGGTGAGTTTTGGATGGTTAACGGATCAAAAGTGGGACTTAGCTACTGCAATTCTTCTGCTGGAAATGTTGTCAAAATCGGGCTGCCTGTCAAAATCGAGCTCCCTGACAAATAGAACTCCCTGACAAAATCGAGTTCCCTGACAAATCGAGCTCCTTGATAAATCGAGCTCCCTGATAAATCGAGCTCCCTGACAAATCGAGCTCACTCACAAATCTATAAGTTATAAAAACAGGGGACTTCGTCCCATTTGCCTTTTTGATGAATTGGAGCTTGAAGAGAGACGATTTTGATATATTTTTAAGAAAAAATATTGGGTTAAGTGATTCTATCTCGAATTTAGTCAATATACACGAATATATCATTGTTTTCACCATTTAATTAGTGTTTTGAGATAGAAATTTGGGAAAATTTTACAAATCTCATAGAAATAAATTTTTGAGAATTCGGTGTTGATCCGGAGTCGGATTTGAGTGAAACTGGTATGGTTAGACTCGTAATTAAATGAGTTATCGGATTTTTTGAGTTTCGCCGGATTCCGAGGCGTGGGCCCCACGGGCAAATTTTGAGCTAATTTCGGATTTTATTGAAAAGTGTAATAATTTCTTATGAAATTGATTCCTATAATTTTTGTTGATTGTATCGAATTAATTATGACTAGATACGAGTCGATCGGAATCGGAAAATTTGAGGAAAAAGCATAATACTTGGTTAAATTGGAGCAAGTCGAGGTAAGTGACTTGTCTAACCTTGTATGGGGGAAATTTTCCCTAGGATTGGTATTGATGTGATTATTGAAATGTGTTGAAAGTCGTGTACACGAGGTGACGAGTGTGTACACAGCATAAATATAAAAGATTATATTTTTAAATTGTGTAGATCACTGTTGCACATTTATTAAATTATTTTATCTTGTGGTATTCTTCATCATTGATTTGAGATATATACTTTAAATTTGTTTGACCTTTTTCTGCTAATTATTTTACTTGTTTAGTTGAAACTTGGTTTCTTTTATTCTGTGCATTATTTGAAGATTGATTTTTTTAAAATTAAATATTATTAATATGATTTATGGCCGCAATTACCTTTGATTATTGTTGTGATTTTCTTAAAGTTAAAAAGAATTCTGTTTTGTTTCCACGAGGTATTTATTTGCCATTATTTGATGTAATTAAATGTGACATACTACTTGATTCATTTCCATTGTCATTTTATCTTATAATATTGTTTAAACATTTTACCATACCATTATTTATTTTCCAGTAGGGCCTGACCTGACCTCGTCATTACTCTACCGAGGTTAGGCTTGACACTTACTGGGTACCGTTGTGGTGTACTCATACTATACTTCTGCACATTATTTTGTTCAGTTTCAGGTACATCTTATCAGACCACGCATCAGTAAACTAGTTGTACGAGGAGACTTCAAGGTATATCTGCCAGCGTCCGCAGACTCCGGAGTCCCCTTCTATCTTGTTATGTTGTCTTCCTTATTTGCTTTAGACTCTGATGTATAGAGACACAGAGAATAAATTCTTAGAAGCTTGTGACTTATTTCTACCGGATTTTGGGAGTTGAAATTGTTTGAATTATAATTTATTTATTTTAGATATTTATTATTATTTCGAATTAATAGGCTTACCTAGTTTTAGAGACTAGTTGTCATCACGACATCCTACAAAGGGAATTTGGGATCGTGACGTCTTTCAAATACTGGTTTAAGCATTAGTATCTGCAAATACTGTACTTGAAATAGCCGTGAAGCATATGAAATTACTGGTTAGAAGAGTATTTTAAGTAAAAAAATAGATTCCAATCACATCTTTAATTGTGATAATAAAAAGCATTCCAAGTAAAATTCATGTGTCTACAATTTCAACTTCTAAACACATTTTGTTTTTACTTTAACTTCAAATACTTTTTAATTTTTCTAACATTAAATAAACAGTGTCGAAATGCCTATTTATATTTGTCACGCCCTGAACCCGGAGGGCGAGACCGGCACCTGATGCCTCATCTATCCTTGCGTATCAACTTGCGACTAAGGGACTCTGAATATATAATGTCATCCTTTGGCCATGGGGCCACATATTGCAAGACGATTTGCGAAGTAAAATATAAAACTGAACGAAAACTACTACTGGCTAAACATCAATATAAGGCGGGGCCGACAAGGCCGTCATAGCTACTACGGCTGACAAACCATTATACATACAAGGCCTACAAGCCCAACATACTGCACTAACTGACAGAAAACGTCTACAAGCCTCTACTGATGGATGTACTGAGATCGGAATAGGGTCCCGATCTACCCATAACCTATATACATATGTATACAAAATGTACACAAAACTTTAGACCCGGCAACTCCGAAGGACGTGGAGCTTACCGATAAAGCTGAACTCGGGCAACACCTACTGAGGAGGTCTACCCGTCGATCTATTTGAACCTGCACACTTGAAATGCAGCGTCCCCAGAAAAAGGGACGTTAGTACGAAATAATGTACCGAGTATGAAAAACGATAATATAACTGAAAGCTGAAACTAAACTGATAAAAATAATAGTTGAAAGTAACTGGGAGTCAAAGATAATCTGAAGATATGCTCACTTGCTGCTCAACTCTCTCAATATAGTAAGTAGAATAGTTGTCCGGCCTTATAAAGCTCGGTATATATATATATATATATATATATATATATATATATATATATATATATATATATATATATATATATGCTCTGTCGTAGTAGGCTCGCACATAGGCGCTCGGCCTTATTAGGCTCTGTATCTCGGCCAACTGGGCTCGCTCATAGGCGCTCGGCCACAATAGACTCGATATATAACTTACCATCTAATCAGAGGTTGCCCAATAGGGGTCTGCCCGTCGATTATAGTTCGATGGTAATGGAAATATTGTAATAATTTATGTATAGGCTCTCTGCTCTCTTGACTGGAAGAGGACAATACTCAATTAAATATGAAGTCCCGATAAGGAGAATACTGTAATTTATGAGACTAGGATAATGTATATAAATTCGGGAGTATGAACTTCTCTTTATGCCTCGTTATTAAACATATGTAATTACGAGATCATGCCAAAATGAAGGAAGGGCTTAGCCTTAACATACCCGGAGTAGGAAAAAATCCGTATGATATTCTTAGAAAAGGTTGCACCGTACTCCTTTAGAACCGCAAAATCTTTAGTTGCTAAGGTGCTAATAATTCTCGTTGGAATTATTTTGTTGCAAGAAATTTTGTTGAAAACTTGCTGGATTGAGTTTAGCGTCTGTTTTGAAATGTTTGAATTAGGAAGAAGGTTATATGATTTCTTACTTGATTATTTTAAGTCCAAATGAAGCCAAACGTACTAAATGTCTTACACGTAAGTGTCATATGTATATTACTTTAGATGGCCATCTTTCAATCAAGATTGTGAGTCACTTAATTTGAATGGGGCTGCTACGTCATGTCATTTAATCCTTATCTAATATATGCCTAATTAATTAGGTAATATTTCATTATCCAATAATTAATCAATTACCCACATAATTAAGAATTATCTCAATTTACTTAAAATACTATTCACTTTTAACATACTTTGTACACCTTACTATCATGGTTATGTAGTACCTTGTATGGCACTAGTCCATAAATACCGGGTATTATCACTCGGACCGTATTGTATCTCAAATCAACAACCTTTAATGAAACTCATTTTCTTTGATTCGTTTACCCTTTATCTTTCACGGCACGTACTTATTGCTTGTTATAAATAGCATAAATGCTTATAATCTCAAGAAAATCTCATCCCCGAGTCTACGTCAATTAACTGAAGACGAAACTTTAATAGTACGAAAAGCGAGATGTAACAATATTCTTACTAAAAGGAAAGCAAATATACGTCATTGGTTAAAGCATAATTGAGTATGATATGAGATGTGTTATAAACTTGCGTTCGAAAATAATTTCTGCAAAAAATAAAATAAATAGAAGTAGAAACAGAATAGAAACAAAGATAAATAAAAGTTCCGAGCCCAACAGAAAAATGTATTTCCTTAACGAATTTAATCCCCTCAGTGTTGCCTAAGGTTATTGGATTAATTCCTCCTATGATAGAACGGAATAACTATTTTGTAATACCGGCAATGTAAATTACAAAACTTCGTTGAACTCAACAAATGACAGTAAACCACACTTATGCTTACGTTTTTGCTTTGAAAAAACAGTATAGAAATGCAGAAGAGAGAGGGGAGAGTATGCAGATTTTTCGGTGCTAAAAAATGAGGCAAAACCTCTGAATTTATAGCCAAACAAGCTGGGTTGAATAGGTGCGAAGGTACCTGTTCATATGAGGTACCATTTCGGCAGAAGTCTAATCGCGAATTTTAAACTCAAAACAATCGTTGGGAACCGCGAATTTTAAATTAAAATTCCGCGAAAAAATAGTGTATAACGCAAAATAAATTACCGAGCCGAGCGACGACGACATCGCGAGGCATCACTTTTCTTAACTCTTTAAGAGCTAAAAGATGTGCTTCTCTATATAAACACAAAGATTTTCTTCTTTTTTTTTGACGAGGGACAAAGTGCATTAGTAAAGGAAACAACTTTAAACTTTTCGTTTCTCTCCAAATCTTTTCCCTCCATTTCCTATTTACACATCTTATCTAATTAGATAAAACCCAACAAGAAGATCATTCACCAAATTATTGAGCATATGTAGCATTTCTAAAGTTTGTTGTTCTTCAAATAAAAAAGACGACGAAAATTAATTAGAATAAGGAAAAGAAACTATATTATAGATGAATTTTAGTTCTATTAAAATGAATTTGTCATGTACCTCAAAATATGTCAACTTCAAACTTATTATAGAATTTTTCAACATGGAAATAATCGTAAAGCACTTTGTAAACAGTTTCACTTATCCATTTCGATTTTATCAATTGCAAAATCAAATACTTCCTCGCCTATATTACATGACTACGATTTTTGGATTTGCTTAATCAAGTCTTTCTTTGCTGCTCCACCCGAACACTTTTATGATTTACACATATATAGGTAAAAGCTGGTCTAACAGTTTGAACTTTAGACCTTGGCATAAGAAGTTATGCTTTGCTAAAGCTTTGGCAGAGAAGGTCTAAACTTGAGAGAATTGATTCTGAGGCAGCTAAAGTTTAAAAATATCATAAATTTTGCGGTATTTATACATTTGATGTTATATTATCCGCTTTGAGTGAAACTTGCATTATTTGTGTCAAAAGAGTCACACACCATTATAAGTAGCTTCCATTTGTTTTCATTTACCAATTAATATGAGACTATTGTTCACAAACTTAACACACTCCCTTGAATTATGTTTCGCATGACCAGTTACCAAACCACTCGACCCTTATTTTATTTATTTATTTTTTAATTCTCTCCCAAAATCAACTAAATTACAATATTAAGATACATTGATGGTGTATTTTATCGTAATTTATGGTTTTAAAATAAAAGAAACTTTAAGACTTTTAGAATTGAATACATTAAATTTTTAAGATTATGAGTTTATGTCTACTATTTATTATGATTTCAGTAATTACACATAAATTTATACTTCACATTGAAAATTATTAGTTCAATTGAATCCGTATGTATAGTTCCACATATGCCCCTGCTTGGTATGAGAGTTAGGTAGTATTGACTGTGCGGGTTTAGCGAATTCGGTCACTTTAATCCAAACTATGTATTTATCTTAAAATATTAATTTAATACAGAATATCTACATATTATTAATCTCAAACTCAATAACTTAAAATTATTAGAACTCCGAACTCATATAAACTTTAAATTTTAAGTCCACCGCTCGTTAGGTGATTTGACTATCATGGTTTTTCGCCGTATCAGTTTTTTCTCAAAAGGAAAGGATTAGTACCTTTTTCTCTACTAGTCTAGCACCTAGAAAGAAAAAATTACGAGCCTAATCTCCATAAGAGGAAAAAGAAAATAGAATTCACTCCTGGCAACACGCAAGGAGAATGAGATTGTGACAATATTCCAAAGTATAATATTTAAAAAAACAAAAAGCCAAAATCTTGTACAAGTTGCGTACTTCAGCTGACTAAGCAGACAAAATACTTAATTCCATACGTTGTTTCTGACCAATAGCAGCTCAAGAATTTGAATACTCTTTAAAGAATTTCAGAGGAAAAGAATTATTTTTTAATTATAGCTTGATAAATCCCAAAGCTAAACCATGACTGAGAAAAAAATACACACAACTGGTTAAGAGGAATTTAATAACCAAGAAAATAAAACAATTATATAATGCTAACCAAACAGAAAACTGTTAAATAACCAAGAAAAGAAAAAAGAATATAGAACTGGTTGAAAAGGGTGTCATTTTCTTGACATAATAAACTATAAGAAAGATAAAGTGGATAGTGATTGAAAGTAAAACTAGAGAGAGAAAAAGGACAATTTGGTGCACTAAGTTGCTGTTATGTGTGGGATCCGGGGATATCCGGATTATAAGGGTCTATTCTGTAAGAGACTGTTTTCATGGCTCGAACTCGTGACCTCGTGATCACATGGCAATAACTTTATCAGTTACGTCAAGGTTTCTCGTTTAAAGCTAGAGAGAGAATTGTACTAGTATTTATAGTGGCGGAGCCAGAATTTTTATTAAGGGGAGTCAAAATATAAACAAACAAACTCACTAAGAAGTCAAAAAATATCATTATATATATATCTTTTAAAAAAAATTATCGAGCTATACAACGTAATTTTCTGACAAATTACACATGTGGTGCATGTGGCTATGCCACTGAGTAGGTATATAATGGCGTATGCATGTGAATTGTTATTTGCTAAGCTGCATGTTGTACTAAGTGTATACTTAGTGGATTATTTTAATGTAGTTTGGGAAGTGAAAATGAAAACAAAAACTATGCCAAGAAATATGGTAAAGAGAGAGAAAATATTATTGCTGTTGAAGAAGCAGAGGCAGCAGATTATGGTTATTATGTACATGGAGATACGAGCCATTAGCAGTAAAGGAACCTTCTCCTTAATACTCTTCCTTTTCCTCCTTTTCATTCTTCTACTCTTTCTTCTTTAAAATTTACAATTCATCTCTATACCAAGAATTCAACTTTTTATAACCCCCCCCCCCCCCCCCACTTTTCTTTTGGTGGGGTTCTTTTTATTTGGCAAGTTTAACTGTTTGATTAAGTAATTAGAATTTTAGTGCCAAGAATCTGGATTTTTTGTGTTTCTTGTAATGAAAAATTCAATCTTGGGAACAAATGTTGAAGATTCTGGTATTGGTTGAGCAGGTTGTTTAAGTCTTGCATAAGTTGATCAAACAACTTTAATTCCATTTCCTTATTTGCTTAGATCTTATACTTATAGATGTATATACCAGACTTGGTGTGAATCTAATTACTGTAATCTGTTTCCCCCTTTCCAATATTTAGTGAATTTCTGGGGGAAACTTTTTTCTCTATATGTAACTTGCAGGAAAGAAAAGAAAAAACCCCACCATTTTTACTGTGGGTTTAATAGTTTCCAATTAACAGATTAGGAGAAAAGTTATAAACTTTGATCAATTGAGGCAGAATTGGTGATTATTCTGATTGTGGGGTTACTGCCAGTCTATGGGAGTACCTGATAATTCACTACTGGATTTGATTGAGAAAATTAAGTCTTGGATTTCGTGGGGAACGAGTGATCCGACTTCCTTAGATTGCACATGCAACATGGATTTTGACAGTGGCAAAACCTGTTGGGAATGCAAGTTGAAGTTTACTGATTCTTGCAAAAAGTACAATTGCCAAAGTTGCAATGGAGTTTTCTGTGGTGATTGTATGAACAGTTGTGAATCTTCAGATGTTGTTGTTGCTGCATCTGAATCAGAAGGGACTGTGATTGGTATAAAGTCTTGCAAGTTGTGTTCTAATCTAAGGACTTGGCATAAAGGTGCAAACAAGTATAGTGACAAAATTTATCCTTCAGATTTTGGTACTGACAAATTTGATGATTATTCTTCCCATTCTGCAATCAAGAATGGTTTTACAGCCTTTTCAAATCATCCATCTCCAGTATCTCTTCATCATTCGCCAAGCAGGTACCAACATTAAATGGAAGCACATATATCCTGCATAATTCATATTCCAACATTGTTTGTATTAGAGCTTGGCGTTAATATGTTTTCGCAAGATTAGATTTGGATTAGTACCCACAGTTACTGTCTTGAAGTAGTAGATGCTGCAAATGTTATGATGTGTCATACTGTCATATCTAGTTTTATGATCATTAACCAAAACTTTTTTTGTTTGTTTAACTATAATATACTTGCTTTTTTTTTTTTAATTTGGTCGCGGAGTTCTGTCAAATTTGTGTTTATAAGCCGCTTTTGAAAATAATTTCAGGAGTGATGAAGACGAAGGAGGGGATTGCACAAACCAATTATTTAGCCCATCTAGTAGTTATTTTCATGATAATTCAGATATAGATTCAAGTAGTGTTAGTACTAGACATGAATATAACAATTTAAGGTCAGTTGGATCAAGTCCATCGGACAGCCCCTCTAGGATTCGTTTTACTTCCAATAGAGTTGGGCATTCTGTACAGCAAGATCAAAATGAGACCCCAATGTCTCAGATCGATGGTCCCTTTGATCAAGAAGCCTTGGATGTTTTAAGAAGGCTTGAGAAAGGGGCGAAGGATCCACTACAGACTGCTGATGGCAGTGTTGAAAATTTGTCCGTGTATCGGAACCAGTTAGGGAAGCAGCAAAAGCCAGTCGATCTTAGAAATGGCGGTCTCATATGGTTACCTCCTCCGCCTGATGAAGATGACAAGGCAGAAAATAATTTCTTCTCATATGATGACGAGGACGATGAAATTGGAGAGTCAGGTGCAACGTTTTCATCAGGTGCGAACCTTGCCACCGTGTTCCCTGCAAATGAGAAGGAGCATGTGGATCACAAAGAACCGTTAAAAGCCGTTGTTCAGGGCCATTTCAGGGCTCTTGTCTTACAGCTATTGCAAGGTGAAGGAATAAAGTCAGGGAAAGAAAGCAGTGCCGATGATTGGGTTGACATAGTTACATCACTAGCATGGCAAGCTGCGAATTTCGTGAAGCCAGATACCAGTGAAGGAGGCAGTATGGATCCTGGTTATTACGTAAAGGTTAAATGTGTAGCTTCTGGAAGCCCAAGGGAAAGGTAAAATACTTTCTTTTCTTAAACATTTGGGTGTTAGGCTTGCTTACTCATGTCTCATTGTTCATTTTTGTTTCAATGCAGCATCCTTGTTAAAGGAGTAGTCTGTACAAAGAATATTAAACACAAGCGCATGACTTCACACTACAAAAATGCTAGATTGCTTATATTAGGAGGAGCACTTGAGTACCAAAGAGTTCCCAATCAGTTGGCATCTTTTAACACATTATTGCAACAGGTTTTTGGTTGATTTTTCTATCCTTCTATGTTTGAACTAAGAGCAATTAGAGACAAGTTTATGACTTGTATTGTCTAACAGGAAAGGGAGCATTTGAAGATGATTGTTTCAAGAATCGAAGCCCGCCGTCCTAATGTGCTACTTGTGGAGAAAAGTGTATCTTCTCATGCTCAGGAGCATCTATTGGCAAAAGAGATCTCTTTGGTGTTAAATGTTAAGAGGCCACTGCTGGAGCGGATAGCTAGGTGCACTGGTGCTGTTATTACTCCGTCCATCGATAACATAGCCGCTGCAAGATTGGGATATTGTGAGCTCTTTCACTTAGAAAAAGTTTCTGAAGAGCATGAACCTCCAAACCATTTCAACAAGAAGCCGTCAAAAACTTTGATGTTTTTTGATGGTTGTCCTAGGCGTTTAGGTTGCACGGTAATTTTTCTGACTCAGACTCCAACATTGGTTCTTCTTTGCTGAAACTTTTAAATGTTTGAGCTCTAATTAAGACTTATATCATCCATATCTCATAAGTACATTGGATTTAAAAAGTACCTTATGCTAGAATTGTGACATTCTATGGCTCGGCTTTTTAGTGTTCTCTATTTATTACCTGTGTCTACTATTTATGCAGAATACCCTCACCCGCTCTTCTGTTTCCTTGAATGGCTAAGTTTCTAATTTCACCTGCTTGTCATGTAATACATTTGGAAGTTCTTTACACCAGTCTCTGAGCATGACATGCCTTCTTTCGACAACTTTCGAATTCACATTATATAGTAATTGTTATAGTTGTCCTTGAAATTCAACAGTGATTTGATTTCAAAGACAAACCTTTTAGGCCCTGGACGTCATAATGCCAATTCTGCAATTTCTTGTTCCTAAGAGCGAGCTGTCACAACAATCATCAGAGAAATACTTATTTGCTTGGTGTCATTTCGGGCATCTTAAAAAAAGGACGTAACTGAAAAGATCAGTGGTCTTAATATTCACGAAAACCTTGACATATGGTCCCCGCTATATCATGGAAAGTAAGTTTTACTCGAAAGAAAGGCAAGCTTTTTCCATAGGAGCAATGAGAAAAGAGGGATAGAGAAGACAAAATAAGCCAAAGAAAACCGTAGATAGATGACTCACTTGAGCAAAATCATCTGCTCTGCTTCTCATCATCCTGTTTGGTCTATGAATACTTCTGTACAAAACAGACCTGCGTCATACCTCCTCGAAAATTACCTATACTTTATAATATCAACTCTCCCTTTTAACTTTAATACTATTAGTCATTTTTCTTCATATAATACTTATGTTAGGCTGTGTCTGATGATTTCTTTTGTCACTTGTACATTCTCAACTCCAAGTAGTGGATTTTTTACAAGAAATTGGTGAAATAGAAGCGATCAATTATAATGTACACCATCTGCAGTAGTAAAATATCACTTTAGTAAAACTTTGTAAGTTGCTTGTGCTTTGATAGGCTGAAGCTAATCATCTGGTATCACTCTTAATATGCTGTATTGACTTTGAAAATGCTTAGTGAACTTTCATCCTGTTCTCTACTCAGTGAATTGATGCTGATCATGGTCTTTTCTGCCCAAAAAGAGTTTTTTCAGTGTAGAAAGAAAGGATTAAACAAAGGAGAAAAAAAAGATCTCCAGAATGTAATGTATTGTCATAAAGGATCAGCAGTTATACCTTAATTGAAATATCAAGAAGTTGAAGTTGTAAACAGATGTTAACTATCCTTTCATTTGACGTTTTGTAGGTCTTGCTGAGGGGTTTGTGTTGTGAAGAGCTCAAGAAGGTGAAGAAAGTCTTCCAGTATGCAGTCTTTGCGGCATATCATCTGTCCCTTGAGACATCGTTCCTTGCTGATGAGGGTGCTAGTTTACCTAAATTGTCTGTAACACCCTCAATTGCCATACCAGAGATGATATCTGCTGATAATGCTATTTCAGTGATTTCTCATACTGCTGATAATGTAGGATCTGCCACCTGCAATGCCGATGTTGGGTTACCAGCGTCATCATTGGAGCATCATTACCCTCCTTATAATGATCCACACACCCTAAATGATTCCAGAGACAGAGATGTTCTCGCTACTGCATGCCTTGACAATTTACATGATATAAGACCTGTTGAATCTGTTGAAACAAAAAATCAAACCGGTGAAAGATCACAAGTAAAATTAGGTCAAGTGGAGAGTCAACCAAGAGAATTACCAGAGCTGTCGAAGCTTGAGAGATCAGATGAAATTGAACCCTCTAATGAATTCTATTCAGCTGCTGACAGTCATCAAAGCATATTAGTATCATTTTCTAGTCGATGTGTTCTAAATGGAAGTGTATGTGAACGATCTCGTCTTCTTCGCATAAAGTTCTATGGCTCTTTTGACAAGCCACTCGGGCGATATCTTCAGGATGATCTTTTTGGTCAGGTAAAAGTTGTTAGGGGTCATCTTCTTATGTCCAATTTTTAGTTCTTTCAAGCTATTTATGTATTGCACTTCATATTCCAGGTATCTTCCTGTCAATCATGCAAGGAGCCAGCTGAGGATCACGTCATTTGTTATACGCACCAACAAGGGAACCTTACTATAAATGTTAGACGGCTACCCTCAGTGAAGCTGCCTGGTGAATGCGACAAAAAGATATGGATGTGGCATCGATGTCTCAAGTGTGCACAAATAGAGGGTATCCCACCAGCAACTCCTAGAGTAGTAATGTCAGATGCTGCTTGGGGACTCTCATTTGGTAAGTTTTTGGAACTTAGTTTTTCAAACAATGCAACTGCCAACCGTGTTGCTAGCTGTGGTCATTCTCTCCAAAGAGACTGCCTCCGGTTTTACGGGTGCGTAGTTTGTCTTCTGCCAGTAATGTGCAATCACTCCGATCATTCAATTATTGATTTTCAGTGCTGCTATTTAGAGAATAAAGTTTTCCATTTGCCATTGCAGGTGTGGTAGTACGATTGCATTCTTCCGCTATTCTCCTATTGATATTCTGTCAGTTCGTTTACCTCCATCAACTCTTGATTTCAGTAGCTACACAGAGCAGGAGTGGTTACGGAAAGAAACAGCTGAGGTGCTATAAGTTCCAAAAACATTTTCCATTATCTTGCAATGATGCTGCGTGTTTGGAATTTTTCTGGTTCTTTTTTATTTTTATTTTTTTGTGTTAGCTTTTAAATAGCTATGTATAATACTATCTTATGTTTCCTGTAGCTACTGTGCAAAGCCAAAGCCTTGTATGCAGAGATATCCAGTGCTTTTCGTAGGATTGAAGAGAAAAGTTCCTCTTTAGAACATGAACCATCTGATAAAATTGAACTGCATGACTGCATCATGGAGTTAAAAGACTTACTTATGAAAGAAAAGAGTGATTACCATGTAAGTACCAACGGGAGTTTAATGTCTAATACTTCTGCATTTTCCTTTTCATTGCAAATTATGTGTTCAAGCCTGTAAGATAAATGCGGTCTTCTTCCTTATCTCGGTTGCTTCTGTTTGTTTTTACAACAGGACTTGCTTCAAACTGCTGATACAGAAACTTCAGAACGAGGGCAGGCAGCGGCTGACATTCTTGAACTTAATCGCTTGAGGCATTCCCTCGTGATTGCTTCACATGTTTGGGATCGTCGGCTTTTATCTGTGGAATCCCTCCTTCAAGAGAGCTCTGGTTCAGTGGGTTCAGAGGATTCTGGATCTTGTAGTGAGCTGATGGATTGGAGAAATGACATGTTTCTGAAGAATGACCCTCTTGAGCATGTCTATGAAGAGACCGAAATTGACTTCTCAAACTTAGAGGAATATCCTGAACATGAGGAGACTCATGAGTCACCTTATGGACTGGTGGAAGGCTCCATGTTTACCTCATGTGAGTTCGAGAAAACACAGGACATGCGGATGGAAGGAGAGAATGCAGTTAATAAAACATCCCTGGAACGAGCTCCTTCAGCGGCTTCTGTTCTTTCTGATAAGATAGATTCTGCTTGGACTGGTACTGATCGATCTCCCAAAAAAGCTCAGATAAATATGATATTACAACGGAATGGATCTGAAGCTGCTCCTTTCAGGCAACTTGATTATCCTCCTTTTGCAAGGCTAAAATCACCGGCAAGAGTTAACTCCTTCGACTCTGCACTGAGACTTCAAGACAGAATCAAGAAGGGATTGCCGCCTTCTTCGATGCATTTAACAGCAATTAGATCTTTTCATGCTTCTGGAGACTATAGGAATATGATCAGAGACCCTGTTTCCTATGTTCAGAGAACTTATTCTCAAATATCACCCAGTGAGGCTCAGAAGGTTAATCTCCTAATGAGTCCATCACCCTCGTTTATTTCTTATGCATCTCTTGTACATGATGGAGCCAGGTTAGTGGTTGGATACAATGACATAGTACTAGCTGTTTATGACAATGAACCTACTAGCATAATATCTTATGCTCTTAGTTCCAAAGAGTATAAAGACCGAGTCACCGATAAGCCAAATGTGCCTGAAAGGGGTTGGAACACGAGCGACATCAAGAAGGAGAATGGAGCGGCTTCTAATGTTTGGAAGTCTTTTGGCTCTTTAGACATGGATTATATCCATTATGGAAGCTATGGTTCAGAAGATGCTTCCGGTACAATTAGTTCCCTCTTTGCAGATTCCAAGACTTCCCCTCACCTGAGGATCTCTTTTGAGGACGAATCTTCAAATGCCGGGGGAAAGGTGAAGTTTTCTGTCACTTGTTACTTTGCTAAGCAGTTTGATGCGCTGAGGAAGAACTACTGTCCTGATGAACTGGACTTTATACGGTCTATAAGCCGTTGCAAGAGATGGACTGCTCAAGGTGGAAAGAGCAATGTTTATTTCGCTAAGTCATTGGATGAAAGATTCATAATTAAACAAGTCCAGAAAACTGAGTTAGAATCTTTTGAAGAATTTGGACCCGACTACTTCAAATATCTAACGGATTCTGTTAGTTCAAGGAGTCCAACTTCCCTTGCTAAAGTTCTGGGAATATATCAGGTTGGACTCCCTTTTTTATCTCTCTGTTGTCTCTTTGTTCATGATATGCAGCTTGGTTTGGTGGTGAATAGATATACTACTTCTTTTTTGAAAATGTTCAACTTGTTGCAGAATTCCTATTTTAATTTATGTTGTATATGCTAGGTTTCAGTTAAACAAATGAAAGGAGGCAGGGAAACAAAAATGGATCTGATTGTGATGGAGAATCTCTTTTTTGGAAGAACAATATCCAAGGTCTATGATCTTAAGGGTTCTCTACGATCCCGTTACAATGCCGACAAAACTGGTGCAAACAAAGTGTTATTGGACATGAATCTTTTAGAAACATTGCGTACCAAACCTATATTTCTTGGAAGCAAAGCAAAAAGAAACCTGGAGAGAGCTGTTTGGAATGATACATCCTTTTTGGCGGTAAGCTGCTTAGCGTCCAACTTTGTTTCTCAAAATTTCTTTTATATATAACAATTACTACTACTACTATTGCGCCTTTGTCCCAAACAAGTTAGGTCGGTTATATGAATCCTCGCCGACCATGTTTCTACATTTAATCATCCAGGCGAACATTATACAAAATTTTCTCTATATTTCTATTTGCATAAGAATCTCTAATAGGGCTAAAAGACTCCTAGAAAGCATAGTATTTTTCTTTCTTTTTAAAAAAAAAAAAGTGATAATGGAGGTTACACTATTCTCTTTTGTTTGGTAAGCACTTTATCAAGGAGTACTGCTATTATTTGTCTCTAAGTAATTTGAAAATAGAACTTAGAATGTCCAGTTTGCTTATAATTTAGTTATATTTCCTGTTAATGAATGTGCAAATACGAGTCCGTGTATATACACATATGGTTTTGCTGTAAGAGAAAAGGGTAGCAAGGAGCAAATATCTTACGAGTCAAATTTAGGAAATCCAGTAGAAATTAGCCACCCTACTGAATTGAGCTTTAAACTGTAGGGAAGGAGTAATAGCTGGACTTAAAGGCTTGAAAGTATTAGATTTATTAGCAAACTTGAACTGTGCAAAGTTAAATTAAGAAGGCTGACTATTAGGATTTTGCTCATTACACGGCTGACATGGCATATCTAGTAATGTATTGATTTTCCATCTATCCGTTGCCATGAATAATACCCGAGAACCCACATGTTTCTGTTTTGACCAAGGATGTTTGATTTGCACAGCAATATGCAGTACAAAATTCATCTGAATCACACTCTTTGTATCTGGAGACGTATGATTTACTACTAAAAGATGATGAGCTGTAAATAATAGCAATATTGTAGTTTGACAGTGTTGTATGGTTCGTAGGAAGTTTCGCTAATAGAGCTCTTCTGTTTAGGTTGTTACACTACGATACGACAAACTTTTGTTGGACTGGAAGGCGCTAAATTTGATTTTAACATGTTCCTTTAGCTGGTTTGTAATTGTTTATTAGTGCTGAAGTAAAATGCTTTGTACTTGAAACCTGCTCCATGGAGTTCAGTCACCAAATTTATTTTACTTTTACTCTTTTCTCTTTTTTTTTTTTTTTTTACGTATCTAGTTTGAGCGATGACTAATAAAGTTGCTCTTGTTGGCAGTCGGTTGATGTGATGGATTACTCTTTGCTAGTTGGTGTGGACGAAGAGCGCAAGGAGCTAGTCGTAGGGATCATTGATTTCATGCGGCAATATACTTGGGACAAACATTTGGAGACATGGGTTAAGGCATCTGGGATACTTGGTGGGCCGAAGAATGCATCACCAACTATTGTTTCTCCGAAACAATACAAGAAAAGATTCAGAAAGGCGATGACAAGCTATTTCCTAAGGGTACCTGATCAGTGGTCATCTTGAACATCTTAAATTCATTGTATTCATTACAAGAACTTTTTGCCAATTAGCAAAAATGAAATGGTATTTGCAAAGAATTGCAGGAAGGGTGTTTGATCTATTCCAATTGGCCCATTATATTCTTTTGTAATACTAGGGGTAGCAATTGGCCCCTTGTAAAAGGTTTACAAATAGGGAACTGTCATCTTGTGTGTTGAGAAATCTGGCAAAGTGTACATTTGATTTTAACCATCTGTACATTTACAGGCTTCATCCAGAAAATTAATAAAGTTTCTTTTGATATTTCTGTTATCAGTCATTGCATTATCAATGTTCTAAGGATTTAAATAAATTCTTTTTTCTAAAAAAAATTGAACGGCCGGCCCGCCCTAGGCCGCTGCCCTCTTAGGGTTGGGCTGGGCTGGTCATTTTAAGGCTCATTCATATGTGGCCCGTCCTGTCCTACCCCACCAAATTTAAAAGTCTACGAAACTTGGATTGGGCCGGATCGGGCTGGGCCGTTTTGACAGCTAGGGTCCTGATACTATCCAAATGCGAAGAACCTCGCATGAACGGAAGGATAAGGATGAGAAAAAGGAAAAAAGGGACGGTGTTTGGATCCCTTTTTATGCAATCTAAAAAGATAGTTCTACTTTTTCAAGCAACAATCTATTTCCTTCTCCATTTCCTTTTTAATTAGGGTGTGTGGAAAGTTTAAAATTACTTAGTGTTGGAGCCTTGCAAGGCAATTATAGCTTAGTCTTGAACATGTGATAATTCCATTTCATGTTCTCCTTTTGTTAAAGCAATTCTAAGAGGCAACTTTCTTAGCCATTCAAGAAAAGAATCGTGCATGCACTTCTCTCAAATTCCCTATTTTCTTTATTTTTTTTAATCCACAATTACTTTTATAGCGTGTCTTGTAATGTGAGAGCGGAATTTACTCCCCTCACTTCTCCTCTAAACCTTTTCTTCATATAATAAAGAGACAAAGAAATTGAAATAAAATTGACTTTCAGTATTCTGGTCCGTTACAATGTCAACATTTTTGTACACATATATTTAACATCTTTAATTATAAGAGTATTTATTTAAACTACCCTTCATCTCTTCTTCAATCTTTTCATTTAATTAATACTCCATAATCGGAACAGTAAGATAAATTTGAAAAAAAGAAGTAATAAATGATTTTTTGGTCAGTTTGCTTAAAACAACTACTCCATATTTAGATTTGTAGGAAGTAACAAAATGAGGAAATAGATGGAAGATCCTTAAAACTATTGTTTAAATAATATAGAATTGTTTGCAAAATGTAATTTGCATCAATTAAGCGTTGATAGATTGAGAATATTAAGTGGAGATGATAAATTTGTCATTTTAATTTCTCTTTCTTTATTAATGTCGGGTTACATGTTAAAGGAAAACTTACTTTCAACGCATGATATATGTACAAACTTTTATTTATGTGGATCACATTCTTTTGTAAAGAACATGTGATATTACTGACGCCACAGCTAAGCAGCAAAAGATATTGACAACTCAAATAAAAGAGAGGATGGAGGGTCAGAGACGATAATGAAGTAAGCTAATATTGAAAACTAAAACATATGATAATGTTAATGTATTACAACAACAACAAACCTAGTGAACATATAATAATGTATTGAATTAAGTTTTTTTTTTTTTTAAATCAAAGTAAGATCTTGTGATTAAGAATATGTATTCTTGATGTCATACATAAACTCGTGGATTACGGGGTACGTATTGCCAAAAGGTAATATCATTTGTTAATTAGGATTGATAATCAAAATTACTTGCGTAAATCACGGTGTGGATCCGTGAATTGGTGAGAGATTCCGTTCAGTCATCATCATGTTATTTTACTTTTTTGACTAAAGTATTTTTGCGTTAGAAATGAGCAAAAGAATTATATCAACATGGACTTTCTGATTTGTATAACTGGTTCCTATGAAAAGTACTGAAATAGTCTACCAAAGCTATTTTACTACAAATTATTAGGGACCTCCCTTCACGTTTTTGTAGGATTTTACTTAAAGAAGATATTGATAAAATATTAATAAATCAAAAGAGCATAATCTTAGGGAGGGCAAATCAGTCCAGATATGTTATTTTTCTATTAGTCATAAATATAATAAAATAGTTGTTACAAAGAAGTTAGAATAGGGGAGGTACACGTAATATTGCAAACGTAAGAGGAGGTCAGTGTTACGAAGCCAAACTTGAGGGAAGTTTCTGAAATTTTTCCTAAATTAAATGCACGTAAAATTGTCCCTCAAATTGTTTGGAACGTCTCGGAGAGGCAGTGGCACATGATTTGAGACTCGGCGGATTATAGACTCAAACCTTTTATTCTTTTCCACTCAAATGCTCAATTTTTATCTTTTAACACGATTCGAACCTGCATTGTGCACCTAACTCATACGTCACGCATTGCGCTCTTGCAACTACCAATGCTAGTAGATTATTAGTACGTTTAAGATCAATATTTTGTTATTTCTAAGTAGAGTAACGAATGGTGAATGTGGACATTTTCGTGCAAGCTGAAGATAAAAAAGCTAGCTTTTTCTTGCCAATAATACTAAACAAAAAAGCTTCGACAAAGAAAAGCTTAGCCAGCCAATTTCGTTTATTTTTGTTTTGATACTAATAATGAAGCATTGCGTGTTTTTTCATTTACGTGCAAGGTATTAGCTTTCGTGTTGGAGTATTATTTTGAAACAAATGCAGCGTGAATAATAAATTTGCGGTCAATATTTTGCGCCAAGGAAAATAATTTACCGAGAAGAAAGTTGAAAATGAATTATTAAAGTGGTACAGAATTAATCAAGTTAGAAGGGGTTAAAAAATAATTCAACTGTTAGATGTTTATTTATTAAAAAGGTCGGGGCTCGTTATTTTTCAAGGAAAAAAGAATATGGGGGTACAACCTTATGACTTATTGCTCCTCAGTATCAAAATTGACAACAATAAGTCAATAAAATATAGGTTCATAGAGAAAAAAACACACCATAATGTTGATCTTAATCAGCCTACTTTGAATACCAAATATAAATAACTAATTAAAGGTGTGAACACCTAACTAATTAGATTAAGTTAGTGAAGGAGTTAGCTAAAAGTTTATCTGAAATCCAAGAATTTGGAAAGAGGAAGTCTAACTTTACTTGGTAAGTTACTCATCCAACAAAAGAAAAACAAATAGTGAGTTTTCTCATATTTCTGTGAATTTCTTCCCTTTTTTTAAAGAATCGAAGTAATTTATGTGCCTTGAAATTGATCAGGTATGAACAATGTAGCAACCCAATATTTTAAACCTATTATTTCAGAATCACATCTTATACTAAAGAAAGCACCAGTTCATCCAGCTTAAAGAAAAAGTAAAGCAAATGTATCTATCTTTGCAACAGTGAAAAATGGCATTTTCTAATGCAGGCAGGGAAGCCAAAGCATCTTTGATTTCTTTTCAATTTTCCACACATTTTCCTACTTTAGCATAGTAAAAGTTGGTCATGCAGATTGGATCAAACACGGGTTTCTATAACATTCTAGATAAATCACTATCTAGGATTTGAAGGAATGTACACCTTAAAATAACTAATATAGAGTTTGTTCGGAACGTTTATTTATTTTTTAGTTTATTCAGGCAATTAATAGACATTTTTTATTTAAAATTATAAAATTACATCTCTTTCCCATAATATACTTGTGAGATTTCACTAGGTATGTTATTGTTGTTGTACAAAAATTACATCTCATACATCAAGAAGCAAATATAATTAACATTTTAAAGAAGGAATCACACATTTATTATTAACAATACAAGTAAAATCAATATTTTTTTACTAGGAACTGCATCTTTTTTTGTATGCTAAAAGTAAATTTGCACAAGTAAAATAACATCTTTAATAAGGGAATTCCACAAATCAGAATAAGAAAAATAAAAAAAATATCTTCAATAGATAAATTATACACCATAAGTAAATGCAGAATTAGATAAACTACAAGATCCCAAAAATTAAAATAAAAAACCTCATGTTTTTCTAAGCAATACTTGTGAAATATTCATCATAATTTAATTGTAAAGACAGTTAAATTGTATTTAACAATCATAGAATAACACAAATTTTTATGTTATAATAAAAAAATTAAATTTGATCTCAATCCAAAATTTCTATCAAAACCCAAGTTTTTTGATTTTGCAAAAAAAAAAAAAAAGCAAAAGATTTGAATTAAGAGAAATTGTTATTTTACGGTATTTTAAATATAGGAGGCTCTTTTTTGAGTGTCTTTGCTAAAGATCAGAGATAAAATAATAGAATAGAGGAAAACATATAAAAAATAATAATGAACGACAAATAGGAAATTGGGAGATAGCCAAAAATAAAAATGACTGGAACAAAGGAAATAAAAAGCACAACAAAAAAGGAAAGTTAGACAAGGTTCAAGATAAATTCGAACTTGAATTTTGTATACTAGAAACACTTTCACAAAGGTCTGCCAGCCAAGGCAACTTTGTCTAGTTTGCGATTGAGGGTGGCAAGATCAAATATTTAACCTAGTTTAAGAAAATTTCTACATAAATATATGATAATTTTACCAATCTAGCGGGTGCCGTACCACCCCACCCTAAAGGGTGGATCCGCATCTGCAAATTACCCCTCGATAGAACATGCCCAGAAGTGTTTGGTACATAAAGAAATACGCATTAGGCCCTGGTGACACGCTCGACAAAACACGCTCAGAAGTGTTTGGTGCATAAAGAAATATGCATTAGACCCTGGTGACGTGCTTAAAAATTGTGTGCTAGGCTCAAAACAGAAAATATCACTAGGGAGTTGGGCTGTTACACGAGGTTAGGCTGGATAGGGAGTTCTCTGTGATGCTAATTAGATTCCCTCTTAACCTCATGCATAAGGACTGCAACTTGTTGCTGCACTGCTCCTTGATTGAGAGATCAAAGAGAGGAGAATCATTCCCAGGAATTGGATAACCCTCATATTTTCAACAAAATGCCAATAAAGAAGTCATACTTACACTATTCCCTTTCAGAATGAATCAAGGGATGTGAATAGATTGAGACAAACCTGTGGGCTGTTGCCAGAAAAGCATTAAGACTTTTTCTTATCTTGTTTTTTCTTTTTAGAAAAAAAAAACTCTTCTTTTTAGTTATAAATTAAGGCTGCTGGCCATTATCTCAAAAGAAATAGTAAAACATTTCGCAATTAAAAGAATCTATCGAAAAGTCTTTCTGCCTTTCAGGGTAGGGGGTAAGGCTGCGTATATCTTACCCTCCCAAACCCTATTTGATGTTACATTCTTTCTCCTACCACCAGATAGCACTAGACCATGTCATTACTACTATGGGAATGAAGAAGGATCTGAGTAATAACTAAGGTTTATAATCCTCAGAAGCCAAAAATAATTATTACACAGACTCTTTGGAAGAAGTTAATGAAGCTTCATTTCACTTATAAATCTATGGAAGACATCACAAGCAGAAGGCTAGCATAAGAGAAAAGAAAGTGCAATTATCCACATATCAAAATGTCTCATTTTATACAGAGTTGATAAATTTTCGTCGAACCATATAATGTGACAAAACAGAAATTGATCAATTAGTAACAAATAATGAAAAGATACAGGTCAAACGAATCAGTGGCTCACTCAAAAACAGATTAAATAGATACACTGAATCACGGAGCAATGAGAATTGACTTATTTTCTCAAGCTCCCTTTCTTAGATTTTATCACTCTCTAAATAGAATCGTGTAATATTCACCGGTCAGATAAGAATGAAGGAAGCAATTAATAAATCTTTCACTGATAGAACACCAGTCAAGGCTGCTGAGATTTTCTAAGGTGCTCCAACAATGAAGTAGCCTTCCTCTTTGCCCTCTCGGTGCCACTATTAGCAAGCTCCGAAAGAGGTATAAGTGCACCGAGCCTACGAAGGCAAGATAAATTCTCAGGATCTCTCTTGCACAAGGAGAGTAAGATAGCAGCTGCATTCTCTTTATTACGAGGTAGACCTGTCCTTAGTAGATCTATCAACACAGGGATTGTGCTCACTTTTGCTATGGCAGCCTTGGCTTCTTGGTGGCTGGCAAGAACGGAAAGAATGGTCAAAGCTTCATCAACCATGCAATTGCTTGAATCTGTCAGCATCGTTAACAATGCTGGTATAATCCCTGCCCGTACCGCCCTACCCTTGTTTCCTTGATATATGCATAAGTTAAACAATGCTGTTGCAGCATCTTTCTTCCCTCTAGTGCTTCCAGTCCGAAGCAATTCGACCAGAGCTGGTATGGCTCCCGATGCACCTATTATTATTTTATTTTCATCTCCAAGTGACAAACTAAAGATGGTTGCTGCTGCATTCTCTTTTGCTTCCATGCTTCCAGCTCTGAGAACTTGAACGATAGAAGGAACAGCACCGGCAAGCATTATAATCCCCTTGTTGCTATCAAATATAGAGAGGTTAAGAATAGAAGTGACGGCATTATCTTGAATTTGACTGTCTTCAGATGTCAACAAGTTAACCAACATGGGGATTGCACCAGCTTCAGCAAGCAAAATTCTGTTATCTGTGCTTCTTTTGGATAGCGACCGTATCTCCGCTACTGCAGCCCTCCGATCCTCGGTGGACCTGCTTGAAAGCTTGCGTACAATTGCATCAATAGCTGCTATATCCCCACTAACATCACGAAATGATCCATCACTTCTCTTTATTCTCGCATATGCTAATGCAGTTGGTTGCTCCATATTGTTCTTTGCACACCAATCAGAAATGAGACTTCGCAAAGCAATATTTGGTGTCAGCGTAAGATCTTGGAGCATCTGCTGAGTTTTTGGGCATCTTGTGTTGCCTCCGTCTATCCATCTTTGTATGAAAGATCTCTCATAAGTCTGTGGGAATAAGAAAAGTGTACATTAAGCATACTACATTTGAAGATTTTCCACCCAAAAAGAGAATTCCGAGAATTGTTCCATCAAAAAGACAACGAAACACACATAAGAAGTCAAATGCCAAATGCATCAGAATCATGGGCGCGGTACCTGTCCTGTGGCCACAATTACAGGATCCCTCATGAGTTCAAGGGATATAGGGCAGAGATACTCTTCAGGAATTATAGGAGAATTTGTCTTCTTACTCTCCACGAGATTCTTTCTGGGTGAGTCATCTTCGCTGGCCGAACCGGGAATATTTGGGAAAGCAACCTCAGACAATTTGGTTGAATTCCTTAGATTTTCTGGTTCCTGAACTATCTGACTGCAATCATTGCCATTTGGACCACTGCCCAAAGGAACACCTCCAAGTTTTGGCCTAACTTCGTGATCAATAATGCCAATATTCTCTACATGTAAACTTCCAACTCCCGTACTAGCCGAGTGAAGCGGATCAATCTCCTTATCTAATGGTTGGGACAATGCTCGAGATAACAAATTTGAAGTCACAGGTCCACCATACCTCTCTTTGGCTCGTTTCAATTGTGTTCTGATCAATTCAACCTGGAAAAGTAGAAATATTAGGGGGGAAATCCAATGGACAAAACACATAAACAAGAAAAAGTAAAAGCTCAGAACTAACCTGCTCTTGCACTTCTTCTGATATATCGAGCTGGTCATATGGTAAGCTGCCCAGGGATTTCTCCAATTTCCATATCACACATTGAAATTGAAAAACGATCTTCTTCCTTGCCGCGTCCTTAAATCAAAAAACAAAAGAGCTTCAGTGAACTGTCAGAAATTGAAGATCTCAATTAGGAGAGTTTCTTTTTATTGATTATCACTACGATTTGTGAGTAATACTAAAGATCTGTTCTATATCCGCATGTTGGAGGCTCAAATTCGAAATATAACTAACATTAGCTACTATTGAATTAAAACTAGTTTCCTGCAAAGAATATCTTCAATACCTGGGGCAATAGCTTCACATGATTATAAACATCGCGCACCATTTTCAATTTGACTAGTGAATGACTATTTTTGGATCATCTCTAATTCACTTTAACTAGCATTAAGATAATATCAAATATTATCATTTTTGCATAATATGGGAAGAAATGACCAAATGCCAAACTTATGCACCTTCAAACACAGAACAAACGAACAAGGAGAACAAATGATCAACACATCACAGAAACAACAACAAGTACATTGCTTTATTTCACAATTGTCAACTAAAAACTTAGGAAATGCAAAATTCACATGTCAAATTTACCCCCCCCCCCCAAACCCCCTAAAACCACCTAACTGCAGACATAGAAATGCAAAACAAACCAAGTAATTTTAACAATGAGGACTTACAGATGAGATCTTGGGATCAAAGTCATTAGCAGCTAAAAGCAATCTTTTTGAAGCCTTGAGAGCTAAAGAGAGATCATAAAGGCAAGAATTGTGGGAAGAAGATGAAGAAACCAAAAGGATGTTGTTTGAATCCCTGATTTCCTCAAGCAAATGAGCCAAAGGAGACAATCTTCTGCCCAAATCAGTACAGTCTTTCTTGAACAAACCAGAAAATCCGGCACTGGAAATTCGACTGACGTCGTGAACTAGCTGGAGTGGGATCTTAGTCGCGACGGCGGTGGATTCTCCGCCGGCCATGGTGGTGGTGGTGGTGGTTGGGGGTGAGGAGGATTCTTGTAAGTACAACCACAATGCAGGGACTAATATGTGGTACCAATTGGGGTTTATGAGGCTTGTGTTAAAAGAGTTGGGGATTCTTAAATTATTTAAGAATTTATTATTTATTTACGTTTTATTATTATTATTATGTAAGAGAAAAAAACATATTGTAGGAGAGGAAATTAAGGAGCAACTTAGTCAGCCCATTAAAAATTCTCTTTCTATACTTCTTTTTATGTTTTTCATTCGATGCCCTTAGGCGTCCAACTAATCTGAATTCATGCCGAGAGGTCCCAATTTCTTGCGAAAGATAGTTTTATTTTTAGTATTCGAGCACAATACTTTTTATTAAGAATAAAAGGATAGTTATTACCCCACCATAACTTTTGATGGTCTTTCTATGTATACATAATACTACCTTACCCTCATATTATTTTTCCCGCTAAGAATCTGTTTTTTATTCAAAATATTTGACATTTAAAAAAAATAAGAAATCATTTAGTATTTTTTTCATATTTACATTTTACTGTGTCAAGTAGTGGAGTATTAATTTAAGTAGCAATATTTTTTAATAGATAAAAGGTAATTTAAACAAATATTTTTGTGATTAAGGTTTTAAATTATATTTCTTAAGTGATGTATACAAACCTTAAAAGACAAATTATGGACAGAAGAGAATATTTTGCTGATATAGAAATATAATTATTTTTATGAAAAGGTAGAGGTTTTGGGGAATTGATAATGTTATAATGATTTTTTAAATCAGAACAATATGACTTAACAGCTTGTTTGGATGGTTGTTATCCATCGTTTTATAATGTATTGTATTATATTATGTTGTATTGTATTGTATCGTTTTAGAAATACAACGTTTGGATAGATTGTATTGTTTGATGTTGTTAAATAACATTTTGCTGTTTGGTTTGACTGTATCGTACTGTACTGTAACTGATAAGTTTACTAAAATACCCTCAATTGTTTAAATATTAAAGTTATCAAGAATTGCGCATAAAATAATTTAAGAAAACTCCTTTCTACTAGTTTATCACCAAATATGTCTTATAAATAGATTAAGCAATTAAATTTATGCAAATTCTAACAAAATGAGTGGAACAAAATTAGCAATTTTATGTTGGAATTAGAAGCGGCAGAAGTTCTGGAAAAAAAAGGGACGAAGACAAAGTAGGTTATAGGTGGGAGATTTAGAATTAAAATAAAGAAAAAAAGTAAATGGTAAAATAAAATTATAGAGTAATAAGTTAGGGCATAATTAGAAAGAAAAATAGGAAACAATCCTACCACACCAAATCGATTGTTTAAAAAAATGGGACTTTTCATTATTCCGGAATAATGAATTTAACAATGCAATACAACCAATTTTAATGAAACAATCAAAACAAACATGTTTTGGACTAACAATAAAATACGATACATTGAGTAACAAATATTCAAACAAGCTGTAAACGAATTACACCTTAGAAAACCAAAATAGGACATCACAAGTTTTAAATTCTTGAATAGGAAATTAACTTGAAAGAGAACCAAAAAATATTATTTACCAAGATAAAAATGCTCCGTGTGAGCCAAAAATACATTCTTTTGTCAATTTGAGTAAGCAATGAGACGCCTAAATAGGTTTTGGAAGTTTTAATAATTTATGCTTTCTTTTCTATTTCTACATTTCTAAGTTCCAACTTTATGGTTGGACCATATTTCCTATAATCTTTTCAAGTTAATGTCGAACCGTGTCACACACCAATGTGTGTCATCTAACAATAACCTAACTTTCGCAAATTGTAAGATTTTCAATCTTGGAAAAGTTTGGAGGGCAAATTATACATTTGTCCGGTCTATTAAAATTAATTATATTCACTAATCAAATATACACAAATATTATATTCACTGATTCCCTATTTACTGCTTTCCCAGTATCTCTTTCTGCTTATATGACTTGCCGGGAGGCTTTGGTTGTGTTTTCGGAGTGTTTTGGGACACTTAGTCCCTAAAGCTGTAGCTAAAGTTCTAAGATTTTGCTCGTGGTAAGAACTGTGTGAAGACGACTCCAGAATGGAGTTTCGTCGATTCTGTTAGCTCCGCTTGGTGATTTTGGACTTAGGAGCGTGTCCGGACTGTGAATTGGAGGTCTGTAGCTGATTCTGGCTTGAATTGGCGAAAGTCGAATTTTGGAGATTTTGACCGGTAGTGGACCTTTTGATATCGGGGTCGAATTTCGATTCCGAAAGTTGGAGTAGGTCCGTAATGTTAAATATAACTTATGTGCAAAATTTGAGGTCAATCAGAAGTGGTTTGATAGGTTTCGGCATCGGTTTTAGAAGTTTGAAATTTCAAAGTTCATTAAGTTTGAATCGAAGGGTGATTCATGGTTTTAACATTGTTTAATGTGATTTGAGCGCTCGACTAAGTTCGTATGATATTTTAGGACTTGTTGGTATGTTTGGTTAGGTCCCGGGGGCCTCAGGTGTGTTTCGGATGCTTAACGGATTGAAATTGGACTTAGGCAAAAGGCTGAAGTTTTCTGGTTTCTAGTGTTTCGCACCTGCGGTGGGGAGACCGCAGGTGGGGGATCACACGTGCGCAAGGTCTATCGCAGAAGCAGAGTGGGGTAGGTGCTCAGGGGTCGCAGGTGCGAGGCAATTTTCCGCATCTGCGATGCCTGCAGATGCGCCAAAGGAGCGCAGGTGCAAAGTGAAACCGCAGAAGCGGACCAGGTCCCGCAGGCGCGCACGCGCATGTGTGGCCAGCTCATCGCAGAAGCGGACCCAGCTCTCTTAAGTCATTTCCGCACCTGCGATGGAATTTTAGCAGGCACGGCGTCGCATGTGCGGCGTCGCATGTGCGGCGTCGCATGTGCGACTGGTAGTCTGCATATACGGAATCGCTGAGTAGAAAAGATCAATTTTGAGGATTTGATCTCATTTTCATTTTGGGTCTTTGAGAGCTCAGATTGAGGCGATAATTCAAGGATTTTTCTGAGAGAACTTTGGGGTAATAATTCTTAACTCATTTATGGTTATATTCTACTAATCTATAGTTGATTTCATCATTTAATTAAGGAATTTGGTTGAGATATTTGGGAAAAATAGGAGAAGTTCTTCAACTAAAGTTTTGAATTTTGATTGGGATTTTGATATCGGATTTGGATAATTTTGATACGAGTGAACTCGTGAGTGAATGGGTATTCATATTTTGTGATTTTTACCCGATTTCGAGACGTGGGCTCGGGTCGACTTTTTGGGGCGTTTTTCTTATTTCTTGTTTTAGCTTTGATTTCATTAATTAGATTAGTTTCTTATGGTTGTATTTATAGTATGTAATTGATTTTGGCTAGATTTGGGCCATTCAGAGTTGGATATTCATGGAAAGGACATTGTTACCGATTGATTGAGCTTGGTTTGAGGTAAGTGGCTTGCCTAACCTTGTGTGGGGGAAATCCTTTTAGGATTTGGTACTATTGTGATATGTGAGCTCCGTGTACGTGAGGTGACGAGTACATACACTGGCTGTTTATTATAAAATCCGATTTATTTTACTGAGTAGCAATCTGTTTTTTCTTTAATTTGAGTTATACCGTTTAAATGAGTATTAGTCTGTTTTCATTCTTAATTGAGTTATTCCAATATGTGTAGTTATCCTGTTTAGTCTAATATCGCATGTCTACGTGCTTTAACTGCTTATTTGAACTATGTAACGCATGCCTAGTTGATTTCCTGCTTTTTCCTGTTCTTTATCTGTATAACTGTAGAAATCTTGCTGTTAACTGTTGTATTTATCGGTTTGAGTTGTGTGTTTACTTTTGAGACTACAAGGCGGTTCCTCGGGAGTTCTCCATGCACATTTACTTTTGATACTACGAGGCGGTTCCTCGGGAGTTCTCCCTGCACATTTACTTTTGAGACTACGGGGCGGTTCCTCGGGAGTTCTCCCCATACATTTACTTTTGAGACTACGAGACGATTCCTCGGGAGTTCTCCCTACACATTTACTTTTGAGACTACGAGGCAGTACCTCGGGAGTTCTCCCTGTATATTTACTTTTGATACTACGAGGCGGTACCTCGGGAGATCTCCCTGTATATTTACTTTTGAGACTACGAGGCAGTACCTCAGGAGTTCTCCCTGTATATTTATTTTGGGACTACGAGACGGTATCTCGGGAGATCCCCTGCTGTTTACCCCGGTGTGTTGTATTGTTGCCTTGCTGTGTTTCCTTTTGTTAAATTCTAGTCTCTTATTATATTGTATATTCTCCTTCCTTATTTATTATTTACTAGTGGGCATGACCTTACCTCATCACTACTCGATCGAGGTTAGACTTGCTGGGTACCATTGTGGTGTACTCATACTATTCTTCTGCACATATTTTGTGTGCAGATCCAGGTGCTTCTTATCAGCCCCGCTACTAGCTGAGAGTGCTTGCTGTTGTACGGAGACTTCAAGGTACATCTGTTGCGTCCGCAGACCTCGGAGTCCTCCTCTATTATCTCCTATGTCATTTACCTTCCGTACTTTTTTTGTTAGACTCTGGTGTATAGAGATACTAGTTTTCTTCTATAGCTTGTGACTTACGATGTTTCGGGTTTTGGGAAGACTGTGTATTTATAGAGTATTGGTTATTGTACATGTCGAGCGGCATTATTACTAGTTATTCAGTTATCCACTGTTGTTAGTTGCCAAATTTTACTTTCGTTTTGTTATTTTCTGAAATTTGTTAGGCTTACCTAGTCGTAGAGACTAGGTGCCGTCACGACGTTTTACGGAAGGAGTTTGGGTCATGACAATATATATATACTTTCTAGTGTTTTTTCTCTTAATTCTAAAACTACTTCATAGAATACATTATTATTGTAATTTCGAAAATAAAAAAGTAATTTAAAAGAAGATTAGTATAAGAATGTGTGAGGTCGAGTTTCGCAATCCTTATTTTCCTTTTACGTTCTACTTATATACTTTCTTCCTTTGAACTTATGTGGCTATTGAAGTTTGTAGTATCAAACATGTATGACATTTGTATAGCTATAAAAAAAAATTTATTGAACGTCGCATGCATTAACCGAAAAAGAATAGCATTGCATAAATTGAAAAACTAAAAAAGAAAGAGTAATAAATAATAATTTAATAAAGAAAGAAGTAGCAAAAAGAAGATAATATATTTAAAATAAAAACCAACAGAAGAAAAATCTATAATCTTGGTTGTAAAGTAAGTGGTGGAGAGAGAAATTGTGGAAGTGAGGAAAGGAAAAGTGGAGAGAAAGAAACAAAAGAATACAGTTGGAAGAAGAATATTTGATGTAGTTAGCTCATGAGAAGCTGTAAAGATATAACCAAAAACCCAATTTTAAATCATTTTTAGCAAATGATTGATCCAACTTTTTATAATTTTTTAAGGGTTGGGAAGTCTTTGCCTCTTTGGTTTTTTTATTATAGGCATTGCTTATGGAATCTTGGGGTAATAACAATGGGCGAAGCTGGAGAAGGCAGCCATTGTCCGCCTCATTTGTCAATTTGACAATTGGGAGTCCTATTTTTAGCCATTGAACTTCTAATGGTAGGTGAAAGAAAAACATTGTAAAAGTCAAAGTTAAAAATGAGTTATTTTTCCTTCTTTAATTTTCGATGTTCAATATCTGCTTGATTAATTCGAATTGTACCTAAAATTTCAATTTGAAAGTAAAGCACTTCTTAAGATAATTTTATATTTAAAACTCGAACTCAAGATATAGCTTATTTGACCAAGTTTATTCAAGGTCAAAAATATATTTTTTTCAAAGTTGAGGTGTTAGGCCAAAGTTTTAGGAGGAAAAAAATATTTTTATATAAGTAGAAGCTATTTTTGAGAAATAAAAAAAATAGTTTCTCCCCAAAAGTAAAAAGAGAAGCTGTTTGTAATTTTTCTCTTGGCAAAAATACCCTTAATAAAAAGTTTTATATACGAAATTAACCCTACTCAAATTTAACCTAATATTTAGCTATTTTAAATGCAATTCTCCAAATGTATAAGTATTTCTTTTTATCTTTAGGATAGATTTCTAATATATAATAACTTTTAGGGTGAATACTTTATATTAATTTTTGAATGTTGTCTTGATATACTTAAATCATTAAAAGAATAATGTATTTTTTAATTTTATTTTTATATTTTACCTAAATACAATAACAACAAACCCAGTATATTTCCACATGTGAACTCTGGGGATGATAGTGCTATCTAGTATATATTTTACCTAAATAACATTAAAAACTTAATTATAATCTTTCATAATAAATATTTAAAATTATTTTTCTATTTAAAAAATATTAACTATTAAGTAAATCTTGTATGCCATTACTAGTAAATTGACATTTAAAAGTACTTCTAAAAAACTTGGTCAAACATAAATTGCACATAAAATGTTTTTCTCTAAAAAATACTTTTGCCAAAAAATGCTTTTCCATGTAAGATGATTTGAGAGCCTGTTTGGATTAGCTGATTGTAAATAGCTGATAAGATTGTAGTGCTGAAAAGTTTTTTTAAGTGTTGAAATTGATAATAATCAGTTGATGTGTTTGATTAAAAAGTATTGATAAACTATTCTTTTGTTAAAATGACTAAAATATCCTTGAGCTTTTTTCAAAAGATTATAAATTAAAATTTTCTTTGTAAAGGAAAGAATTAATAACGAATATTGAATGAAGAGAAAGTCAAGAAATTTATTTTGGAAAAAGTATTTTGTGAATTAGAAAATATTATTAAGGATAAACTAGTAAAAGTGTTGGTCAAACTAAAAGTGCTTATAAGTTGAAAAGCCATAAGTTGGGGGTGACCAGCTTATGACTTATGACTGATTTTAGGTTATAAGCACTTGGCTTATAAGCACTTTGAGTATTTACCAAACGCATAGATAAGCCAAAAGGTGCTTATAAGTCAGTTTGACCAGCTTATAAGCTTAGCCAAACACCCTCTTAGAAGCTTGCAAATAAGCTATAAAAATGTAACACTCTAACCACAACCTTAATAGTAAATTGAAATGAGTTATTGATACATATAATTTAATAGTATTGTATGAACAATGGCAGATGTAGTGTAGTATCGATGGGTTTAGCTGAACCCATAATTTTTGACGCGGAATAAAATTTTATATGTAAAAATTCACTAAAATTATAAAAATAGTAGATATGAACCCATAACTTTAAAAATATAATGGTTTCAATACTAAAATTTTTAAAAATTAAATTGATTAGATTTAAATCCTAAATCCACCTCCTTGTAATACAATCCCCTGTTTCGTGATCCCTTAATGCAACAGAAAAAAAAAGAGTTTGAAAAGAAAAGGTGTCTAGAGCTAAATGATAAGTAGCTACTAGCTACTACAGTAATTATTGGATAATCTCCAAGTCTAAACTTTGAACTCACTTCACTTTTCGTCCTTCTCTTTTCAATTTCTCTATTTTAAGCAAATGTGTTTAGGCAATATTTTATTGAAGTTGAAAAAAAGAGTATTGTTGTCACGATCCGAAATTTTTCATCGACGGGACCGTGATGGTACCTAATATTTTAATTATTATGCAAGCCAACGTTAGAGAATTATTAAACCAATTCCTTATTTCCATTCCGTAATTAATAATAATTAACTAAGATAAAATATAATAAGTGAGGAATATCATAAAATTGTATTAATTACTACCACCCGGATCTGGAGTCACAATTCACGAGCATTCTAGAATTTACTACAAGTAATAGTCCGAAAAAAATACAACTGTTTGAATGAAAGAAAACAGTATTACATAAAAGATAGACGATGACTTCAAGGTCTATGAACGTCGACAGATCTACCTTGAGTCTCCGGACAACGGACCAATAGCAAATCTCGATCAACCTGAACCGGTATCAAAATCTGCACAGAAAGTGCAGAGTGCAACATCAGTACAACCGACCCCATATACTGGTAAGTGTCGGGCCTAACCTCGGTGAAGTAGTGACGAGGCTAGGACAAGACACCTACATATAACCTGAACAATATAATCCTACTAGTGGCAACAACAGTAAATAAAAAAATAACATAGAAATAATGGAAAGGAAACATACAGTGGGGGAATACGACATAAGAGTGAGAATAATGAAAAGACAGAATTAATCCGAAAATCCTTAAACGAATTGAACAATTAAAACAACAAGGAAAACTGTACGGCATCACCCTTTGTGCTTTTACCTCTCATAATATACACGGCATCACCCTTCGTGCTTTATACTCTTCCTTACAATATAAATAATGCATACACGACATCACTTTTCGTGCTTTACACTCTTCCTCACAATATAAATAATGCATACACGGCATCACCCTTCGTGCTTTACACTCTTCCTCACAATATAAATAATGCATGCATGACATCACCCTTCGTGCTTTACACTCTTCCTCACAATATAAATAATGTATGCACGGTATCACCCTTCGTGCTTTACACTCCTCCTCACCAATCACAAAATCAATAACAACAGATAGATAAGAGTATCACAAAGAAACCGATATTTTACCCATAATCAACAGCACAATGTAATCCCAACCTTGAATCAATATTCAAAAGTTACCAAATCTCAGTGAAACCAGATATGAATCACCCATCATTTCAAATAACCCGATAAGTATGGATAGTAGAATTTAAGGCTACAAAATAGACAAGAATAGAATTTCTCTCGCATGCTATGACTCGACAACGACGCATAGATGCTCGTCACCTCACCTATACATTATATTTAACAATCAAACACGTAGCAAATGAACACATAATACCTATTTCCTCAAGCCAAAGTTAGACATGACACTTACCTCGCTCCGAAGGCCACTTAATTCCCAATCACAGCTTTTCCTTTGGAATTCACCTCCAAACCACTCGTATCTATTCAAAAATGACTCAATAATATCAAATATTGCTAAAGGAATCAATTATATTGCATAAGTTAAATTTTCCAAATTTTTCTCTAAAAATTCAAAAAATCGATCCCGGCCCACTTGGTCAAAACCCGAGGTTCGGACCAAAATCCATTTACCCATTCATCTCCGAGCCTGAATATATAATTGGTTTTGGAATCCGACCCCAAATTGAGGTCTAAATCCCCAAAATTTTGAAATTCCTAGTTTCTATCCTAACCCCTAATTCTACCATGAAAACTCTAGATTTTAGGTTGAAAATTCAAGAAATGTAATGGGTAATTGAAAGAAAATGGTTTAGAATCACTTACCAACACTTTGGGGAAGAAATGACTCTTGGAAAATCGCCTCACACCGTTTGATTTTTGAGAAAAATAAATTTTTAGCTAAAATCCCGTTTTTGGATTCTGTTAAGTGCTGAGCGACAGTGTTCATCGCGTTCGCAAGAGCACTGCCGCGTTCGCGAAGGGTACTGGCTCCCAAGCCTTCGCGTTCGCGAAACCCAGCTTGCGTTCGCGATGGTTACTCCCCCTGGCCTTCGCGTTCGCGAGGCATTGCTCGATTTCGCGATGAAGGAACGGCTGACTCCCCCTCCCCAATGCCTAACACTACGTGTTCGCGATGGGCTTGTCGTGTTCGCGAAGGGTAACGCCCCCATCGCTTTGCGTTTGCGACCAAGCCTTTGCGTTCGCGAAGAAAAAATTCCTGCCTCATCAGTTTACTCTTCGCGTTCGCGAGAGGACCTTCGCGAACGCAAAGAAGGACATACTAGAACACTTGCTGCAGCAAAATACCAGATTTTCAAAGTCCAAAACATCCCCGTGGCCTATCCGAAACTCACCGGAGCACTCGGGGCTCCAAACCAAACATGCACACAAGTCTAAAAATATCATACGAACTTGCTCGCACGATAAAATCTCCAATATAATACCTAGAACTACGAATTTAGCACCAAATCAAATGAAATTCTCAAGAACACTTTAAAGTTTCTATTTTCTCAACTGGACGTCCGAATCACGTCAAATCAACTCCGTTTCTCACCAAATTTTACAGACAAGTCTTAAATATCATAATGAACCTGTACCGGACTCCAAAACCAAAATACGGACCCGATACTAACAATGCCAAATATCAATCAATTCTTAAAAATAAATAATTTTCAAACATTTAATTTTTATCAAAAATTCATAACTTGAGTTAGGGACCTCCGAATTCATTTTCGGGCATACGTCCAGGTCCCATAATTTGACATGGACCTAGCGGGACCGTCAAAATACGGATCCGGGCCTTTTTACCAAAAATATTGACCGAAGTCAACTAAAATTAACTTTTAAGGCAAAAATTCTTATTTTCATTAGTTTTCAACATAAAGCTTTCCGGAAACCTCCCCGGACTGCGCATGCAAATCGAGGAGGATATAAATGAGATTTTTAAGTCTTAAAAGCGCAGATTCGAGTTCTAAAACATATGATGACCTTTTGGGTCATCACATTCTCCACCTTTAAAACAACTGCTCGTCCTCGAACGGACATAGAAAAGTACCTGGGCTGGTGAAAAGGTGGGGATATCTACTCCGCATATCAAACTCGGACTCGGACTCCCAAGTAGCTTCCTCAATAGGATGACCTTTCCACTGCCCTCGAACTGAAGGATAACTCTTTGATCTCAACTGGCGAACTTGCCGGGCTAGAATTGCCACCGGCTCCTCCTCGTAAGTCAAATCCTTGTCTAACTGGACAGAGCTGAAATCTAATATGTGGGACGGGTCACCATGATATTTTCGGAGCATAGACACATAAAATACCGGATGAACTGAGGATAACCCTGGAGGCAACGCAATTCTATAAGCTACCTCCCCCACTCTCTCGAGGATCTCAAATGGCCCGATATACCTAGGGCTTAACTTGCCCTTCTTCCCAACTCTCATAACACCCTTCATGGGCGTTACCCGAAGCAATATTCTTTCTCCAACCATAAATTCAATATCATGAACTTTATGGTCGGCATAACTCTTTGCCTAGACTGAGCTGTGCGAAGTCGATCCTGAACAATCTCGACCTTATCCAAGGCATCTTGTACCAAATCGGTACCCAATAACCGAGCCTCTCCCGGTTCAAACCAGCCAACTGGCGAACGATATCGCCTTCCGTATAATGCCTCCTATGGAGCCATCTGAATGCTCGACTGGTAGCTATTATTGTAGGCAAACTCCGCTAACGGCAAGAACTGATCCCAAGAACCTCCAAAGTCAATAATACAGGCGTGGAGCATATACTCCAAGATCTGAATAGTACGCTCGGACTGCCCGTCAGTCTGGAATGTTATGCTCAACTCAACCCGCGTACCCAACTCACGCTGTACTGCCCTCTAAGAGTGCGAGGTAAACTGCGTACCTCGATCTGAAATAATAGACACGGGCACCCCGTGAAGGTGGACAATCTCATGAATGTAAATTTCAGCTAACCTTTCTGAAGAATAGGTAGCGCCACTGGAATGAAATATGTTGACTTGGTCAACCTGTCCACAATGACTCCAAACTGCATTAAGTTTTCTCTGAGCCCGTGGGAGTACAACAACAAAATCCATAGTGATACGCTCCCATTTCCATTCAGGAATTTCTAACTTCTGAAGCAACCTACCAGGTCTCTGATGCTCGTACTTAACTTGCTGACAATTCAGACACTGAGCTACATATGCAACTATATCCTTTTTCATTCTCCTCCACGAGTAATGTTGCCGCAAATCTTGATACATTTTGGTGGTACCTAGATGAATAGAATACCTGGAACTGTGTGCTTCTTCAAGAATTAATTCACAAAGCCCATCCACATTAGGCACATAAATACGACCCTGCATTCGCAAAACCCCATCTTCCCCCACAACGATTTGTTTGGCATCACCGTACCGCACCGTGTCCTTAAGGATAAGTAAATAAGGATCACCATACTGCCTCTCTCTGATGCGCTCATATAAAGAAGACCGAGCGACTGTGCAAGCTAGAACCCGACTGGGTTCTAAAAAATCTAACCTCACGAACTGATTAGCCAAAGTCTGAACATCTGCAGCTAATGGACTCTCATCAACCGGAATATATGCAAGAATGCCCATACTCACAGCCTTTCTACTCAAAGCATCGGCCACCACATTAGCCTTTCCGGGGTGATACAAAATGGTGATATCATAGTCTTTCAACAACTCCAACCATCTTCTCTGCCTCAAATTAAGATCTTTTTGTTTGAATAGGTACTGAAGGCACCGATGATCAGTAAATACATTACACGAGACACCGTAGAGGTAATGCCTCCAAATCTTCAGCGCATGAATAATGGCTGCCAGTTCTAAGTCATGAACAGGATAATTCTTCTCGTGAACTTTCAATTGCCGCGACGCACATGAAATTACCTTGCCATATTGCATTAATACTGCACCAAGCCCAATGTGAGAGGCGTCACAATATACCATGTACGATCCTGAACCTGTGGGTAATACCAATACTAGCGTTGTAGTCAAAGCAGTCTTGAGCTTCTGAAAGCTCAACTCACACTCGTTTGACCATCTAAATGGGGCACCCTTCTAGGTCAATCTGCTCTTAATAGTTGTTCATAATCAATTACAGAATCGTCAATTAACTTCATGTTAACAAAAATCTCGTTTCAAACCTTCACAATACTAATAACGAGATGCCAGGCATGAAGACCTCATAATTATTTACCCGAATTAAACAAGTCACATTTAATGCCACTTGGGTGGGCACCTACCTCGTAGGTTACAACTCAATATTACAACACGAATTTGGAAAGTATGCACAGAGAATTTCATACAAATATTTCTAAATAAGCCTAGCAGGCATGGCTCCCTATTAGTACTATCGTACAAATTTAATTTCACAAGGGAGAATTTAAACACAAGAATTTTTTTATCACAAGGATCTCGTCCTTATATAACTTCCACCGCAGCTCATAGCCCGGTTTAAACATATCAATTTATTTTAAAATACGAGGACCTCGGCCTCAGTTCTGAATCACAAGTAATATGCACATCTTGCTAATCGAAACTTTCTATTTTCTCCTTTTAAATAACTTTCGTTAAACAAAATCACAACACATAATGAACCCCACACTGGTAGGGTATATAATGCACAATTTGTAATTAATTATCCGGAAATACATCAAAACATACCGAAATAAGTAGCAGAAAGGCACCTTTAGCCTCACATATCTTATTAGAGTCCATCATGGAATGATAGGTATAGTTATCTCCATAAAATCTCCCAACAGAAGTAAACATATAAGTAGATTATAGAATTACGAAGCTCACTCGTAAGTGGAGCACAATAGAAGGAATCGTCTTGATACTCAGAACCGAATCAAGTTAAGAAAATCATTCCTTTATTTTAAATCGAGGTCGTACCTATAACGACACCATCTGATGTAACGACCTCCACCATACCATAAAACAAATATAACAACGGTTGGGTCTCCATCTCTAGGATGCCTTCTACCCGCCTATCCTCCACCCTTAACTGATAGTGTGGGTGGTGTAGTAACTGCAATGGGGCATGTAGCATGAGTGCTTTGATGAAATATGCCTCTCCCAAGTTTGGGATAATTGTTTTTCTCATGATGTGCCTAGTATCACCGTATTTATAACAACCCCTTTGCGGGTTTGGCTGCTCATATTGAGTCTGTGCCACATAACTGGAATAACCATTGTAGAAAACTCATGTAAGTGGTGCATTAAAAGAACTTACTGGAGCACCTCAATTAATCCGATGTGCGAACTGGGCTGGCCGACTACCCGAGCCCCCGCCATAATAATTTATACTCGCAGAGTAGAATCCACTAAATCCCCCAAAATCTCGAGATGTCTTGGTCTCCTTAGTTTCCTTTTTTCCTCAACCCGAACACGTTCTAATATCTTGGCAATTTCTACCACTAGTGAAAATGAAGTATCAGCCTGAAACTCTTGAGTCATACAAAATTGTACGATTTAATGAGTCTGTGGACTCGCTCTCTGGCTGTGGGAAGCAAAGTAGGAATATGACAGGCTAATTTATTGAACCCAATGGCATATTATGACACCGTCATGGTGACCTGACGCAATCGTTCAAACCCTATGCGCCATGTATTATGGAGAGTCCGGGAAACAAACTCTTTCAAAAGTATTTCTAAGAACCGAGCCAAGTGGGCGGTGTTGTATTGACTAGTCTGCCCTCTTCATAGGCTTTCCACGGACACCTGTGGAGAATTATCTCTCCCAAGGCCAATTTCTTCTTTTGTTATGCTGACTCAACACTGTTGAGCTGACCCATTTCTTAACATAATCTTCAAATCTTCTTTGGGGTAACCCTTACCCCTATTTATACCCAACGATCACAAAAGTAGAGCTCCACACAGGCAAATCTCGGCACGAACCACATAGTCCAGAATCTTGTCAACCACTGTACTTCCTCCGAAGCACTCCAAAATCCGCAACCATGACGTCCACGCTGAGTAGACATTCTATAGATTTAAAATTGTTTCTCTAACTCCTTTGGTACTGAAGTATAGGATTATTAAGTAGGCGAACATACCGCAATCCCAACCTTGTCCTATACAAAATCTCAGGACTTAAACGTGTGTAATTTGTTTTTTGGGAACCTTTCAGTACCACATATATATATTTTAGGCCAAAACTGATATAACACATGACCCCGCAATCCATCCATTGATAGTGGACTCCCCCCCACTCAGCGCGAAGTCATAGTCCACCATGCCCGATTATCCATAATATTAACCTTCACAGCTCGTTGCACCCCTCCACATGATTCACTGGGTGGTCTCTCAATGCGCCCGCATCTTCAATGGGAACCACACATTGAGGCAATGTTTGAGCATCTATGGCTTTCTCGTTGTCCATCTGCAGCATCACGAACCGTTGACGCACAACTGATACCGAGTGCGCAATGTCATACACAAGTGGATACAAAGGAATACGAGATATATGTTTCAAGATAAATCAATGTCGCACGATAAGGAATGAAAGAAGTGATATTGTTCCTAAACTTCATAACCTCTGGAAGATAAGCATAGACGTCTCTGTACCGATCCTCCATACTCTACTAAGCTTGCTCGTGAATAGTGAGACCTAGGCAACCTAGTGCTCTGATACCAACTGTCACGACTCGAAATTTCTCACCGACGGGACCGTGATGACGCCTAACATTTCACTTGCTAGGAAAGCTAACGCTAGAGAATCATTAAACCATTTCCTTATTTCCATTCAGTAATTAACAATAATTAACTAAGATAAAATATAATAAGTGCGGAATATCATAAAACTGTATTAATTACTACCATCCGGATCTGGAATCACAATTCACGAGCATTCTAGAATTTACTACAAGTAATAGTCTAAAAGAAATACAACTGTCTGAATGAAAGAAAATAGTAGGACATAAAAGATAGATGGGGACTTCAAGGTCTATGAATGCCGACAGATCTACCTTGAGTCTCCGGACAACGGACCAATAGCAAATCTCGATCAACCTGAGCCGGTATCAAAATATGCACAGAAAGTACAGAGTGCAGCATCAGTACAACTGACCCCATATACTGGTAAGTATCGAGCCTAACCTCGGCAAAGTAGTGACGAGGCTAGGACAAGACACCCACATATAACCTGAACAATATAATCCTACTAGTGGCAACAACAGTAAATAAAGAAATAACATAGAAATAATGGGAAGGGAACATACAGTTGGGGGAATACGACATAAGAGTGAGAATAATGAAAAGACAGAATTAAACCGAAAATCCTTAAACGAATTGAGCAATTAAAACAGCAAGGAAAACTGCACGGCATCACCCTTCGTGCTTTTACTCTCAACCTCACCAAATAAAGAAATATAACGGCACGACACCACCCTTCGTGCATTAAACCTCTCATAATATACACGGCATCACCCTTCGTGCTTTACACTCTTCCTCACAATATAAATAATGCATACACGGCATCACCCTTCGTGCTTTACACTCTTTCTCACAATATAAATAATGCATAGACGACATCACCTTTCGTGTTTTACACTCTTCCTCACAATATAAATAATGCATACACGACATCACCCTTCGTGCTTTACACTCTTCCTCATAATATAAATAATACATGCACGGTATCGCCATTCATGCTTTACACTCCTCCTCACCAATCACATAATTAATAACTACGGATAGATAAGAGTATCACAAAGAAACCAGTATTTTACCCATAATCAATAGCACAATGTAATCCCAACCTTGAATCAATATTCGAAAGTTACCAATTCTCAGTGAAACCAGATATGAGTCACCCATCATTTCAAATAACCCGATAAGCATGGATAGTAGAATTTATGTCTACCAAATAGACAAGAATAAAATTTTGCTCGCATGCTATGACTCGACAACGACACATAGATGCTCGTTACTTCACCTATACACCGTATTTAACAACCAAACACATAGCAAATGAACACATAATACCTATTCCCTCAAGCCAAAGTTAGACACGACACTTATCTCGCTCCGAAGGCCACTTAATTTCCAATCACAGCTTTTTCTTTGGAATTCACCTCCAAACCACTCGTATCTATTCAAAAATGACTCAATAATATCAAATATTGCCAAAAGAATCAATTATATTGCAGAAGTTAAATTTTCTAAATTTTCCTCCAAAAAGTCGAAAAATCAACCCTGGGCCCGCTTGGTCAAAACCCGAGGTTCGGATCAAAATCCATTTACCCATTCATCCCCGAGCCCGACTATATAATTGGTTTTGGAATCCGACCCCAAATTGAGGTCTAAAACCCCAAATTCCCGAAATCCCTAGTTTCTACCCTAACCCCTAATTCTACCATGAAAACTCTATATTTTAGGTTGAAAATTCAAGAAATGTAATGGGTAATTGAAAGAAAATGGTTTAGAATCACTTACCAACACTTTGGGGAAGAAATGACTCTTGGAAAATCGTCTCACACCGTTTGGTTTTTGAGAAAAATGAATTTTTGACTAAAATCCCGTTTTTGGATTCTATTAAGTGTTAGGCGACAGTGTTCATCGCATTCGCGAGAGCACTGTCGTGCTTGCGAAGGGTACTGGCTGCCAAGCCTTCGCGAGACCCAGCTCACGTTCACGATGGTTACTCCCCCTGGCCTTCGCGTTCGCGAGGCATTGCTCGCGTTCGCGATGAAGGAACGGTTGACTCCCCCTCCCCAATGCCTAACACTACGCATTAGCGATGGGCTTGTCGCGTTCGCGAAGGGTAACGCCCCCATCGCTTCGTGTTCGTGACCAAGCCTTCGTGTGTGCGAAGAAGAAATCCCTCCCTCATCAGTTTACTCTTCGCGTTTGCGAGAGGACCTTCGCGAATGCGAAGAAGGATATGCCAGAACACCTGCTGCAGCAAAATACCAGATTTTCAAAGTCCAAAACATCCCGTGGCCTATCCGAAACTCGCCCGAGCCCTCGGGGCTCCAAACTCAATATGTACACAAGTCTAAAAACATCATACGAACTTGCTCGCGCGATCAAATCGCCAAAATAACACTTATAACTACGAATTTAGCACCAAATCAAATGTAATTCTCAAGAACACTTTAAAATTTCTATTTTCTCAACTGGACGTCCGAATCACGTCAAATCAACTCCGTTTCTCACCAAATTTCACAGACAGGTCTTAATTATCATAATGTACCTGTACCGGTCTCCGAAACCAAAATACGGACCCAATACTAACAATGTCAAATATCAATCAATTCTTAAAAATAAATAATTTTCAAACTTTTAATTTTCATCAAAAATTCATAACTTGAGCTAGGGACCTCCGAATTTGATTTCGGGCATATGCCCAGGTCCCATAATGTTGGTCGGTTAATGCAGAGGAAGCATTTACCGACCAACTTAGGTCGGTAATTATTATTTTCTGCAAAATAACCGACCAAAGTTGGTCGGTTATTACGTCAACATTGGTCAAACTTTTGAATTATTTTTATATTTAATATCTAAATAATATAAATATAATTTGTTAACACTTTTGTAATACAAATAATGATTACACTAACATATACTATATATAACATGCTATATATGCAGTTAAAGTAGTACAACGAAGCGTGTTTTATATATATATACACACACACAAACATATACTATAACAAGCTATATATATAGTTAAAGTATTATAATAAAGTATGTGTGTGTATGTGTATATATATAGAGGTATAGCCGTATATATATAAGAACACGAAGCGCTAAGACCACAGAGTCGGGTTCTTTTACAGATAGACTTGTGAAGATCCTAATTAGTATATATAATTTATCATCAAATATATCTATTTGTAAATTGATTCATAGACTTATAACTTACTTCGTTGCATCGATGAATATTTAAAAAAAACCTTTGACCTATATCGACTAATAGTAAAAACAAAACATCTCGACCTATATCGATTAATCTATGTCATGCATTATTAGTGATGAATGAATGAAAAATAGAAGAATTAATACTAAACATCTTTGATATATATATATATATATATGGATCACATATTAAATAAACGAAAGAAGTTATTAGTATTAAGTAAACGAGTTAAATTAATAGGTCAAACATGGTCAAACTTTAACAAGCTATATATATACACACTAACATATACTATAACAAGCTATATATATATAGTTAAATTATTACAGTGAAGTGTGTTTTTGTGTGTATGTGTGTGTATATATGTATATATATATATATATATATATATATATATATAAGAACACGAAGCGCTAGGACCACATGGTCGGGTTCTTTTAGGGATAGACTTGTGAAGATCCTAATTAGTATATATACTTTATCATCAAATATATCTATTTGTAAATTGATTCATCGACTTATAACTTACTTAGATGCATCGATGAATATTAATCTATGATTCATCAAAACGTCTTGACCTATATATCAATTAATCTATGTCATGCATTAGTGATAAACGAATGAAAAAAGAAGTTATTAGCATCAATTACAATATAGTGTATGTATGTGTGTGTGAGAAATTACTCACATACTTAACTATAACTTATAAAATTTACTTAGATAGATGCTATTATAATTTATTAAAAGTAAATAGTTAATATAATTATTTATAAAGATTATGCTTATAGTTTATAATTATTTATAATAATTGTATAGTTAAATAAAATAAATGCTTATAGTTTATAATATATTTTTTTTATAGTTTATAATATTTTAAGAAAAAAAAATTTTAAAAATAAAAAAAAACAGACCAAAGTTGGTCGGTTTTTGGTCAAACGGTCAACACTTAATGTACCAACCAAAATTATCGAACAACTTTGGTCGGTAATTCTGAAATCATAATTGAAATAACGGGGGAACCCCCATTTCTCTCTTACCTTCCCCTCTCCTTCCCTATTTCCCTCACTCAATACCTTCCCCTCTCCTTCTCTATTTCCCTCACATAAATCACATTCTGTCACGACCCGAAATTCTCACATTCGTACCATGATGGCGCCTAACATTTCACTTGCTAGGCAAGCTAACGCTAGAATAATATTATCCATTTTTAAAATAATTTTTGAATTTGTTAATAACAAAGAACAAATGCGGAAGTAAAGTCTAAATACCATCCCAGAATTGGTGTCACAAGTGCATGGGCTTCTAGAATAAATACAGATAAAGGTGTGAATAAAATAAAGTTGTCTGGAAATAAACACACAACTAAAGTAGAATAGACGGGGACTTCAGAACTGCGGACGCCATGCAGTTATACCTCAAGTCTTCTCCGAGTAGCTGAAATCCGAGCAAGCTTATTGCACACCGCTGGGACCAACTCCGAAATCTGCACAAGAATTACAGAGTGTAGTATCAGTACAACCGACCCCATGTACTGGTAAGTGCTGAGCCTAACCTTGACGAAATAGTGACGAGGCTAAGGTGGGTCACTTACATTACTTGTACGCAATATTAGTAACAACAACAATAATAGAAATAAATCAGGTAACTCATTTATAATAATCGAAGCCAACTCATCAGTCATAACCAATTATCATTTCCATCAATTCTGTTGCAGCGTGCAACCCGCTCTCACATATATATATATATATATATATATATATATATATATATATATATATATATATATATATATATATGTATGTCGACTTTTAAATAAGTCTGTTGAGGCGTGCAACCCAATCCTCCAATATGGACTTTTAATAAGTCTGTTGCGGTGTGCAACCCGATCCTCCAATATGGACTTTTCATAAGTTTGTTGCGGTGTGCAACCCGATCCTCCAATATGGACTTTTCATAAGTCTGTTGCGACGTGCAGCCCGATCCTCCAATATATTCATTATAATTAATTCTGTTGCGGCGTGCAACCCGCTCCTCCAACATATTCATTTACCAATTCTTATAGAAGACAACAAACATGTAACAATAATTATAACTTATTTATGAAACAAACAATGACAAATAACAGATTATTATGGAATTCAAATAGAAAATAGGCAGTTTAAGATTTAATATGCTAAATGTCAAATAACAATTAAAAAACATAATTCAAATAACATGTAACAATTAATGCAGGAATTCAAGAATTAATATTTGACAAAGAATAGGAGAGAAATAATTATTATAATAATTAATTTATGATTTAAAATAATTTATGATTTTTCGAGTAAGCAGGCAAACAATTAATTTGACGACGTATAGACACTCGTCACCTCGCCTATACGTCGTTCACATGCAATTCAAATAACAATTAAATTAAGGATTCTATTCTCTCAAGTCAAGGTTAACCACGACACTTACCTCGCCTTGCAAATTCCAACCAATTACTCAACCACAACTTTTCCTTTTAAATTTGACTCTCGAAAGTTTCAAATCTATTCACAAACAATTTGATATATTCAATACTAATTATAGGAATTAATTCCATATGAATTTAAGAATTTTCCGGATAAAATTCGAAATTCATTTAAATATTTGATAGTGGGACCCACATCTCAAATCCCGAAAAAACTTATAAAATCCGAACACCCATTCCGAGACGAGTCCAACCATATAAAAATTATCCAATTCTGATGTCAAATGGACCTTCAAATCTTAAATTTTCATTTTTGGAAGATTTTATAAAAATATGATTTTTCTTTCATAAATTCACGGATTCATGATATAAATGAGTATGAAATTATGAAATATAATCAATATAGAATAAGGAACACTTATCCCAATGTTTTCCCGTGAATATCGCCCAAAAATCGCCTTACGCGAGCTCACAAATGAAAAAGGGTTGAAAATGGGACGAATCCCATTTTCTAGAACTTAAGTTTCTGTTTCTGGGACTTTTACCCTTCGCGAACGTGGTCAGTGCCTCACGTTCGTGAAGCACAAACTTGTGCTGTCCAATTTGTTTACTCTTCGCGAACGCGAGGGCTGCCTCGCGAACGTGATGCTTGCCCGGCTTGACCTACGCGAACGCGAGATGCCCTTCGCGAATGCGAAGGCTAATCTTCCTGGCCAGCCTCTTTCCCTTCGCGAACGCGAAGCTTCGCACCTCAAGCCATCGCGAACGCACCCCCCTTTTCGCGAATGTGAAGAGTAATTTTTATCTGCCTCCAGTTTCTTCTTCGCGAACGCAAGCCCCCTCTCGCGAACGCGAAGAAGGATACCAAAAGCAGATTTCTGCAGTTTTTTCCAAGTCCAAAAATGATCCGTTAATCACCCGAAACCAACCCGAGCCCTCGGGACTCCAAACCAAATATGCACCCAAGTCCTAAAATATCATACGAACTTGCTCGCGCAAACAAATCGCCAAAATAACACCAAGAACTATGAATTAGATACCAAATAAAAGGAAATTTCCAAGAAAATTTTAAAACTTATATTTTTACAACCAGACGTCCGAATCATGTCAAATCAACTCCGATTCTCACCAAATTCGGCAGACAAGTCATAAATATTATAGTGGACCTACACCGGGCTGCGGATCCAAAATACAGACCCGAGGTCAATAAATCCATTATCAGTAATTTCTTAAAAATCATTAAGCTTTCAAGCTTTTAAATTTTCTTCAAAATTCCATATCTCGAGCTAGGGACCTCGGAATTCGATTCCGGGAATACGCCCAAGTCCCAAATCACGATACGGGCCTACCGAAATTGTCAAAACACTGATCCGGGTCCGTTTGCTCAAAATGTTGACTAAAGTCAACTCAGTTGAGTTTTTAAAGCTCTATTTCATATTTTAATCCATTTTTCACATAAAAACTTTTCAAAAATTTTTACGGGCTGCGCACGCAAGTCAAGGAATGATAAATAGTTCTTTTTTGAGGTCTTAAAATACAGAATTACTTATTAAATTGAAAGATGATATTTTGGGTCATCACATTCTCCACCTCTAAAACAAACGTTCGTCCTCGAACGGAGTTAAAAAAATTACCTGAGCTGGAGAAAAGGTGTGGATATTTACTCTGCATGTACGAATCGTACTCCCAGGTAGATGCCTCTACTGGCTGACCTCTCCATTACACCCGAACTGAAGGATAACTCTTAGACCTCAACTATCGGACCTGCCAGGCTAGAATAGCCACCGACACCTCCTCGTAAGTCAAATCTTTGTCCAATTGGACTGAGCTAAAATCTAACACATGGGACGGATCACCATGATATTTCCGAAGCATAGACACATGAAACACCGGATGAACCACTGATAAATTAGGTGGTAATGCAATCTTGTAGGCTACTTCACCCACCCTTTCAAGAATTTCAAAGGGTCCGATGTATCTAGGGCTCAACTTGCCCTTCTTTCCGAACCTCATTACACCTTTCATAGGTGAAACCCCGAGCAATATTCTTTCTCCAACCATGAATGCAATATCATGAACTTTACGGTCGACATAACTCTTTTTCCTAGACTGAGCTGTGCGAAGTCGATCCTAAATAATCTTGACCTTATCCAAGGTATCCTATACCAAATCGGTACCCAACTGGCGATCGACATCGCCTTCCGTATAATGCCTCATATGGAGCCATCTGTATGCTCGACTGGTAGCTATTATTATAAGCAAACTCCGCAAGTGGCAAGAAATGATCCCAAGAACCTCCAAAGTCTATAACACAAGCGCGGAGCATATCTTTCAATATCTGAATAGTGCGCTCTGACTGTCTGTCTGTCTGTGGATGTAATGATATACTCAATTTGACCCGCGTGCCTAACTCACGCTGTACAGCCCTCCAGAAATGTGAGGTAAACTGCGTACCTCGATTTGAAATAATAGACACGGGCACACCGTGAAGGCGGACAATCTCATGAATGTAAATTTCAGCTAACCTCTCTGAAGAATAGGTAACTGGCACTGGAATGAAATGTGCTGACTTGGTCAACCTGTCCACAATGACCCAAACTGCGTCAAATTTTCTCTGAGTACGTGGGAGCCCAACAACAAAATCTATGGTGATACACTCCCACTTCCACTCGGGAATTTCTAACTTTTGAACAAACCACCAAGTCTCTGATGCTCGTACTTAACTTGCTGACAATTCAGACACTGAGCTACATATGCAACTATATCCTTTTTCATTCTCCTCCACGAGTAATGTTGCCGCAAATCTTGATACATTTTGGCGGTACCTAGATGAATAGAATACCTGGAACTGTGTGCTTCTTCAAGAATTAATTCACAAAGCCCATCCACATTAGGCACATAAATACGACCCTGCATTCGCAAAACCCCATCTTCCCCCACAACGATTTGTTTGGCATCACCGTACCGCACCGTGTCCTTAAGGATAAGTAAATAAGGATCACCATACTGCCTCTCTCTGATGCGCTCATATAAAGAAGACCGAGCGACTGTGCAAGCTAGAACCCGACTGGGTTCTGAAAAATCTAACCTCACGAACTGATTAGCCAAAGTCTGAACATCTGCAGCTAATGGACTCTCATCAATCGGAATATATGCAAGAATGCCCATACTCACAGCCTTTCTACTCAAAGCATCGGCCACCATATTGACCTTTTCGGGGTGATACAAAATGGTGATATCATAGTCTTTCAACAACTCCAACCATCTTCTCTGCCTCAAGTTAAGATCTTTTTGTTTGAACATATACTGAAGGCTGCGATGATCAGTAAATACCTCACACGAGACACCGTAAAGGTAATGCCTCCAAATCTTCAACGCATGAACAATGGCTGCCAATTCTATGTCATGAACAGGATAATTCTTCTCGTGAACTTTCAACTGCCGCGACGCATATGCAATTACCTTGCCATCTTGCATTAATACTGCACCAAGCCCAATGTGAGATGCGTCACAATATACCGTATACGATCCTGAACCTGTGGGTAATACCAACACTGGCACCGTAGTCAAAGCGGTCTTGAGCTTCTGAAAGCTCAACTCACACTCGTCTGACTATCTAAATGGGGCACCTTCTGGGTTAGTCTGGTCAATGTGCTTGCTATAGATGAAAACCCTTCCACGAATCGACGATAATAACCTGCCAAACCCAGGAAACTACGGATCTATGTAACTGAAGTAGGTCTAGGCTAATTCTGAACAACCTCTACCTTCTTAGGATCCACCTTTATGCCTTTTGCCGGTACCACATGCCCCCAAAAGGCAACTGAGTCTAACCAGAACTCACATTTTGAAAACTTGGCATATAACTGATTATTCTTCAAAGTGTGAAGCACACTTCGAAGATGCTGCTCATGTTCCTCTCGACTGCTGGAGTAAATCAAGATATCATCAATGAATACAACCACAAAAGAATCCAAACAAGGCTTGAACACCTGATTCATCAAATCCATAAATGTTGCTGGGGCATTTGTCAACCCAAATGACATCACTAGAAATTCGTAATGCCCATACCGAGTTCGAAAAGCTGTTTTAGGGACATCAGATGCCCTAATCTTCAACTGATGATAACCAGACCTCATATCGATCTTTGAAAATACCTTGGCACCCTGAAGCTGATCAAATAAGTCATCAATTCTTGGCAGCGGATATTTGTTTTTAATAGTGGCTTTGTTCAATTGCCGATAATCTATACACATCCGCATAGAGCCATTTTTCTTCTTTACAAATAATACTGGTGCACCCCAGGGCGAGACACTGGGTCTAATGAATCCCTGATCAAGCAAGTCTTGTAACTACTCTTTCAATTCTTTCAACTCTTGAGGGGCCATACAGTATGGTGGAATAGAAATAGGCTGAGTGCCTGGAGCCAAATCGATAAAGAAGTCAATATCTCTGTCGGGTGGCATCCCCAGCAAATCTGCAGAAAATACTTCTGGAAATTCACGAACAACTGGTACTGAGTCCATAGAAGGAGCATCCGCATTGGGATCGTGAATATAAGCCAAAGAGGCTAGACACCCTTTCTCTACCATACGTCGAGCTTTCATATAAGAAATAACCCTGCTGGCAGAATGACCAGGAGTTCCTTTCCACTCTAACTGAGGTAACCCCGGCATAGCTAGGGTCACTGTCTTGGCATGACAATCCAATATAGCATGATAAGGGGACAACCAATCCATACCCAAGATGACATCAAAATCTACCATATCAAGAAGTAGAAGATCCAAACTAGTCTCAAGATTACCAATAGTAACCACACACGAACAATAGACATGATCTACTACAACAGAGTCTCCCACCGGTGTAGATACACATACAGAAGCATTCGGAGAATCACAAGGCACAACCAAATATGAAGCAAAATAGGAGGACACATAGGAATAAGTAGATCCGAGATCAAATAGAATTGAAGCATCTCTATGGAAAACTAGAATAATACCTATGATCACAGCATCAGATAACTCGGCCTCAGGCCTAGCTGGAAAAGCATATAATCGGGGTTGGGCCCCACCACTCTGAACTACGTCTCTGGGACGGCCTCTAACTAGCTGGCCTCCACCTCTAACGGTCTGACCTCCACCTCTAATGGCCTGACCTCCACCTCTAATAGCCTGACCTCCACCTCTAGCTGCCTGACCCCTACCTCTAGCTGGCTGAGCAGACGGTGAAGCAACTGGTGCCGGTATAATGGCACAAGAATCTTTTCGAGATCTGTTACTCGCCAATATAGGGTAATACCTCCTGATGTGACCAATGTTCCCACACTCATAACACCCATCCTGATGTCGTGGCTGCTGAAGCTGAAGCTGACCCAAATGGGTCGGATAACCACTGTAGTAACTCTGGAGTGGTGGTGCACTGATAGGAGCTGAATGTACACTGAATGCTGGCTGCCCAGAGTAAGGCGTAATAGGACCGTGACTCCCTGAAGTACCGAGAGATGCATGAAGTGCTGAATAAAACGGTCTGGGAGGATGACCCCTACCCAAATTACCTCTATCTCTAGATGAGGCACCACTGTAACCACAGAACTGGCAAGGCCTCTCATGAGACCTCTACCATCTCTCCTGTACAAGAACCATCTCGATCCTCCTTGCGACATTAGCAGCCGCCTGAAAAGAAATCTCACTTCTGGTCTCCTTGGCTATCTGAAGTCTGATAGGGTGAGTGAGTCCCTCAATGAACCTCCTCACTCTCTCTCCCTCCATAGGTAATAAAAGGAGAGCATGTCGGGCCAAATCCACAAAACGGGACTCATACTGAGTAACTGTCATACTTCCCTGCTGTAGACGCTCAAATTGCTTGCGGAGGGAGGAACAATCAGTGTGATAGGGAGGAACTTTTCTAGAAATAGCTGAGAGAACTGCTCCCATGTAAGTGCAGGTGATCCGACTGGTTGGGTCAATGTATAATCTCTCCACCACCTCTTGGCAGAACCCGTCATCTGAAATACAGCAAAATCGACCCCATTGGTCTCAACTATACCCATGTTCCGCAGCACCTCATGGCAGCGTTCAAGATAATCCTGTGGGTCCTCAGAAGGTGTAACACTGAAGTGAACTGGAAAGAGCTTGGTAAACTTATCCAGTCTCAATAAGGCCTCAAAAGACATGGCGGGCCTATCACCGGTTTGTGCCGCAACAACTGGCTGAACTACCCTAACTGGCGGGGCTGTTGGAGCCTGATTCTGGGGAGCCATCTGCTCCGGAGCGGGAGTAGTGGGAGTTTATGCTCCTCCCCCAGCCTGTGAGACGGCTGGTGCCACTGGAAATGTACCATTCTGGGCCACGCCCTCCATAAGACTTACCAAACGAACTCGAGCGTTCTGAAGTACTGGAGTGGCTATGAATCCTTCCTGGACCTAAACTGGTCCAACTGGTACTTTCTGAACTGGAACCTCCTCCTGAAGGTCCACCTGAGGTTCTACAACAGGTGCAACTTCTCGAGCTATGGACTGAGCTCTACCTCAGCCTCTAGCACGACCTCAGCTTCGACCTCTACCCCTGGCCATAGTTGCCACCGGGGGTTCTTGTCTCTATCCATCGGTAGAGGTGTTACATGTTCTCACCATCTGTGAGAAAATAAGAGTAGAATGGTTCAATCATCAAAGATAGAATAAAATCGCACGACAGGATAAGAAAGAAGTGATATTGTTCCTAAACTTCATAGCCTCTGAGAAATAAGTACAGACGTCTCCATATCGATCCTTCAGTCTCTACTAAGTTTGCTTGTGACTCATGAGACCTATGTAACCTAGTGCTCTAATACCAACTGTCATGACCCGAAATTTCCACCTTCGGACCGTGATAGCGCCTAACATTTCACTTGCTAGGCAAGCCAAAGTTAGAATAATATTATCCATTTTTAAAATAAATTTTGAATTTGTTAATAACAAAGAACAAATGCGAAAGTAAAGTCTAAATACCATCCCAGAATTGGTGTCACAAGTGCACGAGCTTCTAGAATAAATACAAATAAAGGTCTGAATAAAATAAAGCTGTCTGGAAATAAACACACAGCTAAAATAAAATAGACGGGGACTTCAGAACTGCGGACGCCATATAGTTATACCTCAAGTCTCCTCCGAGTAGCTGAAATCCGAGCAAGTCTATGACACGCCGCTGGAACCAACTCCAAAATCTGCACAAGAAGTGCAGAGTGTAGTATCAGTACAACCGACCCCATGTACTGGTATGTACTGAGCCTAACCTCGATGAAGTAGTGACGAGGCTAAGGCGGGTCACTTACATTACCTGTACGCAATATTAGTAACAACAACAATAAAAGAAATAAATCAGGTAACTCATTTATAATAATCGAAGCCAACTCAACAGTCATAACCAATTATAATTTCCATCAATTCTGTTGCAGTGTACAACCCGCTCTCACAATATATTCACATTCAATTCTGTTGCAGCGTGCAACTCGCTCTCACAATATATTCCTTTAATCAAATTTGTTGCGGCGTGCAACCCGATCCCCTAATATATATATATATATGTATGTCGACTTTTAAATAAGTCTGTTGCGGCGTGCAACCCGATCCTCCAATATGGACTTTTAATAAGTCTGTTGCGGCGTGCAACCTGATCCTCCAATATGAACTTTTCATAAGTCTGTTGCGGCGTGCAACCCGATCCTCCAATATATTTATTATAATTAATTCTGTTACGGTGTGCAACCCGCTCCTCCAACATATTCATTTACCAATTCTTATAGAAGAAATTTTCCGAATAAATGCAACAATTAAAATAAAATTATAAGACAACAAACATACAATAATTATAACTTAATTATGAAACAAACAATGACAAATACCAGATTATTATGAAATTCAGAGAGAAAATAGGTATTTTAATATTTAATATGCTAAATGTCAAATAAAAATTAAAACACATAATTCAAATAGCATGTAACAATTAATGCAGGAATTCAAGAATTAATATTTGACAAAGAATAGGAGAGAAATAATTATTATAATAATTAATTTATGATTTAAAATAATTTATGATTTTTCGAGTAAGCAGGCAAACAATTAATTTGACGATGTATAGACACTCATCACCTCGCCTATACGTCGTTCACATGCAATTCACATAACAATTAAATTAATGATTCTATTCCCTCAAGTCAAGGTTAACCACGACACTTACCTCGCCTTGCAAATTCCAACCAATTACTCAACCACAACTTTTCCTTTTAAATTTGACTCCGAAAGCTTCAAATCTATTCACAAATAATTTGATATATTCAATACTAATCATAGGAATTAATTTCATATGAATTTACAAATTTTTCGGATAAAATTCAAAATTCATTTAAATATTTGACAGTGGGACTCACATCTCAAATCCCGAAAAAACTTACGAAATTCGAATACCCATTCTGAAACGAGTCCAACCATACAAAAATTATCCAATTCCGATGTCAAATGGACCTTCAAATCTTAATTTTTCGTTTTTGGAAGATTTTATAAAAATCTGATTTTTCTTCCATAAATTCACGGATTCATGATATAAATGAGTATGAAATCATGAAATATAATCAATATAGGATAAGAAACACTTACCCCAATGTTTTCCCGTTAAAATCGCCTTACCCGAGCTCAAAAATGGAAAAGGATTGAAAATGAGACGAATCCCATTATCTAGAACTTAAGTTTTGTTTCTAGGACTTTTACCCTTCGCGAACGCGGTTAGTGCCTCGCGTTCGCGAAACACAAAATTATGCTGTCCAATTTTCTTACTCTTCACGAACGCGAGGGTTGCCTCGCAAATGCGATGCTTGCCCGGCTTGGCCTACGCGAACGCGAGATGCCCTTCGCGAACGCGAAGGCTAATTTTCCTCGCCAGCCTCTATCCCTTCGCGAATGCGAGGATTCGATCGCGAACGCAAAGCTTCGCACCTCAAGACTTCGCGAACGCGTCCCCCTCTTCGCGAACGCGAAGAGTAATTTTCATCTGCCTCCAGTTTCTTCTTTGCGAACACGAGCCCCCTCTCGCGAACGCGAAGAAAGATACTAGAAGCATATTTCTGCAGTTTTTCCCAAGTCCAAAAATGATCCGTTAACCACCCGAAATCAGCCCGAGCCCTCGGGGCTCCAAACTAAACATGCACCCAAGTCCTAAAATATCATACGAATTTGCTTGCGCAATCAAATCGCCAAAATAATACCAAAAACTACGAATCGGACACCAAATCAAAGGAAATTTTCAAGAAAACTTTAAAACTTATAATTTTACAACTAGACGTCCGAATCACGTCAAATCAACTTCGATTCTCAAAAAATTCGGTAGACAAGTCATAAATATTATAGTGGACCTACACCAGGCTTCGGAACCAAAATATGGACCCGAGGTCAATAAATCCAATATCAGTAATTTCTTAAAAATCATTAAGCTTTCAAGCTTTTAATTGTTCTTCAAAATTCTATATCTCGAGCTAGGGACCTCGAAATTCGATTCCGGGCATACGCCCAAGTCCCAAATTACGATACAGACCTACCAAAATTATAAAAATACTAAACTGGGTCCGTTTGCTCAAAATATTGACTAAAGTCAACTCAGTTGAGTTTTTAAAGCTCTATTTCACATTTTAATCCATTTTTCACATAAAAACTTTCCGGAAAATTTTATGGACTGTGCACGCAAGTCGATGAATGATAAATGGAGCTTTTTCGAGGTCTTAAAATACAGAATTACTTATTAAATTTAAAGATGATATTTTGGATCATCGCACATTCTCCACCTCTAAAACAAACGTTCGTCCTCGAACGGAGTTAGTAAAAGTACCTGAGCAGGAGAAAAGGTGTGGATATTTACTCCGTATGTCCGACTCGGACTCCCAGGTAGATGCCTCTACCGGTTGACCTCTACATTGCACCCGAACTGAAGGATAACTCTTAGACCTCAACTGTCGGACCTGCCGGGCTAGAATAGCCACCAGCACCTCCTCGTAAGTCAAATCTTTATCCAATTGGATATGAATTGGACCCTTTGGATATGAATTAAATTTTTAGGATATAAATTGGTGTAATTAGGAAAAAATAATTATCTTGAATTAAATAAAAAAGATATAATTAATTTATAATTATAGAATAAATTAATTTATTCTTGTGAATCGAACTTTTAGGGTATGAGTTGAATTTCTTTAGTTTAGTTAGTTTATGTTTAAACTCATAGGATATGAATTAAAATTTTAGTTTTTAGGATTTGTTCTTGTGAATCGAACTTTTAGGATATGAATTGAACTTTTAGGATATGAATTAGACCTTTTGGATATGAATTAACGTTTAGGATATAAATTGGTGTAATTAGGAAAAAATAATTTTCTTGAATTAACTAAAAAAAAGATATAATTAATTTATAATTGTAGAATAAATTATATAGGATGGAAGTCGAGAATGTGTTAGATGTTGCATATCAAAACGATATCTCCAATATTCACCAAATAGTGGACGATCAGTTAGAAAATGATTTGAAACATCCTGAACGCATATTGGAAGAAGTTGATATAAATAAAGTAACAATTATAGAAAATGAGGATGAAGAATCAACTGATGAAGCTCAAACAAGTGAGGACGAAGAATTCTCGGACGAGGAACAATACGTCGATGAGGATTAAAAAGTTGGCTTTTTAAAGCACTCTCGTTTTATAGCTAGTTTCTTATATGTTTCAATCTAAATGTGTATTATATTATGCAGATGGAAGGCAAGGGTCAAGGTAACAATGACCCTAATAGTTCTCGGGGTCGAGAAAAGGGTAGGAAGGGAAAGAGGAGGGTAGAAAATAATAGTCCCTCTTATCCACCCTTTTCAGAGATGGCTATGTCTTATCCTCCATCACACGGCTATATTGAGATTCCACAACATCACAAGACGTACACCTTCATTCATACACCAGGTCTTCCATTACAGGGCCATAGGACTATACGTCTGACATACAGTACAACTGCCTCACAGCCATCTGCATCGCATCCATCTATATCACATCCACATGGATCACATCCCTACATATCACAGCCACATGGATCGCATCCATCCATGTCACAACCACCTGGGTCACAGTTACTCGAGTCATAGCCATCAGTATCACATCCACTTAGGTCGCATCCAGCTATGTCGCAGTCACAGGGATCCCAACCATCTTCATCATCGACTCCATCTATTGCAGGCCTTCGCCTGCGAGGCAGTAGCTCTGACCCGCCTACACCGTTTTCACATGCCTCTGATACACATGCTTCGGATGGTGATGACAAGGTAGTGCATTATGATCGATACGGCAGGATCATCATAGTCCCTGAGGGTGATGGGTAAGTGTTATTCATTATTTTTGCGTCTATTGATTTGTAACATTTTTACTAAGATATTAATGTATTTTTATTATTAAATTGCAGGTTCAGGCCGGGTAATAAGACTACGAAGATAATCACCAATGCAATCAGAAAGCTTTATGATGGCCCTTATGCGACTTGGACTGATTGCTCATTCTCGCTGAAGGAGCAAATTTTCAATCAATTTAATGTATAAATGTTCTTTTAAATAGTTTAATAATTTATATTTATGATGTTTTCATCTAATATTTAACTTTTGAAATACAGAGAAAGTGTGTATGGAAAGGCCGCTATAGCACGGAAGTGGCTGTAAATTTTTATCATAAAGCTCGCAAGAGATTGGCAGATGCTTTCTCGGATGCTAGAAAGAAGAACAAGAGGCTTGGCTGGTTACTTGAGAATTTGTGGAATGATTTGCAAAGGCAATGGCTTACCGTAGAGTACTTAGAGAGGACGAAAAAGGAAAGAAAGCTCGCGCATCCGAGAAGGGAGGCTCCTTGCACACTGGAGGTGCGATCAACCTAGGGACAATAAAAAGAAGATTGTTACGTAATTGATTAAATTATTTTACTTTTTTAAGTATATCTATTCTGTTTATTAACTAAATTAATTTGTTTTCAGGAAAAGAAGTATGGGCGTCCAATGAGTCATGATGAGCTATTCAAGGAGATACATATTGTGAAGAAGAAGAAAGAGGGGGGATCAAGATAGGTGGGTCGAGGACCGGGCCTCGACTGCATATGTAAGCTTTCAATTTTCTCTAAGTATTATAATTTACTTTTATAAAAAATTTGAATTACTGATTTAATTTAAAATAATATAGGGTCGCTACCAATGTAACGTGGAGGAATTTATCTGTAGTCATCCAGCTGGTAAATCGGGTGAGCCAACCCAACCTTCAGATGAGGATGCTGAAAGAATATGGTTGGAGTCTGTTGGCGGTCCAAAATGGGGGAAGGTATACGGGCTTCCTACTAAAAACTTCAATCGCTATAAGTGTGGAATGCTAGGAATAGGGACTTCCTCACAAGGCGAGAAACTTAATAGGGAGAGCCTCTCCGCTATGCGGGAGACAATGACAAAGCTCACATCCGAGCTAGAAGCGGCCAAGGAAAGAGAAAGGCTTAGAGATGCTCAATTCCTTGGCATGCAAGCTCATATCAGAACACTCCTATCTAGTGGAGCTTTTCCGTTGCCCCGATCTCGTGAGTCATCTCCAGAGGGTCGACCTCCACGTGATCGTTCCTCCTGTCCTGCTCGTGATCGTTCCTCCCGTCCTCCCCGTGATCGTTATTCCCGTCCTCCACAAGACCGTTCTCTATACCATCTTGTAAATGAAAGTTCATCAGACGGTAATGATGATATTGTAGAAAATACCCATTGACTTTTATATATTTTGAACTAGACAAATAAAACGAGTTTTGAACTAGTTGTAATTAGTTTTAACTTGGTTTTGGATTTTTATGTTCAATTGAACTTTAATTTGTTAGTTTTAAAGTATTTATTGAATGTTTTGGTTGTTGTTGTGTTGTTGTTGTTGTTGTTGTTATTGTTGTTGTTGTTGTTGTTGTTGTTGTTGTTATTGTTGTTGTTGTTGTTGTTGTTGTTTTTATTATTAGGTGTATTGGTATGCTGGCAGGTGGTGTAGCTGCCAAAATAGGCATTTTATGCCAAAATTAAACCCAAAAAATCGACCAAAGTTGGTCGGTTTTTAATAAATAAAAAAATTATTCCAAAATACCGACCAAAGTTGGTGGGTTAATGAACATTGAATTCCTAGAATTCAACATTACCGACCAACTTTGGTCGGTATTTTGCCTGCACTGTTGAGTTTACCGACCATAGTTGGTCGGTAATGTTTAATTTTAATTATTTTAAAAAAATATATATTTCCAATTACCGACCAAAGTTGGTCGTTTTTTTTAAATTTTAATAATTAATAAAAAAAACCTAATTTAGTTAGACCGACCAACTTTGGTCGGTAAAATTAAATTAATAAAATATGTTTCCGACCAAAGTTGGTCGGTAAGTACTTAAACTTGTCAGATTATCGTTTTAAGCTACCGACTATCAAAATACCGTCCACACCCTAATGATCGCGTTTTGGTCGGTAATTGGCCATAACCGACCAACTTTGGTCGATTTTTTTGGTCGATGTTTAGCGAATTTCTAACAGTGTCACTTGTGCACTCAACGCCCAAATGGATTTTGTATCCCCAAGGATACCCATTAAATCTTATTTACCACCCCTTAATCTAAGACAATACTTTTCTGGACTAAATATTATAATAAAGATGCAATAAACATAACTTAAATAATTTAATGAGTTAACGCTAGAATATGAAAGGTGAATCGTAATATTAAATCTAAGTTTCTGAAAACTTTATCTAACAAAGTAACAAACAATTGTGTCTGCGCATGTGAGGATGGCTGGTCCAATTCACAGCCCTTACAATTTATATACTCAAGAAGATTGACCATTTCTCCCAAACATATATTAAACAAACAATGGTACCTGCAAATATAAGGATGGCTGAGCCATTTCCCGAGCCCAATGGCTTTTACACTTAGGGTAGTTAGCCACCTCTCCTAAACACAAAATTTGAAGACGTACGTATAACACCCTTAAATGTGAGGTAGCTAGTCCTGGCCATCACAATTCTCACACTAGGGAAGATTGACTACCTCTCCCAAAACGCATATGATCATATATATCTAGTCTAAGTCGAATCTAAATAAATATAAATAATAGCATAACAACAATAATTAAACAAGTGATTCAATTATTTCTGAGATTCTGAGCTAGCTGAGTGATCAAGCAAGACAATTTAATTTTTGTAAAAAAAACTTTGTCATGAACTAATGATATATTCATAGCATCTAAGCAAATCAAGAGTTTTCGAATAACAATCTGAATATTTACACTTTAAGAATATTATTCAAGCACTTTCTTATCAAACAAGTTTTCTTATTCAACATTCCTTTGTCGGGCCTTTGACTTAAGGAATTATAAATTAAATTTATCTCGAGACAACTGTCCAAGTCTTCTCTCATCAACCTCGCGTAGTTTCTGTCACACCTCCTTTTTACCCCCACAAAGATAAATATGTGCGTTATTGGATTGTTGTGGGTTAAAGAGTTTTTTCAATTGAAGTGACAATTTGAAATAGGGATTATCTTATTGTTCAGAGTCGCCACTTGGAATTGATTTTCGGGTGTTCCAAGTCACCTTTTATTTGAATCCCTAGTCAAAGGAAGGTTTGACTCTATTATTATTGGTCTGCGAAAATAAAGTCCGGGTAAGGAATTCTGTTGACCGGGGAGAAGGTGTAAGGCATTCCCCGAGTCTGGTGGTTCTAGCACGGTCGCTTTATTGACTTAAACTTGGCTTAATTATATGATTTATTAACATGTTTAAAAACCTATAGTGCATTTAATCGTTTACCGCTTTTAATTAATTAACCGCTTTTAGTATTTATGAAATTTGTTTGAACAAGTCGCGATGTCACACACTCATTTTTTTTTTGTACACGTTGTAAATCGCGTCACGTGAAATGCACCCGCAATTTACAACATGTTAATTTTTATTATTATTTGAAGTGATGGTCGAATCACGTGAAACGCACACTCGACTTAGAGATTACGTATCGTGACCATACCACGAAAATTGTACCCATGGCCACGATAATTTATTAATCGCACTTAAAGCAAGCTACGCATATTCAAGAGTTTAACTAATTTTGCCAAAACTTGTTTGAGATTAGAGGTCCCATAACTTGTGGAATTAATGTGTGGACGATTAGAGTCCAAATTCATAAACTGCAGGTGCATCGTTATTGAAACCCAAAACTGGCTTAGGACAAAACATCAATGTGACAAGAGTCTAGCACTAACTAAAATCATATATTGTTTATGCCATTATAGATTTAAGTGCACACATAGTACATTAATCCAGAATCCATCCTTTTATTTTATTTGTCATAAATAATGTTGTACTACTGCAGCATGGTCAGATTAAAACTAAACAAAATGAAACTAAATGCATATAGCAATAGAGATCTAGAATTTTATTATCAAGCATAGGAACTCAACATTTTACAAATCAAAGGCTTGAATTCATGATCCAATACCTGATTGTGCAGAAAACAGCTTAGGAATGCCAAACAAAGGCCAGAGAAGTAGAGATTAACAGATTCAGCAGTGAACAACAAGATTCAAAATACTGTAACAAAGTGAAAATTAGAAAAACTGAACTTCAATACAAGAGTGTGGCCTTGTTGCTTTCGAAACACAATAGCGAAACCAAGCTCGGACCTCGAACGGAACAGAGCCAATTGACCATTAACCCGACTACGACTACGAATCAGGATCCAGGAAAAGACTATACTAACTCGACTATATTTGGACAACCGTTTCGGGTGTAAAAGGGTCGTTTCAATAGAGGTTTGTGGCTGGATTTCGAGCTATTTCGTAGCTTGTTTCACTACTTTTGGTCAGATTTTTCAGCAGATTCGTAGCTGATTTTGCTGCTCTCTAACGCTGGATTTTGGGTGGTGTTTTGCAATTCTGTTTGCTGCATTTTCCAACTAATTTCAGCAGTTTTTAGCTTGTGCTTGGGGGCTGTTTCGGGGCTGATTTGGGTGATGTTTAATGGAGGTTCATGTCTGCGTTTTCGGGCAGATTTTCAGCTTCTTTTTTGGAGCATTTGAGGTCGTCTTTGGGGCTGGATTTCTAGCTCGTTTTTGGGGGTGTTGAACTGGAGAAAAGCTACTGTTTTGGGGTGTTATCGGCAGCTGTGTGTGGACTGGTTTTCAGCTCGTTTTTGGGCTGTTTTCAGCTCGTTTTTGAGCTATTTTGAGGGAGTTTTGGGGCTGGATTTGCAACTCATTTTCTTTGCTGGTTCCTCCCTCTTTTTTGTGTGTTATGTGTGTGTTTTATAGCTGAAAATGGGTTATGAGGTTTGTGATAGGAGACAAGCATGGGGGACAAGGAGTGGGGAACAATGGAGAGAGTAGGGAATAAAGTGTGGGGGGGACAAGCATGGGGGACCCAGTGGGGAACAATGAAGAGTGGAGTAGGGAGCAAAGTGTGAGGGAGACAAAGCATGGGGGACAAATATGGGGGACAAGCATGTGGGACAAAGAAAAATTGAGTGGGGACACGCGAGAAGCGGAAAATATTCAAGCACGATCAAAAATTAGGTAATTAGGTGCTCACAGTTCCCAAAAAACCCTAGGTTTTTCATCTCTTGAGTTCTTAAAGATGTTTCTTGAAATCTAGGGATTTACCAAGCGATTTGATGTTGGGGGCATGATTAAATATCGAAAATCCATGTGTTTATCCAATAATTACTAGCCTTTGAGTGTAGGAGTTTGCTAAACTTCATATTTGCTTGGTGGGAGAAGATCCAATCCTCAAAATCATAACATAAAAGTCTTTAATTTCCCGAAATCTAAAATTTATACCTACAGATGAGCACGTGGTGGTCGGGTTATTTTGACAGACCAATTTTCAATTTCAACTCTTTTTCAATGTGATGTTGAAATAGTGGATCAAATTGTAGAACAAACAATAATTTGCACGACAATAATGATGTATCTTTCATGGCCATACAGGTTATAACGACAACCTCATTTTTGCGGTGTTCACTTCTTTCCTTTTTTGTATTTGCAACATATTTACTATTGATATTTTACAAATAAAAAAATAGAAAAATACTAAAAATAGAAATTATATATGCCGTCCACGACACTCTTCAAGACTCTAGTTTCAGCTTAACAGTGTTCAAATGTATATGGTTTTGGCAAAAGAATTATCTGCGTCAAATATTTATACTAACTCAATAAATATATGATGCATATCTTCACATATATTTTTATCACTAATCATAATTACTTAATGTACATTCTCACCTTAGTATGTTTGTGAAATAATTAATCTGATTCATCAAATATAATGCACCCTTTCAATATACGAAGTGTATATATGTGTGTGTGAGAGAGAAATTGAGCTTCTTAACTTTTAGTTAATCGTAAAATGCACAAACTTAAAGGTCACTACTATTTGTTAGTGTCACTTTCTATTTCAAAATCGAAGATATTATGTTGTCCTAATTCTCGTAAAAACAAAGAAACATATCAAGTTAATATATAATCACCGATAGTAGTGTTTTTAATTTATCATTTATTGACTGTCCTCGTTTCTAACCTTTTATGTGTTACATAGAGAAGAGAAGACTCCATAGAGTTTTAACGATTAAGACAGTTAATTTAGATTTAGTGGAGTATGTCAAAGAAAACATTTATCATTTTATTTTTCACTTGTTGAAAGTATATTTATTGTCAAATGCAAATAGAATATGTCGAACCTTAACACCCACACAAAATATAAATAAGTCACTTTCTGGCCAATTTTCCAAGTAATCCAATGTCCCTTGTTCAAAATCGCAGCGAAATCGTTAACCGAACCGAATCGATAACTTATTGGCTTATTGATATCGGATTATTGGGATAATTGATGGGGAACAGATTGAGATTTTATAATTAACGGTTTAACGGTTTGGGGGCGGATTACTCAATTTTCTTATCGGGTAAACCGTTAACCCATTAAGAATTTTTATATTTACACTTTTACCCCTCTGTATATAAAGTACCATTGTTTATATGTCTTTCGTCCCCATTGTTATTTGTATATTACTATTCTTTTTTCCAACTTCTTGATTCAATTATAGGTGGCTGCCCAGTTTTATATAAATTTTGATTTTTCTCACATGTTGTACCTTTATCTATTTGCATATTACAGAATCGAATTACAGCTTCTAGCTAAGTTAAGCGTAAGAGCTTTGAGGGCGAATGCTGAAGCTTTTGCCTTTTGATTGATTATGAACGAATGTCCTTTTGAAAGTTTGACTGATTACTGAACGAATGTGCTTTTTTGGTTTTACAAATTTGGTTAATATGTGTAATGACAGTATGTATAGTCTTGGTATTGAGTGAATGATTGTTCAATTTTTTTTTATTTGGTTTAGCCGATAGGCCGCCCGATAATTATTAATCTGATATCAATCCGCCCGTTGTCTTATTGGATGGCTAGCAGATTACTACATTTATAATCCGATAACCGTTTAACCGAACCGTTAAGTGTAATTATCCGTCCGATCCGCCCGATAATCACCCCTACTCAACGGTCTTTACGCTACTCCACTAACGTCTTGCAATTTTTTTTTACCTAATAATTATTCATGTTACTATAAGAAACCATTATTTTATTTTTTTTTGGGCATAAAAGAGAAGAAGAATGGAAGAGAAAAGAACCAAAACTATCTCAACCAAGAAAAAGTTACTTGGTTGGGATCACCAAACCTTGAAATTTGTACTTCCTCTGTCCTACTGTATGTGGTGGTATTTGATTGAATACAAAATTAAGAAAAAAAATAAAAAAAATTAAAATAGAGGAGGAGAATTTTTATTATTTTTTGTTAATTTCTTTTTTGTTAGATGACTTTTTCTTCCATCCAAGTTAGATTCTAACACGATAATGTTGACAGTCTGGATATATTTTTGGAAGAAGTTGTTGTTCATTCTCTTGGGTTTCTTCTTTTTGGTATAAAGACAGTATATATTATTATTTATTTATTTATTTTCTTATTACTAGTTGAAATTATTTTATATTCAACTATGAAAGTTTGTTAAGGGTTCCTACCTCCTAAGTTTGGCAGCAGGACTTTATTTCTGGTAAGCAATATATTACGCAATGTAAGAAATTCAAAACGTGGCAACGACTACTTTGCCAGCAAATAGCATTACAATGGACGGCCATTGGTCATGGCGGAATTTGTGGATGTTATTAGCTTTCTTTGGGACCATTTCAAAGAAACTATACACATGTCCAACAACTTTATGCTAGCTTCCGTATAAGTCAAATTAATCCAAAAAGATGATAAAAAGAAGGAAAAATACAAACCTATGTTGTCTCGAGTGGAAAGAGATGGAAAAGCAAGATAAAGAAAAGGATTTATAGTTCATTTCTAGTTTCTAGCTAATACAAAATCAGTATTTTTTCTTCTCTAGTAAAATACTCAGAGGCGGATCTAAGAATTAAAGTGTATGGGTTCCTACCGCAATTTTAAGTCAATATATTATAATAATAGAATTAAGGAACGAGTATCAATATTCAGTGTATATTTAAAAAATAACATTGAACATGAAGTAGAGCTTAGCGAAGTAGAACTAAAAGTAGAGCTTGAAAAGGTTTGCGGCTTAAAAAATCTCTTGATCATATTGACTCTCACTAAAATACCCTACAAATCATAAGACACAAATTAAATATTACAGTTTGCACTTGGTTTCAACAGAAAAAACTTTAACACCAAACACGTACCGTGTAGTATATGTAACTAGAACAAGCTACTAGAGAGTTTTTTTCCTACTTTTGCTTTGAGTTTAGGAATCTGGATACAAACCTCTTCCTTGGTGACTGCCTGCCACCGAGAAAAAAAATATATATTGTCAATATTATTTGGAAATAGAGATCAAATTGTGTATTGGTTTTCATAGAATCACAGAGTAAAATTGAGGGTCGAACCTACAGTAAAAAGTTAAGAGATATTATTTCATATAATATAATATAAGAGGAAAATAATTATTAAAAAAAAAAGATGAAGGAGGGAGAGGACCTACAACGGAAATGGATCAATGGCTTGTCTTTGATAGGCAACAAAAGAGAAGTCTAAGATTGAAGAAGATTAGAAGAAAGAACAAGAACCAGCGGCTACAACAGATATTTGAAACCCTAACTCATTTTTTTCAATGTTTGATTTGGGTATTTGGGACAAAGTAACTTTTGGGGACTTTTTGATTTGGTTTGTTTCTTTTTAGGTTCACTTTAGTCATATATTACTATTATTTAAAAAATAGATTTGGGTATTTGGAACAAAGTAACTTTTGGGGACTTTTTGATTTGGTTTGTTTCTTTTTAGGTTCATTTTAGTCATATATTATTATTATTTAAAAAATATACTAAAGTAGAAGTTGTAATAACTTGACAGCGAGGGAGTAATATTTGATGTTACACTTACTGTTTCGTGGAAGTACTGCTCAAAAACCAAAGGATAAAATAAAAAAAAACTTATGGGGACTCGAACTTGCATCAACAAGCATGGGAAGCGGGCCACATTTGAGTTCCAGGATTTACCACTGGACCAAAAATATATTTTACAACTGGGTTCCTATCTAATTATTGTTATATATTTAATAGATTTTTTAATATAAATACTGGGTCTGAACAAAAGCTACCGGATTCCCGGGAATCCATACATATTACTGTAGGTCCGCCCCTGAAAATACTATGTCTAAGCAATATAGTTTGTTAATAAGGATTGAATTTGGAGTCATACTCTCAATTTGGTTTAAGTTATATTGAGAAAGAAAATTCTTTCTTTTTGTCTTTTTTGACCTTGTATTCAGGGACGTAGCTAGGTGGGCAGAAGCGATTTAGCCGAAGCTTTCATAGAAAAATTACAATGTATATATAAGGCTACCTTTTTTCATATATATATATATATATATATATATATATATATATATATATATATATTATGCCACGACCAAAAACTCACTATAGACCGTGATGGCACCCAACGTCGCCATTAGGCAAGTCAACAACGAACCATCTAAATAATTATTCATTTTATTATTTTTGAAATCACAATTTTTATTAAATAAAGAGTTTAATCCATTTGAAATCATGGATACATACAATATTAGTAAGATATAAAATAAAGGTGACAATATTAAAGCAAAACCATTAACATCAACTAGAATATCCCAAAACCCGGTGTCACAAGTGCATGAGCAACTACTAAGAAATATGATACCAATACAACATCTGTCCGAAATGTAAAATAGACAGGAAAACATAAATGAATATGAAGGAGACTTCGTGTGTTGCGGATTCTAACATGGGATGCAACTCACCGTAAAGTCCCCGTAATAGTTGCGCTTTTGCGCCCAAATGACCACCAGAAATATATACATGCACAATAAGTGCATAAGTGTAGCATGAGTACGTAAATCAACGCGTACCCAGTAAGTATCTAGCCTAACCCCGGAGGAGTAGTAACGATGGATCGACATTGACACTTACTAGTGGTCCAATAAATCAACATGTATTAAATTATAAATGAATATAAAACACAACAATAATAATGAAGTAAGGACTGTAACTAGCAAATAACCTCCAATATTCGTAACAATGTGAATTTCTCAAAATCTCATATACTATCTCAATAGTTAAGAAATATCAAGTGTTATGTCCAATATATAAGGAATATCATTAAATGCCAGGTCTCAATCAACGAAAAATCTCATGAATACTTGGACTCCTAGTGATGTTGTGCACGATTATGCCGAAACCGTACGTCCCGATCCAGAGTGGTGTATACACTGTCAAGGATCGACCGGCGTGAATCAGAGATGCATCTCAATATACTACCGAGGCGTTCGGCCCGATCCATAGAAAAGTAAGAAACTTATCGAATTACGAGTCACGAGCTTACAACACAAGTACATGAGCATAAAGTAAACATGACTTTTACCGTTTATCAAACGTCTTGCCAAACAACTCAAGGTGATAAAGCTCGACCTAATATATTTCGAAATCAATTTCAATTAAAAAATTGAATTAATTAAGCTAGCAAATTGAGTTCAAATAATTCAAATATTACATGATGAAGTCCTAAGTCTACCCGGACATAAATATTCTTTTAGCTACGTATGAACTCTCGTCACCTCGTGCATACGTAGCACCCACCACTAGTAGCACATAATAATTTAATACCTACGGGAAAATTTTCCCTCACAAGGTTAGACATGAGACTTTCCTCGCTCCGAAATTCGATAACCGGCTCCAACGTCTCTCTAACACCTCAAACCGATGCCTATCGATTCAAAACTAGATAAACAATGTGCAAATCAATTAAAATATACACCAATACTCAAAATTTAACAATTTATAATAATTCCTAACTCCACTCGAAAAGCCAACAAAGTCAACCCACGTGCCCAGATTCTGAAAATTATCAAAAATATATATTACCCATAACTTATGTAGTCTATATCCATAAAATCATCCATTTTCATCCATGAATATACCCTCAAATTAAGGATTTATCATTTCTCAACTTTGGGGCTCAAAATCCCAATTTTTACAATCCAAATATGGATAAAAATAATAACCAATAAAAATAATTATGGGAAAACATTAAAATAAAGGTTATATATTTACCCCTCTTGTTGATACGAGAACAACGCCACGAAAATTATCTCAAACAGAGCTCTAGAACTCAAGTTATGCTCAAAATACCACAATACACGGTCTGCCCATTTAAAACACTGCTCATGTGATTTTTGTTCATCGCCTTCACGGGAGACCTTCGTGTTCGCGAAGAGAAATTTTCCACATTGAACGGTTTACCCAAAATTTCTTCTTCGTGTTTGCGAAGAGCAAAATCTTGCACCAGAAACTAGCAATCTTTCCCGACATGGAAATGGACATAACTCTCTCGTACGACATTGGAATTCGATGATTCTTATTGCTATGGTTCCGTAATTATGATATAGATATAATGATTCAATAAAATTACAAATCAAATATCATTTACTCAATATGGTACCCTTTATGCCCAATGAAACGATGCCAAAACATCAAATAAGAGCGCGACACAACCCAAACTCATCTGAAACACACCCGAGCCCCTCGGGACCCTATACAATCACACCAACTAGTCCCAAAATATAACACGAACCTACTCGAATCCTCAAATAATATCAAACAATATCAAAACTATGAATCGCACATCAATTCAAGCCTAATGAACTAATGGACTTTTAAACTTCTAAAACTCATGCCGAACCATGCCAAATAACCCTAGAATAACCTCAAATTTTGCATGTAAGTCCCAAATGACACAACAGATATATACCAACTCCCGAAACCACAATCCGAACCCGATATCAACAAAGTCAAATCTATCAACCCTCCAAACTTTCAATCTTCTAACTTTCGTCAAAAAATATCAAATCAACCTACGAACCTCCAAATCCAAATTTGAACATACGCCTAAGTCAAAAATTACCATCCGGGCCTAAGGAATCGTCAAAATTCCGATCCGAGGTCATTTACTCAAAATTCAAACCTTGGTTAACTCTTTCAACTTAAAGCTTCTGAATTGAGAATTATTCTTCCAAATAAACTCTGAACTTCTCAAAAATCGAAACCAACCATGTGTGCAAGTCATAATACATGAAGTGAAGCTACTTAAGGTCTCAAACTGCCAAATGATATGCTAGAGATCAAAACGATCGGTCAGGTCATTACATTCTTCCCTACTTAAACATACGTTTGTCCTCAAACGTGCCAAGAACCTTTCCACAATTTCCCCAAAGACTTTTAACACCTCATGTACCTACTCGTGCCACCACAACTCATATGAGCACATTATCTCAAGCCAGACTGAAGATCCTTCCTGCCACCTTAGCTCACAAGCCTTAGAACCAAATTCTAATATCCAAAATTCTCTACAAGACTTGATTGTAACATACGAACACCGTATCAATCTCAACACGCTATACCAAATGCTCCATTATGGATGTTGCTAAATGAGAAGGAAGGATTCTCAATTTATAGAAGTCCAAATCTTTTCCTCCAAGAAAATGGATTAGTCAAATAGGGAAGAATTATAATTTCCTTCTAGGTAAAGAAAAACTCAATTATGGTAAATATTTTGCCCTTTTTCAAGGAATAGAAAAATCAAATATGGTAAGAAAATTAGGACAAACATATAATAATTCTTCCCCTTGGCCTGAATTTTCTGACAAAATAAACTTGATCCACCTTCATCGCATAACCGTCAATAGGTCGCATCTCCAAATATCTACCACAAAGTTTGTCTCAACGTGGGTAGCACTTCGGCCAAATTTCTCAGACAAACATCATGATTACTACCAAAATTACTTCACTTTCTTGGTAATTTGAAGAATAAAAAGAATAATATAAATAATAGACAGGGAAGAAGAACTTAATGTAGATCGCTAATTTCTCCTAGAATTGAGGTTTGAACCTTTTGAATAAAGTAAAAGACTAATTGCATATATTGATAAAAATTCAGATGCCTTTACAAATGAGGATCAGGTCCTTATATAAGGATACATATGTCATGCCTCAAACCTGAAGAGGCATGGCCGACACCTAATGCCATACTCGGCCCGAGCGTACCACTCTGTAACTGTGAACTATGGAGGGGTAACCCTCAACTTAGGCCGATGAGGCCATATTATGAATCAACTGAAAATAATATTTCTCTCATATGATGGGTAAACATACCCAAAAGCTCATATACATAATTGTGCAGGCCGACGAGGCCTCCATAAATGTCTACAACCAGCAATACCAAACTGAACATGCACACAGGGATAGCAAGGCCACAACTTACAAAATATACAGGACTCGTCTACAACTTCTAGAGATAACAAAACTCTATCATGATCGGGACAGGGCCTCAACCTACCTATCAAACCTGTATATATAAAATGGACTCCAAGGTCTAGACCTGGTAACTCCGAGGAAGTGGAGCTTATCAACCGAGCTGATGTTTGACTCTGTCTACTGGGAAGGTCTATCCAGCTGTCTCTCAGGACCTGCATGCATGAAATACAGCGTCCCCAACAAAAGGGACGCTAGTATGAAATAATGTACCGAGTATGTAAGGTAACAAAATAACTGAAAGCTGAAACTGAGCTGATAATATAATAACTAAAAGTAACTGGGAGTCAAAGATAATCTGAAGATATGCTTACCTGCTGAAACTGACTCAACTCTCTCAATATAATAAGTAAAATATTTGTCCGGCCTTATAAGGCTCGGTATGTGTAACTGCTCTGTCGTAGTAGGCTTTCTCATAGGCGCTTGGCCATACTAGGCTCTGTATCTCGTCCATTCTGGGCTCGCTCATAGGCGCTCGATCACAGTAGGTTCGGTATATAATTTACCATCTTATCATAGGTTGACCAATAGGGGGCTGCCCATCGATTATAGTTCGATGCTGGTAAGCATATTATATATATATATATATATATATATATATATATATATACACCCTATTCTCTCTTGACTGAAAGAAGACAATACTTAACTGAATATAAACTCTCGATAAGGGAGAATATGATAACTTATTAGACTAGGATAATGTATATAAGTTCAGGAATACAAACTTCTCTTTATGTCTCGTTATCAAACACATGTAGTTATAGGATCATACCAAAATGAAGGAAAGGTTTAGCCTTAACATACCTTATCACAATCTGTCCAATAACCATGTTGAACTCCTCGTCGCACTTCAATCTATAGCAACGATAATAATGCCATCATTAATATGAAAGATGCAATCATCGTACAACGAACGATAAGCTTATTTTATATTAAAACGGGCAGCATCTCCCATGTTTTCCTTGCTTTACCAAGTCCATAAACCAACAAGAACCCATATAACCTTCACCTATATACTTTCAGCACCATAACACAAATCAAGCTACATAATAACAAGTGCATAAACATCACTAACTAAACTACTATTTAACACGACAAACTCATATTGAATCCCTTTTGAACTCTCTAACCCCAAATTCATTCATTCATTAACTTAACAATATATCCAACATAGTATTAAGTACAATGGCAGGACTTCTAACCTACTATCTATCTCCTAATTCACCCTCAACCTGTCCAACAATCCAACAATAACAAGTACAACTTTCCATTGTTATGTTGTCCTTTCTCTTCATATTCACAGTACCAACAATAAGTTCGACATGTAGACAATATATTTATAGTAAAAACATCATAAGAAATTCATTTTCCAAGGTTCCAACCATTTAAAGTTCATGAAAACAATCTTTCCAAAATAGTCCATTAAAAACAATAACATCTCAAACTATTTCAAGTCTCCTCTTGTAGTATTTTGTTCAAATAATGTAACCAACATATAAACAACTTCAAGCACATGTAGTAGGCTGTTATAATCACCTTAACCAGTAGAAACAATACGAAATTTTAGCCAAACACAACCCACAACGATCCTCAATGATACCACAACACTATAGGTCACTATAGGTGGTGTTGTACTCTTCTTGAATCAACTTTTGGTGTTGAAATTGGTATGTAAACACTTGTAGTTCGCCTTGAAACTCCAATATATATGAAGGGGGTACTGATTATTACCTTAATAAATAATAACAACACGAAACCTGATGTTACTTCACTTTGAAGAATCATCCAAAATAGTCAAAAGATGAAGAACTACGATCTAGCAAGCACCACGAGGTTTCTAGAGTTTGATTCATATTTTTATCTTAGGTTTTCACCCTAGAATCATGGAGGAACCCTTGGAGAGCATTTAGGAGGGTTTAGGAACTGTTTTAGACGAGAAAAATGAGTTAAAACGATTTAGAATTGACTTAAATACAAGATGGGGTTTTACACCGACTTTATGGGTCCCATGGGAGCTGCTTGTGCAATCTCGCGAAAATGCGAATATCTATCTACTCTGATGTTGTATCGATGAACAGTTAAATGATTTAGAAACTAGACTCGTAGATATTCAATTTGGTATGCATATCACCCTATAATTCCAAGTATATTTTATATTTGTAGAAATACTAATCTACATTTGACTTAATCTTCAACACATTTATGAATATAACTTGTGATGACAAGTGCCAACTTTTGTTCAACAACTTGCTTGACTTCAAAACATACCACATGACTATTATACGACTATAATAACTCATAACATAACCTCCTTATCATGTTAATGGCTCTAGTCTCATCCCAAAATTACATGTTATAACATTCCCAACTTGTCGACTTTTGACGAAACTTATTTTTTTCAATCCGGTTAGCTTCTAAGCCTTCCAACCCTCTTGGTAATTGGTATTAATGATCTTAAGTATTTGTAACCTCCAAGTTAACATGATTAACTTACTTTATATACTTTCAAAAATGATCTCATTTCTTAGCTTACATTAATTGACTTGCGACGTACTTTTACGCACGAAAACATGGGGCGTAACAACATAATTATAATGGTTTACATACTTAATTCTGGCTTGTTAATGACATTAATTGCCTTGATTTTTCGTTATCACATATAATTATAACGGTGGCATTAATGACTGAGGATTCTTCATAACCACGATCAATGTCAATTTCTCTTCCTTATTTATAACAGTTTTATGAACCTTCCCTCTTTATGGTATTCATTCATTCCATACCTATTTCTTCTTTTCCAGCTTTCAGGTTCGGTACCTTTTCTGGAAAAACATCGAGGATATTCCGCTCGTACCTTTTCAATTCTTTTAATTTACTTAACTGGATCTACCACTTGTCACCTTGTTGATGATCCACGTGTCATACCTTTTTTCCTACCAATATATATAGTCCCCACACTTTCTGAATATTCTCAACTGAATATTCGGGAAGTGGTAAGTATTTATGGCTGGAATTTCTTCCCGATTATCATAATGCCTTATTCAAAATCGATGAGACATACGTCATGTCCATTTACTGCTCAAGACACATGTCCCATTATAATTGGCTCTACAGTTTGCAACGCCTTTTTAGGGTTTTTCTACGGCTACACCAGTCAAGAAGTGACGGTTCCATGATGATAGTTCATAATGACCAACTTCGATGACGGTTATTTTCTCCTATAAATACTTCATCACACTCAATTTCGAAAGTCCCTTCATTCTTCCTTGCATTCATCTCCCTAACTTCTCTTGTAGTTCTTCATTTTCTCCCTGTATTTCATCCATTAAAGATGTCTTCTCATTCATCGAATCCTTCTTCATCATTAGACCCACATAAAATGGTGATCGTTGATGAACTTCCTCCCTCTACAGCCCCTACCAGAAGTAGGAGAAGTGGTAGACTACGTAGTTTAGGTTCGCTGACAACTCGTAGTTCTACCCCTCAAAGTAGTACTGCTAAGCTATCGTCTTCTAGGGCTAGAATACCCATAACTCCTATATCTTCTTCTAGAGGGAAGGATCAGAACGAACCCATGCGAGAACCACTATTTCTGAGATTGTCCCACAAGAGTTCTCTTTTGTATCAGATTGTGAAGCTATGAAAAAACAAGTTTCCTCCATAGCTTCTCTTAACCCTGTTGATCATTACCCTAGCTTGATTACCCTAGGCCTTATTTCCTTGGTTTGAAATAAAAGGGTTTTAGTCAGCCCCTAGGATGATCATGATTATAGCTGGTATGTTGGATTTGTTGTCGCCCTCACTCGTGGGTTAGTGGGTGATGAAAACATGTATTTTCCTGAAAAGTGAAACTTTGCACGTTATTATTTTTCCTTTTATTTCCTTACTTTTCTTGTCGTTTTGATTCTCTTCACATAAGTGTATGTTAATTTTTCAGCAACCATGGAAGTCTTTGAAGAAATTTCTTACTTCCGTGATTGGTAGAAAAAATACTGACCGCTGCTCCCATAGATAAGAGATCCTGAAAATATTTTTCATGAAAATTTGGATGGAAAGTGAAAACTCACGGTAAATTTTTATTCTCATGGTTTCCCTTCTCTTTGTTTGTTCCTATACTTTAATGCATATACTTTTTCCCTTTTTTAAGGTTTGCCAATCGTGGCATCAACCCCGCTTTTGTTCCTTCTGCGAGGCTTTCTGTACGTTCTGCACAAGAACATATTTTAAGCATATCTTCCTCCAAGAGAAAGAATTCTAAAGCCCGTGGGTCTGAAGATGAAGATGATATTGAAGAAGGTTACTTAGTGAGGAAACCACGAGTTAGAAGGCGCGTGGTTTCAAATGATGAAGCCCATGACTCTCAAAATTCCCCTCCGAGTTCAATTCCTTTTAGTCTCGTTGATGAGCCAGAGAATGTCTATTTAGATATCTCTGATGAAGATGCTAGTAATTTTGATAACCCCCAAGTCCCATTGACAGGTTCTTTGCCCAAGGTTTTGAGGGTGAAGAAGAATTTGGTCATGTCTCATAAGAGCTGCGAGTTGCCTCTCGTTTGATGATGTCAAGTTGCTCCCACTGTTAATCCCCCTATTTCTTTGCCTACAGTCACCCAGTAGTTGCCTTTGCTGCTGCTTCTCGTGACGGGGTATGAAGAAGCTGAGCTTTCTAGCGGTAGACGGGGTATGAAGAAAGTTCTAATTGAAGTACCCGATGGTAGGAATCTATTGAAGAAGTTTGGATAAGCTGTTGTGTGGTTAAAACTATTGCTTGGTCCCGTGGAAAGAAAAAAGCTCGAGTCTCATAGTTCCTTGACCATGATGAATGACATCATCCATTCTTTTCTCAAGGTATATCTTTACTCTTTTTACTTTCCTCTCCTTCCTTTCATGTTCGTAACTCCCCTTCTTTTGTCTTTTTACAGATCAATTTGACAGGTACGGAGCTTATGAGAAGGATTTCTTCAACAGATCAGCGGGTGATTGAGTTGCGCACCGAGGCTGATAATTGGAAAGAGCAATTCGAAGGACTTCAACTGGAGAAAGACGTTCTTTCTGAGGAGAAGGGAGCTTTAAAACAACAACTGAGGATAATCACCGCCAAACTAGCGGTTTTAAACGCTTCCTCCAATCAAGTTGAAAAAGAAAAGGACAATTGGAATCCTCTTTTGCTAAACAACACTCCAAGGCAACCGAAGAAATAAAAAGCTTGAAAGAGCTCATTAACCAAAAAGAGGAATACGCGGGTGATTTGGTATAAATGCTCACTCAAACTCAAGAAGACATCCGTGTCTCATCGGATAAGAGTCAGTTCCTCGAGAGTTCTCTTACTCCTTTAAAGGCATCTTATGAAGCCTCAGAAACAGAAAAACAAGATTTGAAAGCTGAAATTGAGCAATGGGAGAAGGATTATGAGGCCTTTGACCATAAGTTAACACTTGATGTTAGCTGGTCTTTCCTGAACACCCGCTTTGAGACCCTAATTGAAGCTAGTCAGGAGGGTTTTGACCTTAATGCTGAAATCACAAAGGCTATGGAAGCGATTGACCAAACTCAGCAACGTCAAAGATTCTCAACACCTGAAGATGAAGGTTCTAAAGGTGATGGAGATGGACTTACTCCTGGTAAAGTTGACATTCAAACTTCTTCTTCTCAAGCTGGCCCCTCGTCTCCCATAGATGATGCTCCTTAATTTCTCCTTTGGCTTTTGTGAAAGCAATTTGCCCTTGTTTTATTTTTTGTTGAAACTCTTTTTTCTTTTTCTTTTTTGGATAGTTTTTGTAAGATTTTCTCTCCCCCCCCCCTCCCGTTTTTGGGGTAATGATATAAATATTTCTTTGCTCCATATTATGCTTTCTAATCTTTAAGGTTTTGAGCTTATACTTGCATTAAAAATATTTTAATAAACCGTGTCTTTTAATATGCACGAATTTTTATAAAAGAGAACCCTCTTATATTAACAACACTGATGAAGATGACGTCTCATCTTCATATTGGTGCAAATATATGAAACATAAAGTAGTTTGAGGAAGAGTTATTTCTTAAAACTTTCAAATAAATAATCTTATACAACATTCTCATAACTGCTTTCTTTGTAGCAGGGTTATAAATACGGGTATATTTTCTTGTGATTAAATCTATAGCCTTAACCTAGAATCACGTGGGAGTATTTTGTAGGTTCTTTAACTCTTTACTGCTCATTTTTTCGCGAGCTTGAACGCCTTTGAAATTTTGATGTTTTCTTCAAGGGTTTCTTCAAGGTTTTAACTCTGACTAAACTACGCTTTTTGTGGTGTACATCTTCTTTCCTTGTGTACCCTTCCATATGCATCGCCCCCCAGTATTGGAGTATTGAAGCATAAAATCTCGAACACTAGATTAACTCCTTACTTTTGGTCCTTTTCCTGAAAAAAGGTACATACGGGACTCGGAGGTAATTTTTTAGTTGATGACTGCATAGCCCTTCTTCCATTAGAAATGTTGTAACCTAGATCGAGAATAATTAAGTATTCCGCATGTCTTTCGGGTCTAATATCATAATTTGGTATGGGCCAGATTTTTGCCTATCATCTAAAATAGTTAGTAAAACTTAAATGAACAAAATAAAATCAAACTTGCATGATACATGACCGAGGGTATTAACCTCTATTAGAAGTAATACTTCTTCGAATGGATTGCATTCTAATGAGATGGTAATACCTTGTCGTCCATGGTTTCCAATTCGTACGCTTTTTTTCCAGCAATGCCTTTAACTCTATATGGGCCTTCCCAATTTGGACTCAACTTTCCTGCCTTCGCTACTTTTGTTGATCAAAATACCATTTTGAGGACGAAGTCCCCAATCCTAAAATACCTCAGGTTTGCCTTCCTGTTATAGTATCGTTCAATCATTTGCTTTTGAGCTGCCATTAGAATTAATGCTTCTTCTCTTCTTTCTTCCATCAAATCCAAATTTACTTGCATATCTTCTTCATTTGTTGCCTCATTTGTATGTGTATATCTCGTGCTTGGTTCACCTATCTCAACTGGAATTAGAGCCTCTGTTCCATATACAAGTGAAAATGGGGTTTCTCGTATGCTAGTTTTTGCCGTTGTTTGGTAAGCCCATAACACACCTGGTAGTACTTCTGGCCATTTTTCTTTTGACTCTTCCAATCTCTTTTTTAAGTTGTTGACGATAACCTTATTTGCCGACTCAGCTTATCCGTTAGCCAGTGGGTGGTAAGGTGCCGAAGTGATCCGTTTAATCTGTCAACTTTGAAAAAAATTAGTAATTTTCGCACCTATGAATTGCAGTCCATTATCAAAAATGATCTCCTTTGGGACTCCAAATCGACATATTATATTTCTCTAAAGGAAATCCGTAACTTCCTTTTCTTGCACCTGCTTAAAGGTACCTGCTTCTACCCATTTTGAGAAATAATCCGTTAGAATTAACAAAAAATATACATTTCCCTTAGCTTGAGGCAATGGTCCTAAGATATTCATCCCCCATTTCATGAAGGGTCATGGTGATATAACTGAATACAATAATTTCATCGGTCGATGCATATTATTTAGCACATCGTTGGCATTTATTGCACCTTGCTACAAAGCTTTCTGCTTCCTCTTCCATCTTTGGCCAATAGTATCCCTCTTTTATTAATGTCTTCACCAACGACCCCCCTTCCCCCGGCATGATTGCCACAATGCCTCTCGTGTACTTCTCTCATTATATATTCCGTTTGTGATGGTCCAAGGCAACGTGTTAAAGGTTTACCAAAAATTTTGCGATATAAGTTTCCACAAATTAAGCAATAATGCGTAGCCTTCACCTGTAATAATCACGATTTCTTTTTGTCCTCAGTCAAAATACCATACTGCAAAAAGTTTACAAATTCGTATCTCCAATCCTAAGTTAAATTATTGAAATTTACCTCACTCTTGGTTTGGTCGAGGGCTAAATAAAATAAATATACCACAACAACATTTTCTGTATTTGTTGCATCAGCGACAAACGCGAGATTTGCCAATGCGTCTGCTTCTGCATTTTCCTCCCTAGGTATTTGTACAGCTTTCTATGTCTGGAACTGCCTAAGTAATTTTCGCACTTTTTCGAGTTACTGTTGCATTCATGTCTCTCTTGCCACATAAGTCCCCTGTATTTGATTGACTACTGGCTGTGAATCACTTTTGATCACGATTTGTTCAATACCAAGTTCCCGTGCAAGTTCCAAGTCTGCAATCACAGCTTCACTGCCTCATTGTTAGTAATTGGGTAATATTTTACCGCCTATCTTGTTACTTCTCCCGAGGGTGTAATTATAACAATCCCCAAGCCTGCTCTTTTAACATTTGAGGAAACATTAGTAAACAATGTCCAAGTCCCCGGATTAGTTCCGGTAAATATTTGTAGCTCTTTTCTTGCTAACACATGAGAGTTTATAGTGGTTCTAGGCTTATATACAATATCATATTCACTGAGTTCTATAGCCCATTTAGCTAGCCTTCTTGATAATTCTTGTTTATGCAATATATTCCTTAGTGGAAAAGCAGTTATAACAGAAATAGGATGACATTAAAAGTAAGGTTGTAACTTCCTTGATGACATAATTAAAGCTAAAGAAAGTTTTTCTAAGTGAGGATACCGTGTCACAGCATCTAGTAAAGACTTACTAATATAATAAATCAGAGATTGTTTACCTTTATCTTCACTTACCAATACCGCGCTTACTGCTACTTCTGACATAACAATGTAGATGAGCAATCTCTCTCTGTCTTTTGGTTTTTCTAACAGAGGTGGATTTGATAGATACGCCTTTAAGTCCTTCAGAGCTTGTTGATACTCGCAAGTCCATTCAAACTGATTTTGCTTTTTCAATACTGAAAAGAACTTAAAGCATTTTTCCGATGACTTGGACATAAACCTTCCTAGAGTCGCTATTCTACATGTTAATCTTTGTACTTCTTTCTTGCTCGTGAATACATCTGGTATTTATTCAATAACTTTGATTTGTGCTGGATTTACTTCAATACCCCTATTAGAAACAAGGAAACCTAAAAATTTACCTGAAGTAAAAACTAAAAGCGCACTTTTTCGGATTCAACTTCATGTTTTGCTTGCTGAGAATTTCAAAGGTCTCAACTAAATGTTGAAAATGATCCCCTGCCTATTTTGACTTGACCAACATATCGTCTATGTAGACCTCCATAATTTTATCCAGGTGTTCTTGAAATATTTTGGTCACTAATCTTTGATATGTGGCTCCAACATTTTTCAAATCAAATGGCATGTTTTTATATCAATAAATCCCTTTGTCTATGATAAATGACTTTTTTTCCTCATCTAAAAGGTCCTTTTTATCTGATTATAACCAAAATAAGCAATTAAAAAACATAAAAGCTCATGACCTGCGGTAGAATCAATCAATTGGTCTATATGTGGTAAAAGAAATGAATCTTTAGGACAAGCCTTATTTAAATCAATATAACCTACACAGACCCGCCATTTTCCATTCTTTTTTAGAACCACAACAATATTAGCTAACCAGTTAGGGTACTTTACCTCTCATATTGAACCGATTTTCAGAAAGTTTTGTACCTATTCCTAGATCACTTGATTTTTGAAGGCCCCTTGCTTTCTTTTCTTTTACTTGACAGGTGGGTGTAACAGATCCTCATTTAACTTATGAGTCATTACCTCTGGTGGTATACCTGTCATATCTGAATGTGACCAAGCAAAGCAATCTGCGTTAGCACATAAAAATTCAATTAACCCACTTTTCATTTCTGGGCTCAAATTTGTTCCGATGTAAACTTTTCTATCTAGCCAGTAGACAAATAATATCATAGTTTCGAGCTCCTCCGTGGTTGTTTTAATGTTCTCATTTTCCTCTAGCTCTTGAATCACATTAGGTCTTGAATCCACCTCAGTCTAACCTTGTGTATTTTCAGTTGAGGTATGGACAGGAGCGTCCCCAACTGAATTATTTAATTGCTATTCCATGTCTGCATCATTGGTTGTGTTGTATTTGAAATCACCACTGAATTAATGCTCTGTATAGCCTGTTGATCTCCCCGGATTTATCGGATCCCCCACTGTGAAGGGAATTTGAAAACTTGATGCAACGTGGACGAGACGACATTAATATCATAAATCCATGGCCTTCCCAAGATTATATTATAGGCCATGTCTGCGTCTATTACCTGAAACTTTGTATGTTTGATGACTCATTCGGCAAACGTAGGCAGTACAACTTATCCTTTAGTTACGATGCTTGAATTATAAAATCCAGATAAATACTGTGCCTTTGGAATGACCTTATTATTAGCTTGCATTTCATTTACCACTCTCAGCAAAATGGTATTACTGAGCTACCTGGGTCAATCAAAACACGTTTTACATTAATATCATGTACAAGTAAAGATATTACCAGTGCATCATTGTGAAGAATCATTAAGCCATCTGCATCTTTGTCATCAAACATTATACTGTCACCTTCCAAGACTTGGCGAACTCGTTTCCCGTAAGTGACAGTAACCTTTGAAGTCTTTTTTGCAGCCGCGTACGTTACCCCATTGACTTCATCTCTTCCGATTATGACGTTTACTGTTCTCTTTAGTGATAGAGGCTTTGGGGGGGGGGGGGGGGAGTTCTTTCCTGTTTTTCATGTATAATTGTCTCCCTTTCTCACTGAACATATCAGTAAGATAACCTTACTTCAGTAGATATTCAACTTTCCCTTGCAAAAGCCTGCAGTGTGCTGTTCTACGACCATGGTCATTATGAAACTCGCACTAGAAATCTGGGTTCCTTTTATTTGGATCTGGTCTTATCTCGTTTGGCCATCATACCTTATCTCTCATTCCTCATAGAACAACCACCAATTTAGAGGTGCTGACGTTAAAGCTATAATCTTTTATTCTTGATTGAGTACTGAAATCGTTGCTTCGGGCGTCTCTCTCCTTTTTGAATTTGGAAGAAGAACTCACCTCTTTTTGCCTTGATCTTGAATCAAAGCGTTCATTCTCTTGCTTATGTTGGGAATCTCATTCCGCAGGTACAATGTAAGGCTCGTACCCATTTTTAGCAGACCTTCTCTCTGATTCCGAGTGTCTTGAACCTGGTCTTTCATCTACCCTTGGCTGTGTAACCATATCTTCTTCTATCCGTAGCTTCGTGCTGTATCGATTGTACACATCATTCCAAGTCATTGCACGAAACTCCTGCAAACTTTCTTTAGCCTCATCATGGCTTTTGAACTTTTCTCGATCAAGTTGCTTGCAAATGCTATAGCCGCCCAGTTATCAGGTACTCCCGGCAGCATCATTCTCTCACGTTGGAATCTATCAACAAATTCTCTGAGCAATTTTGTAGTCCCCTGTTTAACTTTGAAGATATCTTCCATCCCTTTTTCAACTTTCTAAGCTCCCGAATGCGCCTTTATAAATGAATCTGCAAGCTCAGTAAAATAATCAATTGAGTTTTCAGGTAAGAGTGAATACCATGTTAACGCCCCTTTTGTAAGAGTTTAGCCAAATTTCTTAACCAAAACTGAAATCATTGCCTTTCATGCCTGTAGTGAACGCAGTAATGTGAACCCGAGGGTCGGATGTCCCGTCTTATTTAGGAATATCAGGCATTTAAATTTTTTGAGAATTGGCAAAGGTGGTGCACTTGGCTTCCAGGGTTGTTGTGAATACTTGTCAATATCCATACCTTTGATCACATCAGGCATGCCAGGTATTTGTTCTATACACTCATTTTTCTCCTTCAACTGTTTCTCCATAGTTAGTACTAAATTTTATAAACTGGAATTATTTGGTGTACTTGACCCCCCATTGCGAGATTCATTGGGCATCTCTCCACATCTAGAGTTATCAAGTCTTGAACGCGGATGTTTCAAGGTGGTATTAACTGGTGGTGGATTTTGTGCTGCGTTGGGTAATCCTCTAGCAAAAGCATGCAGTGCTTCGTTCAAGTGCTGCGCAATCAACTGTTTCAAAACATCTTGCTCAACGGTATGGTCATCTCAATGTTATCCATCAGTGCACGAAGCAGACCTTTCAGGTGAAATTTCTCGTGAGTACTGAGGAGTAGTTACGGGTGTGTGATGTGGTGGAGTTCCACCTTGTTGATTCAGCTGGTTGTTCCCGTTAGCAGTAGACATATTAGTTGCTAAAAATGAAGTTTAGAAAGCGAACAGATTATCAGATTTCTAGTATCGGAACCATTTTATTTAACCCCAAAATAGATTTTTCAGTCAAAATTAATATCAAGAAGAAATCGGATTATTGATAACCAAAATTACTTCACTTTCTTGGTAATTTGAAGAATAAAAAGAATAATGGAAATAATAGACAAGGAATGAGAACTTAAAGTAGAACGTTAATTTCTCCTAGAATTGAGGTTTGAACCTTTTGAATAAAGTAAAAGACTAATTGCATATATTGATAAAAATTCAGATGCCTTTACAAATAAGGATTGAGCCCTTATATAAGGATACATAATTATAACGATTTCCATACTTAATTCTAGATTGTTAATGATATTAATTACCTTGATTGCCCGTTATCACATATAATTATAACAATGCCATTAATGACTGAGGATTCTTCATAAACATGATCAATGTCAATTTCTCTTCCTTATTTATAATAGTTTTATGAACCTTCCCTCTTTTTGGTCTTCATCCATTCTGTACTTATTTCTTCTTTTTCAGCTGTTAGGTCTAGTACCTTTTCTGGCAAAACACCGGGGGTATTCCGCTCGTACCTTTTCAATTCTTTTAATTTACTTAACTAGATTTGTCACTTGTCACTTTGCTGATAATTCACGTGTCATACTTTTTTCCCACCAATACAGTGGGGACTCTCCGTCACGAATTTGAATTTAATCAGATTCTAATGTCGATACCGAACATCGAATTGAAAAAAAAAACTCGTAAACGGCCATAAGGAGCATCATTTTCCTCCTTTCCGTCCCCCACTTTACCCAGGACCTAGCCCATGAACTAACACCACTATCATCGTTGCACTTTGGGCTCCCTAAGAAGCCTAAGAAACCAGGCCTTGTCGAGTGCGAATCATTAGGCCAAACTAATGGGTCAAATTTATGTAGAAATAGCGCTCATTGGCCTATGTTACACCCCTGTTTTAGAAAATTAGTCATTGTTATGAAGTTACAAATTTTACAAGTAAAATTCCAAGACTTTCAATTACGGTTATTTCAATAACAGAAGCTGAAAAGTAGCTATCTGTGAATTTTATACTTTCTTGTCTCTTACTAATGTCCTTCTACTAATCATGTACTGAGATAATCAGACGCAATTCTTCATCGAAATGAAGAAAAATTGATTATCACAAACTTCGTAATAAATAATTTTTCTAGACAAAATTTCGATGGTTAATGAAGGGATCGGTGTTATAGTTAGTTGATATATAACTTATGACTGCACCATTGATACATATATAACTTATGACTGCACCATAGATGCAAGGTTCCGATCCTATCAAAATCATTCTATCCTATCTTCTCATCCCCTTTTATTTATAGAACCATAAAAGAATTTTTAAAAGGTATTAAAAGGATAGTCAAACAGAGAGAGTTCATAAATTGAATAGAAAGCGGAAAAGGGGTTGAAAACTAATATTAGGTTTATTAGCCATAAGTACTAGGCTTTCCATTACTTTATAAGTGTATCTTTACTTCTTTCGTTGGTAGGTACAAAATTAGTGGTCTACGTCTATATTGCTCGGACTCCGAAAATATTATTGGGGGCGTGTTGGATCCTCTAAAAATAGTGAATTTTTGGAGAATCCGACACTGGTGCGACCTCATTTTGGAGAGTCCACGCAACATAGGTCTACGTTGTACGATAAATTTCATTAATGACTACATGCAGATAGGTTATTTGGTAAATATTTAATGAAACACCCTAATTGGTCGCCTCATTTAATTGGTACTCACTTTTTAAAACAAATTTAACTTGTACCTTATATTTAGGAAATTTCAGATATCTTTTTCTTCTTCTCGATTGTTGCTTCTTCATTGCTGCTTCCTCTCTCCTCCTCCTTTTTTCCCTTCCTTGTCTAAAAACTGAGATTCAAACTTTGACTTAGTACTTTTATGTAGTGGAGATATCGAAAGCCACCATTTTTGAACCTAGAGAAAACTTGTTCGATAATGACCTCGTTGAAACTAACGAAACATACCTCTGAAGTTGCATTGAAAAAATAAACGAACTTCAGATTCAATTATGAAGTTGCATTGAATAGATAGCAGAACTTCAAATTCGATTATGAAGTTGCATTGAAGAAATAGAAGAACTTTAGATCTGATTCTGAAGTTGTACTTTGAAGAGACAGAAGAGCTTCATATTCGATTCTGAAATCCCAAGTTTGTGAATTCTGAAGTGATTAAACGCGAAATCTGAAGTGTGTTCCGAAGTGAGTAAATTTTATAAATTTTTGTGGAATGTGTTTGTATGACTTCAATGTTGGCCCTCAATTCAGGTATATCTACACTTCTGTAGAAGCATTTGGGCCTTTAAGGGGATGTTAATTGAAAAAATACACGATACGTCAAACATAACACTATATTCACCATTAATAGCTACATTTTCAGCAAATTTACCATTAGTAGATATATTTAAATTTTATAGCATTCATGAAACAAGAGATTAATTATTTTGAACTGAAACAAGATTTAATTGGTTAGAGCGCCCGCTTAATTAGCGGATGTATTGAGTTCGACTCTCAACGGTAGCATTTTATTTTTCTATATTTCACCTTCGCAACGAATACAATCGATACAAGTTATATCTTTTATATACATCCTTGCATTTCGCCTTGGTTGCAATTGATACATGTTGTATTCACTACGCGAATGAATACGTGCAAACAAAATACAACTTATACAGGTTGTATTCGTTACGCGAACGAATACAGTTGACACATGATGTATTTGTTGCGCGTCTCACTACAAGTGATGCAAGTTGGTAACAATTGAACAGTAGTTACGAATGATAATTAGACAAACTATAGTTACTAGACTCTAAACTATAGCGCTTGTCCAAGTCCAACGCTATCTGAGCCTAATTTTATATCTGACTCATGGGCCTAATTTTATATCTGACTCAGCTCTCCAATAATGGATGGAAAAATGTAGAAATGGCACAAATAGCCGGTTTGAGCATCCTATTTACACCATAATCAGTTTTTTAAAATTATTTAACGTTTAGCCAATTTTGGCAAACATTAAACCTTCGAATCTGAAGTTTTAAACTGCCATTGTCTAACTTCATATTTGAAGCGAAGGTCTGAAGTTTGAACTGCTAAATCTAAACTTTAGACCTTCAATTGAGTTTGAATTGCATTCAAACTTGCCCGGCATTGGCTGTGCCTAACTTCAGACATGTAATTGAAATTTTAGGCTTAGTAGTGTGAATATGATTTTGACGTGGCTAAACTTTAAAACTTCGTAAAGTTACTTTAAATAATAGACCTAGAAACGACTATTTCTGCATCTCAGGAAAAAGGATGAATGGGGCTCGAAATTTGTGTTTGATTTGTAACCTTTTTGTATAACACTTGACTTCTTAATGATGTTTGGATTTAAATTGATTTTAGAGAATATATCTATCTAAAACAGAAACCACTCTTGTTTACATTAAAAATTATAACTAATTTTCCAAAATATAAACCAACACGAATCAGTTTTTCAAAACTAAATTGTTTTAGTTTCTAAGGACAATTTAATCCAATGGTTTGTTTTTAGAGAAATACTGTTGTTGGTGCTCAAATGTTTCTGAGTCACTGCGGAAGATGCTTTTTTACCTTGGGATCTATGGCGGAAATTCAATGAATATGTATAAATTATTAATTTAGAATTCATTAACTTAAAAGGATTATAATCCGAACCCATAAGGTTCAAATCCTATCTTCGCCTCTTGGCCTATGTGGTGTCTCTTTGTTGTGTAAATGTATACGCGACTCGAATCGTCTTGCCTATTTACTTTGTGGGCGTTTGGACATTAGAATTGTGAATTCCGGAAAAAAGTAAAAAAATATATTCAAGTAAATGATATTTAAAAATTAAAGTTGTGTTTATTTTTATAGCCAAACTGATTTCGAAAAAAATAAAATAAAAATCGAAAAAAGTGAAATCTGTTTTACGTCCAAACGGGCCATTAGTTGCTCAGGCTCGAAGATGAATTTGACATCTAGATTTAAGGACACACAAATTTTTTAATTCTTCTTGAAAATTATTCGAAGGAACAGAGAATCTAATCCAAACACAATCTGTAACCTAGTCTACACCAGCATAGCAGTTATAAAAGTATTTTTCAAGCAAATGTTGTACATTGTTACAATTTATTCTTTCACAAAATTAAGCCAAAAACAAAATCCAATTCACCTAAGTCTTCATCGATATGCTATTCAAAATTAGAAATAACTTCAGGTTGACTATGCTATTCAAAAAGCATATAATAATATTATACTTTCCCACTACTGAATGTCATGGTTGAAACAAAGACAATTATACAACTAGAGCCATAATTGTATTAATAACCAGTAGCTGGAGGAACAAAAGGAGACCTATTGTACATCATCTGAGGTTGTTGCATAGCATGCCTGTTGTATATCTTTGATGTTGGATTGTGCTGGTGATAACTATTAGTAGTTGTAAATCCAGCTGAAGATCCTTGTACAATATTGGATGAACTTGAAATCCTCTAATTCCCATTAAGTTGGAATTATTATTTCCTCCACTCAAAATAGCAGCAACATTATTGTTAGTCCCATTCCCTTGAAAGCCAGCAAGATTGACCTTTGAACCACCCCCTAATTGTGCACTATTCATATTGATTACTCCCTCCATTTCAATTTAGATGGGTAATTTGACTCGGCACAGAGTTTAAGAAATGAAAAGAAATCTTTTGAAACTTGTGGTCTTAAAAACTTAAGGGATAAAAACTTTGTGGGACCATGACTTTTGTGTGGTTATAAAAGCTTCCCATTAAAGGTAAAATGGGTAAAATGAAGAGTTTAAAATTGAATTATTTCTAAATTTAGAACTGTGTCATTTATTTTGGAATAGACTAAAAAGGAAAGTACATCATCTAATTTGAAACGGAGGGAGTACTTTCATTGCCATGTTCTGATTTGGAATTACTACTTTCTTGCTAGCATTAACATTTCCATTGTTGGGAGTGTTAGCATTGATAAAGGAAAAGGGCTGGCCCAATAGTAGTGTCTTACATACCCGACCCAGCCCAATTGTATTTTTTCACTTTTCTCTAGCTTAGTTCTCATAGGTTTATTACTGAAAATATAAATAGACTTTTTGTAATATACATAAGACAATGAAAAATAAAAAAATCAAGGGTCTCTTTCTACCGACTCTTTTTCTCTCTCTTTCTCTTCATCCATTCTAGGGTTTTCATCTCTTCTTTTCTACCATAGCTCGCAGATCTTCGAGTTAACACGGTATCAAAGCAGGAATTCTGATTCCTCTCATCACGAGCTTCACTCTGACGTTACCCTCTCTCTGAGTTTTCATCGATTCGATCTTCGATTGATCCAGAACGACGAAAATATCGAACAACATTTTCCATTGGTAATTTTTGGGGATTTCATCACCTGTCGACTGCTAGTACACTCATAATGTCGGACTTCTCGGATTTTCTCAGATTCCTCACTTGATTTTGTCAAATTTATTTTCCTAGGGTTTATACTTCACAGAAGACTCTTCTTCTTCAAGTTTCAGAAGAAGGCTGGTAATATCCTTCTCGCTTTCAACTGTAAAATTGCTTAGATTTTGGTTGCGTGTTATAGCATATGTTCAGAAAACTACCTCTTTTGCTGTGTTATAGATATTATCGTCTGTGTTGTTCTGATTCAATTCAGTTGAGTTTCATGCTATGGTTAGCGTTATGGATAATATTTCATCACGTAGTAGCACAAGTTCTGATGGTTTCACACCTTTTACACTGGATTCGTCTCATCCACTGTACGTACACTCTTCTGATAGTCCTGATAGTCAATTGGTAGTTGTACCTTTCAATGTGTGTGGCTTTGTGCTTTGGAGAAGTAGCATGCTCACTTCTCTATCTGCAAAGAACAAGTTAGGGCTTTTAGATGGTAGAGTTTCCCAACTTTCACCAGACTCCCCATATTATCTATACTGGGAGAGGTGCAATGACATGGTTAAGGCATGGATCACTAACTCTGTGTCTAGGGATATTGCAACCAGTGTCATGTGTCTTAAGACTGCAAGGGAAGTATGAAAAAATATTAACGATAGATTTGGCCAGTCAAATGGATCCAAATATCTCCAAATTCAAAGAGAGATTAGCACAACTACTCAAGGCTCTTATGATATTGCCACATACTTTACCAAGTTTAGGAATCTATGGGATGAGTTAAATTCCTCTTATGTGGGTCCTGCCTGTTCATGTGGAGCTCTTCCAAAGTTCATAGAGGATTAACAGTTATTCCAGTTCCTCAATGGTCTAAATGATTCATACTCTACTGTGAAAAGTGCCATCATGATGATGAATCCTCTCCCTCCAATAAACAAGGCTTATTCCTTATTACAACAGGATGAGAGTCAAAAGGAAGCTCTCTCCAATGTTTCTAACTTCTCTGGTGATTCTACTTCTTTTTTTGTATCACCTGCTCAATCACCCAACACCAGAAATTGCACTCAAAGGGTAAATTTTGAATCTAGAAAGAATGTCAATGGTGTTTCTAGCAAATATTGTAAGAAACCTGGATACACTGTGGAAAAATATTACAGACTTCATGGGTTTCCCCCTGAGTTCAAGTTCACAAAGAACAAGAAGTTTGCATCCTGTGTCCAAGGTGACATACCTCATCCTCAGTCATCTCCTGCTATCAATCAGTTTCTAGGGAATTCTTCTCCAATTCATGGCTTTACTAAAGAACAATATCAGCACCTCTTGATTATGTTTCAACAAGTTCATGTCTCTCCTGGTACTATTCTCAACAATCCTTCTATTGAGGACTCTCGTTTTGCTCATTTTGCAGGTTTGTTTACTGCCTATGATGTAGAATCTGTAGACTCTCATGTGTGTGCATCATCACAGACTAATGTGGATCCTTGGATCTTAGATTCAGGGTCCACTAATCACATGACTCTACACAAACACTTACTTCATGATATTATGCCTTTAGTTAGACCTTTCCTTGTTACCTTACCAAATGGTTATAAAGTAAAGGTTATATCAATTGGGTCCTAACACCTGAGACATGATATAACCCTTCTCAATGTACTTCATGTACCTTCTTTCCATTTCAACTTAATATCTATACATCAACTCATTACCCAACTTGACTGTATAGCAGTACTTACCAAGTTCCATTGTTCTTTACAGGGCCCTTCTCTGAAGAGGCCACTGGTAATTGGTAAGGTTGTTGGCAGACTCTACTACCTACATCCCGATGCAGACCTATTTCCCACTCCAACCCCTGCTTTGTCATCCCATGCTACTACACCTTGTATAGATTCTAGTTTTACTATAGGTTCTATTACTTGTAATAAGCCTGCATCAATTTCTCAGTCTGTACTTCCTTTACCTAAATATAATCAGACTTCTATTGTCAATAAGATGGATTTGTTTTGGCATCAAAGACTAGATCATATGCCCTTTCATAAAATGCAATCTATTCCTTTCTTATCGGATAAAGTATCCAACAAATAAAATTTTATATGTCCTATATGTCCTATGGCTAGACAACAAAGGCTGCCTTTTTATGACAGTACAATTCATTTCACTAAACTTTTTTAACTAGTTCACATTGACATTTGGGGCCCATATAACACTAAAACTTACAATGGATTCAAATATTTCCTTACCTTAGTTGATGATTACTCTAGAGTCACTTGGACTCACATCCTTTCTTCCAAAAGCAATGCCTTATCTATCTTAAAAGCTTTCACTTCTATGGTAAAAGTACACTTTAACTCTTCAGTTCACACTTTCAGATCAGATAATGCTTATGAACTTGGCAGTTGTGTTGAGGCTGCCACCTTCTTTGCTTCTCAAGGTATATTACACCAAACCACCATTCTCCATACTCTACAAAAAAATAGTGTTGTGGAGAGAAAACACAAATATTTATTAGAGGTTTCAAGAGCCCCTTTGTTCCAATCTAAACTACCACTGATATTTTGGGGTGACTGTGTTTTGACTGCCACTTATCTTATAAATAGGATGTCCTAACCTCTTTTGCTCAAAGTTTCTCCTTAAAAAACATTGCATGGATGTCCACCATCTTATGACTACTTGAGGTCTTTTGGTTGTATATGCTTTGCCACCTCTCCTAAGGCTGGTAGGAATAAGTTTCAATCTAGAGCTATTTCTTGTATCTTTCTAAGTTACCCTTGTGGTAATAAGGGTTATAAGTTGTTGAACATGTCTAATTCCTCAGTGTTCTACTCTAGGGATGTAATATTCCATGAACATATTTTTCCTTATTCTTCCTCTTCCTCACCTTCTCTTTCTTCTATTTTACCTTCACCATTTGTGGACATCCCATCTCACCCTATTTCTTCTCCTGCCATTACTCCTTTTGTTGTCATTCCTCTTTCAACTTCTACTCCACTCATCTCTCCTGCTATTCCTCCTACATCTACTACTACACCTGATGCTCCTCCTTTAAGAAAATCCACCAGAACTGTTACACAACCTGCTTATCTCAAAGACTCTGTATGTTCTTCTGCCAACTCCAATCTTTCTACTTCTACTCCTTCTAAGGTTCTACCTAGTGAAGCACACATGCATGAGCCTCAATTCTACCAGCAGGCTGCCTCTCATCCTACCTGGTAGGAGGCTATGCTAAAATAATTCAATGATCTTAAAGCAAATCAAACTTGGGACATTGTTTCCCTTCCTCCTCATAAAAAGGCTATTCCTTGTAAGTGGGTCTATAAGATCAAACAGAGGGCAGATGGATCTGTTGAGAGATACAAGGCCAGGTTGATTATTAGGGGTGATACTCAGAGGGAAGGCATTGACTTTACTGAGATTTTTTCCCCTATTATCAAGCTCACCACTATCAAGTGCCTGCTGACTCTTGCCATCAAGAGATGATGGATTGTGTTCCAATTGGATGTTAACAATGCATTCCTCCAGGGTGATCTTCATGAGGAGGTTTATATGAAGATACCTCCAGGTCTTAATGTCACTTCTTCTTCCTCTCCCATTCCTTTGGTTTGCAAACTCAAGAAGTCATTATATGGCCTTAGGCAAGCCTCCAGACAGTGGTTTTCAAAACTGTCTGAAGCGTTGCTCTCTAGATGCTACATTTCAAGTCTGAATGATTACTCCCTCTTCACCAAGTCTTCTTTTGGTTCTCTAGTGGTTCTGGCAGTATATGTTGATGACATACTTTTGGCTGGAGATGACCTCACTGAAATGAACTCTTTGAAATCCTATTTGGATGATCAATTTAAGATTAAGGATTTGGGGTCAGTACATTACTTCTTGGGGCTGGAAATCACTACTCATCCTCAGGGCTATCTCATGAGCCAGCACAAGTACACATTTGATCTTCTCACTGAGTTCAATTGTCATCATTTCTCTCCACTTGTGACTCCTCTATATCCTTTTATTAATCTCACTTTGGACATGAGGGATCCTCTTCCTGATCCTAGTCTTTACTGAAGACTTATTGGGAAACTCAAATTTTTAAAGCATACAAGGCCTGATATATCTTTCTCTGTCCAACACCTGAGTCAATTTCTTTAGCAACCTCAGGTCCCTCACATGCTGGCTGGCCTACATGTTCTTCGATATCTCATGAATGATCCTTCTCAGGGAGTTCTTCTCTCCAATTCTTCTGATTATTCTCTTGCTGGCTATTCTGATTCTGATTGGGCCTCTTGTGCCATCTCTCGAAAGAGTGTTACTGGGTTTTATGTGACTCTTGGTGGCAGTCCCATCTCTTGAAAAAGTAAGAAGCAGCCCATTATTTCTTTATCTTGAGCTGAAGCTGAGTACAGGGCCCTCAGAAAGGTGGCTGCCTAGATATCTTGGTTGATTAGACTTCTTGGGGATCTTGGACTATCTATTAACAGTTATGTTCCAATCTATTGTGACAGCCAGACTGCTCTTCATATTTCCAAAAATCCAATTTTCCATGAATGTACTAAGCATATTAAGATTGACTGCCATTATGTTCGTGAATGCTTGAATTCTGGACTAATTTCTCTGCATTTTGTTTCCAGTACCAATCAGTTAGCTGACATCATGACAAAGGCTTTGTGTGGAAAACTTCATCACAATATTCTTGGCAAGCTTGGTGTGTGTTCATCCTCTAGCTTGAGGGGGGTGTTAGCACTGATAAAGGAAAAAGGGCTGACCCAATAGTAGTGTCTTACATACCCGGCCCATCCCAATTGTATTTTTTCATTTTTCTTTAGCTTAGTTCTCATAGGTTTATTACTGAAAATACAAATAGACTTTTTGTAATATACATAAGACAATGGAAAATAAAAAAATCAAGGGTCTCTTTCGACTGACCCTTTTTCTCTCTTTCTCTTCATCCATTCTAGGGTTTTCATCCCTTCTTTTCTGCCATAGCTCGCAAATCTTTGAGTTAACAGGGAGTGGCAATATTAGCTGCTGATATTGCTTTCTTTGCATTGTTTACTTCTGCATTTTTTTGCTCAAGAATTGCTATTTGTTGGTTTGCTTCCTCTCTAATAAAGTTCATCTCTTCCTCAGCATAATCTTCCTCCTCATCTTCATCAAGATTATAATCATCTTCCTCTTCTCCTATAAAGTTCAAAACTTGTTGGTTATTATTGAGGTGGGATTCAAGATCCTTAATCTGATTTTGCTTTTGATTTTTGTTGTCCTTTCCATCTTTGATGCAGTTGGGGTTCTGTTTCTGGTTATGATTAGTTTTTTGAGACCAAAGCTGAGCATCTTTACCACCTCTAATCAATTTCTTAATTAGAGTTTCTGAATCTACAGTTTCAGAAACTATGACTTTTTGCTGCTCAGTGTCTATGTTTACTTGGTAAACACATGTCAAAAGATGATAAACAATAAAACAAGAAAATTATAAGGAAACAATTAGGATAAAGGTTAATAAATATTCCCTATGTTTTAATTTATGAGGAGTGTTCGATTTGGCCGAGTAAAAAAATAATTCATTTGTGCAACTATAAATCATTTCATTAACGTAAAATAAAAAGTTTACTATTAAATTATATTTAAATATTTAAATTTAAAATGTGTGTCACCTAAAATGAAATAGAGGGATTTGAAATCAACCTTTGGACTGCCTTAAAGACTCCTAAAGACTCTTTAGTTTTCACTAATTAATGGAAAACAAAATATTTTCAAAAGATTAAACTCCACAAGAAACTCTTACTAAAGATCGTAAAATTTCAGTATTTTCTTGACTTGCACAATCGAAGTTTAATCTCTGGAAAATTATCAAGCCATTTGAAGACACTCTAAGAAGTCATACTAGTATTCTCTCCCCTCTATTTTTTTTAATAAGAAGAATATTATACTCTTAAATAGAAGAGTAATAAGATTATTACTAGTACAAAAGAGCCAAAATACCAAGAAAAAGACAATGAGAAAAGCAAAACCTTCAATTTTTTGAAGAAGCTTCTTCACTTTCTGCTTGCACCCATTACAATATATGTTCACTCGAAGAACACAGGTCTGCAAAAAGGGAATTAAGGAAAGATAAATATTAAAAAAAGGTGGAGAAGAGACAAGAGAAGCAAACATAGAACCAAAATAATAATTTACAGAAGAAAAATCACAAGCCAACTTTATGGTACACTGGTAGAACATGGTCTTGAGATAGAGAAATATACCTGGATTTTTAGGAGCTTAAAATCTTAATCTTGAGTCATTTCTTCAGTGCAGTTTCAACAGAATGATCTGCTACAACAAGTAGTAGCAAATATAAACAACGCTTAAAAGTTATATATACAATGTGGAAAAGAGGTGTTGTTATTTCACGGGAGTCTTAAAAGTTATACCTCCAATTATTTTAACTTGACATGGAGTTTAAGAGAAAAGAACGACTTTTAAAACGTGTGGTATTAAAAGTTTTGTGGGGTCATGACGTTTGTGTGATTATAAAAACTTTCATTAAGGATAAAATAAAAAGTTTAAAGTTGAATTATTTTCAATTATAAAAATATGTCAATTTCTTTTGAACGAAATAATAAAGAAAATGTATTATCTAAATTGAAACGGGAAGGTGTACGTTTTTTACTATGAAAAAGCATAAATACTTTCTTTTTCACTCATCTTGAGTTCCTCTTATTTAAAGGAAAAACAAAAAATTGAGGAAAAAGTGTCTTGAAAAGGGGTTAAAATAAAAAGTGGCAGTAAATGCCAAGACAGAAAAGAGAGATGAAAAGTCAGAAGAAGAAGATTGGAGTACTATAAATTGTAGGGGAAAGAGGAGAAAACAAGGGGGAGATTGGAGTACTATAAAAAAAAAAGAGGGGTGAAGAGTATAGGAGTTCAGAACCTAAATGTGATTTTTTTAGACTTAAATGATCGAAATGAGTGAAAAGAAATATTGTGATCAAACTATATATAGCGCCCTTTTAAAGGGCGCTATACCTTAACGTAAGCGCCATTTAAAAGGGCGCTATATATGAAGTTGATTAGATGTCCAGGTATAACGCAGTTTATTAAGGCGTTATATGTATAGCGCCTTAATAAACGACGCTATTTCCCTTCAAATATCCGTCCCTTCCCTTTCCCCCGTTACAGAAGCAAAACAACCCCCCTCCCCAAACCCATTTTTAAATCAAACTAGCGGCCCCCCCATTAACTACCCAAAAACATTCGAGTGGACCCCATCCATCCCACAAAAAGTAAAGATTATTGGTCCCACATCCTAGCTAAGCCTTCTCTCGTTGTGGGTTGCTCGTTTCGGATTCAAATATTCAACTTTACAAAAAACATAGATCAAGGTATTCCGATTTAGATTTTGTCGAAACTCGTATAATAAGTGCATATTAGTTGTTTTAAATGTGTTCTATGTTGTTTTGTATTTTTTTTTACGATTAAACTGATATGTTATTTTTATCCGGACTAAGATATTAGTGTGCTAAAAAAATATGAAAAAATTGAGAAATTATTATTATTTGTTAAAATAAATATTAATAAGTTACTTTTTACTGTTGTATATGTATTTTCGTGAATATTTTGTGATTAAATGTATTTATTATTTTTATCTAGTTTAGATTATTTATTTGGTTAAAGACTAGTAATATAGTACCCTTTTAGCGTAATATCCCTATAGTTATTGAAATTAATCATTTAAGTATCTCTTATACCCAAAAATACGTCAAAATAGCTGATAGATCAAATACAAACTCTGTTCAATTCTAGTCAACGATCGTAAGAAAATAACATGAGAAAATAATAATATTTTCCGGATATCTTGGTGCTACTGGGCCTCAAATATCGAGCCCGGAACCCATTTGTAAATGTTTAATAATTAAAGCTTGTATAATTATAAAATTAATTATTTAATTTTATTATAGTAAAAAATAAGTGAGTAACAAACAAACTTATAAAATAAAACATGTAAAATAATAAAACTATATATACATTAATAAAACTAACACATACAAGAATTCCGGATATCTTGGTGCTACTGAGCTTCAAATATCGAGCCTGAAACCCATATGTGAATACTTAATAATTAAATATTATATAATTATAAAAATTAATTATTTTATTTACAAACAAACATATAAAATAATAAAACTAACATGTAAAATAATAAAACTAACACATACAAGAATTCAGGATATCTTTGTGCTACTGGGCCTCAAATATCGAGCTTGGAACCATATGTGAATATTTAATAATTAAATATTATATAATTATAAAAATTAAGTATTTTATTTACAAACAAACATATAAAATAATAAAACTAACATGTAAAATAATAAAACTAACACATACAAGAATTCAGCATATCTTGGTGTTACTGGGCCTCAAATATCGAGCCCGAAACCCATATGTGAATACTTAATAATTAAATATTGTATAATTATAAAAATTAAGTATTTAATGTACAAACAAACATATAAAATAATAAAACTAACATGTAAAATAATAAAACTAACACATACAATAATTCAGGATATCTTGGTGCTACTGGGCCTCAAATATCGAACCTGGAACCCATATGTGAATACTTAATAATTAAATCTTGTATAATTATAAAAATTAATTATTTAATTTACAAACAAACATATAAACTTATAAAACTAACATTTAATTAATGTTGTTTAATTTACAGTAGACGACATGGAGGTTCTGCCTATACATCTCGGACCTTCCAACGATGAGCTACTGTCGTTACAGGGCGATCATAGGTCCTCCCACATATGGGAGGGAGAGTTACTGGCCCAGACTCTCTGCGTCAGGAGAGTGGACGGCATGTGGAACTTTCTGAAGGGCAAAGTTCACCATCCCCGTGTAGTCAGACGCCTACAGGATATGGGCTTCTATAAGATTTTGGAGATCGGGCGGCTGCAGCTCGATTGGTCTTTGATCATGGCCCTAATGGAGCGGTGGCGACCGGAAACACACACATTCTACTTGCCCATTGGCGAGGCCACCATCACACTGCAGGACGTGGAGGTTATATATGGGTTGCCCGTTGATGGACACCATGTTGCTCTGCCGCAGGCCATGAGAGAGCTGACAGGTGGGCAGTACCTGGACATCCTGCAACAGCTCAGTGGTTTCCGGCCACAGGAGGAGACTGCACTAGCTGGGGCCAGTCGTCTGCAACTGACGACTATCTGAGACCATCTGGAGGTATTGCACCCTGACATCACAGGCGATACACCAGAGCTGCATATTCACTGGTACACGAGGTTGCTGTTGCTCCTTATGTTTGGAGGGGTCTTGTTCCTGAATACTTCGGGGAACCTAGTCAGCTTGAGATTTCTTCATCATCTTGAGCGGCTAGATGATTTACCCCAGTACAGCCGGGGTGCTACTGTTCTCGCCTACTTGTACAGGCAGATGTGCCGGGAGACCATGGGCACCCAACATGACGTTGCTAGATTTTTATCGCTGCTACAGGTGAAAATATATTCGAATACTCTATTCATTATAACATACACAGTAAAAATATATCTTAAATTTTACGTCCACTTTGTATGTTAGGTTTGGGCCTGGGAGCGGTTCATGCAGTTGCGGCCACCTCTACCACCATTAGCTCCGGGTGTACCACCTCCGTTTCTCCCTTTAGCTAGGAGGTGGGTTCTCCGGCGGGGATATGAAGGAGAGTACGAGGCTCGACATAATCTTCCCTTATGTAGAGATTTGTTGGATTTGCTGGAGGGCGCACAGGTAAATGTATACCTAAGTTTACTTGGCCTGGCTTCACATGTGTTGCGTATACTCACGTTTTCTGTTGTTGCTTAATAGTTCATCTGGATGCCATACAGCGACGCGCTGATAGCTGGCTTGCCCGATTATTGCTTGGCCGACCGACATATTTGGAGCTCTTCCGTCTCGTTGATGTGCCTTGATATTATGGAGCATCATGCCACCGAGTGGGTACTTCACCAGTTTGGCCGTCCGTAGCTTGTACCGCCACCGCCCACCTAGCAGGCCACATATTTCTAGCAGGATGATCGTTCTAGGATGGACCATGAATATGTGGCATGGCTAGAGGCGCATATCGATACTTGGGTCCGACGACTTGACCTTATTCCCCCCTACCACGCCGGACGGATACTGAGCATGATTATATGGGCTGGTACCGCGGCGTTACCCGACTTTTCGTCGAAAATCCTATTCATCGCGTTGGCGGTCGGTACGTTCCATATGCCGGGAGGCACGAGGCACTGGTATGTTATTTAGTATTCTTACTTATTTTACATTTTACATGATGTCCAGGCTATTGGCCTAAATTTGTTCCACCAGTTGGGACTGCAGATACAGTAGCATACCGGAGAGGGAGCAGCCACTTTGCATGAGTATGGCCAGCATGTTACAGAGCTGGCTGCCTGGACACTGCGGCGAGCCCGAGAGGATGAGCGCTTAGGACACGACCCTGCTTTTGTGGCACCAGAGCAGTACCATCGAGGTAGGGCTATCCCACGAGGTAGGGTTGTCCCACGAGGCAGTGCTGTCCCATGGGGTCGTGGGGGCCGGCGAGGAGGTGGTCCCTAGCAAGGGGCGTTGAGGCACCTGTTGAGGATATTGGAGCTGATCAGCCGGGTGACCTCCATGAGCCATATTACTATCATAACAGCATGCCGTCATACAACCTTCAGCTTCAGCTCACTCCAGGGACTTCGCAGGTGACCCCGTCAGATCTATTGTTGATCACGGGCATGAGCATTACACGAGTGGATTGGGATTAGTACTTTCCAGGCCCATCGACCGCTGCATATGATCGACTGACCCGAAATGTGGATAGTGGCCGCCGACTGAGTTATGGCTCCTCATCGAGGGGTGCTGGGGATCTTTCACATGCGCAGGTATGTTTGTATTACTATTAAATTTAAATTTGATTTTATCTCATTGATTAGCCATAAATATATTTATGTTTTTCTTATTAAGGTTTCATCCTCGCCCGTCACGGAGGCCACTTTGTGCGATGCTGACCTGGCTGCGATGGATGATTATATTCAGGAGCCCGACGAGACCATGGTAAGATAATTTAAATTCTTGTGACTTAACACGTACATTACTAATATATATTTTAAATTCTTGTGACTTAACACGTACATTACTAATATATATTTTCATATACTGAGCTGACTTATTCTTCTGTAGGTTGTTGCTGGACCGACGACCCCTTCTACCGAGCCTGCCAGCACTACTGATGATCATGCTGCAGCGCATCCTGCGATAAAGAGGCGACGTGATGAGGATGATCCTGATAACGTAGCCGGGTGGGATGGGATGCGCCTCAGGCCAGCGGCTGTATTGAAGCACACAGGCTGTGGGACGCATTGATTTTTTTTTTGTATTTTATGTAAATATTATTTTATGTAAATAATAGCAACAATTTTTATTGTTTACATTATATGCGCATTATGTTTTTATTTTCCCAGTTCTTCGTTATTTTAATACTACAACACAAACACAAACATAGCAACTTAACATAATTTAAATTCAGTATAACTAATGAAAATACATGACATGGAAAGCATAAAGATAAAATACTACACTCAACACATACATGTCATTGTTTAGTCACTACCGCCTAGTATTCTCTGCTCCAACCACTTTAATTTCTCTTCCAACCTATTTTTTTCTTCTTCCGCCTCTTTTAGTTTCTCCTACAATGCCGCAATTTCTCGTTTCATTTCAGACTCACGGCGTTGGTATTCACAGTTCATATCCCAAATATATTGCAAAGATCGTTTGTAGCATTCCTACTTAATGGGTTCATCAAGCCATACCTCAAAATTGTAATAATTTTCGTCATTGCTTCCAAACCTGTTTACACACATCCAGTGTCTGCGCCCAACATGACCATCAGACCAACAATCCATCACCATAAAGCGTTTGCTACAATAGCACATTGGTACATAATTGCGTCCAGACATTTGTTAATGCAAAAATAACCCTGCTTTTATGGAAAGTTTTTCTATTTGTTTTGGTTAAGTGCAGATAATAACTAAAATGTGCTAGTTATTTATAGGCAAGGCAACACACATAATGTAGTATTTAACCGCGCTATGCTTCGCGTGTTAAAGATTCTTTCGGGTACAATACAGCTTTTGCAGGCAAGCAGCTTTTCAGGTCGACAAGACAACACACATAACGTAGTATTTAACCGCGCTATATTTCGCGTGTTAAAGATTCTTTCGGGTACAATACAGCTTTTGCAGGCGGGCATCTTTTCAGGTCGACAAGACAACACATATAACGTAGTATTTACCCGCGCTATCCTATTACATACGGGACTAATTATCAAACATCTTCCTCTTCCGATAGTGTAGTTTTCTAATAATTTTAGATTGAAATTCAAAAATCAACGTAATAAGTTTGGTTTTTTAATCCAATACTATTTTTGATAACATGAACGAGAGGGAGAAATTCATTAATTTACTCCATTGATAATGTGAAATATCAATAAGATTTAACAATAATGGAAATATAATTTTATTTGATGCATTTTGCCACATAAACAAGTACATACACTTATTACAACCACATTATAGAAACAAAACACTATGTGTATCCTTGATAGTTGGGCACATTAGATGAACTTTCACCAGGAGCTGGATTACCACTGCCACCTAAACTAGCTGAAGGACATTTTTGACGGTCGTGTCTTGTTTGCGAGCATATACCACATTTGCGCGCATAAACGGTACCACCAACATCTATTTGGTTCCGCATACGCGTTCTTTTTTGCACTTGTCGCTGACGCAAAAACTCCTTATTACACACCATTTTAAATGGTTCCGACGGCCAATAATGCTCAGCACCCACTGGCTGCAACTGCCCACTATAGGTGTTTAAGTATCCAGCAACATTATATTATCTATCAACGTAGTTGGTTGGCCCTAAACCTACATGTTGAAAGCACTTGATGGCATGTGAGCACGGCATGTGGTAGATGGACCATTTCCCACAAGAGCATAACCTTCTAGATTCATTTATGGTGTGTACACTATTCCCCCGGTTTTGATGGATAGCGGTGCGAACTTCAAAAATATTTCAGTTGTGATCATACTGTAAAAATGAATGCCAATGTGCTCGCCGCCTGTATTTCTCAAATCTTTTCATTGGTAGTGGCATAAATTCAACACCCCTTTCTATCAGTGACGTTACAACTGCAGCCCTTTCAACAAACCTCTCCGCCATCTGCTTGAATGGCATTCACACCATGGCCTTGACAGGCAATCCTCGTGCAGACTTCAATAACCCGTTGAAAGACTCTGACATATTTGTAGTCAGAATTCCCCATCTTCTGACACCATCCGCATGCAAAGTCTACTTTTCAGGCTTATGTCGCATCAACCAATGATAGGCTGCCTCGTCTTCCTGCCTGATAGATTCCATGTGCCTCCGGAATTTATACTCTTGGTGATTTGTTGTAGCCATCCACATTAAATCATACAAATTCTTGTTGGGATGTGCCTTCTAGAAATTGGCCTTCAGGTGCCTCACATAGTTACAGTGGTAGGCATATGGTTCTTGCCATGCAGACAAATTCTCTATAGAACTTATAATACCACCATGCCGATCAGATATTAGACAAATACCTGAATGTTGTTTGACGACGTGCTCTTTCAAGTGATTCAAAAATAGTGTCCACGTCTCTTGGCTTTCATTGGCACAAATAGCAAAAGCTAAAGGAAATATACTTTTATTAGCATCTACTGCAACGACGATCAACAACTTAATATCATACTTTTTATAGATATGAGTGCCGTCTATGGATATTACCGGACGGCAATGCAGAAAACCATCAATTACTGGTTTAAATGCTCAGAACACGTATTTGAATATATATATTCTGGTATTCCCGGACTCCGCTCAAGTTTCCATTCAACAACGGTCCCGGGGATAAAGTGTTGCAATGCGGCCATGTACTTGGGTAGAGCTGCAAATAACTTATCCCAGTTACCATAAACAATTTCAAACGCACGTTTGCGCCCGAGAAATGCCTTTCTTTTGGTAATGGTACAGCCATATTCCTGGTGAACGGATGTAATGCACTCTTTGATCTTGTACCTTATGGACGCTTCAATGTGTGGAATCAAGACAAGAGAAATCAAGTCAACATCCAAGTTGAAGTGATTCCCACTGAATGTGTCCATTTCACAAGTGTGGGTGCCAATGTATTTACCCACTTTCCACATACATGTTTTCTTCTTGCTCGCACGCAGCATCCAATGACAACCCGTAAACCATCTATGGCAAACAACCTTGTATACATCCGGAGTTGAGTCCCATACCATTATCTCACGATACTCTTTTACGTTGTACATTTTTGTCCCCCTGCTTAGGCACGTTTTATCAGGAAAAAACATGCCCTTTACCAGCACCGTTGGTCTAGACTCATCCCACATTGCTGTCCGAATTTCGTCTGTATCCCTTGTGAGGGCATCCACATCCGGCATACTTGGCAAATGATCAAGGTAGGGAATCGCCCTTGAATGAAACAACATTTGGGACTCGTATACTCTTGGTCTAACAGGGGGTGGAGCATGCTCCCTCGTCAAATCAGGTCCAGCATTCTCTTCCTCCTCATCACCACCCTTATCAGGGAAGAGTGTGTCATCTCCGGACTCATCGGCATTGTTGTCATAATCACTGTTCTTTTCCTGACTTTGTGCATCTGCCAGATCCCGATTAAACATGTCGTCTTCGGGCAATTAAGTCAGAACATAAGGTTCAACTTGCTCATTTTCACTGCACAAACAACAAAATAATGAGCTACTCAAATTGATAAATACTTTACATATAGCTATATCACTTCACTTACAAGTCGTAATGTGTTGACATCCCATGATAGACATTATCCTGTTGGTGATGATTTCCGGATGGACCACCATGATCCAACACACCAGAACTACACATATTCCAACTGGGCGTGTGTTCATAACTTATAAAATTCATATATGGCCGGTACCCCCTGTGGAATATATGAGTGTTAATACAAATTCAATACAACAAAAATAAACATCGTAACACAAAGGAAAATTGAAGTTTACCGCTCGTCTTGTGGATTATGTAAAGTAGGAGAGAAATTATTTCCTCGCTCCTCATTCGCCCGTGGAGATAAGTTTAAATCAGGCCAAACCCTTTCAGCCGGAACCTGTTCAACAAAAACTGCTCTAGAATAACCACCCGATGACTGAGGGTTATCCCTGCTTTGCGCAACCTCATTATTGCGAACGTCTTCAACCTTCACGTACATTTTCAACATTTTTATCAAAAGAAATTCCCGGTATTCATCCGCAGTCCTCAAAAAAAAAAACTCAAAGTTTCATCATCCTCGATGTTAAACTCAGCGTAATAAGCAACCCCTTGCGTAGTGACAGAATACGGATATCTTCCGGTTACTTTAATGTTCATCGAACGTTTGCTCACACTCATTTTGTTACACAACAACGATACCAGTCTATCATACTCCATTGTAAGTGGCAACTTAACATGACATTGTGGAGATAAACTATAGCTCACTGAGTTATTCGCCACCACAACCTTACCCTCCCAATATAATGAAACTCTTACTTTTCGCTCTTCAGACATTATGACAAAATGCTTGAGAATTTAACAAGAAGAAAAATTTAACAGGAGTTGAGAATATTTCTGAATGGATTTTTGCAAAATCCTTAACACCTTTAAATAAGGCAATGCCCAATCCGGGGGGTCGAATTTTTTGAGGTATAGCGCCTTTTATACCCATTTAAATTATTGTTATGTCAGTTAAGCGCAGAAGAGTTATTGGTGAGCTCACAAAATATGTATAGCGCCGTTTATAAAGGCACTATACCTGTCATTCTTGTTAAAGTGAGACCATAGCGCCTTTATAAAAGGCGTTATACGTATAACGCCCTTTAAAAGGGCGCTATATATAGTTCAGACCTGTGATTGAAATTTTAGACTTAGTAGTGTGAATATGATTTTGATGTGGCTAAACTTTAAAACTTCGTAAAGTTACTTTAAATAATAGACCTAGAAACGACCATTTCTGCATCTCACCCTCGAAAAAGGATGAATGGGGCTCGTAATTTGTGTTTGATTTGTCACCTTTTTGTATAACACTTGACATCTTAATGATGTTTGGTTTTAAATTGATATTAGAGAATATATCTATCTAAAACAGAAACCACTCTTGTTTACATTAAAAATTATACTAATTTTCCAAAATATAAACCAAGACGAATCAGTTTTTCAAAACTAAATTGTTTTAGTTTGTAAGGACAATTTAATCCAATGGTTTGTTTTTAGAGAAATACTGTTGTTGGTGCTCGAATCGTCTTGCCTATTTACTTTGTGGGCGTTTGGACATCAGAATTGTGAATTTCAGAAAAAAGTAAAAAAATATTCAAGTAAATGGTATTTAAAAATTAGAGTTATATTTATTTTTATAGACAAACTGATTTCGAAAAAAAATAAAAAAAATTCGAAAAACTGAAAATTGTTTTACGTCCAAACGGGCCCTTAGTTGCTCAGGCTCGAAGATGAATTTGACATCTAGATTTAAGGACAAGCAAATTTCTTAATTCTTCTTTAAAATTATTCGAAGCAACAGAGAATCTAATCCAAACACAATCTAAAACCTAGTCTAGACCAGCATAGCAGTTACAGAAATATTTTTCAAGCAAAATGTTGTACATTGTTACAATATATATTCTTTCACAAAATTAAGCCAAAAACAAAATCCAATTTGTTATGGCATATACTATTAACCACGCATTTAGACCTAGTATATTCTAATAATTGTCATGGTTAAAAGTCTAAGTGTGAGATTGTTGGGATATATACTATTAACCATAGATTTTGGTTTGGATATAGTATTTATTATGGAACAATTGCTCATTCAATCTTAATAAAGTTTTAAATAGATTATACATTCGTTTGTGTCCTTTACTTATATAGTAGATGATTTAGTGTATAAAGTTTAGCTTATATACGGAAGATTAAATCATCGGTTCTTATAAGTATAAAGATCATGTTCACAATCTAATGATGGAAATCAGGAATGATTGTAGCACAAGATTAAATATAATGTATCTTGATTATGGGAATGGTTTAATTCCAACTTCTTGTGCTAGTACATTTTGTATGTATTGAACGGACCAAGTAGAGATAAGTATTTTATACTAACTTAATAAAATAAATTCTCTAGCCATTAAATGTACTTATATTCTTAATCTTGATATAATTATTATCAACTGTGTATATTATTATTATTATTATTTTGATTTATTAAAATGCGAGATCCTTTCGTGGGTCAATATGCCTGGTAAATTGGACAATAATGATATACATTGGCAAAGTAATAATTAGTTGAGAATCCATGTCTCGGTCTAGAGATTGATGATACACCTTTATGAAAGCTTATAAGTTTTCATGTGTAAATCCTGCAGGTGAATTTTGTATCCGTCACATGAAATAAGTTAAACGAAAGTCTAAATGAAATAATCAATGAATTAAATTGCCAGTAATTTAATTTATTTGATTAGTATCTGAATCTTAACATGGGGAGTTAAATAAGGTTTAATGAAAGAATTTCAAAATTGAACTGAGGAGTGCAGTTACGAATTTTTAGTGAAATAATTCGTAATTTATTATGGTAGTATTAATTCTGATATTTCGAATTAAGTTCATAATAGGAAGTCTCGTTAATTAAATACTGCGGTGTCACGACCCAGAATTTCAGTAGTCGTGATGGCACCTAACCCAACCCGCTAGATAAGCCAATTAACGATTACCCAAGGACTGGTAGTACAAATCATGAGTTTCTAAGAATAGAATTTACAAGCTGATATGAAGTAAATACATCTTCTGTTTGAAAAGTACATAAACAAAGTTTTTTTTTTATAACTCTAAGGCTACTATGAACAAGAGGCAGCTACAACAGGAACACATGTATATCTTCAATCCTGGCAACCATCTAGCATAGCAACAACAACGGCCAACATATGTACGCAATGTGCAAAAGTATAGTATCAGTACAACCGACCCCATGTACTAAGTAAGTATCTTGTCTAACCTCGTCGAAGTAGTGACGAGGCTTTGGTTAAAAGATGTTCATTGATAAAACTTGTAATGTAAACTAACAATAGAACTATACTACAGTACAACAGAGTAGAGCACACGAAACGATTATACAAAGCAATAACGGAGTACTAAAAGAAAACACAATTCAACTGGTATCAATATCTCACCCAATCCTTTCCTGAGAGCGAAAGCCAATAAATCACAACAATTACCTCAAAGATTTTATAATGTGAGAAATATACTCAATATATCAAATCCAATGGCATGACAACACCCTTCGTGCATTTATCTCATCCTCACCAATTATGCGTAAAACAGTACCAATTAAATGACAGAAATGCCGATAATAGAAATGACAGAGTGGGAAATAAGCAAATAGCTATGGAGGATGAGAATGTACATGAGAACATCCGTAACAGACTGAACAGAAAGCATAGAGATAATGACAATGATTAGGAAAAAGGAATGTAACTTCGACTAACTAGCAAGGTGAAGGCATGAAGACAAATATGACAAATAAGGAAGCGGTCACATGATCTTTATAAGTTAGCAAGTAGGGACATGAACGACTAGTATGGAAGAAGACCTACACTTAAGTGCAACAAAACAGATGACATGGATGCAATCATAACAGCAGGAAATAGGCATAATATTAGCAAGTTTAAGCAACTAGAAGGCATGATAGTACGACAACAAAGGTGAAAGAGGATAGAGACACAACAGTAACGACATATCACATAAAAAATATGAACACGACAATAACAATTCCAGGTAAAGACATGAAGGTATCTGCAAGAAAGAAATATCACAACATAATGCATGTCTCTCATCCTCACTTGCACGGAAACACCCTTCGTGCCATGAACTCACCATAACATGAAAGCGTAATAATATAAATATAATAGCACGATATCACCCTTCGTACTTTTACTCACATAACATGGCACAATATCACCCTTCGTGCTTTTACTCACAATGATATGGCACGGCATCACCCTTCGTGCTTTTACTTTCAATAATATGGCACGACATCACCCTTCGTGCTTTTACTCTCAATAATATGACACGACATCACCATTCGTGCTTTAACTCTCAAATAATATGGCACGACATCACCCTTCGTGCTTTACACTCCCCCTCACATGATAATGTATAAACAAAGGCACGACATCACCCTTCGTGCTTTACACTCTTCCTTACCAAGCATATGTATATCAATGACAAACAAGGCAGGAAGCATAAATAACGTCAAAGAGAGTGTTTAAACGAATATTTCAAATGAATCCCAATTATAACTTTCCAAGCCAACAATAGTTCAATAAACCCACAAGAACCTTATTATTCGAGTATTCCAACAAATTTCATAATTGATCTACAATACAAGAATAAAATCTAGTATCTCAAGAATATCGGCCGTAGCAATGTATCAATGATTATGCATATTGATGACCGAATTAAACATACTAATGTATTCTCAGAATTTTCATCAAATTTGATCAAGTTATAATAAGCTAAGTCTTAGTTTCTAACATTTAATACTATGTTCTTAGTATCTAGGAGCTGATGCAACATGGGAAAGTAATTGCGTATGCTTCAAGGCAGTTAAGGAAGCATGAGCGGAATTATCCGACCCACGACCTCGAATTAGCTGCGGTTGTCCATGCACTTAAGATATGTCGACATTATTTATATGGTGTTCATGTTGATGTATTCACAGATCATAAAAGCCTGCAATACATCTTCAAGCAAAAAGAGTTGAATTTGCAACAGAGGCGATGGCTTGAATTATTGAAAGATTACGATGTTAACATTCTCTACCATCCAGGGAAAGCTAATGTTTTAGCAGATGCCTTAAGTCGCCGATCTATGGGTAGCTTAGCACATGTAAAGGCCAAAAAAAGACAACTAACTAGAGAGATTCATCAATTGGCTTGTCTGGGGGTTCGGTTAGTAGATTCTGGCAATGGTGGAGTTGTACTCCAAAATACTGCAAAATCATCTCTCATACCTGAAGTAAAGGAGAGGCAGTACGAGGACCCAGAGTTGGTCGAGTTGAGAGAGCGAGTTCCGCAGCAGAAGAAGTCGTTGTTAGAAATCAAGGGAGATGGGGTTCTCAAATACATGGGTCATTTTTGTGTTCCAGATGTAGTAGGGCTACGAGACAGGATTATGTCAGAGGCACATTATTAGTGGTACTCCATTCACCCTGGGTCGACAAAGATGTATCATGACATTAAGGATTGGTATTGTTGGAGCGATATGAAGAAGAACATTGCTGAGTATGTCGCTCAGTGCCCTAGTTGCCAGCAGGTGAAGATAGAGCACCAGAAGCTCGGAGGGCTAATGCAGACTATAGAGATCCCGACATGGAAATGGGAGGCGATAAACATGGAATTTATCATGGGTTTACCTCGTTCTCATCGTAAGTTCGATTCCATATGGGTGATAGTTGTTAGGCTCACGAAATCAGCTCATTTCCTACCGGTCAGATCTATATATACAACAGAAGATTATGCAAAATTATATATTAAGGAGATAGTGTGACTACACGGAGTACCAATATCTATTATATCTGACCGTGGGGCCTAGTTTACAGCACATTTTTGGAGGTCATTTCAGTAAGGTCTAGGGACTCAGGTGAATCCCAACACAAATTTTCATCCACAGACTGATGGACAAGCCGAGCACACAATTCAGATGCTCGAGGATATGCTATGAGTATGTGTATTGGATTTTAAAAGAAGTTGGGATAAACATCTACCTCTTATCGAGCTTGCATATAATAATAGTTACCACTCCAGTATCCAGATGGCTTTGTACGAGGCTTTGTATGGGCGTAAGTGCAGATCTCATATAGGGTGGTTTGATGTTGGAGAATCTGGGTTACATGGGCCAGACCTGGTTCAGCAGGCCATAGAAAAAGTAAAGCTCATCTGGGAGCGACTATTGACAGCTCAGAGTCGTCAGAAGTCATATTCTGATGTGCGGCGACGGGATTTAGAGTTCGGGGCTAATGACTAGGTATTCTTAAAGGTGTCACCTATGAAAAGTGTGATGAGGTTTGGCAAGAAAGGCAAACTTAGCCCACGGTATATTGGGACTTATAGGATCATTTGGAGAGTGGACCAAGTAGCTTATGAGTTAGAATTACCCTCGAAATTGGAGTCTGTCCATCCGGTTTTTCACGTATCTATATTACGGAAGTGCATTGGTGATCCTACCCGAGTGGTGCCCACGGATGATGTACAGATTACCGAGGACTTGTCGTACGAGGACATTCCAGTTGCCATCCTAGAGCGACAAATCCGTAAGCTACAGAATAAGGAGGTAGCCTCTGTGAAGGTCTTATGAAAAAGCAAGAATGTGGAAGAGATGACGCGGGAAGCGGAGGAAGAAATGAAGTCTAAATGCCCCCACCTATTTCAAACTGGAGATATGGCTCAAAATAGGATACCTCAGCACAGCCCTATTCAGACCAGTAGGTCCTCAGGTAAGCTCCTATTTTTACTTTCCGAATTTATAATAGACAGCCGTGTGAGGCCAAGTGTGTCATGTATAGTATATTTTCTGGCCGCGTGCAGGGTGATTTTAGTCTAGTATACGGAGACTTTGGCAAACGTTTTCCAAGGTATTTAAGAGTAAACATTCAAGGACGAATGTTTCTAAGGGGGGGAGGATGTTACATCTCGCGTTTCTCGTACGTTAAAGTTTCGTCTTCAGTTAACTGACATAGATTCGGGGATGAGATTATCTTGAGGTTAGCATATTTATTCTATTTATAACAAGCAATAAGTAAGTGCCATGAAGGATAAAGGGTACATGAATTAAAGAAAATGAGTTTCGTTGAAGGTTGTCGATTTGGGATAAAATACGGGCCGAGCGATAATACCCGATATCTATGGACTAGTACCATATGACCATGTTAGTATGATGTATAAAGTGTATCAAAAATAAGTAGAATTTTAAGTAATTTGAGACAATTCTTAATTATGCGGGTAATTGGTTAATTATTGGGTAACAGGACATTACCTAATTGCCTAATAAGTGGATAAAGATTAAAATTTTCAACCCCCACCGCACCCCCACGTGGCAGCAAGCCACTTCTTGGAGAAATGATTAGGTAGCAACCTAATATGCTAAGTACAAGACATTTCAATTCTAGGAATTTCAATACAAAAACAATACTACAATTAGAAGTGGGGGACGTTAGCCATTCTTATAAGTTTTCAACAAATTTCATTTTCATAACACTTCATTTCCAAGATATTTAATACCAAGAACACTGCAAGCTAATTAATGTGTTAGCTGCCAAAAAATTTCAATACCAAGAACACTTCAATCAGAACGTTAGCAATTTGTTAATTCCTACAAATTTTCAACAAAAGTTCTTGCAACCAAATAATTCCAACAAGAATTATTAGCACATTAGCAAAGTTAGATTTTGCGATTTTAAGGAAGTACGGTGCAACCTTTTCCAAGAATATCATACGGATTTTTCCCTACTCCAGGTATGTTAAGTCTAAGCCCTTCCTTCATTTTGGCATGATCTCGTAATTACATGTGTTTGATAACGAGGCATAAAGAGAAGTTCATACTCCCGAATTTATATATATTTTCCTAGTCTCGTAAGTTACAATATTCTCCTTATCGTGACTTCATATTTAATTGAGTATTTTCTTGTTCTAGTCAAGAGAGAAGAGAGCGTACATATGCAGTATTACAGTATTTTTATTATCATCGAGCTATAATCGATGGGCAGGCCCCTATTAGGCAACCTCTGATCAAATGGTAAGTTATATATCGAGCCTACTGTGGCCGAGCGCCTATGAACGAGCCCAGCGTAGCCGAGATACAGAGCCTAGTATGGCCGAGCACCTATGAGAGAGCCTATTACGACAGAACAGTATATATATATATATATATATATATATATATATATATATATATATATATATATATATATATATATATATACCGAGTCTTATAAGGCCAGACAACTATTTGACTTACGATATTGAGAGAGTTGAGTCAGTATCAGCAGGTGGGCATATATTCAGATTATCTTTGACTTCCAGTTACTTTCAGTCATTATATTATCAGTTCAATTTCAGTTTTTAGTATATTTCCTTACATACTCGATAAATTATTTCATACTGACGTCCCTTTCTGGGGGCACTGCATTTCATGCGTGTAGGTTCAGACATACAGATGGGTATACCTCCTCAATAGGTATTGCCCGAGTTCCGCTTTATCGGTAAGCTCCCCATCCTTCGGAGTTGCCTGGTCTAGAATTTTGGTTTACATCTTGTGTATATATGTAGATAGGTTATGGGTAGGTCGGGGACGTGTTCCGATCACAGTACATCCATCAGCAGAGGCTTCTAGACATATCCTGTCAGCTAGTGCAGTATGTTGGGCTTGTAGGCCCTGTACGTATATTTTGTTAGCTTGTCAGTTATAGTAGTTATGAGCCTTGCTGACTCAGCTTTATGTTGACATTTAGTCAACGTTAGTCTCTATTCAGTTTTATATTTTCCTTCGCAAATTGTCTGGCAATGTGGCCCCTGGCTAAACTATGACATTATATGTCCAGAATTCCTGAGTCACAAGTTGGTATGCAAGGATAGATGAGGCACTGGGTGCTGGTCTCGCCCCCAGGCTCGGGGCGTGATAGAAAGAAGGAAACTTTGTACTCGAATAGCTAAGACTCGGTGGTTAGGATTCATTGTAAGGGCCAAACGGTCAAATGAATCGTGCCCACATAGTCCACTTTAGCCATGATACAAGCTTTTACATGCTTTCGATCATGTACTTTACATATAGAAATGAAAGAAATTTTCCACCTTGCTATTACACATTTTTTCCTCTTAAATTCCGGATCCTAAGAGCCCATAGGCTACCCCTATTCGGGGAATATCGAGACCAAGGGCTACCCCTATTTGGGGATTATTGAGCCTAAGGGCTACCCCTACTCGGGGATTGTCATCCGAAAAAGGTTCAGGAAACTCACCAAATTCCGGAGGCACCGTACCTATTAGTCGGTGCCTAAATACAAAAGACTACGGCCACCCTAAAAAATAGCTCGGAGATGTCCGAAGCATGAAATCAGAAATTTAGGCCTTTCTAAAAATTCAAAACCTATTAAAAGGTTACCCTCGACAAAAGTATTGTCTAAAATCACTTAAGCATCTCGAAAAAACTTCTGCTCATACCGAGTTTTCAAAGCCTCGAACAAACAAAGTTGTATCGAAGTCAGGCTCTGTTCGAACCTCTGAAAATCGGACGCTCTATAAATACATTTGATCCTATGCTAAGGTATTAGAAACATTGCAAGAATAAAAATTATGAAGAGATGCTGAAAAAGTTAAGACTCGAAATTTCCGGAAAGGGAAAATGTTATATATATTTCAGAATATACTTACAAAGGCCCAATACAAACGGCCTCAAAATAAACAAAAAATGTACATAAGACTAAACTAAAAAAATACTAAGGCATCTATGCCTAATCTTCACCGAGGCCCGACTCGTCACCCGATCCCTCGGAACCCTCAAAGTCTTCGGCACCTTCAGGATCATACAACTTCTTCACCTCGGCTTTAGATTTTTTCTCTTCCTCGATTTCAGCCGACAGGTCAAATCCTAGGGCGTGGATCTTCTCGAGGTTCTCTCTTCGGGATAGCCACTTCATATATTCGGTCTTTGCCGGTAGGGGGGCCTCGGCTGCTTCCACATCTGCCATATATTGAGCCACTATTTCTTCGGCATCGGCGGAGGTTGTATCCAACTTGAACTTCACTACCTCATATTCTCTACAGAGGGCATCCCACTCTGCGACAGCCGAGCTCAGCTGCGCTCAGAGATCGTCATTCAGCTGGGACCGCTTGTCAGATTTCTCCTTCACCACCCGAAATTGGGCCTCTACCGATGCCAGCTTCGCCTTGACGGTTTTCTTCTCTGAAGCCAGCAGGTCCATTTTGCTTTTCCACCCATCAGCCATGGCTTGGACCTCGTTCATCTCGACTCGGAATTGGTCGATCTGGTCGATCTTTTGTTGGACCTGCGAGGTTTTGTCATTAGTCACCATGACTAGATCCTCATTCTTACTTTAAAAGACCTTTACCTTTTCGACCAGGTCGGCATGCTTCTGCTTCAGGGTCGAAACTTCCTTATGAGCCCTGTCTAGCTCGGCCTGAAGGTCCTTGATAGCCCCGTCTTGTTGCTCATTGAGGAGCTTGTACATGTCCTTTTTCCGGGCCTGCTCCTTGAGCTCGAACTCGAGCTGGCTTGTTTCCAAGTGGTACTGAAGAAAACTCTCATGGTAAAGCAGTGATGCCTGTAAAGATAGGGAATTAAGTGCGAAACATCAAAATAAAATGTTAAGTAATTCATAAGGGGAGCTTGAAGGTATTAGAGCCTTACCCGGTTCAATGCCTGTTGTGACTCATTGAAGAGGCTCGACGTGCCCACCTCGTTCATCTTTGTTTGGTCCTCCTCGGTTACCAGACATCGGAGGTAACTAGCTATGCCTACCGGAGCATATAAAACCAAGGCATCCTCCAAGACCGTGAGAATGACTGTCCTCTTGCGCTCGGGGTCCGTACTCGGCATAGGGAATTGCTTCACTAATCGTGGGCTCGTGCTCGACCTGTCAGCTCCCGAAGGCACATCCTTTTTTGGTATCTCCAGGTGGCCCAATCTAGAGAAATCTTCTAGTGTTGACATATCCATGCCATCAAAGAAGGAGTAGAGAGGGTCCTCTGCACCTTGCACTCCTTTGCTTAATATTTCTTTTCCCGCTTGGGCCTCTTCGAGCATAGATTCGATGTAGGAGGGTGACTCAACGATTTCAATCTAACTGGTTGCCTCATTCGGGGGAGGGGGGGGGAGAAATTTCCTGAGAAATCACATCCTCCATCTCCACTTCGGCCTCTCGTACCGAAAGGGGCTCAACCTCATGTCTTTCCTCCCCGATCGTCACATGTTCCACGGTAGGGGTCGATCTATGGGCGACAAAGACATCATCTTCTTCAGGCTCATCCCTGAGCTGATAAAGCAGGTCGAAGTGTGGTGCTCCGGACCCGGTATTCCTCTTGGGCTTACGAGCTCGAGTGGCCGAACTATTCTTTATCTTCACCTCGGGCCCCTTTGAACCCGGAGATTTACTTTTTCTCTTCTTCTCCTCAGCAGCAACCCGTGGATGCCCCATAACAGAGGGATCAATAGATAGGGACGCGTCCTCATCTCCTTTCAGTGGCCTAATTTTGGTGGTCTTAGGCAAACTGCAAAGGAAAGAGAAAGGGTTAGCATCGTGTAAGTTCGGAGCATAATAGTAACTATTCTGAGAAGAGCCATACCATGAGAACGGGCCTCCCATCGGCCCTTCGAAAGCTTGTGCCACGAGCGCTTAAAATACGACATTTGCTTGCATATGCCTTTGATCCAATCCTTAAGCCGGGGATCCGCGTTGGGAACCGAGCAACAACTGCACGATCACAAATACTGATTGTGAGAAAGGGAACAAAGAAGACTCAATGCTTAAGAAAAGATTGTACTTACGAGATTCATTCCACTTCTCGGGGAATGACAGAAACTCGGGAGGTATCAAGTCTTCAGTCTTTATTTGAATGAAGCGCCCCTGCTAGCCTCGGTCTTGATCCTCGTCAATGCTTGAAAATGGGGCCTTGCTGGCCCGGCGAGTGATCTTGATTAGTCCCCCTCAAAAACTTCGGGGACTGTATAGACGGAGCAGGTGGTTGAGGGTGAACCGAGGAGACTCGGTGTTATTCGCAAAGTAACGGAGGAGGATCACGATCCTCCAAAGAGACGTGTGGATTTGCCCTAGGAACACCTTGTATCTCTTGCAAGAATCCAAAACAACTGGGTCTACCATGCTCAGTGTGAAGGGATAAGTGTAAACTCTTAAATACCCCTTCACATGGGTGGTGATATCGTCCTTAGCCCCTGGAACCACCATGTCCTTACCTCCCCATTTATAGTCCTCTCGGACAATGGGGAGGGTATCTTTGGTGATAGAGTATATATATCACGATGCTTCTTTACCCCGGTCCTATTTGGATGAGGCCTTCTTGACTTTGAAATCGTTTGCAATTAAGCAACCACCGGGTATAAAGATTATCATGGGGGGCTCGACGGCAGCCTTGGGGCCATCCGCCTCGGGAGCAGCCACCTCGGCATCAATAGCCGGGTGGGAAGATGAAGAAGCAGCATGCTGAGGAACTGATTTGGAAATTTTAGCCATTACTATATGAGAAAATCTTTGAGTCACTTACCAATGAATTTGGGAAGAAACATCTATTGAAAAATCGCCTCTAGAATCTTTAGGGTTGAGAAATAGTGTAAAATGAGCTAAGTCCTATTTTTCTCCTCTTTTACCCAGTTGCAGATGTCACAATTGCGATGTCTTGTTCGCAATTGCGAGCATCGCAAATGCGAGACAAGGGTTGCAAATGTGACCCCTGCCATAGAAGCCCAGAAGTCACAATTGCGAACAGACCACCTTCGTAAATGCGAACAATTCCTTCGCAGTTGCGAAGATCACTCTAGAGCAGACTGAGTCGCAAATGCAACTCTAAGATCGCAAATGCGACCTCTGACTGATTGCAAATGCGAACATGTTCCTCGCACTTGCGAGATTAACCCAGCCCATGCTTGCAAATGCAAGTTGTTGTTCGCAAAAGCGAGGCTCGCAATTGCAAGCCAGACCTCACAAATGTGAGATCTGCATCAGACACTAGAAGTGTTCAATGCTCCAGCAGTCTTTACACTAATCAAACTCATCTGAAACATGTCTCAAACTAATCCGATCCTCTCGGGCTCCAAACAAAACATGTACAAAAATGTAATAACATCATACGAACTCGCTTGCGCAATCAAATCACCAAAGTAAGTTTTAAATCTACAAGTCAACTCTCAAAACGAATGAAATTTCAAAGTAATCTAAAGAACAACTAGAGTCTCATCTAAGCGTTTGAATCATGTCAAATCAATTTCGAATTGTACCAAATTTTACGGACAAGTTTCATATAGTAATACGGACCTATTCCAATTTTCAACATCGAAATCCTAATTTGTTAGTTATGAAGTCAATTTACGGTCAAACTTAGGAAATTTTTAAACTTTCAAAATACTAAATTTCGGCAAAATGAGTCAAATTAACCTAGGGACCTCCAATTTCAATTCCGGGCATACGCCCAAGTCCAAAATCACGATATGAATCTACCGGAATCGTCAAAACATCGATCCGAGGTCGTTTTCACAAAATGTTGACTGTGGTCAACTTAAGTTATTTTTTTAGCAAAAAATCATATTTTTCTTCAAATTTACACATAAAAGCTTTTCAGAAAGTGACATGGACCACGCACGCAGACCAAGAAACATCAAACGGAGTTAACAGAGGTCTTGGAAGATGAAAATAATGGCTAGCACTCAAAATGACCTATCAGGTCATCACATTCTCCACCTCTAAAACAAACGTTCGTCCTCGAACGGACATAGAAAGGTACCTGGACTGGTGAATAGGTGGGAAATCTACTCCGCATATTGTACTCGGACTCCCACGTAGCTGCATCGATCGTTCGATCTCTCTATTGCACTCTAACAGAGGGATAACTCGTAGACCCCAACTTCCAGACCTGCCGTGCTAGAATAGCCACCGACTCCTTCTTGTAAATCAAATTCTTGTCCAATTGGACTGTGCTAAAATCTAATACATGGGACAGATCACCGTGATAATTTCGGAGCATGAAAACATGGAAAATCGGGTGAACTGCTAATAATCTAGGTAGCAACACAAGCTTGTACGCCACCTCACCAACTCTCTCAAGGATCTCAAAGGGTCCGATATACCTAGGGCTTAACTTGCCCTTCTTCCCGAACCTCATCACACCCTTCATGGGTGAAACCCGTTGCAAAACTCTCTCCAACCATGAATGCAACATCACAAACTCTTTGATGGGCATAACTCTTCTGCCTAGACTGTGTTGTATGAAGCCGATCTTGAATCATCTAGACCTTTTCCAAGGCATCCCGGACCAAATCAGTACCCAACAACCGAGCCTCTCCCGGCTCAAACCAACTAACTAGAGAACGACATCGCCTCCCATAAAAGGCCTCATAAGGAGTCATTTGAATACTCGATTGGTGGATGTTATTGTAGGAAAACTTCACAAGCGGCAAGAACTGATCCTAAGAACCCCCAAAATCCATAACACAGGAGCGAAGCATATCCTCCAATATATGAATGGTGTGCTCGGACTGACCGTCTGTCTGGGGGTGAAATATTGTACTCAACTCAACCCGTGTGCCTAGCTCATGCTGTACGACCCTCAAGAAATGCGATGTGAACTACGTGCCCCGATCAGAAATAACGGACACTGACATACCATGAAGACGAACAATCTTGCAGATATAGATCTCAGCCAGCCGCTATGAAGAATAGGTAGCTGCCATCGGAATGAAATGTGCCGACTTGGTCAACCTATCCATAATGACCCATACTGCGTCAAATTTATTCAAAGTCCGTCGGATCCTAACAACGAAATCCATGGTAATACGCTCCCAGTCCCACTCGGGAACCTCAAGTCTCTGAAGTAAACCACCAGGTCTCTGATTCTCGTACTTCACCTGGTGGCAATTCAAACACCGAGCCACATATCCTACTATATCTTTCTTCATTCTTCTCCACCAATAATGATGTCTCAATTCCTGATACATATTGGCAGTACCCGAATTAATGGAATACCATGAAATGTGGGCCTCATAAAGAATCAACTCACGAAGCCCATCCATATTGGGTACACAAATCTACATCCGCAAAACCCCATCATCTCTAGTAGAAACATTCTTGGCATCACCTTGCAGCATTGTGTCCTTAAGGACAAGCAAATGGGGGTTGTCATACTGACACTCTCTGATGAACTCATACAAAGAAGAACGAGAAACCGTGCAAGCAAGAACTGGACTAGATTTCGAAACATCTAACCTCATGAATTGATTGGCCAAGGCCTGAACATCTAATGCTAGTGATATCTCACCAACTGGAATATATGCAAGGCTGCCTATACTCACAACCTTTCTACTCAAGTCAACGGCTACCACATTAGCCTTCCCGTGATGATACAAAATGGTGATATCATAATCTTTTACCAGCTCCAACCACCTCCGCTACCTCAAATTGAGATCTTTTTTCTTAACCAGCTACTGTAGACTCCGATGATCTTTGAATACTTCACACGACACACCATAGAGGTAATTCTTCCAAATGTTTAATGCATGAACAATCGCTACCAACTCTAAGTCATGAACATGGTAATTCTTCTCATGAACCTTCAACTGTCGAAACACATATGTAATCACCCTGCCATCCTGTATCAACACTGTACCAAGCCCAATACTCGATACATCAAAATACACAGTATAGGATCACGAGCCCATAAGTAATACCAATATCAAAGTTGTAGTCAAAGCAGCCTTGAGCTTCTGAAGGCTCGACTCACACTCATCAGACTACCTGAATGGGGCACCCTTCTAGGTCAATCTAGTTAATGGGGCTGCGATGGATAAGAACCCTTCAATGAATCGGTGATAATAACCCGTCAAACCCAGGAAGCTCCAAATCCTTGTAGTTGAAGTAGGTCTAGGCCAGTTCTGGGCTGCCTCGATCTTCTTAGGTTCACTTTAATGCCCTCGGCAGATACAACATGCCCCAAAAGGCAACTAAGTCTAACCAAAATTCAGACTTTAAAAACATGGAATACAACTTACTATCTCCCAAGGTCTGAAGTACAATCTGAAGATGTTGCTTATGCTCATCTCGACTGTGGGAGTAGATCAAAATATCATCAATGAAGAACATCACAAAAGAATCCAAATATGGCTTAAATAACTGATTCATCAAATTCATAAATGTTGTTGGGGCATTTGTCAAACTAAATGACATCACTAGGAACTCATAATGCCCATACCATGTCCAGAAAGTTGTCTTAGGGACATCCGATGCCCTAATCTTCAACTGATGGTAGACAGATCTCAAATAAATCTTCAAAAACACTTTGGCACCCTGAAGCTGATCAAATAAGTCATAAATCCTAGGCAAAGAATACTAGTTCTTGATAGTGACTTTGTTCAATTGCCGATAATCTATACACATCCTCATCGAACCATCCTTCTTCTTCACAAACAACATTGGTGCACCCCAGGGCGCAACACTAGGCCTAATGAATCCTTTATCAAGCAAATCCTACAATTGCTCCTTCACTTCCTTTAACTCAGGTGGGGCCATGCGTATGGTGGAATAGAAATGGACTGAGTTCCCAGAGCCAAGTCAATACATAAGTCAATATCTCTATCGGGTTGCATCCCCATCATATCTGCAGGAAACACCTTTGGAAACTCACACACAACTGGTACTAAATCCATAGAAGGAACCTCCGCACTAGAATCACAAATATAGGCCAAATATGCTCGACATCCCTTCTCGATCATATGCCGAGCTTCACATAAGAAATATAACCATACTGTTAGAATGGCCAGGAGTCCCCCTCTACTCTAATCGAGGCAACCCTAGCATGGCTAAGGTCACCATTTTGGCGTGACAGTCAAATATAGTGTGATAAGGTGACAGCTAATCCACACCCAAAATAACATCAAAGTCCACCATATCAAGAAGTAGGAGATCTACACTAGTCTCAAAGCTCCTGATAGAAACACACATGAGCGATAAACACGATCTACAACAATAGAATCTCCCACAGGTATGGACACATACACAGGAGCACTCAAAGAATCACAAGACATAATCAGATACGAAGCAAAATAGGATGACAGAAAGGAATAGGTAGATCCCGGATCAAATAGAACTGAAGCATCTCTATGGAAAACTAGAACAATACATGTGATGATAGTGTCAGGTGAATCTGCCTCAAGTTTAGCTGAAAATACATAAAAATAGGGCTGGCCCCCACCACTCTGACCTCCACACCTCAGTTGACCCCTAGCTAGCTGGCCTCCATCATTAGCAACCTGACCCCCACCTCTAGCTAGTTTTTCAGGTGGTGGAACAACCGGTGCCGGCATAATAGCACGAGAACCGTGCTGAGGTCTGTTGCTCGTCAATCTAGGGAAATACCTCCTGATGTGACCTATGACCCCACACTTAAAGCTCTCCCTCGGATTCTGAGGCTACTGAAGCTGAGACTGACCCTGACGGCTCGAATAGCCGTTGTAGTAACTCTGAAGCGATAGTGCACTGATAGGAGCTTAAGGTGCAATGAATATTGGTTGCTCAGGACGAGACCCATAAGAACCACGACCGCTCGAAGTACCATGGACTACCTAAAGAACTGACTGAATCAGCTTAGAAGGATGGCCTCTACCAAAAGAACCTCTGCCTCCAGATGAGGCACCACTGAAGCCACCGAAATGACGAGGCCTCTTCTCAGATGTCGCCCATCTATCATGACCACGAACCATCTCGATCTGTCTAGTAATCTCTATGGCCTTTTGGAAATAAATATCATCCCCCGTATCCTTGGCCATCAGAAGCCTGATGCCAAAGGTAAGACCATTAATAAACCTCCTCAACATAGTTGCATGATGGGCTAGGCCCACATATTTGGTCTCGTACTAGGTGACGGTCATGCCACCCTGCTAAAGGAGCTCAAACTGCCTACAGTACTCCTCACTCTGAGTGAAATGAATAAACTTCTCCAGAAATAGCTGTGAATACTGATCCTAGGTAAGTGAAGTTTAACCAACTAGTATGCTCCGCTCAAAATCCTGCCACGACCTTTTAGCAGAACCGATCATCAGGAACACTGTAAAGTCGACCTCATTGGTCTCAATAATACCCATGTTACACAACACCTCATGGAAATGGTCCAAGTAATCATGTGGGTCCTCGGAGGGTGCACCACTATAATAAACAGGAAAGAGCTTGGTAAACTTATCCAACCTCATCAGTCCCTCAGAAGACATCGCGGGCCTCTCCCCAGGCTGTGCAGCAACTACGAGCTAAACTAACCCAACTGTTGCAGCTGCTAGAGCCTGACATAGGGGAGCCATCTAGTCCAGAGTGTGAGTGGCGGGAGTCTGTCCCCAGCCTGAGGGACGGCTGGTGCCATATGAAATACTCTTGTATGAGCCACACTCTTCATGAGTCTAACTAAGCGTACTAGAGCTTCCTGAAGTACGGGAGTGGCAATGAATCCCTCGGGGACCTGAGCAGGTCTAACTGGGACCTCCTCCTCATGGTCAGTCTGAGGCTCCACCATGGGTGCTACTACTGCTCGTGCTCTAGGCTGACCTCTGCCTCTACCTCGGCCCCTGCCTCGACCCTAGCCCCTACCCCTGGTAGTGGCTGCAACAGGGGGCTCTGGCTCCTGCCCAATTGTAGACGTTGTGCGAGTTCTCACCATCTGCGAGAGAACATGAGTAGATGGTTCAAACTTCAATAATGGAAATAAGTCAAACGATAGCGAAAGAATGAAGTGAAATTTTTCTAAAGCCTCATAGCCTCTAGAAGATAAGTACATACGTCTCCGTACCGATCCTCCAGACTCTACCAAGCTTGCTCATGACTCGTGAGACCTAGGCAACCTAGTGCTCCGATACTAACTTATTACGAACCGGAATTCCCACCCTCGGGATTGTGATGGCACTTGATATTTCACTTGCTTGGAAAGCCAACGTTAGCTATATTTATTAATAAATTTTCACAATTCAAATCAAATAATAACAACAAAAATAGAATAGTCTGAAATAAAGTGATAAACTACAGAGCGACGTAATCCAAATACAATCCCAGAAACTGGAGTCACAAATGCATGAGCGTCTAGAGTAATGCAGAGAATAGTCTGAATAAATCACAACATTTTGAATTAAAAAAACAACTAAGATGACATAGAAGGCAACTTCAGGGCTGTGGACGCCATGCAACTATACCTCAAGTCTCCATAGGTAGCTAGATCGGGGCAATAACACTTAGCGCTACTAGGACCAACTCTGGTATCTGCACAAGAAGTGCAAAGTATAGTATGAGTATAACCGACCCCATGTACTCTGTAAGTGCCGAGCCTAACCTCGACGAGGTAGTGACGAAGCTAAGGCAGGCCACTTAAAATAACTTGTACTCAATAATAATAATAACAAGAAAACAGATAAGAAGTAAAGTAGTCAACCCATGAAAACGAACTCGAAATCCAACTACCAGAGAGCCCAGAATAACAAGTCTCATAATCTCATATCACAATACTGAGGCAAATCCAACAATCACAAACAAGTACCACATATACAGTCCATTGCGGCGCGCAACCCGATCCCAATATATTATCAATATCATAATCTGTCCTTATTTCACTATTTCAATTCATTACCTTTCAATTTTCATTGCGGCGTGCAACCCGCTCCCCAAAAAATTTCAATCAACATAAACAATTCAACAACCAAATTTATAAGAATTTCTACATCGAGAAGGTAAATGTAAGAGGCAATAAGGAACCACATAATAATCAAAGAATCTCTAACAACTCGAAGTCTCAACTTTACCAATTCATCGATATCTATCAATTAAACAATTCATGCAAGTGAAACCACATTATAGAAAGCAACAAATATTACAAACTATAAGACAAGTAAAACATGTGGCAATTTAGGTATGCAAGTAAAGCAAGTAGAGGCAAGTAGCAATTAAGTATAGAGTCATGGAAGGGATGGGAAATATAATACAAGAATAATTATGACATAAAAGTCAAATAAAGCATGTAACAATTAAGGCATGAAGCAAGATATATCATGAAATAAACGAAAACATGAAAACCAATATCATGACGACGTACATACACTCGTCACCTTTCATATACACCATTTTCCCACATAATACATGTAACCCATAGTTCAAGGATCCCTAATTCCCTCAAGTCAAGGTTATACCCAACACTAACCTCACTCCATGAATTAAAGCAATCAACCAACCACGGCCTTGCCTTTCGAACAAGACTCCAAACCAACAAAATCTCGAAAGTTATCGATCAAATGATTCAAAATAAGCTTGAGAAACTATCCATTAATGAAAGAGGTTTTTGATCATTTGTTAAAAAGTCAACAAAAGTCAACCCCAGGCTCGCTTGGTCAAAACCCGAGGTTTGGACCAAACCCGATTTCCCATTCACGCCCGAGCTCGGCTATGTGATTTGCTTAGAAATCCGATCTCAATATGAGGTCTCAATCTTAATTTTATAAAAAATCTCAATTCTACCCAAATCCCTAATTTCTACCATGAAAATCTTAAATTTGATGTTGAAATCTCATGAAAAGTAACGAGTAATTGAAAAGAAATGGACTTAAGTCACTTACCGATGCATTTGGGAAGAAAAGTCTCTTGGAAAATCACCTCTAGAGTGTTTAGTATTGAGAAATAGTGTAAAAAGAGCTAAGTTTGTTTTTCCCTCTTTTACCCAGCTGAAGATGTTGCAATTGCGATGTCTTGTTTGCAATTGCGAGACAAGGGTCGCAAATGCGAACCCTGCCACAGAAGCCCAGAAGTCGCAACTGTGAACAGACCCACATTCGCAAATGTAGACAATTCCATCGCAATTGCAAAAATCACTCAAGAGCACACTAAGTCGCAAATGCGACTCTGAGATCGCAAATGCAGCCTCTGACAGATCGCAAATGCGAACATGTTCCTTGAAATTGCGAGGTTAACCCAGCCCATCCCATGCTCCCAAATGCGAGCTATTGTTCGCAAAAGTGAGGCTCGCAATTGCGAGCCAGACCTCGCAAATGCGAGATCTGCATCAGATACCAGAAGTGTTTAATGCTCCAGCAGTCTTTACACTAACCAAACTCATCTAAAACATATCCGAAAGTTATCCGAGCCCCTTAGGCTCCAAACCAAACATGTACACAAGTGTAATAACATCATACGAACTCTGTTGCGCAATCAAATCAGCAAAATAACATCTAAATCTACAAATCAACCCTCAAGCGAATGAAATTTCAAAGTAATCTCAAGAACAACTAGAATCATATCTAAGCGTCCAAATCATGTCAAATCAATTCCGAATTGCACCAAATTTTGCAGACAAGTCTCAAATAGTAATACAGACATATTTCAAGTTTCAACATCAAAATACGAACTCGTTAGCTATAAAGTTAGCTTACGGTCAAACTTAGAAAATTTTCAAAATACTAGTTTTCGACAAAATGAGTCAAATCAACATAGGGACCTCCAATTTCAATCCCGGGCATACACCCAAGTCCAAAATTATAATTCGGGCCTACCGAAATTGTGAAAACATCTATCCGAGGCCGTTTTCATGAAATATTGACCGTGGTCAACTCAAGTTATTTTTAAGACAAAATCATATTTTTCTTCAAATTTTCACATAAAAGCTTTTCAAAAAGCGACACGGACCACGCACATAAACCAAGAAACATCAAACGGAGCTAGCGGAGGTCTCAGAATACAAAAATAAGGGCTAGAACTCAAAATAACCTATCGGGTCATCGCACCCATTTAACTTTAACCCTTAGCACATCATTTTTTATTTGGGCAATAACCTTTTTAACGCTAACAACCAACTACAATTATTCTTAATACAATATATATAAGTCCACAAATTCTAACATGTCCATGTGCCTTATTTTTAATTATTGTTTATTTTGAGTGCACGCACATGTCCTTTTAATTAAGTGGTTTTAAGAGACAGATCCATAATGTAAGTTTTATGGGTTCCATCTTTAAGGTTCTTAATATTAAATCCATTTTAGTTGAAAATAATTGGTTCATATCTATTATTTGTTGTAATTTTAGTAGTTTTATATATATAAAAATTTATATTTTGCGTTGAAAATACTGAGTTCACACGAATCTAATGTCTGTAACTGTGCATCCACCCCCGGTCTTAAAGGAACTGGATTCTGCAACCCTTCAATTTTGGCATTTGTTGATATTGTTTTATACTATCCCTATCAACTATAAGCTCGTACCATATTATATACCCCTATTTGATTCAAAAGTTAGACTTATTGTACAGAACGGGATGGATATAAACGTTTCGAAAATAGGGAAGGATTGTTCCACAATTCTGTACTAAATAACATTTTTGAAAATCACCGACGAGTACGACTACTATACTCCACATTAAATGAAAAATAGGAAGAAAAGCTTTTCTTGGGACAAACTTGTGTACGGTCAAAACCGATTGAGTCAGTCGTACAGACTGGTCGAGACGATAATGTTTCGATCAAAGGGTATCTGCATGACAAGCTCGGTAGAGGTCCGAAGTAAGGGCGTCGAGCTTCGAGCTCTAAGACCGGTCAATGACAAGCTCGGTATCATTATCAAGCTTATATCTAAATTGAACTACGAGGCAAAGCGGAGATTATCGAAGATGGATAGACCGACCAACACTCACCCCGAATATCGAGACCCCAAGTCAGAATCGAGCTGGAAACAAGGCCGAGGGCTCGATCCAACACCGAGCTCGAGCCAATATCGAGCTCGCAGACAAGAGTCGTTGCAACCGCACCATGGGAGAGAATCTTGGAGGAAATCGAGTAAAAGACAATTCATCATGGGTCCTCCACTATATATTTTTATTATTATAGGTAAAGTAGGATCCCTCTAATATAAGAGGGTGATGTTAACACATTTAAGGGGCATTACGTTACCTTGTTCATCAATATTTTCCTTTTCTCTGTCTTATATTTCATTCCATTTGTCAAGAATAGAGATATTTACATTTTAGTCTACAATTTGTATCAAGTTATATGACTTGTCCTCAGAACCATACACAAATTTAACTCTATCCGATTTTTCGGGTAAACAGTTTGGCGCCCACCGTGGGGATAAGGATAACAGTAGTTATTTGATACTAATATGAAGAAACACATTGTGGTGTTTTACACTCGGCTCCGAAAATATCTCGGATTTCGGATTACCAACGACTAACTACCAATCAAATGGCTTCACCAATCGACAACGGAGCCGGTCTTCAAGATGAGAACAATAACTTGACACCCAGTACCGAAAGGCCACTTATAAATGCCGTTGGAGCTCGAATCGGAGCGCCAATAGATATCAATTTGCATGCTGCCCTTGAGGCGAACCTCCATGCTGAACCTGAGAAAAGCATCCATGGTGGCACTCGGTCTGCAGCTCGAGATACCCATAACGTTAAGGAAAACGATGTTAGCTTGCGTACGGTTTTTGAAATGTTACAAGACCAACAAGCAGCAATAGCTCAGTTGCTGAGCCAAACCCAGCTACAAAAAAGGCCGGAGCCCAGTCCACCTCGAGAAATCACCCACAGAACGGAGCCAGCCATAGTGAAGTCAAATGAGCACGAAAGGGGTACTACTCCCGAAATTGCTAAATTGATCGAGGAACTCACAAAGCGAGTCGAAGCCAATAATAAAAAAGTAAAAACTTATAACTCTAGGGTAGATCAGATCTCGGGAGCTCCACCAATGATAAAAGGATTGGATTCCAAAATATTCGTGCAAAAACCTTTTCCCTCGAGCGCGGCCCCAAAACCAATCCCCAAACAATTCTGTATGCCCGAAATACCCAAATATAACGGAACGACCGACCCCAACGAGCACATCACTTCTTACATGTGTACCATCAAGGGCAATGATTTGGAAGATGATGAGATCGAATCTGTATTATTGAAAAACTTTGGTGAAACCCTGTCAGATGGGGCAATGGTATGGTATCATAATTTACCATCTAACTCTATTGATTCTTTTGCTATGCTTGCAGATTGCTTCATAAAAGCATATGCCGGAGCCATAAAGGTCGAAACCAGAAAGTCAGACATGTTCAAGTTAATACAAAAGGATAACGAGACGCTAAGGGAGTTCATATCTCATTTTCAAATAGAACGAATGGATCTGCCACCAGTCACAAATGATTGGGCTATTCAAGCTTTCACTCAAGGTCTAAACGAGCGAAGATCGACGGCTTTACAGTGGCTGAATCAAAATCTAATCGAGTACCCAACTATTACTTGGACCGATGTGCACAATCGATATCAATCCAAAATAATAGAAGAAGATGACCAGTTGATTTCTTGGTCCGTTACTAAAAGAACTACCAAGCAAAGATCGACCATAGATTGATACCGGCCATATAGCGAAAATCCTCCAAACCCGGTTTGATAAAATGGCAATCAACTACCAAGCAATTGGAACGTGTAACGCCTAAAACGATACTACTGCTGAGTATCCGAGGCCTCTTTAAAATCAACCTCGTATACTGGGGGGCTTTATCATTGAACATATCTATGATGATTATCAAGTTCGGAGCAAAGAAAGTTACTTCATTATTTCATGACAAACAGTGTCTCGATAGGAAACGTTGTAAGAGCCAAATAGTCAAAACGAACCATGCTTATGTAGTAGGCCCGAGCCCTGACGCAAAACATGAACACATGTATAATGACTTGCAAAAAAAGCCCTCTTCTTTACTGATATCCTATGTTAAAGATTTATTATGCAAATACGATCGAGTTCGAGCAAGCACTCACTCAATCACTAAGCCTACGGGCTTCTTTTATTTCGTGTTCGAGCAAGCACTCACTCGACCATTACGCCTACGGGCCACATTACATCGAGTTCGAATCATTCACTCGACTACTAAGCCTATGGACTACTTTTATTTCGAGTTCGAGCAAGCACTCACTCGACCATTATGCCTACGGGCCACATTGCATCGAGTTCAAATCATTCACTCAACTACTAAGCCTACGGGCTATTTTTATTTCGAGTTCGAGCAAGCACTCACTCGACCATTATGCCTACGGGCTACATTGCATCGAGTTCGAATCATTCACTCGACTGCTAAGCCTACGAGCTATGTTTATTTCGAGTTCGAGCAAGCACTCACTCGACCATTATGCCTACGGGCTATATTACATCGAGTTCGAATCATTCACTCGACTACTAAGCCTACGTGCTACTTTTATTTTGAGTTCAAGCAAGCACTCACTCGATCATTACGCCTACGGGCTACTTTTATTTTGAGTTCGAGCAACCACTCACTCGACCATTATGCCTACAGGCTACATTACATCGAGTTAGAATCATTCACTCAACTACTAAGCCTACGTGCTACTTTTATTTCGAGTTCGAGCAAGCACTCACTCAACCATTATGCCTACGGGCCACATTACATCGAGTTCGAATCATTCACTCAACTACTAAGCCTACGGGCTACTTTAATTTTGAGTTCGAGCAAGCACTCACTCGACCATTATGCCTACGGGCTAAATTACATCGAGTTTGAATCATTCACTCGACTACTAAGCCTACGGGCTAGTTTTATTTCGAGTTTGAGCAAGCACTCACTCGACCATTATGCCTACGGGCTACATTGCATCGAGTTTCAATCATTCACTAAGCCTACGGGCTAATTTTATTTTGAGTTTGAGCAAGCACTCACTCAACTATTATGCCTACGGGCTACATTGCATCGAGTTCGAATCATTCACTAAGCCTACGGGCTACTTTTATTTCGAGTTCGAGGAAGCACTCACTCGACCATTACGCCTATGGGCTACATTATTTCTAGTACAATTACTCATTTCTTCGAATTCAAATGAACACTTGACTATTTAAGGCTGAAGGATGTTCGAGCCCGATAAAGAAAAGGGGACTACCCACAAGGCCCGAAGGCAACATAGATTAAAATTCAAACTATCTATTTAGCTTGAAAGGATATTTTGCTTCAAAAGGAAGAAAGATTTATATTTACAAATTTTTGCACAGAGGCGGCTACCCTGCCAAAAGGAAGTTCTTTGTACAAAAACCTAAAGCGGTATCAAAAGAACGCAGCAAACGACCTAAGGCCCTAAATGACTCAATCTTCATCGAAAGCTGTATTCTCGGCATCGTCCTCATCTTCAGACTCCCCCGAGTCATCGGAGTCCCCCTCACGAAAGGCCAACCTTCGAGCTTTGTTCTCTTCCGCCCTGGCGACTTCAATCTCAGCCCCAATATCGAAGCCCTGAGCTCTGACCTCCTCGAGAGCTTCTCTCCAAGCTTGCCATTTTGCATGTTCGACCATGCCCTCAGCTTTGGCTTGGTTAACCTCGCCATCGATCCTGAACTGAGCCACTTTGCCATCAACTCTTTTATTAGCCTCTATCACCTCAAATCTGGCCACTTCAAGTTCTTAAGCCAAATCTGCTTTATCTGAAGTGGCCAAATCCAACTGATGCTGAAGCTCTTTCATCTTTTCGATCAGCCCCAAAGCATTTTCTTTCGCAGATCAAATCTGGGCATCAGACAGCTCCAACTGAGCTTGAACGACTTCCTTTTTTGAGGCAAGGATATCCATACACTTTTTAAATTCTTCTACCTCGGCCAGTAGCGCATCTACCTGTGAGTTAAGCCATCCAAGCTGCTCGATCCTCTACCGAACCTGTAGAATCGGATCATTAGTGGTTATCTCTTTTTCATCTTCACTATCATTGAGCATTCTGAATACCTGCTCAGCCATCTCCTCATGCTCTTCCCGAGCTGCTGTCAACTTTGCTTGAAGGTTTTCACTAAGGAGCTTGTACGAGTCACTCTTCCCAGTGAGGCTCGGAAACTCGGCATCATGCTCCTCCCGGATTCGAAGAAAGGCCTCGTGATGCAACATCGAAGCCTGCAAACAAAAGGAGAAACATTAGAATTACCTACAACTCTATGTGTAAAAGAATCGGCAAAAAAGCCATCAAAGTTACCCGATTCAAAGCATGTTGGGCCTCGTTGAAGAGACAGGCGGGCCCCACCGCATTCATCACTGATTGATCTTCTTCGGTCACCAAGGACCGAAGGTAACTGGCAATCCCCACAAGGGAAGAAAACATTTGGGTATCCGCAGGTACGGAGAGCACTATCTTCCACCTTCGGTCAGGATCGATACTCGGGGCCGTAAATTGGTCCACCAGTTTATGAATCAATGAAGGCTCGGTAGAACCCGATCATGATGCTTTTTTGGGTACCGGTATTCTAGCAAAACCGGTAACCTCCTCCGAGGCACCTGACTCGAGCCCCTCTAGAAAACCATGGATATCGGCCAACTCCTAAATACCCTCATAGGATTGATCCTCCAACATGACAGCCTCTCGAATCATGGCATCCGAAATTTGAGGGGATCCGCCAATGTCAACTATCCCGAACTCATCCCTTGAAATATCTTCTACTGCCCAAGAAGATCCACCCTCGGTATCCCTTTCAATCATCTTAGCTCAAGAAGGGATAATCTCGGCTTCTTCTTGTTCTAGGATTATGGCCAAGGTTCCCTGATTTGCTTCCACCAAATTGGAAGACTGTTGAATAACAACATTAGCCCGTACCCATGCTAAATTCTCCTCTCCTTCTTCGGGCTCGTCCCTTAAATGGCGGGCCACTTCCGAAGACATAACACCAGAGCCCCCCTTCGACTTTCGAGATCTCTTAGCCAATTTCTTCTTTTCCGAGCTCGGGGAGCCCGATACGTCTTTTCTCTTCCTTTCTTTTACCTGCTTCAGGGTAGGAACTTCTTCTCCACCATATGGGGGCCTCATGACAACATCTTTCCCGAGTCCTACAAAAGAGAAAAGGGAGATTTACCATACAAACCGATGAAGAGACAAATCGACAAAAAGATTTACCATGACTGCGGGCCTCCAATCGGCCCTTTGATAATTCGACCCAAGCACGCTCAGAATATGGCCTCTGCAACACCATACTTTCGACCCATTGTTTAAGATCCGGGATCGGTTCCGGCATTCGAGCTACGGCTGTGATAAGAAAAGAAAAATGGATCAACAAAATAAAAGGCAATCACAAAATCAAAACGGGCAAAGCGAAACATTTACTCACGTCTCATATTCCATTTCTCGGGATATGGCAAGTCATCGGCAGAGATCAGGTCCGAGGTTTTGATTCGAACAAAATGGCCCATCCAACCCCGATCCCGAGTCTCGTCTATGCTCGAGAATGGTACTTTGGTTGCTCGGCGAACAAGCTTGATCAACCCTTCTCGATAAAGTCGGAGACTGTAAAGGCGCATAAGATGATCGAGGGTGAACATATGCCCCTCGACCTTGCTCGAGAAAAATCGAAGAAGAATCACTATCCTCCAAAAGGAAGGGTGGATATGGCCGAGGGTCACATCGTACCTCTTATAAAAGGCAACGATGACAGGGTCTAGAGGTCCCAACGTGAAAGGACAAGTGTAAACACTTAATAACCCTTCGACGTGGGTAGTAATTGATTCATCAGGCGATGGGATTACTACGAGTTTATTATCCCAGTTGTATTCTTGTATGACTTTATCGAGAACTTTTTTGGTAATTGAACATTGGTACCTTGACATCGGCCCACACCGACCCGGTATCGGAGAAGGATTTTTAATTTTAAAATCACCTATAGTCGAACACCCTACCGGAATGAATTCCTCAGGGCGAGGCTCTTCCACATCCTTGCCACCAGCAGGTCGTGATGAAGAAGCGGTCTCTTTTTACGGAACAGTTTTAGACTTTTTGCCATTCAAAATTCCGTGAACAAAGAACTGGAGTATTTGGTGTTTTAAGAAAGAGTTTGCAGTAAAACTCACAGATTTGCAGGCAAAAAATTCAGAAAAGACGAAAAGGAACTTAGAAAATTTGGAAGATTGAAGACGTAAAAGTGATGAATGGTGGAAGGAAAGGCTATTTATAGATTGAAGCAATGACGGTTCAATATCAGCGGTGGCCGACCACCGACTGACATACATTAAATGCCTTGGTAAAACCGAACCAATGGGACAGCTATCACATACGTCATGGTTGGGATCGATGTAAACATCAACATATATCTGATCGAGCTGTTGGGAAATCATATCATTTCTCGCCACATCCTTTTTCGAAAAATGAGGGGACTATCTGTGTACGGTCAAAACCGATTGAGTCATTCGTACGGATTGGTCTAGACGATAATATTTCGATCAAATGGTATCTGCATGACAAGATCGGTCGAGGTCCGAAGTAAGGGCGTCGAGCTTCGAGCTTTAAGACCGATCAATGACAAGCTCGGTATCATTATCGAGCTCATATCCAAATCGAACTACGAGGCAAAGCGGAGATTATCGAATATGGATAGACTGACCAACACTCACCCCGAATATCGAGACCCCAAGTCATAATCGAGCTAGAACCAAGGCCGAGGGCTCGATCCAATACTGAGCTCGAGCCAATATCGAGCTCGCAGACAAGAGCCGTTGCAACCGCACTATGGGAGAGAATCTTGGCGGAAATTGAGAAAAAGACAATTCATCGTGGGTCCTCCACTATATATTTTTATTATTATAGATAAAGTAGGATCCCTCTAATATAAGAGGGGGATGTTAACACATTTAAGGGGCATTACGTTACCTTGTTCATCAACATTTTCCTTCTTTCTGTCTTATATTTCATTCCATTTGCCAAGAATAGAGATATTAATATTTTACTCTACAATTTGTATTAAGTTATATCACGCGTCCTTAGAACCATATACAAATTTAACTCTATCCGATTTTTCGGATAAATAAAACTGATTGACAAAAAGTCATAATTCTAGTTGTGTTAACGACCTTCCTCCTCCCCCATTAACTCTTTAAAAGATCCTCCCACCCCCCCCCCCCACCCCACCCCAAAAAAAGCATCGATATATAAGCTACATTGTATAACAAAGGTACTTTAAGTGAGAGGCGGACCTAGGATTTGAAGGTGTCGGGTGCCATAATTTCTTTTAATGTATACCTTGGGATAACTTAAATAGAGTTTCTTAGGAACGTTTATTTGATTATTTTTAGTTTATTCGGGTCAACTCAATAGGCTTAGATATCAAGAAACAAACGTAATTAACATTTTAAATAAGAAATCACACCTTTTTATGTGTGTGTATATATATATATATATATATATATATATATATATATATATATATATATATATATAACAACACAAGTAAAATCAGCATTTTCACTAGGGAATTACATCTTTTTCTGTATATAAAAAATAAATTTACACGAGTAAGATAACATTTTCAATAAGGGAATTACACCAAAATAAAAAAATTAAAGAAATATCTTCAATAGATAAATTATACCCTATAAGTATAGAATTAAATAAACTACAAGATCCCAAAAATTAAAATCATAAATCTCATATCTTTTTTAAGCAATTCTTATGAAATATTTATCATAATTTAATAGTAAAGAAATTTAAATTATATTTAATAACTATAGAATAACACAAATATTTATGATATAATAAAAAAAATAAAAAATGAATTTGATTTCAATCCAAAATTCCAGAAACCCAAGTTTTTCGATTTTTGAAAGAAGAAAACTCATAGATTTGAGATTAAGAGAATACTTATTTTATAGAATTCTAAAATTTTGGAGTCTCTTTTTTGAATGTTCTTGCTAGATACCACATATAAAATAATAGAATAGAGGAAAGAAAAATATAAAAAAATAAAAACGACAAATAAAAAATTGAGAGTTAACCGAAAAAGAAAATGACACGGACAAAAAGAAATAAAAAAAACACAAAGAAAAGAAAAAGTTGGACAAAGTTCAAGATAAATTCCAACTTGAATTTTACACATGAGAAAAACTTTCAAAAATGTCTATCAGCCATGACACTTTTGTCTAGTTTATGATTGCGGGTGGCTGGATCAAATGTTTAACCTATTTTAAGAAAATTTTAACATAAGTATATGATAATTTTATCATCTTAGCGGGTTCCATACCATTCCATCCTAAAGGAGTGGATCTGCTCCTGCTTCCAGTAACTAAGAAGAGAAATGAAATATTAATATTAAAGAGTGTTCAAATAAAAGTTGTGTTAAAGTTTTCTAGAACGGACCAAAATATAAATCTTCAACGTAAATAAAAAAGGAATTAACCTAAATAACCACTCACCCAAATGCTTAAATTAAAAATAGCTGGCATATATATAATATATGTATAATTCATATATATTAATGTAAGGCCCAGTAAAATTTCGCCAAGGGATTCAAGTTTTGTGGTGCCAAGGTAGGCTTATGCACTGAGGAGTTGATGGAAATTTTTGGCAGAATGCACTGAGGAGTTAATGAAAATATTTGGCAGAAGAAGACAATTTTGCAGTCTGTTTCGTGACCGTAGAACCATTTTGTGGGCCGCATAATCATCGGAGAGTTGAGTAGGGAGTTTGTTGAATTTTGAGGGTCGTTTTACGGTCCATTATGCGATCGCATAGTTATTTTGCTGTCTGCATTTTCTGTCGCAGATTTGGCATGAAGAATTTTTGTTGGGTCATCCTGCTGTCCATTCTGCGGCCGCATAAGTGGTCTGCGAACCGCAGACCTGTCGCACACTGGTCTAGACCAACCCAGTTCTTGACATTTTTTATGTGGCCCATTTTGCGGGCCGCATATCTGTTATGCGGTCCATTATACGACCGCAGACCTAAGTTCGGAGGGTCCATTTTTTCTATTTTAGAACCCGACCTCATTTCTTATAAAATGACTTTAGGGTTATTTTGGACGGGTTAAACACATATTTTAGAGAAAGGGGAGTGATTTAGAAAGGGAGGAAGGAGCCCCCAAGTGCATTGATCATCAATCCCTTCCCCAATCTTAAAGCTTTAAGTGAATCATTTACTAGACCACCATATATCCGGGTAAATTCCTGTCCTATACCACCCATGCAAGTTATTTTAGAGTCTAAGTATATTGTGGGATTGGAATCAGACCATGTATGTGCCAATAGGTTGTAGTATGTGGGGTTAATGAACTAGTTTGGATAGTTTCATGTTGAAATTGGTTGAGGGAGGAAGAGATTACCATTGTAAAGCTTTGTAGTCCATTTTACATACTAGGTGTTTGAAAACATTCCTAAGAGAGTTACACCATGAGAATCCTTCTAATTATTATCCGATTTTTTCTATCTTCCTATATATTGTTATTGCTAGAAGTGTTGTGACGTTGTAGTAACTTAAGGAAAGCTCAAATAAGGTATGATGGCTAAATTTCTCTCTTAGAATTAAATTTCCACGATGTTCTTGTAAGTCCCGAGTTGTCCATTATGAATTGACCTTTTTTTGAATAAGCTTGGTATCGAAAGATATATATATATATATATATATATATATATATATATATATATATATGAATATGTTCAAAAGGTGTTCCGAAATATTCTTATCATATTATGTTATTCTTTGGGAACGTGTTCAAAGTATATGTATGTATTAAAATATTGTGACTTCAAGTCATACCCAAATGAAGGTAATCATATCAAATTGTGTAAAAAATCACATGTGTCTAAAACCCCAAATTGCTCAAATATGTGCTTAAAGTCTTGAATAAAAATGTTTGTTGTTGACAACCTATGTTAATGTTTGAAAGTGAAATAGTGAGCATGAATTATGAAGTACGGCCAACGTGCCAAGAATGATATTGCATTATGGCCAATGGTGCCAATAAAATGAATAACATGTAAAAGAATATGAAAAGTGCCAAGGAAATGAAATGATATGAGAAAGGCTATGAAATGAGCCTTGACTCAACTGTTCCAAATTGACTTCGAAAATAGATGTACCTAAAAGCTTATGTACTCAAGTCATGCCCAAATGTGATTGTTTTAACTAATGTTGTGCTTTGGAGCTCTTATATATTCATGAGTTGAAATTGTGTATTGCCCTTTTAAAAAAAAGTATTCCAAGAATGAATGATGTGTTAAAGATTTTCTATTATGACTTAATTATGTTATACCCCTCCTTGGGAAGAAAACCTTGTATGAAATCAATGTAATCAAATACTTATTTCTCATATAATGAAACCTTATAAACCTACTCTTGCTAAGGCCAAAGGTGCCAAACGGTTGATTGGAAGAGATTGTACAAACTATTATCATTTTGGGAATCTAGAGTTGTGGCATTATGATTATACCTCCACCCGCATACATTTGGGTGAGGCGGCAGGGCTGCTTTGTGTAGAGATTGTGGTATTGTGATATACCTCCACCCGCATATATTTGGATGAGGTGGCAGGGTCGCTTGGTGTAGGGATTGTGGTACTGTGATACACCTCTACCCGCATACATTGGAGTGAGGCGGCAGGACCTCTTTGTGTAGAATTGAGGGTATCGTGATTGCACCTCCACCAGCATACATTGGGGTGAGGCGGCAGGGCCGCTTTGTGTAAAGGTAGTTGTAGAGGATCCCCGACTTAAGAATTTATAAATGTTATTAAAAGCTTTTAATAAATTTGTTGTGGCTTTAACGGCTAACTAAGCCTTTCATTGTTACCATGATTCATCATGTTCATGTTGTATTTCTAAGTCCTTGAATAGGTGTTTTGGTTTTCATACTAGTACTATTCCACATGTACTAACGTCTCTTTTGTCGGGGGTGCTGCATCTTTAATAGATGCAGGTGGTTCATCAGTGGGCAACTTTGGTCCTCGTTAGCAGTCACTCTCTATTCAGTAGGTTTTGGTGATCCCTACTCTGTTCCTGGCCTTGTGTCATTTGACGTTGTATTTTGAGCTTTGAGGTATAGTTGGGGCATTGTCGCCGACATTTTCATTCTTCTCTTCTGTTGTACTTAGAGGCTTCATAGATGGGTTGTGGATGGTGTTTGATGTTGAAAATTAAACTATTAAGTGTTAGTATTTGGGCAAACATGTTTTTAATAATATCTATAAACTTGTAATATTTTGGAGGTCGTAAATGAATATCCTTTAGTAATGGAAAAAATTGTGGAACACTTGACTCTTCTTATGTCTATCATTTGTACTGGTTCTTATATTGTTAATGAGCAAGATTGGGTAGAAAGCAACTAATATGCTTGCTTAACCGGGGTATGTCGGTTAAGCATTGGTCACGCTCTCCGATGTCGGGAAGTAACAACTAAGATGTGTATAATCATATATAATCAGTGCATAATCTATAAATACTGACTAAAAAAAGTAAAAAATAAATTTCAGTGCCTATTTGCATAAAAATCTAATATAAATGGAACAACGGAAATACATAGTGTAGAGATAGATTCAATCTTCTTGTCATATATATTAAAGAGAAACTACCACTTATAGCAGCCCATAAGTCAATTAGTACAACAATTAGCCAATTCATCAAAAATATTATCAATATTAGTCAATTAGCTATTTGTAGCCTAAAAAATTCATGTTTTTTCTTTCTTTATAGTCGGTGTTGTTGGAATAGAGTACATCTTAAGGAGTTTGAATCTCAGTTTTAAGATGATTTGATGAGTTTTGAGGTGGTTTGGATCGAAAATTAGGAGTAGAAGATGAACATAGAAAAAGATGATATGTGTATCGCATTGTGTATCACATATATATCATATTAATATCAATTATTTATCACATGTATACCTGTGTGTGAGATACGTGCGTGATACATGTGTTGCAGAAGAATCCTTTAAACTCGATTTGAACTATGAATTTTGATACCAAATCAGTCCAAATTAACTCCAATCTTCCTTAAATTTTGTATATTGACTTATCTATATATTTTTAATGAATTTCAATCATACCCATTGAGAAGGGTCCTTTTTTACTTAAGTTTTTGGAATCTTGTATATTATTTTCTTTGTATTTCATCACCTTGTTTGCTATCTCATCCATGAAATTTTTTTTCCGTCTTGCATCTAATGTTGTTGATCATCCATAAGAATATGGAAGGAAATCTTTGGTTGTGATTCTTGGAGAGAGAGAATTATTATTTATCTAGGTTTTTCATTTTTATATACACTTAGCTAGTTTTGATAAGTCTGTGATTAATGACTAGTGTTGTTAAATTTGGGATTGTTTTGGACATTTCCATAAGATTCCTTGTATATTAAAACCTCAATTCATACGAGATCGGGGGTGAAGTCTATTTTTCCTTGGTCCATATAATGAAAACCAAAACAACAACCCAGTAGAATTTCACTAGTGAGGTCTGGGGAGGGTAGAGTGTACGTAGACCTTACCCCTACCCCGGGAGATAGGGAGGCTATTTTCGGAAGATCCTCGGCTCAACAGACGAGACAATAATATCAGGAAAAAAAACAATTTGTAACAACAAAAGAAACTAGAAAAATAATAATCAGCGTCGAAAGAGACATCAAATAAGTGGAAGGGAAATAATCCCATACCATGCAAAACGAGAGAAATAGTGTGCATACAACAAAAACCGCTAGCAGCCCTAGACAAAACTCTATCAGACAAACCGGTACAAAGAGGGAAAATGCTCGACTACCCCTCCCCTCCCCCCCTCCCCAAAACCTGCAACCCTAATGCTCGATCTCTACACCTTCCTATTAAGAGCCATGTCCTTGGAAATCTGAAGTCGGCGCCATGTCCTGCCTGATCACCTCACCCCAATACTTCTTAGGCCGCCATCTACCTCTTCTCGTACCTGCCAAAGCAACCGCTCACACCTCCTAACCAGGGCATCTGGGCTTCTCCTCCTCACCTGCCCAAACCATCTAAGCCTCGCTTCTCGCATCTTGTCGTCCATGGGATCAACGTCCACCCTCTCCCGAATATCTTCATTCCTAATCTTATCCATCCTCGTGTGCATGCACATCTACCTCAACTTCCTCATTTCGGCTACTTTTATCTTCTGGATATGTGCATTCTTGACTGGCCAACACTCAGCCCCATACAATATGGCCAGTCTAACTAACACTCTATAGTGTTAGGTTTCAGTTTTAATAATGAAAATAATATAATTGTTCTTGGTATAGGGACTCAAGTAAAGCATCCAAGATTGGAGGAATCGATAAAAGGAACTCAAGGAAAGCATCCAAGATTGAAAGAATCAATCAAAGACAAGGAAATCAATCCGAGATTGATTGAAGCAGAAAAGAAGTATCGAAGATCTTGCAAGATGATCAATCAAGTTGCTATTACTGGAAGGACCAAAAACCAAGGAGTAAATCTGACGCTATCAATACCTGTAGAAGGAAAGCTATTAAAGTCCTTTCATCAAGGAAGAGCAACGACAAATAACCTTATTCTTGGAAAGAATCAATCTCTTTCCAAGGATCAAATCTCTTGGGTTGGCAAATCTCTTTAGCAACGGCCTCTTACAAAGTATTTATACACATCCTTAAGCCTTAGAAAAATATACTTTGATCGAACCAAATACCCTCTCTTTGTTCTACTGCAAACAAATATTGTTGCTCTATTAGATCTGCTGTGTAACAAGTTAGAGAAGAAAGAGAGAAAAATACTAGTGAGGCATTCTATCAAAAAGAAACGAGTGACATAGAAACTGAGCCATTGGTGTAAACCTTACCATTCACGATTGTACTCCAGAAACTCATTCACTGAAAGAAAACTCTCTTGCAACCTAAGGGGACTGGACTGGGATTCACATTGAATCTGAACCAGTATAAAAATTCCAATGTCTTTAATTGCTGCACTTAATTTCTGCTCTTCTTATTATCTGTTTATTACATCTAGTCTACTAATTAGAAAACTAATCAACTAGTAGCTATTAAAATATAAAAATAAACAATTCCCCCCCCCCCCCTTTGTACTTTCAATTGGTATCAGAGCAAGGCTCACACTTTTTTTTTGCTTAACAGCTTGTGAAAAAAGATCATGGCAAATCAAGTTATTATCGGAGCACTCTTTTAGGAAGGAACATCGCAAGTGAGGCCACCATACTTTAATGGACAACATTTCTCTCACTAAAAAGTGCGTATGAAAATATATGGAAAATCTTATGATGTCAAGGTTTGGAGAGTTATCAAAAAGGGGAATTACCCACTACCGGCTACTGCTCAACCACCTGTTGATCCTAAAGATATAGATGAATATACTGATAAATAAATGGCGGTTGTGCAAGTTAATGCTAAAGAAAGAAATCTACTTTATAATGATATAAGTGGTGAAGAAAATGAGAAAATCTCTAGTTGTGATACAACCAAAGAGATGTGGTATAAACTTAAAGTCACTTATGAAGGAACCAGTAAAGTGAAAGAAACCCATATCAACATGTTGGTTCATGACTACGAACTTTTCTAGATGAAAGAAGGAGAACCTATTGAAGATATATTTGCTATATTTTGCAAAATCATCAGTGATCTAAAAGCTTTTGGCAAACCCTACTCAAGTGGTGATCAAGTTAGGAAAATTCTGAGAAGTCTGCCCACTAGTTGGCAGACAAAGGTAGTTACTCTTGAGTCACAGGATTTGAACAAATTATCATATGATGAACTTCGAGGAGAACTTATAGCTTTCGAGAAAACTCATCTCAAGAAAACAAATCAAGAAAAGAAGAAGAAAACAGTTGCTTTCAAGGCTACAACTGAAAGAACAGACAATGATATTGATGACGACCCTGAAGCTCTTCAAGAAGAAATTTCCATGATATCAAGGAACATGGATGGTTTAATGAGGAGATACAGGAATACAAAAAGAGGCAGAATACCACTCAGGCGAACAAGGCAATACAATGAACAAGACAAAAATGATGGCAAATGCTATGAATGTGGAAGATTTGGGCATATTCAAGATGAATGTCCTGAGCTTAAAAGAAAGGTCTCCAGAGGGTTTAACAAGAACAAATCATTTGGAAGCTGGAGTGATGAAGACAGTTTTGAACATGAAGAAATAGAAAATCTATGCTTCATGACAATTTTGGAAAATAACATGAACAAGCTCTCAGGGTGTTGGACAGACGAGGACATCTCAGATGATGATTGCAAAGATGACAACAAGAATTGTTTCATGGCACAAGGTGAAACAAACGAGGTAAGACCTTTTAACTGTGAAAGATGTAATGAATTGCAGGATATTCTTGACCTTACTTTGGAAGAGTCTCAAAAGATGATGAATGAAATAAAGAGACTCAACAAAGAAATAAAAGACTGGAAACTCAAGCTTGAAGTATGCGAAATTGAAAAAGAAGTACTTCAAGATGAAGTTGATGAATTGCAAATGCAACTCAATGGCATGCGCAAATCCACCAGTCAAAGTTCTGTAAAGTCGAACCAGGCGACTTACAAGTCAACTGGAAAAGGACCAGCCAGAACAGAGTCTACTAGTACTGACACAAATGGGAGAACCAAAAATGGATCAAGTCCCACGTGTCACTACTGTAATAAAAATGGACACAAATATTCTTTTTGTCGATTTCGTAATTCAAATGTCTCAAGATGGATTTGGAAACCCAAACATAATCCTGAATCTAGTAATACTAACCAAAAAGGACCCAAGCAAGGTTGGGTACCTAAAAGGAAGTGATAATTATGTTTTGCAGGAACACCACAGAAGGGGTCGCAAAGGAAAGTGGTGCTTGGATAGTGCGTGTTCCAGTCACATGACTGTCACGACCGTGATGGCGCCTAACATTTCACTTGCTAGGCAAGCCAACGTTAGAGAATCATTAAACCAAATCCTTATTTCCATTCAGCAAATAACAATAATTAGCTAAGATAAAATATGATAAGTGCGGAATAATATAAAAACTGCCTTAATTACTACCACCCGGATCTGGAGTCACAATTCACGAGATTTCTAGAATTCATTACAAGTAATAATCTGAAAGAAATACAACTGCTTGGATGAAAGAAACAGTAAAACTGAAAAGATAGACGAGGACTTCAAGGTTTGTGAATGCCGACAGATTTACCTTGAGCCTCCGGATAGCGGGTCCAACAGCTAAAATCTAGATCAACCCGAGTCGGTACCAAATTCTGCACGAAAAGTGCAGAGTGCAGTATCAGTACAACCGACCCCATGTACTGGTAAGTGTCGAGCCTAACCTCGACGAAGTAGTGACGAGGCTAAGGCAAGGCACCTACAAATCAACTTGTGTAGTTTAACAAAGTATATACAAATAACAGTAATGAAGAATTAGACGGGCGATATCGGGAGGGGGAAACATGCTGGGGGAAATACGAGATAAAGAACTGCAACAGAATGATAACTGAAACAACCAATATATTATGATATAACAAGAACACGAATACAGTAAAGGAAAAATGCACGGCATCACCCTTCGTGCTATTACTCTCAATCTCACCATAAAATCAATAGAAACGGCACGGCATCACCCTTCGTGCATTAACTCTCATATCATGGCACGGAATCACCCTTCGTGCATTAACACTCACAATATGGCACGACATCACCCTCCGTACTTTTACACTCACAATATGGCACTGCATCACCCTTCGTGCATTAACCCTCACAATATGGCACGGCATCACCCTTCGTGCATTCACACTCACAATATGGCACGGCATCACCCTTCGTGCATTAACACTCACAATATGGCACGGCATCACCCTTCGTGCATTAACACTCTCCCTTACTATAATGCAATGAACAATTAACAAAAGGGAGATATAATAACATGTACAAGCCTTACTTTAACATTTGGTTCCATAATATCAATCTCAACTTTGAAATAAATACTCAATTATCACCAGAAGATCCATAAACATGATAAGAACGATCAATTTGACAACACTAGTCTAAACACGTAACAATTAGGCATAGGAAAGAGACAATATAAAAAAACGGGAGGAAAACAGGGAAAACCTATAAGTTGGCGGCGCATAAGTACTCGTCACCTCACATATACGCCGCTCACATGAATTTCACATAACAAATAGTCTAGGGATCCTAATTCCCTCAAGTCAAAGTTAGACGCAACACTTACCTCGCTCCGAAGGCCTCTTAATTCTCAATCACAGCTTTTCCTTTGGAATTCACCTCCAAACTACTCGTATCTATTCAAAAATAACTCAATAATATCAAATATTGCTAAAGGAATCAATTATATTGCATAAATTAAATTTCACAAATTTTCCTCCAAAATTCGAAGAATCGACCCCGAGCCCTCTTGGTCAAAACCCGAGGTTCCGACCAAAATCCATTTACCCATTCATCCATGATACCGAATATATAATTGGTTTTGGAATCCGACCTCAACTTGAGGTCAAAATCCCCAAATTTCCGAAATTCCTAGTTTCTACTCTAACCCTTCTACCATGAAAACTCTAGATTTTAGGTTGAAAATTCAAGAAATGTAATGGGTTATTGAAATAAAATGGTTTAGAATCACTTACCAACACTTTGGGGAAGAAATGACTCTTGAAACATCGCCTCACACCGTTTGATTTTTGAGAAAAATAAATTTTTGGCTAAATCCCGTGTTTGGATTCTGTTAAGTGCTGGGCGACAGTGTTCACCGCGTTCGCGAGAGCACTGTCTCGTTCGCGAAGAGTATAGGCTGCCAAGTCTTCGCGTACGTGAGACAGTGCTCACGTTCGCGTAGGCTACCCTTCCCTGGTCTTCGCGTTTGCAAGACAGTATTTGCGTTCGCGATGAAGAAAAGGCTTACTCCCCCCCCCCAGTGCCTAACACTACGCATTCGCGATGGGCTTGTCGCGTTCGCGAAGGGTAACGCCCCCATCGCTTCGTGTTCGCGACCAAGCCTTCGCCTTCGCAAAGAAGAAATCCCTGCCTCATCAGTTTACTCTTTGCGTTCGCAAGAGGACCTTCGCGAACGCGAAGAAGGACATGCCAGATCCCAGACTCTACTGAAAAAATCAGATTTTCAAAGTCCAAAACATCCCGTGGCCTATCCGAAACTCACCTGAGCCCTCGGGGCTCCAAACCATACATGCACAAAAGTCTAAAAATATCATACGGACCTGCTCGCGCGAAAATCGCCAAAATAACATCTAGAACTCTAAATTTAGCACCAAATCAAATGAAATTCTCAAGAACACTTTAAAGTTACTATTTTCTCAACCGAAGGTCCGAATCACGTCAAATCAACTCCGTTTCTCACCAAATTTCACAGACAAGTCTTAAATATCATAATGAACCTGTACCGGGCTTCGGAACCAAAATATGAACCCGGTACTAACAATGCCAAATATCAATCAATTCTTAAAAAATAATAATTTCCACACTTTTAATTTTCATCAAAAATTCATAACTTGAGCTAGGGACCTCCGAATTCGATTTCGGGCATACGCCCAGGTCCCATTATTTGATACGGACCCACCGGGACCATAAAAATAATGATCCGGGCCCGTTTACAAAAATGTTGACCGAAGTCAACTAAAATCAACTTTTAAGGCAAATATTTTTATTTTCATTAGTTTTCAACATAAAAACTTTCCGGAAACCTTCCTCGACTGCGCATGCAAATCGAGGAGGGTAAAATGAGATTTGTTTAAGGCTTAAGAGTGCGGATTCGAGTTCTAAAATATAAGATGACCCTTTTGGGTCATCACATTCCCCACATCTAAAACAACCGTTCGTCCTCGAACGGACATAGAAAAGTACCTGGGCTGGTGAAAAGGTGGGGATATCTACTCCACATATCGGACTCGGACTCCTAAGTAGCTGCCTCAATAGGCTGACCGCTCCACTGCACTCGAACTGAAGGGTAACTCTTTGATCTCAACTGGCGAACTTGTCGGGCTAGAATTGCCACCGGCTCCTCCTCGTAAGTCAAATCCTTGTCCAATTGGACAAAGCTGAAATCTAACACACGGGACGGATCGCCGTGATACTTTCGAAGCATGGACACATGGAATACCGGATGAACAGTTGCTAAACTAGGTGGCAACGCAAGCCTATAAGCCACCTCTCCCACTCTCTCCAAAATCGCAAAAGGTCTGATATACCTAGGTCTCAACTTGCCCTTCTTTCTGAACCTCATTACACCCTTCATGGGTAATACCCGAAGTAACACTCTCTCTCCGACCATGAATGCAATATCACGAACTCTACGGTCGGCATAACTCTACTGAGCTGTGCGAAGTCGATCCTGAACAATCTTGACCTTGTCTAAGGCCTTTTGTACTAAATCTGTACCCAACAACCGAGCCTCCCCCGGCTCAAGCCACCCAACTGGCGACATGCAATGTCTACCATATAATGCCTCATAAGGTGCCATCTGAATGATCGACTGGTAGCTATTATTATAGGCGAACTCTACAAGGGACAAGAACTGATCCCACGATCCTCCGAAGTCTATAACACAAGCGTGTAACATCCTCCAAGATCTGAATAGTACGCTCGGATTGAACGTCCGTCTGAGGATAAAATGTTGTGCTCAACTCAACTCGCGTACCCAACTCACGTTGTACTGCCCTCCAAAAGTGCGAGGTAAACTGCATACCTCGATCAGAAATGATAGACACAGGCACACCGTGAAGACGGACAATCTCCTGAATATAAATCTCTACTAACCGCTCCGAGGAATAGGTAACTGCCACAGGAATGAAGTGCTGACTTGGTCAACCTGTCCACAATGACCCAAACTACGTCAAATTTTCTCTAAGTCCGTGGGAGCCCAACAACAAAATCCATAGTGATACGCTCCCACTTTCATTCAGGAATTTCTATTTTCTGAAGCAAACCACCAGGTCTCTAATGCTCGTACTTAACTTGCTGACAATTCAGGCATCGAGCTACATATGCAACTATATCCTTCTTCATTCTCCTCGACCAATAATGTTGCCGCAAATCTTGATACATTTTGGCGGCACCTGGATGAATAGAATACCTGGAACTATGGGCCTCTTCCAGAATTAATTCACGAAGCTTATCCACATTAGGCACACATATATGACCCTGCATTCGCAGAACTCCATCCTCCCCCACAGCAACCTGTTTGGCATCACCGTGTTGCACCGTGTCCTTAAGGATAAGTAAATGAGGATCATCATACTGTCGCTCTCTGATGCGCTCATATAAAGAAGACCGAGCGACTGTGCAAGCTAGAACCCGACTGGGTTCTGAAACATCTAACCTCACAAACTGATTAGCCAAAGTCTGAACTTTGCAACTAACGTCCTCTCACCAACCGGATTATACGCAAGGCTACCCATACTCACAGCCTTTCTACTCAAAGCATCGGCCACCATATTGGCTTTTCCAGGGTGATACAAAAATAGTGATATCATAGTCTTTCATCAACTCCAATCATCTTCTCCACCTCAAATTGAGATCTTTTGTTTGAACAGATACTGTAGGCTACGATGATCAATGAATACCTCACATGGCACGCCGTAAAGATAGTGCCTCCAAATCTTCAGCGCGTGAACAATGGTTGCCAACTCTAGATCATGAACTGGGTAATTCTTCTCGTGAACCTTTAGTTGCCGTGAAGCATATGCAATAACCTTGACACCCTGCGTTAATACCGCACTCAAACTAATACGATATGCATCACAATATACTGTATAAGATCCTAAACTTATGGGTAACACCAATACCGGTGTCGTAGTCAAAGTTGTCTTGAGCCTCTTGAAGCTCACCTCATACTCGTCTGACCACCTGAACAGGACACCTTTCTGGGTCAGTCTGGTCAATGGGCTTGCTATAGATGAAAACCCTTCCACGAACCGACGATAATAACCTGCTAAACCCAGGAAACTCCGGATCTCTGTAACTGAAGTAGGTCTATGCCAATTCTGAACAGCCTCAATCTTCTTAGGATCCACCTTTATGCCTTCTGCCGATACAACATGCCCCAAAAAGGCAACTGAGTCTAACCAAAACTCACATTTTGAAAATTTGGCATATAACTGATTATTCTTCAAAGTCTGAAGCACACTCCGAAGATGCTGCCCATTCTCCTCTCGACTGCTAGAATAAATCAAGATATCATCAATGAATATAACCACAAAAGAACCCAAATAGGGCTTGAACTCTTGATTCATCAAATTCATAAGTGTTGTTGGAGTGTTGGTAAGCCCAAATGATATTACTAGGGATTTGTAATGCCCATACCGAGTCCAAAAAGCTGTCTTAGGGACATCAGATGCCCTAATCTTCAACTGATGGTAACCAGACCTCATAATTATTTACCCGAATTAACAAGTCACATTTAACACCACCTAGGCGGGCACCTATCTCGTAGGTTAAAACTCAATAATTACAACACGAATTTGGCAAGTATGCACAGAGAATTTCATACAAGAATTTTCAATTAGGCCTAACAGGCATGACTCCCTATTATTGCTATAGTACAACTTTAATTTCACAAGGGAGAACTTAAACACAGAAATTTTCCTCACAAGGATCTCATCCTTATATAACTTCCACCGTATCTTGTAGCCCGGTTTAAACATATCAATTTATATTAAAGTGTGAGGATCTCGTCCTCAGTTCCAAATCAGAAGTAATATGCACATCGTGCCAATCAAAAATTTCCATTTTCTTCTTTAAAAAATATCGGTTACACCAAATCACAATGCATAATGAACCCCACACCGATAGGGCATATAATTCACAATTTGTAATTAATTATCCGGAAATTACATCAAAACTTACCGAAATGGGTAACAAAAAGCCACCTTTAGCCTCACAGCTCTTATTAGTGACCGACATGGAATGATAGGCGTAGTTATCTCCATACAACCTCCCAACATGAGTAAATACATAAGTAGATTATAGAATCACGAAGCTCACCCATAAGTGGAGCACAATAGGAGGACTCGTTTCGATACTCAGAATCGAATCAAGTTAAGGAAATTATTCCTTTATATTAAATCGAAGTCGTACCTGTAACGACACCATCTGATGTAGCAACCTCCGCCATACCATAAAATAAATATAGCAACGGGTGGGTCTCCACCTCTAAGATGCCTTCTAGCCGCCTGTCCTCCACCTTTAACTGATCGTGTGGGTGGTGTAGTAACTGCGATGGGGCACGTAGCCTGAGTGCTTTGATGAAATATATCTCTCCCAAGTTTGGGACAATTTTCTCACGATGTGCCTGGTATCGTCGTATTCATAACAACCCCTTTGCGGGTTTGGCTGCTCATATTGAGTCTGTGCCAGATAACTGGAATAACCATTTGTAGGAACTCATGTCGGTGGTGCATTAAAAGAACTTACTGGAGCACCCGGGTAATCCGATGTGCGGACTGGGCTGGCTGACTGCCCGAGCCCCTGCCATAATGATTTTTACCTGCAGAGTAGAATCCACTGAATCCCCCAGAACTTTGAGACGTCTTGGTCTCCTTATCTTGGCAATTTCTACCACTAGCGAAAATGAAGTATTAGCCTGTAGCTCCCGAGTTGTACAAAATTTTACGATTATAATTGGGTCCTTATTGAACCTGATGGCATATTATGACACCGTCATGGTGACCTAACGCAACCGTTCAAACACTATGCGCCACAAATTACGGAGAGTACGGGAACAAACTTTTTCAAAAGCGTTTCTGAGAACTGAGCCAAGTGGGTGGTGTTGCATGGGCTGGTCTGCCCTCTTCATAGGCTTGCCACGGACACTTGTGCAGAATTATCTCTCCCAAGGCCAATTTCTTCTTTTGTTATGCTGACTTAACACTGTTGAGCTGACCCATTTCTTAACATACTCTTCGATTCTTCGCAGAGGTAACCCTTACCCTTATTTATACACAACGATCACAAAAGTAGAGCTCCATACAGACAAATCTTGGCACGAACCACATAGTCCAGAATCTCTTCAACCACTGTACTTCCTCCGAAGCACCCCAAAATCCGCAACCATAGCGCCCACGCTGAGTAGACCTTCTGTAAATTTAAAGTTGTTTCTCTAACTCCTTGGGCACTGAAGTATAGGATTATTAAGTAGGCGGATATACCGCAAGTCCCAACCTTATCCTCTACAAAATCTCTGGCCTTAAACATGTGTTTGTTTTTTGGGGGGGTGGGGAACCTTTCAGTACCACATATATACATTTCAGGCCAAAATTGATATAACACATGACCCCGCAATCCATCCATTGATAGTGGACTCCCCCACTCGATGCGAAGTCATAGTTCACCATGCCCGATGATCTATGATATTAACCTTCACAGCTCGTACAAATCAACCAGATGCCAAGGTCCGTTACACCCCCCACATGATTCACTGGGTGGTCTCTCAATGCGCCCACATCTTCAGTGGGAACCACACGTTGAGGCAATGTTTGAGCATCTATGGCTTTCTCGTAGTCCATCTGCAGCATCACGAACCGTTGATGCACAACTGATTCCGAGTGCGCAATGTCATACATGAGTGGATACAAAGGAATACGAGATATAAGTTTCAAGCGAAATCAATGCCGCACGATAAGGAATGAAAGAAGTGATATTGTTCCTAAACTCCATAGCCTCTAATAGATAAGTACAGACGTCTCTGTACAGATCCTTCAGACTCTACTAAGCTTGCTCGTGACTCGTGAGACCTAGGCAACCTAGTGCTCTGATACCAACTTGTCACGACCCGAAATTCCCACCATCGTGACCGTGATAGAGCCTAACATTTCATTTGCTAGGCAAGCCAACGTTAGAGAATCATTAAACCAAATCCTTATTTCCATACCGAAAATAACAATAATTAGCTAAGAAAAATATGATAAGTGCGAAATAATATAAAAATTGCCTTAATTACTACCACCCGGATCTGGAGTCACAATTCACGAGCTTTCTAGAATTTATTACAAGTAATAGTCTGAAAGAAATACAACTGCTTGGATGAAAGAAATAGTAAAACTAAAAAGAAAGACGGGCACTTCAAGTTCTGTGAACGCTGACAGATCTACCTTGAGCCTCCGGATAGCAGGTCCAACAGCTAAAATCTCAATCAACCCGAGCCGGTACCAAATTCTGCACGAAAAGTGCAGAGTGCAGTATCAGTACAACCGACCCCATGTACTGGTAAGTGTCGAGCCTAACCTCGACGAAGTAGTGACGAGGCTAAGGCAAGGCACCTACAAATCAACCTGTGCAGTTTAACAATGTATATACAAATAACAGTAATGAAGAATTAGATAGGCGATATCGGGAGGGGGAAACATGCTGGGGGAAATACGAGATAAAGAACTATAGTAGAATAATAACTGGAACAACCAATATATTATGAATCAACAGGAACACGAATACAGTAAAAGGAAAAATGCACGACATCACCCTTCGTGCTTTTACTCTCAATCTCACCATAAAATCAATAGAAACGGCACGGCATCACCCTTTGTGCATCAACTCTCATATCATGGCACGGCATCACCCTTCGTACTTTTACACTCACAATATGGCACGGCATCACCCTTCGTGCTTTTACACTCACAATATGGCACCACATCACCCTTCGTGAATTAACACTCACAATATGGCACGGCATCACCCTTCATACATTAACACTCACAATATGGCACGGCATCACCCTTCGTGCATTAACACTCTCCCTTACCATAATGCAATGAACAATTAACAAAATGGAGATAGAATAACATGTACAAGCCTTACTTTAATATTTGGTTCCTCAATATCAATCTCAACTTTGAAATAAAGACTCAATTATCACCAGAAGATCCATAAACATGATAAGAACGATCAATTTGACAACACTAGTCTAAACATGTAACAATTATGCATAGGAAAGGGACAATATAAGAAAAACGGGAGAAAAACAAGGAAAACCGGTAAGTTGGCGGCGCATAAGTACTCGTCATCTCACATATACACCGCTCACATGAATTTCACATAACAAATAGTCTGGGGTTCCTAATTTCCTCAAGTCAAAGTTAGACACAACACTTACCTCACTCTGAAGGTCACTTAAATCTCAATCACAGCTTTTCCTTTGGAATTCACCTCCAAACCACTCGTAACTATTCAAAAATGACTCAATAATATCTAATATTGCTAAAGGAATCAATTATATTGCATAAATTAAATTTCCCAAATTTTCCTCCAAAAATTCGAAGAATCGACCCCGGGCCCTCTTGGTCAAAACCCGAGGTTCGGACCAAAATTCATTTACCCATTCATCCCCGAGCCCGAATATATAATTGATTTTGGAATCCGACATCAAATTGAGGTCTAAATTCCCAAATTTCCGAAATTCCTAGTTTCTACCCTAACCCCTAATTCTACCATAAAAACTCTAGATTTTAGGTTGATAATTCCAGAAATATAATGGGTAATTGAAAGAAAATGGTTTAGAATCACTTACCAACACTTTGGAGAAGAAATGACTCTTGAAAAATCGCCTCACACCGTTTGGTTTTTGAGAAAAATAAATTTTTGGCTAAATCCCATCTTTGGATTCTTTTAAGTGTAGGGGGACAGTGTTCATCGCGTTCGCGAAGTGTATAGGCTGCCAAGCCTTCGCGTTCGCGAGACAGTGCTCGCATTCGCATAGGCTACCCTTCCCTGGTCATCACGTTCGCGAGACAGTGTTCGCATTCGCGATGAAGAAAAGGCTGACACCCCCCCTCCCCCCAGTGCCTAACACTATGCATTCACGATGGGCTTGTCGCGTTCGCGACCAAGCCTTCGCGTTCACGAAGAAGAAATCCCTGCCTTATCAGTTTACTCTTCAAATTCGCGAGAAGACCTTTGCAAACGCGAAGAAGGACATGCCAGAATCCAGACTCTACAGAGAAAACCAGATTTCCAACGTCCAAAATATCTCGTGGCCTATCCGAAACTCGCCCGAGCCCTCGGGACTCTAAACCAAACATGCACACAAGTCTAAACAAATTATACGGACCTGCTCGCGCGATCAAATCTCCAAAATAACACCTAGAACTCTAAATTTAGCACCAAATCAAATGAAATTCTCAAGAACACTTTAAAGTTACTATTTTCTCAACCGATGGTCCGAATCACGTCAAATCAACTCCGTTTTTCACCAAATTTCACAGACAAGCCATAAGTATCATAATGAACCTGTACCAGGCTTCGGAACCAAAATACGGACCCGGTACTAATAATGCCAAACATCAATTAATACTTAAAAACAAACAATTTTCAGACTTTTAATTTTCATCAAAAATTCATAATTTGAGCTAGGGACCTCCGAATTCGATTCCGGCTATACGCCTAGGTCCCATAATTAGATACGGAACCACCGGGGCCATCAAAATATGGATCTAGGCCCATTTACCAAAAATGTTGACCGAAGTCAACTAAAATTAACTTTAAGGCAAAAATTCTTATTTTCATTAGTTTTCAACATAAAAGCTTTCCGAAAACCTGCCCGGACTGCACATGCAAATCGAGGAGGTAAAATCAGATTTTTAAGGCTTAAGAGCGCTGATTCGAGTTCTAAAATATAAGATGACCCTTTTGGGTCATCACAATGACAGGTGACAAAAACCTGTTTAAAGAAGTTATAAAATAGATGGAGGAAATGTCAAATTTGGTGATGAGTCAAAAGGAAAGATAGTCGGTACCGGAACAGTTCCTTTCAATAATTACTGTGATATCACTAAAGTTTATCTTGTTGACGGACTTAACTACAACCTTCTGAGTATAAGTCAGCTATGCGACTTAGGGTATGAAGTAAAGTTCAAGAAAATAGGTTGTGCTATTGAAGATAAGACAGGTAAAATAATCCTCCCAAGAAAAAGGTATGGAAATGTCTATATTCTTGATGGTCTTGAAAATATAGATGGTCATATTTGCGTCCATATCTGATGATCCATTGTTATGGCATAAGAAACTTGGTCATGCAAGCATGTATTTGATAGAAAAACTTTCCAAGCATGATTTAGTTATTGGTTTACCCAAACTCATTTTTTCTAGAAATCATGTATGTGATGCATGTCAGATTGGTAAACAAACTAGAAATTCTTTCAAAAACAAAGATGTTGTATCCACTTCAAAAACCTTGCAATTGCTTCATATGGACTTATTTGGACCTACTAAAACTGCTAGTATAGGAGGAAAATGATACGCATTTGTTATTGTTGATGATTACTCACGCTTTACTTGGGTGATTTTTCTATCTCACAAAGATGAAGCTTTGAAAAATTTTGAGATCTTCTGTAAAAAGGTCGAAAGAGAAAAGGGATATCTTATTACAACTATTCAAAGTGATCATGGAGGAGAATTTGAAAGCAGAGCATTTGAAGATTTCTGCAACGATCAAGCATACACTCACAACTTCTCTGCTCCAAGGTCATCCCAACAGAATGGGGTTGTTGAAAGGAAAAATAGGACTTTACAGGATATGGCAAGAACTATGATACTAGAATATTCACTGCCAAATCACTTATGGGCAGAATGAGTAAGTACAGCTTGTCATATCCTCAATCAATGTCTCATAAGACCCATCTTGAGGAAGACTCCCTATGAACTGTGGAAAGGTAAACGACCCAATATAAGTTACTTTCATCCTTTTGGAAGCAAGTGTTTCATTCATAATAATGGTAAGGACAATCTTGGAAAATTCGATCCAAGAAGTGACGAAGGAATTTTTTTGGGTTATTCATTGAATAGTAGATCTTTTAGAGTCTATAATAAATGCACATTGTGTGTAGAAGAGTCAGTACATGTTATCTTTGATGAGAATAACACTTCGGTCGAGAAAGGAATTACTGCAGGTGATGAAGATCAAACACAGGTAATTCAGGAGACAAGCAAATCTCAAGAGTCGACTAATAAACATGACAATGTGGTAGAGTCAACTAATGAGATTAGCAACAGTCAATCAGAACCTTCAAAGGAGTCAACTACTTATACAGTTCATCCAAATGAATGGAGAAGTGAACCGGAATATCCTCAAAAGTTCATCATAGGGGATCCAAGCGAAGGAATGAAAACCAGGTGAGCTCTCAAGAAGAAAGCTAACATAGCACTGATTTCCCAGATTGATCCAAAGAAAATAGAGGAAGCTTTGAAAGACTCAATCTGGCTTCAAGCAATACAGAAAGAGCTAGATCAATTCGACAAAAATCAAGTATGGAAACTGATGCCCAAACATGAAAATGCTCCCGTAATTAGAACAAAATAGGTCTTAAGAAATAAGCTGAATGAGGATGGAAGAGTTGTGAGAAACAAAGCCAGATTAGTTACTCAAGGATACTCTCAACAAGAAGGAGTCGATTATGACGAAACCTTCGCTCCAGTAGCTCGACTAAAATCTATATGAATTATTCTTGCATATGCATCCTTTAAAAAATTCAGGCTATTCCAGATGGATGTTAAAAGTGCCTTTTTGAATGGTTTCATTGAAGAAGAGGTATACGTGAAACAACCTCCTGGATTTGAAGATTCAAAGTTTCCCTACCATGTGTACAAACTGACCAAAGCGTTGTATGGACTGAAACAAGCTCCACGAGCATGGTACGAAAGACTTAGCTCATTTCTTATTGATCACGGATTTACAAGAGGTAAAGTAGAAACTACCCTGTTTATTAAAAAATCATCAGAAGGTAATCTCACTATTCAAGTTTACGTTGATGATATTATTTTTGGTAGTGCTAATCCTCTTTTGTGCAAGGAATTTTCAAATCTTATGCAAAGCGAGTTTGAAATGAGTATGATGGGGGAGCTAACATTCTTTCTTGGACTTCATATTCAACAATCTGAAGAAGGAACGTTCATATGTTAGACAAAATATACAAAAGAGTTGATTCAAAAGTTCGGTATGAGCAATGCCAAAGCTATTGTCACACCAATGAGTCCTTCAACCAGTCTTGACAAAGATGAACAGGGAAATACTGTTGATGAAACTAAGTATCGTGGAATGATTGGCTCACTTCTTTATCTAACTGCTAGTCGATCGGACATTATGTTTAGTGTTTGTAAATGTGCTAGGTTTCAGTCAGCTCCTAAAGAATCACATCTGACTGCAGTAAAGAGAATTATTCGATATCTTATTGGAACTGTCTTTCATGGATTGTGGTATCCACACTCTAACAATTTTAAACTAGAAGGTTTTTCAGATGTTGATCTTGCAGGTGATAAGGAAGACAGAAAAAGTACCAGTGGAACATGCCAACTACTTGGAAAGGCACTAATATCTTGGAACAGTAAAAAAAGCAAGGATTAGTCGCATTATCCACAACTGAGTCTGAGTATATCGCCATTGGACAATGTTGTGCACAATTACTATGGATGTCTCATCCATTTGGTGACTATGAATTATTCTTTAAACCTATACCAATTTTCTGTGATAACTCTAGTACTCATCATTCTAGGGTAAAGCATATAGACATCAAGCATCATTTTATTAGAGATCATGTCCTTAAAGAAAATATAGAACTATCTTTTTTTGGAACTACTGATCAATTAGCGGATATTTTTACTAAGCCTTTACTAGAGGATAGATTCTGCTTTTTAAGAGAATTACTTGGTATTATTTGCATTAATCATTAATATTAGGACCTATGTGTTACTATATGGCTAATGCTCATTTTTTAATCATTAATTGCACCTCCAAATTCCCTCTCATTTCCTCTCTTTTCACATCAGTTGCAGAGTTTAAAGAAGGAAAACCAATCATCACGTCTGATCACTAACACCCCTTCCTTTTCTGTACTCAACCGTCAGAAACCCTTCTTTTAATACCTGAAACCCCTTTTTAAATCTCCATCGTCTCTATCGCCTAGAAACCCTCTCCAAAAACTTTCCTCAACCAAAGTTTTTCCATGGCCAAACACTCCAAAAATCCCTCTGTCTCTACCAGGAAGAGTACTCGCTCCAGAGCAAAATCTCCTTCTCAGCCTCCAGAACAAGTAGACCTAGGGTCCGACCATTTAGAAGATTTTGCCTCCTCTCAGGTGGACCTCTCAGATCATTCTCATACTTTAGGAGAAAAAGCCTTCGGAAAAAGACTTATGGAAGAACCCCCTAAATCCTTTACTCCAAAGAAGTCAAAAATAGATCTCTCCAGCTCTTTAGAGTCTGACTTAAATTTTTGGGATTCTTCAAACAAGGATATTTTCATCGCTTTGAAAGACAAGCCAATTGCTCATGGGAGGGTAGTCAACCTTGATGACATGGAAGCCCTAAATTGTAAGGTAAAAGATTTGTTCATCTATCAAGGCTGGTCAAAATTCTTTTTTGTTCCGCCTCCTAAGTCTGACAAGTTGGAATCCTTAGTGTTAGGGAAGCGCATTGTTCTTGATTGTTCCATATTTGACTCAATTTTCCAGTGTAAGTGTTCTAGTTTTCCCATGCTTTTTAAAAATTCCTGTCCTGATAATTTTGAAATCTCTTTTGATCAAGAAAAACGGTGTATTGCTGAGTGTCCATCTGAATCTCTCCCAAACCAGTTAGGTCCAAGTGATATTAGTTTTGAAACTCGTGTTCTAGCCCACATTGTTGCAACTACTCTGCTTCCTCATACGGATTCTTTCTCAACCTTCTCTCAAAGAGATACTTTTCTTGTCTATTGCCTTGTGACAAAACTCAAGATCAAACTATCCTCATGGGTCATCAATTTTATGATTGAAAGTGCTGATGATCCCACCAGTTTGCCCTATGGCATGGCCATCACTCATATTCTGGAAGCTCATAATATCTCCATCTCTGAATATCCCTTCATCTCTATTTCAAAATCTTACAATTCCAGAGCGTTTGCGAGTATGGGGTATGTGTGTGTGAAGGGCTCATGGGTTAAGAATCAAGAAGGTGAGGTCAAACTTGTTCAACCTGAATCAAAATCCAAAACCTTTGTTTCCCATAATAGTCCTAGTGACCCTGACCTTGCTGAGAAACTTGCTGCCATTGACAATCAGCTGTCCACCATCAAAGATCTTCTTGCTGCTACCCAGTCCACTGTTGGAGACATTCATGCAATCTCTAAAGAAACAAGGTCTGATGTGTCAAAGATAAGAGATGCATTTCTCATAGTTAGGGAAAGCGCAGTCAAGGCATTCAAGGAGGTACACGACAGGCTTGATGGAGTGACTATCTCAGCCTGTGCCAGCTTTGATCAACTAAAGGAGGCGATTTGCAACACTCTTACCTATTTCCTACGTCATTAATGTGGAAGTTTTAGACAATATTTTTTGTTTTGCTATTTTGGACTGGATAACCAGTCATTGGATGATGTTTTGGACTGGATAACGTCGTTAATGTGCAAGCATATCATGCTATAAATCCTGTTTTAGTATATAGTATGTTGTTACCTACTGTTATGTTGATGCCAAAAAGGGGGAGAAAGGATATATATAGTTGTGCAGGTACGTGCAGGGAAGTCGACTAGAGGTACACGCGGCACCTCTTGAGAGGGAGTCATAGATCCTGCAAAAGAAGTCGACTAAAGGAAATAATCTAAACAACAAAGTCAACTGAACTCATTGAGGGGCAGTAAAATACATGAAAATCAACTGATGTTTACATATATTATTTTGTCATCATCAAAAGGGGGGAGATTGTTAGGTTTTAGTTTTAATGATGAAAATAATATAATTACTCTTGGTATATAGACTCAAGGAAAGCATCCAAGATTGGAGGAATCAATTGAAGGAACTCAAGGAAAACATCTAGGATTGAAGGAATCAATCAAAGACAAGGAAATCAATCCGAGATTGATTGAAGCGAAAAAGAAGTATCGAAGATCTTGCAAGATGATCAATCAAGTTGCTATTACTGGAAGGACTAAAAATCAAGGAGTAAATCCGGCGCTATCAAGACCTGTAGATGGAAATCTATTAAAGTCCTTTCATCAAGGAAGAGCAACGGCAAATAACCTTATTCTTAGAAAGAATCAATCTCTTTCCAAGGATCAAATCTCTTGGGTTGGAAAATTTCTTCAGCAACGGCCTCTTACAAAGTATTTATACACATCCTTAAGCCTTAGAAAAATATACTTTGATCGAACCAAATACCCTCTCTTTGTTCTACTGCAAACAAACATTGTAGCTCTATTAGATCTGTTGTATAACAAGTTAGAGAAGAAAGAGAGAAAAATACTGGTGAGGCATTCTATCAAAAAGAAACGAGTGACATAGAAACTGAGACATTGGTGTAAACCACACTATTCACGATTGTACTCAAGAAACTCATTCACTGAAAGAGAACTTCATTGCAACCCAAGGGATTGGACTAGGATTCACATTGAATCCGAACCAGTATAAAAATTTCAATATCTTTAATTCCTGCACTTTATTTCTGCATCTTAATTTCTGCTCTTCTTATTATCTGGTTATTACATCTAGTCGACTAATTAGAAAAGTAGTCAACTAGTAGCTATTAAAATATAAAAATAAACAATTCACCCCCCTCCCCCTCTTGGCACATTCTTGTCACACAGGACTCCAGATGCTAACCTTTCATCCACCCCACCCCAATACGGTGTGTGACATACTCGTCGATCTCCACATCTCCCTGGATAACTGACCCTAGGTACTTAAAACTTTTTCTCTTGGGGATGACTTGTGAGTCGAGCCTCACTTCCACGTCCGCTTCCCACGTCGCGCCGCTGAACTTACACTCTAGGTATTCCGTCTTAGTCCTACTCAACTTGAAATCTTTGGACTCCAGGGCCTGCCTCCATACCTCTATTCTTTCATTAACGTCGCCTCGTGTCTCATTGATCAGAACTATATCATCAGTGAACAACATACACCATGGAACCTACCCTTAAATATGGTGTGTTAGGGCGTCCATCGCCAGGGCAAATAAGAATGGGCTGAGCGCAGATCCTTGGTATAACCCCATAACCACCTATAATGACAACCAAGAAAAAGTAAAATTAAGAAACCATAAAATCCAACTTTTCTATACCTAAAATCGCATAAATGAGCATTTCTTAACCCCTTGATATTGTTTTGAGAAATATACATGGCTTAGCACTTTTAAAAAAATATTTAAGAAAATATTAGCAATCTTTATTTTTTACATAAACGGAAGATTTGTTTTTTTCATTTAGAGCATATCTTAAAGATAAGTAAATAATTAATGACCATAGAAAAATGCACAAATCATGGGATCTTTGGAATTTCACATTTTCTCTCTCTTCGTCGAAAGAAATCAGATTTCCTCTCTCTTCGTATTATATCCTTCTCTCATCTTATTTTCTCCAATCACTCAATCTATCACAATATGCAATCAATTAGGCATGTATATTTCTCTCAATCATTCTACAATATTAAAAGAAAATTATTTCATGTATAATTACACGTGATGTACAACGATATGATAAATTATACATGATTTATACTACATGTAGAATTGTTATACCATCAAGATAGTCGGATTATTTAGGGTATAATTTATACATGTCATACATCACGTATAATTATACATGAAATAATTTCTATTTAGGAGATATTTTATGGCACTAAGAAATATACGAGATATTTCATTTGTTTGCTTCCTATTAGTCGCTTCTCATATCTTTATATAATAATAGATGACATATGGAATATATGGAATACGGCAGTTACGAATATGAAGATTGTCTGACACTAAGGACTAATTATCTTAATTAAGGAGAAGTAGGTAACTGAAACTATGAATGATGCGTGATTTAAGGTATAATGTTTAAAGAATTTTGGCTAGGAATATAAATATTTTCTTGCCTTTGTGTAAAAGACCTAATGCTGCTACATCAGCGAAATGTTTTCTATAATTTTGCCTAGTTATGTTTTTTGCTCAATTTGTTTCCCTTTTTTCATTTCCCAAGCATGGAAAGCATTTTCATACTAGCCAACTGCAAGTAGTGAGTTGCTTGAAAACTATTTATTTTTTTTTTCCAACTGGCTAGGAACTGAAACTCGTAATTCCTCTGGTTTGCTAATAGTTTTATAAATAAAATGTAGGTTTTGGAAATCGAAACTGCTAAATAGTGTAAAGTAGAGATTGACCAATCGAACTACTTTTGAGTTTCGACATATGAGCTCGTTTAGTCTAAAGCAATAAAAATGGACATGTGAAAACTATAATGAAGTTTCTTGAAACAGTCATCTCAATTTCAGCTAATTTCACATGTTGCATTGCACTATTTTCTTGATGCCTAGATTTAAATATTCACACTAATAATTGGCTGTCCAACTACTCTATATATAAAATTAAACAAAAAGCCTTTTTAAAAATATTCGCCTTCAACTTTGGGAGTGAATTATTCTCTAATAATTCTTACCTTCTATCATGTTATAAAAAGCAGGATAACTGCTTCCCCCTTTGCAAATTGCAAGAATTTCGAATTCTTGAGTAAAGATTATAACGTATAAGGAACCCCCACATGCACCAAGCATATTATAGGCTTCACTTTGACCTACAAAATCCAATAATAGCAAACCAATCTAATTACTTATTAATTCTTTTATTAAACTCCAATCATTTGTCTCAATCTTTTCCATATACATGTTCTTAGACCGAAGTTTTAAATGAAAAAGGAATACAATTATTGAACGCAACATGCAACATAGTTTTTTATGCTATAACATCAAACGTATTCATAATCATGCAAATAAGTGTTTAACGAACAATGGAAAAAACCTTTAAATATTAAAGAGAGTTCAATGGTGGGACAACAAAATGCACCGTCCACTTGCATTTTGATTGACTTGAGGATTAAGTCACTATAATTCATTGAAGAGACAGCTCATGATCACACTCTCTCCTATATATTAGCCTAATAATCAACCGATTTAATTTGTCCACATACAATATAAGAATTTATAAATTCAAATTATATACACTGATATCTGATAATTTACATCATTCGATATTATTTAATTTATTATACCAATTTAGTTACCATTTATTTTAGTTTAACAATCATTAATGCTATTAAACAGAGTAAGTTAGTAACTTGTAATTACATTTTTAGTATGCTAATGGTGTAAATATAACTTATAGGCAGACATACTATTAATGTAATTCAACATATATATAATAGTAAATTACTTACACTTTATTTTAGGTTACATATCATATATTAAATATTGCTATCTATACCTTCAAGTGTTCTATTAAAAAAATGGAGTATATAATTACACAATGTCTAAACTCTTCCCATGCCTTTTTGCAATTTCCATGCACTTATAAGTAGCGTAACCAAACCGCTCTCATTTCTTAAAAAGACTTTCCTTTCTTTTCATTTGATTTTAATTAGTGACGTTCTTCACCAAAAGTCACTATACCTAACATACCATTTGTTCGTTACACACACTCATATAGCCCATTCTTTTAAGAAAGAAAAAATAGTAAGTTTTCATGGCCAGCCTCAGAAATATGTCAAAACTCCCCATCCTTTTGTTCTTTCTTGTGGTTTCTACACAAATAACAAATGGATTGATTCCAAGAAAACTTGATGAGGTTATTGAGAACAAATGTGGTGGCTGTCCTTGTAACAATTCATGTAATCCACCATCTCCACCACCACCTCCACCAGCTCTGCCACCACCATCGCCGCCACCGCCAAAGAAGCCACCAAGTGGATACTGTCCTCCTCCTCCTCCGCCTTCTGGCGGTAGCGGTGGCGGCGACGGCAGTGGTGGTTATGGTCCAAATCCTCCAAATCCACAATACATTTACATGACTGGTCCACCAGGGAATTTATACCCTGTTGATCAATATTTTAATGGTGCCAAAAGGACCTTCTCTAGTGGCTTTTCACTTTTGATCGGTGTATTTTTCTTGGGATTACTTACTTTGAGGTGAATTTGAAGAGGAAATTCAGAATTTTAAGGAGGACTGATCAAATTTAATTAGTAAGAAGAAGAAGAAGAGGAGCTGCAGATTTCAAAGACCAGAGATTTAGTGGCTACGAATATTTTAATCTTTTTACGTTTGTGCGTATATAGCAGTTATGATCTTATCTTGATATCCATCTGTCACCTAGTTCCATTAACCAATTTAATGTCCTTCCACTTTGATTCTTTTGTAAAATTTCACGCTTTCCCTTCATATTTGATCTAAGGGCTTCTATAATTGGTTACCCATTTACTGTTTCTCTCCCTCATTCCCTTTTTGTTGTTGTTGTAAATTTCATTTTAGTTCTGGAGAATATTAAAAATTACATAAATGATAAATATAATTAGGTCTCGATTGACAGTGGATGGTATTGTGTTTTCCAGTTCCTAAATGTTAGTATAGAAGAAACCAGAGATGAGTTATTTAAGTCGATAAGCAAAGGAACAGGTGTGCACCATAATTTGGTTAGCTGTCCTAAAAAAATGTTGGCATATAAAGTCAGTGAAAAGATCAAGTTCTTTTATCTTGTGGTTAATTAGTAGTTTGAGAGAAGTTTTATAATGCAATTCATGTTACTTAGTTACCCTTTTTAAAGTTACTAATTAATTCTATCTCATAGAATAAAGTACAACTACATTTTAAGTGATCACTTGATTTGTAGTATAAGTATTGAATAACTTAATTATATAAATATTTTTTATACTCCGACCATAGAATTTAAACTCTATCCTTTACCATCAAAATTTTGATGTTTTGTCAGCAGTAGAAAGTTGGTGGGGAATGAGATCAACCTTGGTTAAATTACCAAATTCTGGGACCCACCTATCTTTCAACTTTAGAAAAAGATAGTCACTGCCTCAAAGACGAAACAACATTTGAGTTTATAGGTTTTGAATTTGTGTATAGTATTCATATCTCGTTTTAGTAATAGAATTTGTAATTAAATATTTTTTTATATTTAATAAAAACTTTAGTATAAATATAGCGTCAAATTAAAATCTACTGAATTCCTCTGAATCCCTACACAATGTTGTGGCTCTGTTCCTATCCTTGCTTGAGTAAAGCTTAGGTTAGAGCATCTTTTGATGTGTCAATCCAGCAATATGTAGTGGTTAGGCCTTTATTTTTGGCTATTTTTGCAGCAATCTGGTTAGGTGGTTAGATCGGTAACTGTAAGTGATGAAAAAGTCCAGTTGGTTAGCTAGTTTTCCATACTATTGCCTAACCACATAGGTTAAATCTCTCATCTTTGGAAAAAGGGGAAATGCTTCTTACTACCATATTTTCCATGTTAGGCAAAAATGACTTTAAGCCAAATTATAGTGTCTCTTTCCTTAAGACTGAATTCTCAATTTCTTTACTAAACCTACAAGCGATTCCATCTTGTTAATGTTTCCTTTTTTTTTGTTGTTTCTTGTTATTTTGGTTAATGAAAATTGTTCAATAGAAGAAAAAGGTGATCACTGTTCTTCTCATTTAGGGGTATTTTCCAGCTTGTTGCATAAATACTAACACTATATTATCTTATGAGTTGCTTATTTTGTTGGCTTTCTACAATCTAAAATAAGAAACATTATGGACAATAAATATATAATATCTCAAGTTTTCACCTTGGAGTCATGGGTATATTTTCATGGAAATACTTTTTCAAGCCCAGGTTATAAAAAGTTGTTTCGGCGGATAAGGGATCTTGTTACGACCCGAAATCCCAGCTGAGGGACTGTGATGACACCTAACACCAAATGCCAGACAAGCCAATACAACAGATAATACGAAATAAAAAAATGCAATAAATATTTGAAATCTGATCAATAGCATGACATAAACTACCCCAAGATCCGGTGTCACTAGTACATGAGCGTCTAGATTAAGCTAAATACAAGGGTTTCAAAAGAAACACAACACTGTCCGAAATAAAATGGAAATAATATAATAAAGTAGGAAGTGACTTCTAAGGCTTGCGAACGGGGTGCAGCTCTACCTTGGGTCACTGACTAGTATCCGCTAAGTGCCTTTCGGGACTCCGTTGGTACCAACGTCAAAATCTGTACAAGAAATGCAAATGTGTAGTATGAGTGCAACCGATCCAATATACTCAGTAAGTGTCGAGCCTAACCCCGACGAGGTAGTGACAAGGCTAAGACAAGACACCTACTAAATATCACGACTCGGAATTCCTACCGTCGGGACCGTGATGGCGCTTAACATTTCACGTACTAGGCAAGTTGATGTTAGAGAATTATTAAGTCAATTCTTATTCAATTCAGTAAATAACATCAAATAAATTAAAATGAAATACAGCGAGTGCGGAATAATATAAAAACTTCATTAATTACTACCACCCGGATCTGGAGTCACAATTCACGAACTTCTAGGATTTACTACAAGTAAAATCTGAAAGAAGTACAACTATTTGAACGAAAGAAACAGTAAAGAAAAAAAACAAAAAAGATAGACGGGGACTTCAAGGTCTACGAACGCCAACAGATCTACCTTGAGTCTCCGATGAACCAGTCCAAGCTGCTATGCCTCTCGATCAACTGGGACCGATACTAAAATCTGCACATGAAGTGCAGTATCAGTACAACCGACCCCATGTACTGGTAAGTGTCGAGCCTAACCTCGACGAAGTAGTGACGAGGCTATGACAAAATACCTACATAACAAACCTGTGTAATTTAACAGTATATATACAAATAACAGCTAAACATGTACTATTGGAGGGGGGGAGGGACATGCTGAGGGGAATACAAGATAGAGAACTACAACAAAATGGTGACTTGAACAGCCAATATACCATGAACCAATAAGAACAAGTAAATACAGTAAAGGAAAAATTTACGACATCACCCTTCGTGCTTTTACTCTCAACCTCACCATAAAATCAATAGAAATGGCACGGTACCACTCTTCGTGCAATAACTCTCATAACATAGCACGGCATCATCCTTCATGCATTAACATTCACAATATGGCACGGCATCACCCTTCGTGCATTAACACGCACAATATGGCACGTCATCACTCTTCGTGCATTGACACTCTCCCTTACCATAACGCAATAAACAAATAACAACAGTGAGATAGAATAACAAGTACAAGCCTTACTTTAATATTTGGTTCCACAATATCAACCTCATCTTCGGAATCAATACTCAATTATCACTAGAAGATCCGTAAACATGATAAGAATGATCAATTTAACAATACTAGTCTAAAGATGGATAACATTAATAAAGGAAGCTATAATTGCAAGAAACCGAGCCTTATCCGCATGCTTTAACCTAACTACAACGCATAAGTACTTGTCACCTCACATATACGTTGTTCCCCAATATTTAAACATGTAGCAAATAGACAAACAAGTCATATTCCCTCAAGTCAAGGTTAACCACGACACTTACCTCGCTCCGAAGACCAAACTCAAAGCTCAACCATGACTTTTTCTTTAGAATCCACCTCCAAACCACTCGTATCTATCCACAAACGACTCAATAATATTAATTATTGCTAAAGGAATCAATTACAATGCATAAATTTAGATTTCCCAAACTTTCCCCCAAAAAGTCAAAAATCGACCTCGGGCACGCTTGGTTAAAATTTGAGGTTCGGACCAAAATTTATTTACCCATTCACCCCCGAGCCCGATTATGTAATTTATTTCGAAATCCGACCTCAATTCGAGGTCTAAATTCCAATTATACAAAAATCCCTAATTCTACCCAAACCCCCAATTTCCACCATGAAAATTCTAGATTTTAGGTTGAAAACTCATGAAATGTAATGGATAATTGAAAGAAAGTAGGTTAGAATCACTTATCAATAAATTGGGGAAGAAAATCTTTTAGGAAAATCGCCTCTAGGTCTTCTAGTTTTGAAATTTTGAAGGAATGGCAAAAATCGTGTAATTGGGACTGTTTTATCACTGGGCGTCAGTGTTCATCGCGTTCGCATGAACACTGACGCGTTCGCGAAGAGCAGAGCCCTAGTGGCTTACGCGATCATGAGAGGCTAAACGCGTTCGTGAAGGTTTAGGGGCCCCCTGACCTCCGCGTTCGCGAGACAAGACCCGCGTTCGCGTAGTGTAACCTCAAGTCTCCTGCCCAACCTAGCTAACGCTATGCGTTCGCGTGTGACGGGTCGCGTTCGCATAGAGCAAACCCCCCATTGCTCCGCGTTCGAGACCATAGTCTCGCGTTCGCGTAGTGTAAAATCCTCCCCCATCCCAGATCCCCTTCGCGATCGCGAAGCACAATACACCAGAAAACCAGTTGTAGCAAAAACATCAGATTTCTCTAAGTCCAATTCACCCTGTAGCCTATCTGAAACTCACCCGAACCCTCGGGGCTCCAAACCAAACATGCACACAAGTCCTAAAACATCATACGAACTCGCTCGCGTGATCAAAATACCAAAATAATGCCTAGAACTACGAATCGGACACCAAATCAAATGAAATTTTCAAGAAAACCTTAAAACTTCTATTTTCACAACCGAACGTCCGAATCACGTTAAATCAACTCTGTTTCTCACCAAATTCGACAGACAAGTCATAAATATTATAGTGGACCTGTACCGGGCTGCAGAACCAAAATATGGATCCGGTATCAATAAATTCAAACGTCAGTTGATTCTTAAATATCTTTAAACTTCTAGAATACATGGGGTATTCCAAAAATTCATAACTCGAGTTAGGGACCTCCGAATTCGATTCCGGACATATGCCCAGGTCCCATATTTCGATATGGACTCACCGGGACCATCAAAATACGGATCTGGATCCGGGTTTGTTTACTTAAAAATTTGACCGAAGTCAACTCAAATTAATTTTTAAGGCAAAAATTCTTATTTTTATCATTTTTAACATATAAGCCTTGCGGAAGAACACCCGGACTGTGCACGTAAATCGAAAAAGGCTAAGATGAGTTTTTTTTTTAGACCTCGAAACACAGAATTTGGTTCTAAAATATAAGATGGCGTATCGGGTCATCACACTAAACCCGTGTGATCATATATATATAAAATAACAAAAATAACATGTAAGCCATTTAAGTAATAACGAGGAGGGGACATATAAAAAGGGAGCGACAATCAGAACAATAAGTGTAGAAACATCAAGGAAGCCTCTTTCCGAAATAAGCAATGAAGCAGCCAAGGTTAATTCACAATTCGGGAATCAAGTAAAGCAATGAAATCATGAAATGGCACGGCATCACCCTTTGTGCTTTTACTCTCATCCTCGCCATATAATAGAATGAATACAATGGCACGCTATCACCCTTCGTACTTTTACTCTCATCCTGGTTGTATAATATAACGCATGAAATGACACGACATCATCGTTCGTGCTTTTACTCTCATCCTCGCCATATAATATAATAAATGCAATGGCACGATATCATCATTCGGGCTTTTACTCTCACCCTCACATGATGATGATAAATGATAATGAAGCAATCAAGTGCATGACATTACCATTCGTACTTTTTCCTCTTCCTCACCCAGTAATAATAACATTCTAAAGTATTAAGCAAGGTGGGAAACAATTCAACTTCAACTGTGGTGCTAAAATGAGAAATTTCCACTTTCAATATCATCACAACTTCAAAGTAAGCAATATAAACATAAACGAAGAATTTAACGAATAAACAATCTAACTAAGACATGGAAGGTATAGCAAGTGTAACCACATAATACGAATAAGATAAATTCCACCCGCATGCGTTTAATCCATGACAACGTATATATACTCGTCACCATACATATATGTCGTCCTCACACATAATTCACTAGCAAATAGACCAACTAGTCCTAATTCACTCAAGTGAAAGTTAACCACGATACTTACATCACTCCGCAACCAAATTAACAACCAATCACAGCCTTGCTTTTCGAAGAAGCCTCCAAATCTAGCCAATTATCGATCAAACAATTCAAAAAGCTTTAGAAACTACCCACGAATGAAAAGGGTTCAATTTTGATCATTTTTGAAAAAGTCAACAAAAGTCAACTCTGGACCCGCTAGGTCGAAATCCGAGATTCGGACCAAAACCCGATTACCCATTCACCCCCGAGCCCGGATACCCAAAATTCCTAATTTCTACCATGAAATCCTTAGATTTGATGTTAAAAGCTCATAAAAAGTAACGGTTAAATGATAGAAAAGGAATTAGAGTTGTTTACCAATTAACTTGGGAAGACTTATTTTTTCAAAAATCACCTCTCAAGTGTTTGAGGTTGAAAAATGGTGTAAAATGAGCTAAGTCTCATTTTTTCCTCTTTCACCCAGCTGCAGGTTTCGCATTTGCGAACACTTGTTCGCAAATGCGATGCCTGCATATGCGAGACACTGGTCGCAAATGCAAACAGTGCATCATGTGCACAAATACGAACTTAACTTCGCTTAGTGAGACTTAAATGCGATACTCCAGCGGCATTTGCGATGTCCCATCCTTTGCAAATGCGGTCCATTTATCGCAAATGGGAAAGTTCCAGTGCCTTTCGCAAATGCGAGCCTGACCTCACAAATGCGAGATATGCAGGCTTGCACCAGCAACTGCTGGGCACCAGCTATTCTAAAATCATCCAAACTCATCTGATACTCACCCGAAACTCACCCAAGCCCCACCGGCTCCAAATCGAATATGCACACGAGTGTAATAACATGCTACAAATTTGCTCGCTGCCTCAAATCAACAAAATAATATTAATTTACAAGAATTAATCATCAAAATTTAAAGTTTATGGGTTATATTCATAACTCGTTTTAATAACTGAATTTGTAATTAACTATTTTTATATATAATAAAAAAAGTTAGTATAATGTAGTATCTAATTAAAATCTACTGAATTCATCCAAATCCATTGTCACGGCCCGAAATTTCCACCTTCGGGACTGTGATGGCGTCTAATATTTCACTTGCCAGGCAAGCCAACATTAGAGAATCGTTAAGTCAATTATTATTCAATTCAATCGATATAGTCAATTAAACCAAAATAAAATAAAACCGAGTGCGGAATAACATAAAGCCCATAATATCTGATACAATTCGGATCTGGAGTCACAACTCAGGAGCTTCTATGATTTTCTACAAATAAGAGTCTGAACAAAATAAAATTATTCTGAATGAAAAGAAACAGTAAAATAAGAAAACTAAAAAGGGACTCCAAGGTCTGCGGACGCCAGCAGATCTACCTTGAGTCTCCGATAAGCAAGTCCGGACTGGCGAGTCTCGCGATCAGCTAGGGCCGGTACCAATATCTGCACAAGAAGTGCAGAGTGTAGTATGAGTACAACCGACCCCATACTCGTAAGTGTCGAGCCTAACCTCGACAAAGTAGTGACGAGGCTATGACAAGACACCCACATAATAAATTTGTGCAGATAACAGTATATGTACAAGAAAACAACAATAACAGCTAAACATGTACTATTGGGAGGGGGCATGCTAAGGGAATACAAGATACGAGAAATACAGTAGAAATGATAACCAGAACAGGCCATATGCCTTTAACCAGTAAAAAACAACTAAGCACAATGAAGAAAATTGCACGGCATCACCCTTCGTGCTTTTACTCTCAACCTCACAGTGTAAATCAATAGATACGGCATGACATCACCCTTCGTGCATTAACACTCATAATATAGCACGGCATCACCCTTCGTGCATTAACACTCACAATATGGCACGGCATCACCCTTCGTGCATTAACACTCTCCCTTACCACATAACGATGAACAAGTAATAGCAGGGAGATAGAATCAACAAGAACAAGCCTTATTTCAACAATGGTTCCACAATACCAATCTCTACTTGGAATCAATACTCAATTATCACAAAAGCCCATAAACACGATAAGAACGATCAATTTAGCAAATAACTAGTCTAAGCATGGATAACATGATCAAAGTAAGCAATAATTACAAGGAACAAGTCCTACCCGCATCCTTTAACCTGACAACAATGCATAAGTACTCGTCACCTCACATATACGTTGTACCCAACATCTAAACATATAGCAAATAGATAAATAAGTCCTAATCCCTCAAGTCAAGGTTAACCATGATATTTATCTCGCTCCAAAGGTCCACTCAAAGCTCAATCACAGCTTTGCCTTTCAAACAAGCCTCCGAACTAATAGAGTCTAGCAAATTACGAACCAAACAATTCAAATTAAGCCTTAGGAACTACCCACGATTGCAAAGAATTCAATTTAGGTTATTATTAAAAAAATTAATAAAAGTCAACCCTCGGTCCCGCTTGGTCCAAACCATAAATTCGGACCAAAACCCGATTATCCATTCACCCCCGAGCCCGGTTATGTAATTTATTTTGAAATCCGACCTCAATTTGAGGTCTAAATCTCCATTTTATAAAAATTCCTAATCCTACCCAAAACCCTCAATTTCCACTATAAAAATACAAGATTTTTGGTTGAAATCTTAGGAAATGTAGTGAAAGATTGAAAAAAACTAGTTTAAAATCACTTACCAATGATTTAGGGAAGAAAGGTTCTTTGAAAAATCGCCTCTAGGGTTTGTTATTTTGAAAATTTGAGAGAATGAACCAAAATCCCGTCTAAGTCCCATTTGATCAGTTGCAGATGTCGTATTTGCGACCTGCGATTAGCAATTGCAAACCCCGCAAATGCGAGAATTGCTTCAAAAATGTGAAAACTCCCTCATCTCAGCTAACATCACATTTGCGATGGTTTGTTCGCAAATGCGAACTTTGACCTTTTGAAATTGCGACCATTTGATCGCAATTGCAATCATTGTACCCCCCTTGACCCACTTCGCAAATGCGAAGTTTTGTTCGCAAATGCGAACTTGAGGTGCCTCAGCTACTCTTCGCAAATGCGATGAGTTGCTCGCAAATGCGAAGCCTGACCTCGCAATTGCGAAGTGTGAGGCCTGCAACAAAAACTGAAGCACACCAGCAATGTTCTAAGTCCAATTTCACTTCGTTGCCTATTCGAAACTCACCCGAGCCCTCGGGGCTCTAAACTAATTATGCACACAAGTCTAAAAATATCATACGAATTTGCTCGCGTGATCAAATCGCCAAAATAACACCTAGAACTACGAATTTAGCATCAAATCAAAGGAAATTTTCAAGAAAACTCATGAACTTCTAATTTCACAACCGGATGTCAGAATCACGTCAAACCAACTCCGTTTCTCATCAAATTTGGCAGACAAGTCCTAAATATAGTATTGGACCTATACCGAATTCCGAAACCAAAATACGAACCCGATATCCAAAAAATCAAACATTGGTCAAACATTTCAAAATCATTAAGCCTTTAACTTTTAAATTTCAACAAAGCGCGATAACTCGGGTTAGGGACTTCCGAATTCGATTTCGGACATACGCCCAGGTCTCAAATCACGATACGGATCCACCGGGACCATCAAAACACAAATCCGAATCCGTTTGCTTAAAACGTTGACCGAAATCAACTCAAATGGATTTTAAGGCAAAAATTTCATATTTTCTCAGTTTTTAACATAAAAGCTTTCTGAAAAAACACTCAGACTGCACACATAAATCGAGAAAGGCTAGAATGAGATATTTAAAGCTTCATAGCGCAAAATTAAATTTTAAAACATAAAATGACCTATCGGGTCATCAAATCGGTACGTAATGTTATAGCTCTGCTCCTATTTCTGCTTGAGTAAAGCTTAGGCTAGAACATCTTTTGATGTGTCAATCCAGCAATATGTGGTGGTTAGGCCTTTATTTTTGGCTAGTTTTGCAGCAATCTGGTTAGGTGGTTAGGTCGGTGAGTGATGAAAAAGTCCAGTTGGTTAGCTAGTTTTCCACACTATTGCCTAACCACATGTGATCATGTTGTTCTGTATATGTTAAATCTCTCATCTTTGGAAAAATATTTTTTGTGGACAATGATTCGTGCTTAAGCCTAATTATAATGTCTCTTCCTTAAGACCAAATTCTCAATAATACAGCCATAAAGGGCTTCAACAGGAAAGTCGTTTTGATCCAATCTATTTTTTGGGTCAAACTAAACCTGCAAATGATTCCATCTTGTTGTTGTTTCCTTTTTTTTTTCTTTTTTTTCTTTTGGTTAATGAAATTTTTTCAACAGAAAAAAAAGGTGATCACTGTTCTTCTACTTTAGGGGTATTTTCCAGCTTGTTTTGTTGGCTTTCTACAATAAAAAATAAGAAACATTATGGACAAAAACTAATATCTCAAGTTTTCACCTTGGAGTCATTGGTATATTTTCATGCAAGTACTTTTTTCAAGAGCAGGTTACAGAATGTTGTTTCCGCCGGCAAACTAAATTGAGAAGAAAAGCTATTCAACTCACCTAATCTACAACTTTATTTACAAACCTATATAGATGTACCAAACTTCTTTCACATTGGTATGTACGTATTTACAAATGGCGAGCTTGGTCCTAAAGAAGCATCAAGAGATAATATCGAGAAAAGTGAAGTTAAACTTAGGTCTTAGATCATATAGAGTCACCTGAACAAAATTTAATAGTTATTGGTATTGCGTTTATAATATTTCATACCAATCTACCCGTAAGCTAAATTTTCTATTGAATTTAAGAAAATGAATAATTAACGTAAATAGTCGTCCACCCAATCGATTAAACTAAACATCGCCGGTGTAAATATAATATATGTATACACAATATTAATATGTGTATAATCGTATTCAATTAATGTGTAATATATCGAATAGAAAAAATAAATAATGAATCCGACCGATTATTTGTGTAAAAATAAACCCTCTAAAAACATGTTGGATTGTAGACTAGGCCGAAGCATTTTATCATAGGCCCACAGTTGCTCTTTTTATTTATTAAAAGAATTAACCCAAATAGCCCTTCACCCTAGCACTTAAACTAAAAATAACCGGTGAATGTATAATATATGCATAATTTATGTATTGCATATGTATAATTGTGTATAATTAATATATAATTTATGTATATAGCTAGAAAAAGTAAATAATTAATATGACCGGCTGTATATATATAAAAAAACCTTATTTATTTTAAGGAAAAATATCACAAATGTACAACAACTTACACCCAATCGTACCCGAAATTGGTTTTGCTATTGTAGTTCAAAAAAATATAGCAACAGGTAACAAAAAGCTCCCAAAGACGCCACCATACCTCAAAAATTCATCTCAATTGCATCACGATACCTTCCCCTCAAGAAAAATTCTACCTAACAACCACTGGAAGAGCACTGGAGTGTTTGGAAAATTAGTGATATCTCAAAAGATAAAGTTCATTTTGATTTGGAAAATTTTTTCTTTTTAAAATATATCTATTTATTATTTAGTAAGTTATTTTACAATTAATAAAGTTAAACTAGTCGTTAACTAGCCGTTAGAGCAACGCCTATATAAATATGATCTTTGGAGAACTAAAGACATACTTTCTAATACAACTTTCTGAATCATCTTTTCCTCCTATATGTTGGGTTTCTTTCTTGAGTTTTCTACTAGTTTTGTTCCCAATTTAATAACTGGAAGAGCTTGTTGAATCCTGGGGATACGCCTAATTTTATTTATTACTGTGTGGGCGAAATATCCTTAAGGACAATGTCCTTGACACGCCTCAAACTAATTCTTATTTTCTATAATCAATTTTTCTAACAATCTCAAGAATATTTCTACATTGTGTTTATGGAGAATATTGATTCTAATGGTCATTACATGCTATTCAATACGGCTAAGGCGAAAGAAACATAAGATTTCTCCATTAATTCTAGAATCTCGAGAGTAGTAGATGACATGTGAATAAATAATATTATTATATTTGTATCGTATGTAGTTGTTGCTGGTTCTACTTGAACTGCACTCTTCGCAAGTTGCTGCTTCAATTTTATACACTATTGCATTGTGGAGGACAAAATGCACAACAAAATTAAGGTACATTTTTCTAGTATTTAAATGTACCTAAGCCTACGTGAGTGTAGATTTTGTGTAGTTATGTAATTCAATTAGGGGTAAAAATTATATTTACTTAAGAACTGTCACGACCCGGAATTTTTATACTCGGGACCGTGATGGTGCCTAATATTTCACTTGCTGGGCAAGCCAACGTTAGACTAGTTTTTAGCCAATTATAACAAATCAAATTAACTGATACCAATTCTAGCTGTTTATTTTATTTAAGACAGTTTTACTTTTATTCAAATCATTATTTGTATTATTCTGGCCGCTCGTGCACTTGTGATACCAGTTCTAGGATCTACCTCAAGTCTCCGTCAGGCAATCTATCTGAGCAATCTACTAACCGCTGCTAGGACCGACTCCAAAATCTGCACAGGAGGTGCAGAGTGTAGTATGAGTACAACTGATCCCATGTACTCTATAAGTGACGAGCCTAACCTCGACGAAATAGTGACGAGGCTAAGACGGGTCACTTATAATAACCCGTACGCAGTATAATGATAATAATAGTAAAGGAACACAGAAAAAGTAAAGCAGTTAACTCATGAAAATAAACTCAATCCTCGAAACCAGTAAAACTTGAAGCATTAGTCCTCAGAATCTCGTATGAAAACACTGAAGCTATCACAATGCAACAATGAATACAAAACATAAATCTGTTGCGGCGCGCAACCCGATCCTACCGTACAAACACAATCCTCCCTTATTTCACCATATCAACAACAAGAATAAAATATATAATCAGTTGCGGTGTGCAACCCGATCCCACCATATAATCAGAATCAATATCACAATCGTCCCTTATTTCACCATATCAAAATCACATATAAAATCCGTTGCGGCGTGCAACTCGATCCCCACCATATTAATATCAATCCTCCTTTACTCCACCTGTTGCGGCGTGCAAGCGATCCATAAACAAAACTAATAAATGTGATCAATTCAACAACTCAATTCACTTGAGTTTCTACGACTAAAGAATATGAAAGCAAAGCAATAAGGAACTCCGTACCAAATCAAAGAATGCTATAATTTATAAAAAAATAACAAGACAAGCCAAATATATAACAGTTAAAGTGTACAAGTGTCACAACCTCAATTTCTCTCCGTAGGATGTCATGATGGCACCTATTCTCTAAGACTAGGTAAGCCTAACCATTTGCGGAATAACTGAATAATAAACTGAACTCCAATCTCAACGCATGATATATAAATGGAAACTTCTATTTAAATAATTACAACTCCCAAAACCCAGTAGAAATAAGTCACAAGCTTCTAAGAGAAAAAATACTAAGTATCTTTATACATAAAAGTCTAAAGAGAATAAGGGGAGACAACATAATAAGGAAAGAGGGGGCTCCGAGATCTGCGGACGCTGGCAAATATACCTAGAAATCTCCACGCACGGTCCGGCTTACTAATATCTAGGCTGGTAGGAAGAACCTAGATCTGCACAAAACGATATGCAAAAATATAGTATGAGTACATCACAACGGTACCCAATAGGTGCCAAGCCTAACCTCGGTAGAGTAGTGACGAGGTCAAGACAAGGCCCTACTGGTTTAAAAGGAAAGTAAGGCAGAAGATATAATAATATTTTGAAATGAATGAGAATTTAAACAATAAGAAGTTTCAGAAAATATCAGCACAGTAAATAGAGATAAACAACAAGGGCACTCCCGAGGTACCGCCTCGTAGTCCCAAATATAAATATGCACGACAGGGGGATCTCCCGAGGTACCGCCTCGTAGTCCCAAAGTAAATATCCAAGACATGGGGGATCTCCCGAGTAAACGCCTTGTAGTCCCAAAGTAAATATGTAGTACATGGGGATCTCCCGAGGAACCACCTCGTAGTCTCAAAGTAAATATGCAGTACAGGAGGATATCTCGAGGAACTGCCTCGTAGACCCAAAGTAAATATGCAAACCGAAGGAACAACGCGTTTACAGCAAGAATCTTACAGTTAAAGATTTAATTCAAATCAAGGGAAGCAGGAAATTCAACTAAGCATGCTGCACAAATTGCAAGTAAGAGTTAAGGCACGTAGACATGCGATACTTGGCTAAACATGATCACTACATATGCTAAGGCAACTCAGTTAAGGAATTTAAAAGAAGACAACTCAGTAAGAACCGAAATTTCCACAATTAGCCCGTGTACGAACTCGTCACCTCGCGTACATGGCGCTCACGTATCATATATTGTTACAACAGTATCAAATCCTAAGGGAATTTTTCCACACAAGGTTAGACATGTCACTTACCTCAAATCTCGCTCAATCAATCGGTAAGAATGCCTTTCCCTTGACTTTCCGACTCCTAATGGCCCAAATCTAGCCAAAAGCAATTACATAACATGAATACAACTACAAGAAACTAATTTAAATCATAAATCTACGATTTTAGAAAAGAATCGAAACATCGCCTCAAAAGGTCGACCTGGACCCACGTCTCGGAATCGGATAAAAGTTACAAAACACGAACACTCATTTGATATCGAGTTCACCCATACCAAAATTATCAAAATCCAACACCAAGTCTCCACTGAAATCCCCAAATCAAACTTTCCAAATCCCTAGCCTCGAACTCCTAAATTCCATCTTAAATACACACTAACTAGGTAGAAAAATAAATGGGGAAGCAAGATTATTGATCAAAAATAAGCACAAGGGACTTACCTCAAGAAATCCCTCAAAAATGCTCTCAAGAAATCGCCAAACTTGAGCTCAAAATGTTTAAAATGAGCAAAAATCGCGAATCCTTGCATTTAAGTGTTCTGTCCAGCATTTCCGCTTCTGCGGATACATAGCCGTATCTGCGGCGTCGCAGAATCGATAACTTACCCGTATCTATGGTTCCCTCGCTCATGCGGTCGACTATTCCACACCTGCAGAGCTTCCGCTTCTGCAGTCCAAATCCCACTTCTGCGGGTGCGCATCTGCACCAATACGTCTGCTTCTGCGGACAGGTCTCCCCAAGAACTCGTTCGCTTCTGTGATTATTCTTCCGCAGAAGCGACTCCGCTTCTACGGCTTTGACACCGCACCTGCGACCACAGCCCCCAGTCCAAACCTTCGCATATGCACAACACGGCCCGCACCAGCGAGCTCGCACCTGTGATCAAAGCTCTGCAGGTGCAGTTACACCAGCCATGCACCAAGTCCCTTTTTCAATCTGTTTTTCATCCGGAATCCACCCGAGGCCCCCGGGACCTCAACCAAATATACCAAAAAGTCCTAAAAAATCATACTAACTTAGTCGAGCCTTTAAATCACATCGAACAACGCTAAAAAAATAAATCACGCATCGATTCAAGCCTAATGAACTTTAAAACTTCAAACTTCTATATCCGATATCGAAACCTATCAAATCAAGTCCGATTGAATTTAAATTTTGCACACAAGTCATAATTAATATTACGGACCTACTCCAACTTCCAAAATTGGAATTCAACCCCGATATCAAAAAATTCCACTCTCGATCAAACTTTCCAAAAATCATCAAATTTCCAACTTTCGCCAATTGACGTTAAAACGACCTACGAACCTCCAATTCAACATCCGAACACGCTCCTAAGACCAAAATCACCCTACGGGGCTATTGGAACTAACAAAACACCATTCCAGAGTCTTCTTTGCACAATTCAAACTATGGTCAATTTCTACGACTTAAACTTCCATTTCAGGGACTATGCGTCCCATTTCACTTCGAAACCAAAAACAAAACTTTCCGGCAAGTCACAAAATCCAAAAATGAAATAAAGGAAGCAATAATTAGGGGTTCGGGGCTAATACTATCAAAATGACCGGCCGGGTCGTTACATCCTCCCCCTCTTAAAATAAACGTTCGTCCTCGAACGAGTATAAAGACATACCTGAAGTGGTGAAAAGATGATGATAACTGCTGCGCATATCATGCTCGGTCTCCCAAGTCGCCTCCTCGAACGGATGACCCCTCCACTGAACCTTCACTAAAGCGATGTTTTTTACCTCAACTTTCGAACATGTCTGTCCATAATAGCCACTGGTTCATCAACATAAGATAGATCCTTGTCCAACTGGACTGAGCTGATGTCTAACACATGAGACGGATTGCCGTGATACTTCCGGAGCATGGAAACATGGAATACTGGATGAATTGCAGAGAGACTAAGTGGTAGTGCAAGTCTGTAAGCCACCTTTCCAACCCTCTCAAGATTCTCAAAAGGCCTGATATACCTAGGGCTCAACATGTCTTTCTTTTCGAACCTCATAACACCCTTCATGGGCAAAACCCGGAGAAAAACCCGTTCCCCAACCATGAATGCAACGTCGTGAACCTTCCGATCCGCATAACTCTTTTGCCTGGACTGGGCTATACGAAATCGATCCTATCAATTTAAGTTTCTCCAAGGCATCCTGAACCAAATCTGTACCCAATAGCCTAGCCTAGCCTCGCCTGGCTCGAACCAACCCACTGGAGACCGGCACCGTCTACCATACAAAGCCTCATACGACGCCATCTGAATGATTGACTGATAACTGTTGTTGTAGAAAAACTCCGCAAGTGGCAAGAACTGATCCCAAGCACCCCCAAAATCAATCACACACGCACGAAGCATATCCTCCAATATCTAAATAGTGCGCTCGGACTATCCGTCCGTCTGAGGGTGAAATGATGTACTCAAATCTACACGAGTACCCAACTCACGTTGTATAGCTCTCCAGAATCGTGATGTAAACTGCATACCCTGGTCAAAGATGATAGATACCGGTACGCCATGAAGCCTGACAATCTCGCGAATGTAAACCTGATCCAAATGCTCTGAAGAGTAAGTAGTAACCACAGGAATGAAATAAGCTGACTTGGTCAATCTATCCACAATCACCCAAACTACAACGAACTTCCTCTGAGTTCGTGGGAGCCCAACAACGAAATCCATAGTGATCCGCTCTCATTTCCACTCTGGAATCTCTAACTTCTGAAGCAATCCACCTAGTCACTGATGCTCATATTTCACCTGCTGACAATTTAGGCAATGAGCTACATATTCCACGATGTCCTTCTTCATCCGCCTCCACCAATAGTGCTGCCTCAAATCCTGATACATCTTCGCGGCACCTGGGTGAATGGAATACCGCGAACTGTGACCCTCTTGAAGAATCAACTCACGCAAACCATCTACATTAGGCACACATAGCCTGCCCTGCATCTGTAATACACTGTCATCTCCAATAGTGACTTCCTTGGAATCGCCGTGCTGAACCGTGTCCTTAAGGACAAGCAAATGGGGGTCATCATACTGACGCTCCCTGATACGATCATAAAGAGAAGACTTAGAAACCACACAAGCCAGAACTCTGCTCGGCTCAGAAACATCCGATCTAACAAACTGGTTGGCCAAGGCATGAATATCTAAGGCTAAAGGCCTCTCTACTACTAGTAGATATGTTAAACTGCCTAAACTCTCTGCCTTGCGACTCAAGTCATCGGCCACCACATTGGCCTTCTCGGGATGATAGAGAATGGTGATGTCATAATCCTTGAGCAACTCCAACCATCTCCGCTGCCGCAAGTTAAGATCCTTCTATTTAAACAGGTGCTGTAGACTCCGGTGATTGGTGAAAACCTCACAAGGAATACCATACAAATAACGACGCCAGATCTTTAAAGCATAAACAATTGCTGCTAACTCAAGGTCGTGGACATGATAATTCTCCTCATGCACCTTCAGCTGTCTAGATGCGTAGGCAATCACCCTACCATCCTGCATCAACACCGCACTGAGACCAATGCGTGACGCATCACAATACACCATATAGGACCCCGATCTAGTAGGCAACACTAACACTGGGGCTGTAGTCAAAGCAGTCTTGAGCTTTTGAAAGCTCTCCTCACAATCCTCGGTCCATTTGAACGGAGGACCTTCTGGGTGAATCTGGTCATAGGTGATGCAATAGATGAGAAACCCTCTACAAATCGACGGTAATACTCCGCCAAGCCAAGAAAACTCTGGATCTCCGTAGCCGAGGACGGTCTAGGCTAACTCTGCACTGCTTCAATCTTCTTCGGGTCTACCTTGATCCCCTCACTCAATACTACATGACCCAAAAATGCCACTGAGTCTAGCAAGAACTCACACTTTGAAAATTTTGCATTTAACTTCTTCTCTCTCAAGGTCTGAAGCACAATCCTCAGGTGTTGCTCATGATCCTCCCGACTCCGGGAGTACACCAGAATGTCGTCAATAAACACAATGACGAAGGAGTCAAGATAGAGATGAAATACATTGTTCATCAAGTGCATGAATATTGTTGGGGCGTTGGTCAGCCCGAAAGACATAAAAAGAAACTCGTAATGACCATATCGAGTCCTGAAAGCAGTCTTCGGGATATCTAGCTCCCGAATCTTCAACTGATGATAGCCTGAATGCAAGTCGATCTTAGAGAATACTTTGGCACTCTGAAGCTGATCAAATAGGTCATCAATACGTGTCAATGGATACTTGTTCTTCACTGTAACCTTGTTCAACTGGCGAAAATCAATACACATCCTCATAAAACCATCCTTCTTCTTCACAAACAAGACAGGAGCACCCCATGGTGACACACTCGGCCGAATGAAGCCCTTATCGAGCAACTCTTGCAATTGTTCCTTTAACTCCTTCAACTCTGTTGGGGCCATACGATAAGGTGGGATAGAAATGGGCTGAGTGCCCGGTAACAGATCAATGCGAAAGTCAATATCCCTATCGGGCGGCATGCCCGGAAGATCTGCTGGAAATATATCTACAAAATCCCTCACTATCGGAACCGACTCAACGGTAGGAGTATCAACACTAACACCTCTTACATAGGCCAGATACGCATCACACCCCTTCTCAACCATTCGTTGAGCCTTAAGAAATGAAACAACCCTGCTAGAAACATGATCCAAGGTACCTCTCCACTTTAGCCGTGGTAGACCTGGCATAGCCAACGTTACCGTCTTGGAATGACAATCAAGGATAGCGTGATAGGGAGACAACCAATCCATGCCAAAAATAATATCGAAATCCACCATACTGAGCAATAATAAATCGACTCTAGTCTCAAAACCACTAAGAAAAATCAAACATGACCGATACACACGGTCAGCAATAATAGAATAACCTACCGGTGTAGATACATAAACACGTGAACTCAGAGAATCACGTGATACACTCAAATACGAAGCAAAATAAGATGACACATAGGAATAAGTGGAGCTTGGATCAAATAAGACTAATGCATCTCTATGACAGACCGGAACAATACTTGTGATAACAGAATCTGATGCAACTGCCTTTGTTATAGCAAAAAGGGCATAATATCTGGCATGGCCTCTCCCTCTAGGGCGACCTCTACCTGTTAGACTTCCACCTCTAGCTGGTTGTGCAGATGGGGTGGTAGCTGGTGCGGTAACCATAGCCTGAGGACCTGGTGGAGCACGCGGTGCCTGAGAAATCTATGGAGGTGCACTCCTCCTGAATCTGGGGCAATCCCTCACCAAATGACGAGTGTCGTCACACTAAAAAGAAGCTCTTGGAGAACTTGGCTACTGCGACTGGCTGGACTGACCGTTGGAAGAACCCCGTACAGGAGGCACACTGTCACGACCCAATTCTCCCTCCTTAAGATGTCATTATGGCACCTAGTCTCTACGACTAGGTAATCCTAGCAAAATGCGAAAATAACAAAAATAGAAGTAAAACTTAACAACTAACTGCAACAAATAACTAAATAACTGGTAACAATACCACTCGGCATGTACAATAACCAACAGTCCAGTAATACACAGTATTCCCAAAACCCGAAACATCATAAGTCACAAGCTATAAAAGGGAAACTAGAATCTCTATACACCAGAGTCTAATAAAAGGAGTACGGAAGGTAAATGACATAGGAGAGAATAGATGGGGACTCCGAGGCTTGCGGACGCAGCAGATCTACCTTAAAGTCTCCGTACACCAGCAAGCACTCTCAGCTAATAGCGGGGCTGATAAGAAGCACCTGGATATGCACACAAAACATGTGCAGAAGAGTAGCATGAGTAGACCACAACGGTACCCAGTAAGTGCCAAGCCTAACCTCGGTAAAGTATTGACGAGGTCAGGTCCGGGCCCTACTGGGATATAATAATAAGACAAATGATATAATAAAATGAAGTAAAACGGAGAATTTATCAGAAAGAATTCACGAAGAAATAACAACACAGCACAATGTGATAACAATAGGGGGCGCTCCCGAGATACCGTCTCGTAGTCCCAAAAGTAAATACTCAACAGGGGATCTCGCGAGATGCCGTCTCATAGTTCCAAAAGTAAATATGCGAGGAGATCTCCCGAGGTACCGCCTCGTAGTCTCAAAAACAAATATGTAGGGAGAACTCCCGAGGTACTGCCTCGTAGTCTCAAAAGTAAATGTGTAGGGAGAACTCCCGAGGTACCGCCTCGTAGTCTCAAAAGTAAACACACAGTTCAAACCGATAAATACAATAATTAACAGCAAAAATCCTACAGTCAAGTCTGATAAAAATCAAGGAGAAACAGGAAATCAACTAGGCATGCTGCACAGAGTTCAATTAAGCAGTTAAAGCACATAGACATGCGATATTAGACTAAGCAGGATAACTACACATATTGGTATAACTCAATTAAGATGAAAACATGTTACTACTCAGTAAAACAATCAGGTTTTACAACAAATAGCTTGTGTACGCACTTGTTACCTCACATACACGGCGCTCACATATCACAACAGTACCAAATCCTAATGGGATTTCCCCCACACAAGGTTAGGCAAACCACTTACCTCGAACCAAGCTCAATCAATCAGTAAGAATGCTCTTTCCTCAATTATCCGACTCTGAATCAGTCAAAAACAATTACATATCATAAATACAACTATAATAAACTAATCTAATTAATGAAATCAAGACTTTAACAAGAGTTTCGAAAATCATCCTAAAATATCGACCCCGGCTCACGTCTTGGAATCGGGTAAAAGTCATAAAATATGAACACCATTTCACTCACGATTTCACTCGTACCAAAATTATCCAAATCCGATATCAAAATCCCAATCAAAACTCAAAACCTTAGTTGAAGAACTTCTCCCATTTTTCCTAAATTTCTCAACCAAATACTGATTAAATAATGAAACAATGATATATTCATGTATGTTAACTAATTCCGAGTTAGAATCACTTACCCCGATAAAGTTCTTGAAAATCCCACGAACAATCTTCACAAACCGAGCTCCCAAAGTCCAAAAATAAAGAATGAGATGAAACCCTCATTCATATAGTACAAAATCTGATCCCCATTGTGCTGACCGCATATTTATTTGTGCGGCCGCACATCCCAAGTTCTGCGGCTACAATCCAAATTATGCGGCCGCACTTCTGCAGCTCTACACTATTAGGCTTCCGTAAATTGACCATAACATACTTTACAAATGTCCAAATGATGATTGGTTTACCTTTCTGGAAACTAGAATCAAAGGGCTACAACCTTTATTTTTGAATCGTCTCCTAATTCCTTATAGATTAAAAGATATAAGCCTCCAAAGTCGGACCAGCGAACCAGCGAAATCACCTTTCTGCGGCCGCGAGAAAAATTCTGCAGACCGCATAATTTCAAATGCGGTCCGCATATCTTCAAGTGTGGTACGCACAATTCCTACTGCTACAGCACTTTGGGAGTTTGCGGTCGCACTTCTGCACTCTAAAATGTGCCCTCCGCACTTCAACTGTCTCATGATATCGTCAGAGTGCCGAAATGCCGGGACTCGCTCAAAACTCACCCCGAAACACACCCGAGCCACTCGGGACCCCGTACGAATATACCAACATGTCCTATAACACGATACGAACTTAGTCGGGCCCTCATATCACATCAAACAATATCCAAAATACGAATCGCACTCCAATTCAAGCCTATTAATATTAAGAAAATTCCAACTTCTACGATCGATGTCGAAACCTATCAGATCAAGTCTGATTGACCTCAAATTTTGCGCACAATTCATAAATGACATAATGGACCTATTCTAATTACCATAATCGGACTCTGACCCCGATAACAAAAAGTCAACTCCCCGGTCAAACTTTCAAAACTCAAATTTCTATTTTAGCCATTTCAAGCCTAATTTAACTACGGACCTCCAAATAATTTTTCGGACACGCTCCTAAGTCCAAAATCACCATGCGGAGCAAATGGAATCATCAAAATTCTATTCCGGGGTCGTTTACACATAGGTCGACATCCAGCCAACCTTTTTAACTTAAGTTTTAAACCTTAGAACTAAGTGTTCCAATTCATTCCATGACCTCACTGGCCCCGAACCAATTACCCCGGTAAGTCATATAACAACTGTAAAGAACAAATTGAGCATTAATTGGGGAAATATAGTTGTAATACTCAAAATGACCGGTTGGGTCATTTCATTCTCCCCCCCACTTAAACAAACGTTCGTCCTCGAACGGGTTTAGAATTATACCTAGAGTGGTGAAAAGATGAGAATAACGGTTGTGTATATCATGCTTGGTCTCCCAAGTCACCTCCTCGACTGGATGACCCCTCCACTATACTTTTACTGAAGTAATGCTCTTCGATCTCAACTTTCTAACATGTCTGTCCAAAATAGCCACTTGTTCCTCAACATAAGATAGATCCTTGTCCAACTGGACTGAGCTGAAGTCTAACACATGAGACGGATCGCCGTGATACCTCCGGAGCATCGAAACATGGAATACTGGATGAACTCCTACTAGATTGAGAGGCAAGACAAGCTCATAAGCAACCTTCCCAACACATCGCAACACCTCAAAGGAGCCAATAAACCTTGGGCTCAGCTTGCCCTTCTTTCCGAACCTCATAACACCCTTCATGGGTGACACCCGGAGCAGGACCCGCTCTCCGACCATGAATGCAACATTGCGAATCTTCCGATATGCATAACTATTCTGTCTAGACTGGGTTGTGCGAAGTCGATCCTGAATCACCTTAACCTTCTCTAGAGCATTCTGAACCAAGTCTGTGCCAAATAACCTAGCCTCGCCCGGCTCGAACCAACCCTTTGGAGACCGACATCGCCTACCATACAGAGCCTCATACGGTGCCATTTGGATGCTCGACTGATAACTGTTGTTGTAGGAAAACTCTGCAAGTGGCAAGAACTGATTCCACGAACCTCCAAACTCCATTACACACGCACAGAGCATATCCTCTAATATCTGAATAGTGCGCTCGGATTGCCCGTCCATCTGAGGGTGAAATGCTGTGCTCAGCTCCACTCGAGTACCCAACTCATGTTGTACGGCCCTCTAGAACCGCGATGTAAACTGTGTACCCTGGTAAGAGATGATGGATATCAGTACGCCATAAAGCTTGACGATCTCGCGGATATAAACTCGAGCCAGCTGCTCGGAAGAATAGGTAGTTATCACATGAATGAAATGAGCTGACTTGGTTAGCCTATCTACAATCACCCAAACTGCATCAAACTTCCGCTGAGTCCGTGGAAGCCCAACAACGAAATCCATAGTGATCCGCTCCCATTTCCACTCCGGAATCTCTAACTTCTGAAGCAACCCACCTGGCTGTTGATGCTCATACTTCACCTGCTGGCAATTTAGATACCGAGATACATACTCCACTATGTCTTTCTTCATTCGCCTCCATCAATAGTGTTGTCTCAAGTCCTGATACATCTTCGCGGCACCTGGATGAATGGAGTACCGTGAACTGTGAACCTTCTAGAGAATCAAATCACGCAAACCATCTACATTAGGCACACATAGCCTTCCATGCATCTGTAATACACCGTCCTCTCCAATAGTGACTTCATTGGCGTCATCGTGCCGAACTGCGTCCTTAAGGACAAGCAGATGAGGGTCATCATACTGACGCTCCCTGATATGATCATACAGATAAGAGTGAGAAACCACACAAGCAAAACTCGGCTCGGCTCGGAAATATCCAATCTAACAAACTGGTTGGCCAAGGCCTGAACATCCAAGGCTAAAGGCCTCTCTACTACCGGTAAGTATGCTAAGTTGCCCAAACTCTCCGCCTTACGACTCAAGGCATCGACCACCACATTGGACTTTTCGGGATGATAGAGAATGGTGATATCATAATCCTTAAGAAACTCTAACCACTTCCGCTGCCGTAAATTAAGATCCTTCTGTTTAAATAGATGTTGTAGGCTCCGGTGATCGGTATAAACCTCACAATAGATACCGTATAAATAATGTCGCCAAATCTTCAAGGCATGAACAATAGCTGCTAACTCAAAGTCATGGACCGGATAATTCTTCACATGTACCTTTAACTGTCTGGATGCATAGGCAATCACCCTACCGTCATGCATCAGCACTACGCTGAAACCAATACGTGACGCATCACAATACACAATATAAGACCCTAAACCTGTGGGCAACACCAATACTGGGGTTGTAGCCAAAGCTGTCTTGAGATTTTGAAAGCTCTCCTCACATTCCTCGGTCCACCTGAAAGGAGCACCCTTCTGGGTCAATTTGGTCATAGGTGCAGCAATGGTAAAGAAACCTTCTACAAATCGGCGATAATACCCTACCAAACCAAGAAAACTTCAGATCTTCGTAGCTGAGGACGGTCTGGACCAACTTTACACTTCCTCAATCTTCTTTGGATCTACCTTGATCCCCTCGCACGAAACTATATTACCCAAAAATCCCACTGACTCAAGCAAGAATTCACACTTTGAAAATTTTGCATATAACTTCTTTTCTCTCAAAGTCTGAAGCACAGTCCTCAGGTGCTGCTCATGATCCTCCCGGCTTTGGGAATACACCAGAATGTCATCAATAAATAAAATGATGAAAGAATCAAGATAGGACTGAAATACACTATTCATTAAGTGCATAAATATTGTTGGGGTGTTGGTCAGCCCAAAAGACATCACAAGGAACTCGTAATGACCATACCGAGTCCTGAAAGCAGTCTTCGGGATATCTGGTTTTTGAATCTTCAACTGATGATAGCCTGAACGCAAATCGATCTTAGAGAACACTCTAGCATCCTGAAGCTGATCAAATAGGTCATCAATACGTGGCAATGGATATATGTTCTTCACTGTAACCTTGTTCAGCTGGCAGTAATCAATACACATCCGCATAGAGCCATCCTTCTTCTTTACAAATAAGACAGGAGCACCCCAAGGCGATACATTGGGCCGAATAAAACCCTTATCAAGTAGCTCCTATAGCTGCTCTTTTAATTCTTTCAATTCTATTGGGGCCATACGATATGGTGGAATAGAAATGGGCTGGGTAAACGGTAATAAATCAATGCCAAAGTCAATATCCCTATCGGGTGGCATACCCGGAAGATCCGCGGGAAATACATCAGGAAAATCCCTTACTACAGGAACTGTCTCCACGGTAGGAGTATCAATACTAACATCTCTCACATAGGCCAGATACGCATCACACCCCTTCTCAACCATTCGTTGAGCCTTAAGAAATGAAACAACCCTGCTAGAAACACGTCTTGGCGTAACAATCAAGAATAGCGTGATAGGGCGACAACCAGTCTATGCCTAAATAATATCGAAATCTACCATACTGAGCAATAATAAATCAGCTCTGGTCTCAAAACCACTAATAACAATCAAACACGACCAATACACACGGTCAACAATAATAGATTCACCCACGGGTGTAGATACATAAACAGAAGAACTCAAAGAATCACAGGATATATCCAAATACGGGGCAAAATAAGATGATACATAAGAATAAGTGGAGCCTAGATCAAATAAGACTGATGCATCTCTATGACAGACCAGAATAATACATGTGATAACAGCATCAGATGTAACTGCCTCCATCCTAGTAGGAAGGGCATAATATCTGGCCTGGCCTCCCCCTCTAGGGCGACCTCTACCTGTCCGACCTCCATCTCTAGCTGGTTGTGTAGGTGGAGTAGCAACTGTTGTAGTAATCATGACTTGAGAAGCCTGAGGGCCCTGTGGAATAGGTGGAGCCTGATAAATATGTGGAGGTGTACCCCTCCTAAGTCTGGGGCAATCCCTCACTATATGGCGAGTGTCACCACACTCAAAATAACCTCTCGAAGGGCATGGATGTTGTGACTGGCTCGGGCCAGGTCTGTTGGACTGGACGCTAAAAGCACCCCGTGTAGGAGGTACACTAGATACTGGCAGTGCATAATAAGGCTCTTGGGGCATAGAAGGAGCCGGAATACCACTGGCGACTGGAAGAGCTGAGTGAACGGGGCGACTCACATAGCCCCTACCATAGCGAATTGCAGTTGGGGCACGAGTACCACTGTAAGTGCCAGAATTTCGAGACTTCTTGGACTCCCTCTCCTCTCTATCCCGAACGAGCATACCCTCCAATCTCCTAGCAATACTCATAACCTACTGGTAAGAAATATTCATTTCCAACTCTCGGGCCATGCTAATCTTGATACTGGGTGGAGTCCCTCAATAAACCGACGAACCCTCTCTCGAACTGTGGCAACCAAGGCCGGTGCATGTCGGGCCAAATCACTGAAGCGAACTGCATACTCCGACACAGTCATAGCACCCTGGCGCAACTGCTCAAACTCCGTATGCCATGCGTCCCTGAGACTCTAAGGAACATACTCCTTCAAAAACATGTCCGAGAACTGAGTCTATGTAAGTGAAACTGCCTCAGCCGTACTACCTAACTCATAAGCATGCCACCACTGATAGGCTACTCCTATAAGCTAGAATGTAGTAAAAGAAACCCCGCTAGACTCTGCTACGCCCATAGTATGGAGAATGCGGTGACACTCCTCTAGAAAACCCTGGGCATCCTCTGACGCCAATCCATTGAAGGTAGGAAGGTGGTACTTCTTGTACCTCTCAAGTCCGAGCTGCTCCGCCTCAGAAACTGTTGCCCTAACCTCGGGCTGAACTAGAGCTACCGGCTACATTGGTATAATCTTTGGAACCTGGTCGACCTAAACCCGCTGCTCTGGAGTACCGGCGACAGGAGTCTGTGCCCCTCCCCTGGCCTGAGATGTGGCAGGAGCAAGTAGAATCAATCCAGCCTAAGCCAAGGTGCTGAACATGCTCAGAAACTGGGCTAGAGTCTCCTGGAGGGCTGGTGCAGCAACAGGTATCTCAGGTGTCTGCCCTCCAGCTAGAGCTACTGGGGGCTCCTCTGTAGCAGCTCGTGCGGGTGCTCTGGTTGCATCTCATGGACGTCCTTGGCCTCTACCGCGGCCCCGGCCTATCCCGGCTCTTGCAGGGGGCGCGGGTGCCTGGTCATCAGATCCTCCTGTACGCGTCCTCACCATCTGTGAGAGAATAGAATACAGAAGTTTAGAATTTCGAGATCAACAATTTCACACGACAAGGAATCAAATAAGTGTAATTTTTCCTAACAGTTCCATAGCCTCCCGAAGATAAATACAGACATATCTGTACCGATCCACGAGGCTCTACTAAACTTGCTTGTGACTCACGACACCTATGAATCTAAAGCTCTGATACCAACTTGTCACGACCCAATTCTCCCTCTGTAAGATGTCGTGACGGCACCTAGTCTCTACGACTAGGTAAGCCTAACAAAATACGGAAATAACAAAAATAGAAGTAAAACTTAACAACTAACTACAACAGATAACTAAATAACTGGTAATAATGCCACTCGGCATGTACAATAACCAACAGTCTAGTAAAACACAGTATTCCCAAAACTCGAAACATCATAAATCACAAGCTATAGAAGGGAAACTAGTATCTCTATACACCAGAGTCTAATAAAAGGAGTACGAAAGGTAAATGACATAAGAGAGAATAGAGGGGGACTTTGAGGTCTGCGGACGCGAAAAATGTACCTTGAAGTCTCCGTACATCAGTAAGCACTCTCAGCTAATAGCGGGACTGATAAGAAGCACCTGGATCTGTACACAAAACATGTGCAGAAGAGTAGCATGAGTACACCATAATGGTACCTAGTAAGTGCCAAGCCTAACCTCGGTAGAGTAGTGACGAGGTCAGGTCCGGGCCCTACTGGGATATAATAATAAGATAGATGATATAATAAAATGAAGTAAAATGGAGAATTTAATAGAAAGAATTCACAGAGAAATAAAAATATAGCACAATGTGATAACAACAGGAGGCGCTCCCGAGATATCGTCTCGTAGTCCCAAAAGTAAATACTCAACAGGGGATCTCCCGAGATACCGTCTCGTAGTCCCAAAAGTAAATTTACGAGGAGATCTCCCGAGGTACCGCCTCGTAGTCTCAAAAGTAAATGTGAAGGGAGAACTCCCGAGGTACTGCCTCGTAGTCTCAAAAGTAAATGTGCAAAGAGAACTCCCGAGGTACCGTCTCGTAGTCTCAAAAGTAAATATGAAGGGAGAAATCTCGAGGTACCGCCTCGTAGTCTCAAAAGTAAACACATATTTCAAACCGATAAATAAAATAGTTAACAACAAGAATCCTACAGTCAAGTCTGATAAAAATCAAGGAGAAACAGGAAATCAACTAGGCATGCTGCACAGAGTTCAATTAAGCAGTTAAAGCACGTAGACATGCGATATTAGACTAAGCAGGATAACTACACATGTTGGTATAACTCAATTAAGATGAAAACATGTTACTACTCAGTAAAAAATTAGGTTTTACAATAAATAGCCCATGTACGCCCTCGTCACCTCACGTACACGGCGCTCACATATCACAATAGTACCAAATCCTAAGGGTATTTTTCCCATACAAGGTTAGGAAAGCCACTTACCTCGAACCAAGCTCAATCAATCAGTAAGAATGCCTTTTCCTTGATTATCCGACTCTGAAATGCCCAAATCTAGACAAAAATAATTACATATCATAAATATAATTATAATAGACTAATCTAATTAATAAAATAAAGACTTTAACAAGAATTTTGAAAATCGTCCTAAAAAGTTGACCTGTGCTCACGTCTCGAAATCGGGTAAAAGTCACAAAATATGAACACCATTTCACTCACGAGTTCACTCGTACCAAATTTATCCAAATCTGATATTAAAATTCCAATCAAAACTAAAAACCTTAGTTGAAGAACTTCTCCCATTTTTCCCAAATTTCTCAACCAAATACAGATTAAATAATGAAAACAATGATATATTCATGTATGTTAACTAATTCCGAGTTAGAATCAAATTGTGTGGCCGCACTTCTGCAACTCTGCACTATCAGGCTTCCATAAATTGACCATAACTTTCTAAACAAATGTCCAAATAATTTTTGATTTATCTTTCTGGAAACTAGAATCAAATGACTACAACTTTTATTTTTGAATCATCTCCTAATTCCTTGTATATTAAAAGATATAAGCCTCTAAAGTCAGACCAGCGAACCAGTGAAATCACCTTTCTGCGGCCGCGAGAAGAATTCTGCGGATCGCACAATTTCAACTGCGGTCCGTACATCTTCAAGTGTGGTCCGCACAATTCCTACTACTACAGCACTTTGGGAGTTTGCGGCTGCACTTCTGCACTCTAAAATGTGCCCTCCGCACTTCAACTGTCCCATGACATCGTTAGAGTACTGAAATGCCCGGACTCACTCAAAACTCACCCTGAAACACACCCGAGCCACTCGGGTCCCCGTCCGAATGTACCAACAAGTCCTATAACACGATATGAACTTAGTTGGGCCCTCAAATCACATCAAACAATATCAAAAATATGAATTGCACTCCAATTCAAGCCTATTAAAACTCAGGAAACTCCAACTTCTACGATCGATGCCGAAACCTATCAGATCAAGTCCGATTGACCTAAAATTTTGCGCACAAGTCATAAATGACATAACGGACCTATTCTATTTTCCAGAATCAGACTTCGACCCCGATAACAAAAAGTCAACTCCTCGGTCAAACTTTCAAAATTCAAATTTTCATTTTAGCCATTTCAAGCCTAATTTAACTACGGACCTCCAAATAATTTTTCGAACACACTCCTAAGTCCAAAATCACCATATGGAGCTATTGGAATCATCAAAGTTCTATTCCGGGGTCGTTTACACATAGGTCAATATCCAGCCAACCTTTTAAACTTAAGTTTTAAACTTTGGAACTAAGTGTTCCAATTCATTCCAAGACCTCACCGGACCCGAACCAATTACCCCGGTAAGTCACATAACAACTATAAAGCACAAATTGAGAAGTAATTGGGGAAACAAAGTTGTAATACTAGAAAAGACCGGCCGGGTCGTTACACACACTAGACACTGGTGGTGCATAATAAGGATCGTGGGGCCTAGTAGTGGCTGGAGCACCGCTGGCGGCTAGAAGTGTTGAATGAACAGGGTGACCCATATAACCCCTGCCCTGACGAGCTGCCGCTGGGGCACAAGTACCACTGTAAGTGCCAGACTCTCGAGACCTCTTGGTCTCTCTCTCCTCTCTATCCCGAGTCAGCATACCCTCTAATCTCCTAGCAATCCCTACAACCTGTTGGTACGCAATATCCATCTCCAACTCTCGGGCCATGCTTAATCTGATACTGGAGTTGAGGCCCACTATAAACCGATGAACCCGCTCTCGAACAGTAGAAACCAAAGCTTGCGCATGCCTGGCCAAATCGCTAAATCGGACCGCATACTCTTGCACGGTCATAGCACCCTCGTGCAAATGCTCAAACTTTCGGCGCCAAGCATCCCTAAGACTCTGGGGGAAATATTTCCTCAAAAACATATCTGAGAACTGAGTCCAAGTGAGTGAAGCTACCTTAGCTGGACTATCCAACTCGTATGCATGTCACCACTGATAGGGTGTTCCTCCAAGCTGGAACATAGTGAAAGAAACCACACTAGTCTCCGCAACACCATTGTATGGAGGTTACAGTAGCACTCCTCAAGAAAACCCTGGGCATCCTCTGATGCCAAGCCACTAAAAGTAGGAGGGTGGTACTTCTTGTACCTCTCGAGCCTAAGTTGTTCCGACTCAGAAGCTGCTGCCCTAACCTCGGACTGAACTGGAGCTATCGGCTATATCGGTATGACCTCTGGAACCTGGCTGACCTGAACCCGCTGCTCTGGGGTACCGGCGATGGGAGTCTGTGCTCCTCCCCCGGCCTGAGATGTGGCAGGAGCAAGGGGTATCAATTCTGCCTGAGCTAAGGTGATGAACATGCTCAGAAACTGGTCTAGAGTCTCTTGGAGGGCTGGTGCACTAACATGCATCTCAGGTGCCTGTCCTCCAACTGGAGCTACTAGTGGCTCCTCTGTAGCAGCTCTTGCGGGTGCTCTGACTGCACTACGTGGACGTCCTCAGCCTCTACCCCGGCCCCGGCCTCTCACGGCTCTAGTAGGGGGCGTAGGTTTCTGGTAATCTGATCCAGTTATACGTGTCCTCACCATTTGTGAGAGAGTAGAAAGATAGAATTTTAGAATCCGAAACCAAAATCTCACACGATAAGGAATCAAGAAAGTGAAGCTTTTCCTAACAGTTCCATAGCCTCCCGAAGATAAGTACAGACGTTTCCGTACCGATCCGCAAGACTCTACCAAACCTACTTGTGACTCATAAAACCTATGAACCTGGAGCTCTGATACCAACTTGTCACGACCCCAATTTCCCTCTGTAGGACGTCGTGATGGCACCTAGTCTCTAAGACTAGGTAAGCCTAACCATTTTCGGAATAACTGAATAATAAACTGAACTCCAATCTCAGGAAATGATAAATAAATGGAAAGTGCTATTTAAATAATTACAACTCCCAAAACCCGATAGAAATAAGTCACAAGCTTCTAAGAGAAAATACTAAGTATCTTTATACATAAAATCTAAAGAGAATAAGGGGAGACAACATAATAAGGATAGAGGGGGACTCTGAGATTTGCGGATGCTGGAAGATATACCTAGAAGTCTCCATGCACGGTCCAGCTCACTGATATCTGGGCTGGTAGGAAGAACTTGGATCTGCACAAAAAGATGTGCAGAAGTGTAGTATGAGTACACCACAACGGTACCCAGTAAGTGCCAAGCCTAACCTCGATAGAGTAGTGACGAGGTCAAGTCATGGCCCTACTGGTTTAAAAGGAAAGTAAGGCAGAAGATATAATAATATTTTGAAATGACTGAGAATTTAAATAATAAGAAATTTCATAAAATATCAGCATAGTAAATAGAGGTAAACAATAGGGGCACTCCCGAGGTACCGCCTCGTAGTCCCAAGTATAAATATGCACGACAGGGGGATTTCCCTAGGTACCGCCTCGTAGTCCCAAAGTAAATATGCAAGATAGGGGGATCTCCCGAGTAAACACCTCATAGTCCCAAAGTAAATATACAGTACATGGGGGTCTCCGAAAGAATCGCCTCGTAGTACCAAAGTAAATATGCAGCGGCTAACCGAAGGAACACTGAGTTTACAGCAAGAATCTTATATTTAAAGATTTAATTCAAATCAAGGGAAGCAGGAAATTCAACTAAGCATGTTGCACAAATTGCAATTAAGAGTTAAGGAATGTAGACATGTGATACTAAGCTAAACATGATCACTACATATGCTAAGGCAACTTAGTTAAGGAATTTAAAAGAAGACAACTCAGTAAGAACCGAAATTTCCATAATTATCCCATGTACGCACTCGTCACCTCGCGTACACGGTGCTCACGTATCACATATTGTTACAATAGTATCAAATCCTAAGAGGATTTCCCCCACACAAGGTTAGACAAGTCACTTACCTCAAATCTCGCTTAATCAATTGGAAAGAATGCCTTTCCCTTGACTTTCCGACTCCGAATGGCCCAAATCTAGCCAAAAGCAATTACATAACATGTATACAATTACAAGAAACTAATTTAAATCATAAATCTAGTATTTTAGCAAAGAATCAAAAAATCGCCCCAAAAGGTCGACCCGGGCCCATGTCTCGGAATCGGGTAAAAGTCACAAAATAGGAACACCTATTTGATATCGAGTTCACCCATACCAAAATTATCAAAATCCGACACCAAGTCTCCACTCAAATCCCCAAATAAAACTTTCCAAATCCCTAGCCTCAAACTCTCAAATTCCACCTTAAAAACACACTAACTAGGTGGGAAAATAAATGGAGAAGCAAGATTATTGGTCAAAAATAAGCACAAAGGACTTACCTCAAGAAATTCCTCGAAAATGCTCTCAAGAAATCGCCAAACCCGAGCTCAAAATGTTTAAAATGAGCAAAAATCGCGAACCCTTGCATTTCAGTGTTCTGTCCAGCATTTCCGCTTCTGCGGACACATAGCCGCATATGCAGTTCCCTTGCTCCTGCGGTCGACTATTCCGCACCTGCGGAGCTTCCGATTTTGCGGTCCAAATCCCGCTTCTGTAGGTGCACATCTGCGCCAATACGTCCGCTTCAGCGGACAGGCCTCCCCAAGCACTCGTCCGCTTCTGCGATTATTCTTCCGCAGAAGCGACTCCACTTCTTCGGCCTTGACACCGCACCTGTGACCACAGACCCTAGTTCGAACATTCGCATCTGTGCAACATGACCCGCACCTGCGAGCTCACACTTGTGATCAAAGCTCTGCGGTGCGGTTACACTAATAGAGTCCTGCTTCAGCCATGCACCAAGTCCCTTTTTCGATCCGTTAGCCATCCGGAATCCATCCGAGGCCTCCGGGACCTTAACCAAACATACCAACAAGTCCTAAAATATCATACGAACTTAGTCGAGCCTTTAAATCATATCAAACAATGCTAAAAAGATAAATCGCACATCGATTCAAGCCTAATGAATTCAAACTTCTACATACGATGTCGAAACCTATCAAATCAAGTCCGATTGACCTCAAATTTTGCACAAAGCCATAATTGATATTACGAACCTTCTCCAACTTTTGAAATTGGAATCCAACCCCGATATCAAAAAAGTCCACTCCCGGTCAAACTTTTCAAAAAGTATCAAATTTCCAACTTTCGCCAATTGACGTTAAAGTGACCGACGAACCTCCAATTCAACATCCGAACACGCTCCTAAGACCAAAATCACCTTACGGAGCTATTGAGACTGACAAAACTCCATTTCAGAGTTGTCTTCGCACAATTCAAACTATGGTCGATTCCTACGACTAAAATTTTTATTTAAGGGACTATGTGTCCCATTTCACTCCGAAACCAAAAATAAAAATTCCCGGCAAGTCACAAAACCCAAAAATGAAATAGAGTAGATAAATTCTCTAGAGACATAATGTGATAAAGTAATTGCTTAGAGATGAGAATTTTTTATACATATTATGTGTAGTCAAAAGAGGATTTGGCTGATTCTTTGACTTATAAATGAAACATCGAGGGATTGAGACCTTTGCCAATTTGAGTTGTATCAACAATGATGGTAACCCAACCTATGTGATTGGAGATGCCATGAAGTAGGTTCATATGGGTAATAACAAGTCATTAGTTGATCAAATATGCACTATCAAAATATGTCTCTTCCTATGGTGTATGTATATAGTGTAAGACTGCAAGGAATATAAGGCTGAGTTATTAAACTCTTAATCCAATAATCCATAGCTTTTTATAGGTAGTGTATTGCGCTGTAGAATACTCTTGATGGATGGACCTATATGAGTGTGGAGAGGGGCTGCTCCTATGAAATTTGTGGCAAATTTTCTAGAGCACTCATGGCCTATTAGCGCAAAACCGTGGTAACAGCAAAAATTATGGGGGTGTAATATGATGAATAAGATCCCTAGCTTACAACAATAACTTTTGGTTCATAGAAGTTATCAACTTCACCAATTATTCTGTAAGTTAAATCTTATTTTATCTATACCTGGTTCATAGTCTATAAGACACCAGTTGAATTTTATTACACCCGAAATCCAGCAAATTATACTCTCTTTCTTTCGTTATTTACTATTTATTTTTTATATCCCTTTTGAGATATATGGGGGATTGTTGAAAAATTAGTGATATCTCAAAAGGTAATGTTCATCTTGACTTGGAAAATCTTTTCTCTTTAAAATATTATTTATATTTACTTATTATTTAGTAAGTTATTTTACAATTAATAGAGTCAAACTAGCCGTTATCTATTCGTTGGAGCAATACCTATATAAACATGGTCTTTGGAGAGCTAAAGACGCATTTTCTAATATAACTTTCTGAATCATCTTTTCTTCCTATATGCTGGGTTTTTTTCTTGAGTTTTTTTGGTAGTTGTGTTCTCAATTTAAAAACTGGAAGAGCTTGTTGAATCCTGAAAAATACGCCTAATTTTATTTATCAATGTGTTCGAAATATCTTTAAGGTCAGTGTCCTTGACACGTCTCAAACTAATTCTTATTCTCCATAATTAATTTTTCCAAGAAGGAGTCACATAGAACATCTCTGTTTTCTTTCTCATTAGCGCTTGACTAATAAAATAGAAAGAGTCTTTCGTACTTGTTTAGTAAACTTTAGCGATAGGTTAAGGTGGCTTGCTGGGCACGAATGCCCTTACTAGTTTTGGGGTTTTGATTCTCTCATTTGAGGACCCCAAAAGCTGAAGTTATAACAAGAAGCCATAAAAGAGCTCGTGGATCAAAAGCTACAATTTCTTCAATCACTCAAGCATTTATCCACAAGTTCTAAATATCAAGAACGATGCCAAAATTTACAAGGCATTCAAGATCAAAGTTGCTTGTTACCATTTGTGGTGACCAATAAGACGTTCGTGAAGGATAATTCAAATTCAAGATCAAGCTCTCAAGCTCTTGGATCAACACAAATCTATCAAGTTCAAGATCAAGTTACAACCCTTAAGTTTAAATATAAATCCGCCAATTTAAGGACAAGAAATCGAGCCTTTGAGCCAACAATTGAAAGGAATAATCGAAGGATACTTTCTCAAGATTTAAAAAAACTTCTAAAAATTGTAAATTGTAATACTCATTTTCTTGGAAATAAAACACTATATTTGTTGTCCGGGTTATTTTCAAACGCAAAATTTATTATTGTAGAGATAAAAAAAATTGGGCATGATTCGGCAATTCTTATATACTCTCTCCGATCCATAATAAGTGACATTTTGGCCTTTTTATTTTGGTCCAAAATAAGTGTCCTTCTTACATAATCAAGAATGAATTAACTTTTATTTTTTAGATTTGCCCTTATTTACATATCCCAATGTATAAGGTTAACAATTGTTAAATTTTAATTAAGGATAATTTAATCAAAATACTTATTTATATTTTAGGAATTTGTATTTTATTAAGAGGTGTGCCAAAGACCAAAAAGTCACTTATTGTGGATCGAGGACGGCCAAAGCAAAAAAGAGTTGCAGTATTCAAAAGCAAGCTAAACAAGATGTGTGAAATGATATTATCAATGTCGAGTGGTTTGAATTCTCGATTTGAAATTAATGCAAATATTGAGAATGATTAAATCGAGAACAATAGTTATTGGGGCTGACCTTTATTTATAGAAAGTGTCTACTCATCATATATATATATATATATACATACATATATATATATATATATATATATATATATATATATATATATTTATTGGGTTTTACTTATTCATATAAACAATGAAATATTAATCAAACATATTATTTTATTCTCTACTTAAACCATGTTACTATTATTTTCAGCTATAACCAAATTAGCGCAAGTCCATATTTCAACAGTATGAAGCTAAAGTGCATTACAGTAATAAGTAGTGGGGTTGAAATCTTCTTTACTTCTCTTCCTTATACCAATCTCCTAATCTACCTCGATTTGCATTTTAAATGAATAAGATCTAACTATCTGACGGATTACCAGCAATTTGTCCAGAATAAATGAGTACCTAGAAGAAATCCACTTCAAGAAACACGCCAAAGAATAAATATTTTCGTGCTTATTTGAATAGTGCTAATCTTATTCGATTGATAAGTACTTTTCTTGAGACCACAATCACAATACTATACTATTGTTTTCCTTAAAATCAGACAGTTGACATTATTTACAAGTTTGTACGTAATAAAAAAAACGAATTTCTTGTTAAGATCAATAAGGATTAATTAATGCACTAATGAGTATGACTCATGAATATGCTAAGAAATGAGATGTAAACGTGAAAAAATAGTTTAATTGCTTGCTAGAATCAACTCCACACACCTTGTATTGAATTTATTTTGTAACTTTACGGCATAAAAGAAGAGTTGTAATTATTCTAATATTTGATTATGGTCATTGTTTACATGTAAAATTATCATATTACTTCATCACTTACGGCGCTTAATTATTATCATAAAGACTAAGTATATCTTAAAAGCTAATGATGGTTCCTTAGAATGGGTATTATCCTTTTTGTTTAATGTCTAGACCATTTACTCCAATAAACTTTTCAAATTAGCTATAGAATATTAGCAGACCATATATATATATATAAGTATTCAACTATTCTTTTGCTCGATGTTGTTCTCTTCTTCCTCTTCTTTTTTTTCTTCAGGAAATGAAAAAAAGGCACACGTGATTTACCGTATATATTATTGAACATTATTTATTTTATAAAATAAAGACCGTAAAGTAAGACAAGTATAGAGAACATTATTCGTTCTATCTTCTTTTATAAATCCTCCATTTAATTGGGCTATGCATGCAACATTGTCTTCGTATAAAATTGTGGATCTTTTATCACACTCCAAACCACATTTTTCTTGAATAAAATAAATCACTGATCTCAACCATACGCATTCCCTACTTGTTTCATGAATAGCTATTATCTCGGCATGATTTGAAGAAGTAGAAACAATAAATTACTTTGTGGAGCGTCATGATATGACAATACCTCCATATGTAAATACGTACCCGATTTGAGATCGAGCATTATGTGGATCAGATAAATAACTTGCATCTTCATAACTAACAAGACATGCACTACCTTTGTTAGAATAAAATAAACTCATATCAAGTATTCCCTTTAAATATAGCAATATATGCTTAATCCCGTTCCAATGTCTCTGTGTAGGAGAAGAGCTATATCTTGCTAGTAAATTAACAGAAAATGCTATGTCAGGCCTTGTAGCATTAGCAAGATACATAAGTGCACCAATTACACTAAGATAAGGTATTTCGGGACCAAGGAGTTCCTCATCCTCTTCTGGAGGTCGGAACAGATCCTTATTCACTTCAAGTGATCGAACAACCATTGGTGTACTCAATGCGTGCGCTTTGTCCATGTAAAAGCGTCTTAAGACCCTTTATGTATAGGCAGATTGGTAGATAAATACCCCATCTGCTAAATGTTCAATTTGCAAACCAACACAAAGTTTTGTCTTTCTAAGATCCATCTCAAATTCTTTCTTAAGATATTCAATTGTCTTTTGGAGCTCTTCTGGAGTTCCAACGAGATTTATGTCATCAACATAAACTGCAAGTATAACAAATCCTGATGCTATTTTATTTATAAAAATACATGGACAAATAACATCATTTGTGCAACCCTCTTTCAGCAAATATTCACTAAGACGATCATACCACATGCGCCCAGATTGCTTTAAATCGTACAAAGATCTTTGTAATCTAATTGAATACATTTTCCGAGATTTTAAATTTTCTTCAGGCATTTTAAATCCTTCAGGTATTTTCATATAAATTTCATTATTAAGTGAACCGTACAGATAAGCTGTAACTACATCCATTAGATGTATTTCAATTTTTTCATATAGTGCTAAACTGATGAGATATCGAAATGTTATGACATCCAAAATAGGTGAATATGTTTCATCAAAATCGACTTCAGGTCGTTGTGAGAATCCTTGTGCGACAAGACGAGTTTTGTATCTTTCAATTTCATTTTTCGCACAAAACCACATTTCTACAGATTCATCACCGATAACATGACTTGTTTCTCCTTCCGGGAGTGCAAAGTAATCAGCTATATCCAAATGCATGAAGTCTAAATTATCTTCAAAAATAAAATTTGCTTTAGCATTTTTCTCTGTCTTCTTTAGGGAAGCTTGATAAAGCTCAACTAGGTGCTTTGGCGTACGACATACGTGACCAATGCCCTTTTCATCCACATCTATAGCAAGCATTTTCTGCATTTGTTGCTTGCACTACTTCATGGTTTTGTTCCTTCCTTTTCCACTGCTGGTGGTGAGGAGGGTTCTTTGGTGCATTATTATTACCATGATTAGAGTTTCTTCCCCGACCACGGCCATTACAACGACTGGGGCCATGAACTCTTCCATGCTTAGCCTGGTGGAAGTTCGTCTCATTCACTTCAGGGAATGGATAAGAACCAGTAGGTCGACTTTCATGATTTTTCATTAATAGCCCATTATGTTACTCGGCTATAAGAAGATGTGAGATAAATTCAGAATATTTTTTGAATCCCATCTCTCGATATTGTTGCTGCAGGAGCATATTTGATACATGAAAAGTGGTGAAAGTTTTCTCCAACATATCATGATCAGTAATATTATCACCACATAATTTTAATTGGAAAATAATTCTGAACATAGCAGAATTATACTCACTGATAGATTTAAAATCTTGTAGCCTTAGATGAGTCTAATCATAATGTGTATGTGGAAGAACGACCATCTTCAGGTGGTCATATCTATCTTTCAAATTATTCCACAGTATGACTAGATCTTTAATACTGAGATATTCCATTTTCAAGCCTTCATCAAGGTGATGATGTAAGAATATCATTGCTTTGACACGGTCTTGGTTTGATGCTTGATTTTTGTCCTTGACGGTGTCTGCCAGACCCATCGCATCAAGATGAATTTTAGCATCAAGCACCCAAACACATGTAGCTTTTGCCCGATATATCCAGGGCTACAAATTCAAGTTTAGAAAGATTTGACATTTATTTAGAAAAAAAAAGTTCGTACCTCTGATACTTTCAAAGTATTTGCTCGAGATGACAGAGTCTTGTGCTGATAACGTGTTATAAAATAAAGACTGAAAAGTAAAGACAACTATAGAGAGAAATTGATATATTATACAATTTCAAACTGATGTACATAATGAACTGAAATCTTCTCTATTTATAAAAGAAAGAAAGTTGTTGTGTAAGCTGCTAGTACAAGCTACTATTGTACCAGATATAGATAATTTTCTACCGGGGATAATATTTATCCATAATGGAGTACCGAAAGGATAAGCTTCTTCAAGAAGCTTATTTCCAATAGAGTACTAAATAGATAAACATATTTACGGCGGAGTCCCATATGAATAAGTTTTTTCAGGAAGCTTATTTACAACGGAGTGCTAAATGAATATCTATAATATAATATATTTATAACACTTTGATATTTTTTTTAATTATACGAGGAAGAATTTAATTATTGGGTGATGTGTGAACCTTTGACACTTTCCCAAAGGTTGACCGTCTCAGCTATGGGGCCGGGAAGGTTCACACATTTAAACTCGTCGTAAATCTCTAATACGTAATATAAATATCTACTTCTGGAAATAAGCATTTAAATACCTCTAATTTTCAAAATTGCGACTCCGTTTACCAACTAATACTGTAGTTACCAAACTTGTAAAATATTTCTAGGCAGTTAGGCAGCAACAATAATCATAATCCAACTATCTAATTTACTTGTTTTTGCCTTTTGAACATAGTTATTTGGGTGTTCTATAAGAAAAAGCCAATCCGATTGTAATTTTCAGAAGATATTATCGATATAAAAAAATCGAACCAAACTAAAAACCGGAAAATCGAACTAAACCGAAAATCGAACCAAACCGACTAAAAAAATCAAGACTTTTTAGGTTTGGTTTTTAATTTTAAAAACCGATCAAATTTGGTTTGGTTTTGGTTTTAATCAAAAAATAACCGAAAAAACCGAACCAAACCGATTATAGAAGTAGCTATTTAAATTTATTATTACACACACACACACACACACACACACACACACACTATATATATATATATATATATATATATATATATATATATATATATATATATATACAATATTGTGTCAAAAAAATAATCGAAACCGAAAAATATTGCAACAATCGTAGTATTTAATTTCAAATAATATGAGTGTACAATCTCTATGGATCTTCTCATTCTTCTTTTCAATAGTAAATAAATTCAAGGGCCTTTGAGCTTGATCTTGAATATGTAGTTGCTGCCACGAAAAATGATCTTGAATTCAACTAGCACGAACTTTGATTTGAACTCGTACTCCTTGAATCTTGATTTGTTCTTTGTTCTTGAGCTTGAACTTGATTTCTTAAACTTGAACTTGATTGCATGAACCTTGAAATTTGTAGAGAATTTTGCGGTGTTTGATCCACGAGCTCTCGCTTGCTTCTTGTTATAACTTCTGGTGTCTTTTCTGAGTTATGAAGACCCTTATTTATAGTTGTGGGAGGGAAGAATTATGATAAGAACAAACTTTTTCTGACCAATCAGATTGAAGAGTGACAAGACCGCATTTGATTGGCCAAAATATGTCATTTGCACACGTGGCGCGGTTTCATTGGCCTTTTAATTTGACTTGACATGCCTTGTCATTTTGACGCGTGGCATAATCCTATTGGCTCTTTTGTTTGATTTGGCGTGCCATGTCATTTGATACGCGGCACCGAATTAGGCCTTTAGGAAGATGACATCTTGGGTTTCGTGAAGTGTGTTCATCACTTTTAGCCCAATTAAATGGGCTAGCCCAATAGATTTGGACCTATTTATTTAAACCATATATATTGGACTTATATAATTAATTCAATTATATTAGCCCATAATATTTATTTGGCCTAATATATCTTACATTTAAAATATAATCCATGTTATTTTATTGAATTTAAGTCCGATAAAATTTATATGCGTATATAATATGTATATTTTTATATAAAGTTTATAAATGTTATGGTACATATTAGTCGTTTGTATTTTTAGTCTAGTTCTTTGCTATTACAATAATCTAATTTTTTGCCTTTACATTCTAGTTTGATTGGTAGTTTTTTTTTGTTAAGTAGAAGAATTTATCCCATGTTAAAAATAATTAATTTTTAATTGAGTACTTAAATTATTTATCACTATTTAATTCAATTATCACTATTATATCTTGGTAGCAAATGGTTTGATATTGTTACATTGAAAATGTAGTCGGCGGAATATGTATTTGATAGTGTATGTCTCATATTTAAGAAACAAATTTGATAAATAACCGAAAAAACCGAAAATCCAATAAAAACCGACAAAAATCGAATCGATAAAAAACTGACTTAATTGGTTTTACAATAATCTAATTTTTTGCCTTTACATTCTAGTTTGATTGGTAGTTTTCTTTTGCTAAGTAGAAGAATTTATCACATGTTAAAAATAATTAATTTTTAATTGAGTACTTAAATTATTCATCATTATTTGATTCAATTATCATTAATATATCTTGGTAAATGATATATTTCTCAAACAGCAATTGGTTTGATATTGTTACGTTGAAAATGTAGTCGTCGGAATATGTGTTTGGTAGTGTATGTCTCATATTTAAGAAAATAATTTGATAAATAACCGAAAATACCGAAAAACCAATAAAAAGCGATAAAAACCGAATCGATAAAAAGCTGACTTAATTGGTTTGGTTTAGTTCCAGCCTTTTTAAGAACCGACTTACTTGATTTGGTTTCTTTTTAGAAAAAAACCGATCCAAACCGACCCATGAACACCCCTAATGGTAGACACAATTCTTGTACTTGAGTTAATTACCTAAACATATAGTACTAGTAGAAAGCGGAGCCGCAGTTCCTCTTACGGTTTCGACAGAATTTATTCAAAATCCAGTAAACTATACGTTATAAAATTCAAACTAGACTAGACCTGTTAAATGGGTCAATCTGACCCGGACCCGAACCCGAACCCGTTGACTCTTGGCCCATGGGTCATTAACCAGGCAAGTCCGGTTCACTTTCTTATAAGGGTCGGTCCGGATTTGACCCGTTAATCAAAATATGTTGACCCGACCCGGACCCATAACCCGTAACACCTTAACCCGGGCCCTAATGGGCTGAATCTAATTTAATTAAAAAAAAGTTAAAAACTAGTAAATGATAAAAAATTCAAACTTTATATATATATATATATATATATATATATATATACGAACATGAAATTACTACGTGTCCTTGAAGCTAGTTAGAATAAAAATGAAAGAAAAATCTTACTTTATTAACATTAAAACTTGAGATACATATGGAATTCGACTATTTCTATAACTTATAGTCCAAAACATATGGAATTCGAATATTTCGACAAGACGCCTCATAGTATATGGTACTATATCTTTTTTTCAATATTTGGATTTAATTTTTACCACTTGTCTGAATATATATATATATTAGCTGGTCTGGGCCGGTTGACCCGCGGGTTAGCTATAGGTTCGGGTCCAGTCCGGTTCAGTGGGTCAAAATATTATAGTCTGGCCCAGACTCATTAAATTAATGAGTTGGTCCGATTAGGATTTTTTGGGTCATGGACCGATTAAAAAGTTAATTTTAATGGATTATGCAGGCTGGTTCGTGGGTCGACCCAATCCATTTGACAGGTATAATTCAAACTATAAACTCAAAATTCTAATCACGCCTAGAAAACCCTAAGTAACCTCAAAAGTGTTGCTCTTATGTTTGTTGCATAACTTTTCTTTTCATACCTCTTTTTGAGCTTTCAAAAACACCCTCAAAGGTTTACATCCTGTTAGAGCCCCTACCACCCCCAAACACAAAACCTCTCTTCTCTTCTTTTCTTTTCTACCCTTTTTTTCTTCTTAATTTCCATTATTTGTTTTCTTTCTACTTACAACATGGCTCCTAAACTCCCCAAACTACTCTCACTGCTACTCTTCTTCCCACTAGTTCTCAACTTCACGGCAAGAACCTCCGGCCAAGAGTGCCCTTATCCATGTTATCCGCCGCCAACCGGTCCCGGAAACAACCCTCCGGTAGCTCTAACTCCTCCATATTCACAAGGTTCTAATTATTTTCCACCTCCAGCAACTTATAATAACAATCCAGCAGCAGGTGGTTCTAATTTCCCATATTATAACTCTCCACCTTACTTTGTAAATGGTGTAGTACCTCCACCACCTGATCCTATCTTGCCTTGGTGGCCATATCGTTATAAAAACCGTCCTAATTATGGAGATCAGTACTCTTCATCAGTCTCTATTCAAGAATCAAGAACCTTGATCATCATCTCTATTGTTCCACTGCTTTCCTTGTTTGTCACTTTGTTTCTCCATTAAGTTAGCTTTTCTATGTAAATTTGTTTTTTTAATAGTAACGTTTGAATTCCTTTGTGCACATTTCAACTATTTCATTGAGTACAACTATCACTCACCAGGATCTACATGTGCTGAATAGCTCTGACGATCAAGACTTAAACAGATAGCAAAAAGTTACGTAGTGTTTTTATTTATGTAAAATGTTAAGATTAAATTTTTGTTGTATTGATCAACATATTTTCTTTCTTTTGCTTTTTTTTTTTTTTTTTTGGTTAATGATTAGAAATTGTGTATTCTATATGTATGGAAAGAGGAGTTTCCATTTCTTGATTTTGCAGAAAAAGGGGACAAAAATCGGTGATGAAGCTAGTGTAAAAAGATATGGATGATGATAGTGTCTCGAGTGTCTTGGATTTACGTCTGGTTATTTGGATCTTTCTAAAATTTTCTTTCTTGATTCAAATATCTAAAGTGAATTGCATCATATCATTTGGATGATTTTGTATTTGCATCACATATAAAGTTAAAAGATTTTTGAGTAGTTACGCACACAATTGAACACTTCTAGTGATGATAAGGTCAAAAGAGGTCTCTTACCATCTAATTGGACCTCTTCCTTTTACTACTTTTGTATTGTCTTTTTTTTTTTATTTCTTGGTTCGTGTTCAATATTTATTTTGGAGTTCGATATAATTTGAATTCGCGCCAGAAAAATTCACATTAGGGTATAAAGCATTCCCTAATAGAGGCAATTTTATGCCTAGGGCTCGAACCCGAGACCTCTAATCAAGAATGAAGGAATACTTATCATTTCACCAAAATTTTTATTTGTACTTTTATCTTGTCTTAATTACGAAGAGCTCCCGCTGGAGTGTATACATGTGATATTTACTTTCCTTTTAATTTCCGGTAATCTTTCTTTTATGTCTGCGTATATATACTAATTTCTTCTACAATTCCTATTTCTTTTGGGCTAACAATAGAGACATGGTTAAAAAGAAATTGCTGATGTTTTCTCTGTTTCTCAATTTAAAGTATTATTAACTTCTATTTATTGAAATATTTGAAGCTACTACTACCCAAAATAGAGAGAAGAACACCTCTACAATAATCCTCCATTTATTCAATTCTTCTTTTTTCTTTTCAGTGTCTATTTTTTCTTTCAGTTATCTTTTTAGATGCTCTATTATTGTAAGCAACAAGGTGGGAGAACAAAGAGATGAACAGTCTGTGAAAGATTTTGATGGCCCTAAGAAGAGAGTGATATATGTCCAACAACTTTAGCTGTTCAAAAGTCTCAATCTCATAAAGGATTTGGCCTTTTTTCCTGTTTGGCCTTCAAACACTCCACTCAAGAGTCCCTAGCTATGAACCCTTTTGGGTCGTTTGACTGCGGAACAAGTTATAATAGGGAATTATAATGTTGAGATTATAATGAAAAAATTAAGTAGAAATAAAATTATTTAATCAATATATTTTTATTTAGAGATGGTTCGTTTATGGGATAAAAAATAAAATATACAAAGTATAATATAAAATATGTGTTTGATGTATGCTAGATAAGTTGAGATAAACTTTAGTTTCAATTCAAACAATGGATCTTTTACTGAACTTTGAGAAACAAGCCTTGAAAAAGGGCATTTTTCGTTAATACCAAAAATTATTATTCCATCCTCAACATAAGATAGAATAGTACCACAATTATGGTATAAATTAATCTCAGCAGAATTCTAGTCAATGAGAAAGACCAGTGACCTACCAATACTAGTGGTCCAATTTTGACATAATTAAAGTTTTATTATTTAAAGAAACAAAGGTTAGTGTTGGTTTTTCTTTCCTTTTCCGCAGTGTTAAAAAAAAGTATTCTATGCCTGGGGTGGATAATTAAGATACTTGTGAATGGTGTCGACTATTTTTAGTGGTTTGCACTTGTAGAAATTTCCTTTTACTTGTACAGTTGGAGTACTTTTGTTTTATAAGCAGCTTAGCGAGAGCAATGCTATAAAACAAAAGAATATTTATAAGAGTAACTCTAGAATTACTCATTAAACAATTGTGAATGGGTTAATAACAAAAATTAAGTCAAGTCAAATTAGCCGAAGAATCAACTTACTTGACCCGAAGACCAAGTCTTTGAATACCCTCAACTAATCAACTGAGTAACAATTATGATTTTTGATTAATAAAATTGGTTTAATTTGCAAAAGCAAAGTTTAGTAGTAAAAATCGAATATTTGCTGTTTTTGGAGAACTATTCTAATCCAAATATGTAAACCCCTTCAGCGGCATATTTAAACTACCCAAACGGACTGAAAAAGACCCCCAAAAATGAGGAAATATCAAATATTACCAGGTAACCACTTTTACTGACTGCTATTTAAATTTTACCCGCGTTTCCTAATTATTTAGTGTTTAGCCATAACATGAAAAAAGGGGGCAGATGCTACTTCTTCTCGCTTCCTCGAACTTTAGGACAAGGTTCAATTTTCAGGGTAAAGTTTAGTTTTTCAATTCAAAACTTCTAGCCACTTTATCCCGAAGTTCTTTTTAGTTCAAAACTCACAGTATCTTGAAGTTCAGCTTTTAATTCAGAATTTTAGAATATTTTATCATGAAATTCAGTTTTTCAGTTTAAAACATCAAGACATATTGTTTACCCGAAAAATGGATAGAGTTGAATATATATGCAGTTCCGAGGATATGTGGCGTAACTTAACACAAAATGCAAGGATAAATAAAAATATAAATATAAATTGGGGAGAATGCAAAATAGATAAGGTTATCAGGAACCATGAATCTTAGGATTCAACAAATAGAATTAATCTAAGAAATCTGAAAGAAACGATTCTTTACTGTAGAAGAATATAACACTTTTATTACAATGTAAGCCTGAAAAAAAACTTGTCCTACAGAAATGGTAACCAAGCCCTTTTATAGTGGAGGGATTTGGCTCTAAGCATAATAAAATAAACATTCAGTGGGAGACCCATGATAAGTCAGCTTTTCCATAATCTCTGCCAAGATTCTCTCTAGTGGGATTGCAACGGCTTTTGTCTGCGAGCTCGATCCTGCTTAGAACCCTCGATTTTGGTTAGGGCTTGATTTCGGCTCGAACTCGTGACCTTGGTTCGAGCCCAATCCTGGTTCGATCCCTCAAATTGATTCGAGGTCAATGTTGGTTGGTCTCTGAATTATCAGAACGATATATCTACTCCGCATCATGGTTCGATTTTGATTCGAGCTCGATAATGATATCGAACTCGATACGGATCAGCCTTCCGGGTTCGAGGTTAGTTCGTTCCACCTTCGGGATCTTACTCCGATAAATCATCGTTCGAACTCGATCGGACGTGCTAAGGCCAAAATCTATTTCGACCGTATACAGATAGTCCCCTCGTTTCTCAGAAAGAATGTGGCGAGAAACGATATGATTTTTTTATTTTATTTTTACAGCTCGATCGGATTATATCCTGTTTCCATCGGGTTCGACCATGACGCATCTGGTAGTTGTCCCGTCGGTTTAGTCTTTCAAGGCATTTAATGCATGCCAGGCGGTGGTCGTCCACTGCTGATACTAAACCGCCATCGCTTGAACCTATAAATAACCCTTTCTTTTATCTTTTACCACTTTTACATCTTCTATCTTCCAAATTTCCCTTAGTTCTTCTTCGTACTCTCCAACTTACTAGTAAATCTGTGATTTCTTTCCGCAAAAAACCCCTTTTCAATTCTACCAAATCTTTGTCACTTTCTTCTATTCCTCACCTTTGAATTCGAAAATGGACAAAATATCGCAAACCATTCCTCAGAAAGAGAAAGCTTCATCTTCACAGTGTGCCGCCGACGAGACACCGGCAGAACCACGGCTTGAGTAGTGTGTTCCCGGGGCGTGTGTCCTTACTTCAGATTTTAAGGTCGATAAAGGTTCATCGGTCCCTAGCCGGTGTGAGCCGGTATCGAGGTACATGTGTTCGATAACCGAGAAGCACCTCGATCAGCTAAAGAAGGATTGCAATTGGGGTGAAAAAGAAATAATAATTCCTACTCTTTACGAAGATATCACTTCTTACATGAAAGGGTTTTTGAATGTGTATACTTACCCTTTCACTTTGGGTCCCCTCGATTCCGTTATTATTGACTTCTGTCGACAATATTAGGTAACCCTAGGCCAGGTCCATCCTTCTTTGTGGCGGATCATTATCCTGATCCGATATTTTGTGAGCAAAATCGAGGGGATGCCGTTCACCCTCGATCATCTTATCCGATTGTACTGTCCTCGACTTTTTCAAGGAGGGTTAATAAAACTCCAGTGTCAGGCTACCAAGGCTCTGTTCTCGAGTATTGACGAGGACATGGACCGGGGTTGGATGGGCAGGTTCGTTCGAGTAAGGACTTCGGACCTGATTCCGACTGAAAAGATGCCCTTTCCCGAGGAGTGGAATATGAAACGTAAGTGTGATCTTGCCGTTGCTTCTATTTTGTTCTTTTATTTATTCTCTTATCGACACTCCTCCTCTTCTTCTTTTTTTTCTCATGATGTAGCTGTTCCCTGGATGCCCGGAGTAGTTCCCGATCTCATGAACTGGGTACGAGCCCTTGTTTCGACCTCCACATACGCCGAGCGCTCATGGCGTGATTTGTCAAAGGGTCGGTGGGAGGCCAAATATCACGGTAAGCACATTTCTCGGACTCTGATGATCCGAATGAGGCAGTTTTTAAAATATGTTTATTAGGTTTCCCATATGCAGGTTTGGGTAAAGACGCTGTCTTGAGGCCCTTATCCAATGAGGAGAAAATTTCGGCCTCTGTCCCAAAGCCGGTGAAGGAAAATAAAAGGAAGAGAGCCTCGGTTCCCGAATATCCAAAACCGAAGAAGAGGACGGCTCGTAAACCGAACAAGAATGTTATTTCTTTGACCGTGGAATGCGTTCTGCGTCTAAGCGATGAAGATGAAGAAGAAGAAGAAGAGAACGATGAGTCCGCGCTGGCTGTCCGAACGAAGAGAACCATCGATGCCTCATCACCGACTGGATCGATGATGCTCTATGAGGCTCCGCCTCGAACTGAAGATATACCGGAGAAAGATTCGGGTAGAGTCCCCAAACTATCGGATATCGAAGACGCATCTCATCGGAGTCAACCGGCAGGGGATATGATCGAAGAGCCCCTCGAACCCCTTCGAACCGAGGGGAACACTCCAGGCGAGTAATTTGGGGAAGCAGCGATCGAGGATTCGCCTACCTTTCCCGCTTTTTCCGCAAGGGTGATTCAGGAAGATCAAGCTTTGGGAGCCCTCGATCTAGACAGGCCTCACGATGAAGAAGATCCCTTTCGTGACCTGTTTATCGGCATTGAGGACGTTGCTGGTGCTGGTGATGAATCAGATCTTTTTCACGGATTGCGGCAGGCTTTGAATCAGGTGAGCTTTTAAAATTATTTTGTCGGTACTATCTTTATGTTCATTTTTCGTTAATTTCGCTTCTTGTTTCTTTGTAGGCATTGGCAGTTCATCGAGAACAATGTTCTCGGTCCCAGAATGAGCTGCATCGATACGCGGCTGACCTACAATGGGCTACTGACGAGAGGAACTCCCTTAGACTTTCCTTAGGGCAGGGAGAGGAGGAAATAAAAGACCTCCGAGCTGAGCTGGCCAAGGCTTATCGAGATCAGACCGATTTGTCTGAGCAGGTAATGATGCTTTTGAAAGCCTATGGGCTTGATACCGGAACGATAGCTAACATTTCGGTCTCACAGCTGCAGCAAAAAATTGAGATGATCGGGAAGCTTCGTGAGGAGGTCGACGTGATAAGAACGGAGTCCTTGTGGTGGAAAGAAGGTATGGACCGCTTTGCTGCAGAAAAAGAGACTGCTCGAGCCCAGTTATCCTCGTCCGAAACCCAACTTCAGAAAATGAAGGAAAAAGGCATGGTTCAAGCAAGAAGAATTGAGGAGCTTGAGGCTCGGTTGGCCTCTATACTTGCCAAGGCCGAATCCGATGCCGAAAAGGCAAAGGCCGATGCAGATGCGCTCGTGGCCGTCTATCGGGCCGATGTTGAGGCTGCCCAAGTCCAGGCAAGAGAGGCAGCCGAGTCCGCCGATATTCAAGCGCATTGGGTCACCGAACTTGCTAAGTGCCGATCCAGAAGGGAAACTCTAGAGGAGATCCATGCTCGTGCCTTTGATCTCCCTGAAGAGATAAAAAGGGCCAAAGAGCTCGAAGCCGATGCTGAAGCTCTGGTTTCTGATGGCGATGACGATCACGATGGGAGAAAGAGCAGATCCGAAAAGGGGGGGGGGGAGAGCTTGATAAAGAAGAGACCGCTCCTGGTCTAGAAGTTTAGTTCTTAGTTTTTACGTTGTAATCGCCCATGCAGATAAATTTGTGCATAGACATATCTCCCTTTTTGCCGACTTGCTTCTGTTTTTGTTTCCCGTCTTGCGAGGACTTTATTCACGCCTTATGAATGTTTTCACAATGATTTAAACAACTTAATCAAATTTGGACTTCGTAGCCTCTGTAACCGAGCGAGCGCTTACCCAAACTTAGGGCAATGTAGCCCTTTAGGCTTATTAGTTGTCAATGATTCGATCTTGAAGAAATATAGCCCGTAGGCGTAATGGTCGAGTGAGTGTTTGCTCGAACTCGAAATAAAAATAGTGAGTGTTAGCTCGAACTCGAAATAAAAGTAGCTCGTAGGCTTAGTCGAGTGAATGATTCGTACTCGAAGTAATGTAGCCCGTAGGCGTAATGGTCGTGTGAGTGTTATCTCGAACTAGAAGTAATGTACCCCGTAGGCGTAATGGTCGAGTGAGTGTTTGCTCGAACTCGAAATAAAAATAGCTCGTAGGCTTAGTCGAGTGAATGATTCGAACTCGAAGTAGTGTAGCCCGTAGGAGTAATGGTCGAGTGAGTGTTAGCTCGAACTCGAAGTAATGTAGCCCGTAGGCGTAATGGTCGAGTGAGTGTTTGCTCGAACTCGAAATAAAAATAACCCGTAGGCTTAGTCGAGTGAATGATTCGAACTCGAAGTAGTGTAGCCCGTAGGCGTAATGGTCGATTGAGTGTTAGCTCGAACTCGAAGTAATGTAGCCCATAGGCGTAATGGTCGAGTGAGTGTTTGCTCGAACTCGAAATAAAAATAGCCAGTAGGCTTAGTCGAGTGAATGATTCGAACTCGAAGTAGTGTAGCCCGTAGGCGTAATGGTCGAGTGAGTGTTAGCTCGAACTCGAAGAAATGTAGCCCATAGGCGTAATAGTCGAGTGAGTGTTTGCTCGAACTCGAAGTAATGTAGCCCGTAGGTGTAATGGTCGAGTGAGTGTTTGCTCGAACTCGAAATAAAAATAGCCCATAGGCTTAGTCGAGTGAATGATTCGAACTCGAAGTAGTGTAGCCCGTAGGCATAATGGTCGAGTGAGTGTTAGCTCGAACTCGAAGAAATATAGCCCATAGGCGTAATAGTTGAGTGAGTGTTTGCTCGAACTCAAAATAAAAATAGCCCGTAGGCTTAATCGAGTGAATGATTCGAACTTGAAGTAGTGTAGCCCGTATGAGTAATGGTCGAGTGAGTGTTAGCTCGAACTCGAAGTAATGTAGCCCGTAGGCATAATGGTCGAGTGAGTGTTTGCTCGAACTCGAAATAAAAATAGCCCGTAGGCTTAGTCGAGTGAATGATTCGAACTCGAAGTAGTGTAGCCCGTAGGCGTAATGGTCGAGTGAGTGTTAGCTCGAACTCGAAGAAATGTAGCCCGTAGGCGTAATAGTCGAGTGAGTGTTTGCTCGAACTCGAAATAAAAATAGCCAGTAGGCTTAGTCGAGTGAATGATTCGAACTCGAAGTAGTGTAGCCCGTGGGCGTAATGGTCGAGTGAGTGTTAGCTCGAACTCGAAGTAATGTAGCCCGTAGGCGTAATGGTAGAGTGAGTGTTTGCTCGAACTCGAAATAAAAATAGCCCGTAGGTTTAGTCGAGTGAATGATTCGAACTCGAAGTAGTGTAGCCCGTAGGCGTAATGGTCGAGTGAGTGTTAGTTCGAACTCGAAGAAATGTAGCCCATAGGCGTAATAGTCGAGTGAGTGTTTGCTCGAACTCGAAGTAATGTAGCCCGTAGGCGTAATGGTCGAGTGAGTGTTTACTCGAACTCGAAATAAAAATAGCCCGTAGGCTTAGTCGAGTGAATGATTCGAACTCGAAGTAGTGTAGCCCGTAGGCGGAATGGTCGAGTGAGTGTTAGCTCGAACTCGAAGAAATATAGCCCATAGGCGTAATAGTCGAGTGAGTGTTTGCTCGAACTCGAAATAAAAATAGCCCGTAGGCTTAGTCGAGTGAATGATTCGAACTCGAAGTAGTGTAGCCCGTAGGAGTAATGGTCGAGTGAGTGTTAGCTCGAACTCGAAGTAATGTAGCCCGTAGGCGTAATGGTCGAGTGAGTGTTTGCTCGAACTCGAAATAAAAATAGCCAGTAGGCTTAGTCGAGTGAATGATTCGAACTCGAAGTAGTGTAGCCCGTGGGCGTAATGGTCGAGTGAGTGTTAGCTCGAACTCGAAGTAATGTAGCCCGTAGGCGTAATAGTCGAGTGAGTGTTTGCTCGAACTCGAAATAAAAATAGCTAGTAGGCTTAGTCGAGTGAATGATTCGAACTCGAAGTAGTGTAGCCCGTAGGCGTAATGGTCGAGTGAGTGTTAGCTCGAACTCGAAGTAATGTAGACCATAGGCGTAATGGTCGAGTGAGTGTTTGCTCGAACTTGAAATAAAAATAGCCCGTAGGCTTAGTCGAGTGAATGATTCGAACTCGAAGTAGTGTAGCCCGTAGGCGTAATGGTCGAGCGTGTGTTTGCTCGAACTCAAAATAAAAATAGCCCGTAGGCTTAATCGAGTGAATGATTCGAACTCGAAGTAATGTAGCCCGTAGGCGTAATGGTCGAGTGAGTGTTTGCTCGACCTCGAAATAAAAATAGCCCGTAGGCTTAGTCGTCGAGTTTATCTTAATTCTGATTGCATAATAAATCTCAAAATAGAGGAATTTTCCTTGGATATAAGATGCCGATAAAGAAGAGAACTTTCTTCGCACGTTATTACACGCCTGGGTTCGGGCCAATCTATATGAGCATGGTTCGCTTCGACTATTTGGCTCTTACAATTTTTCCTATTGGAACCCTATTGTTGTGAAATAACTTCCTTGCGAAAGCTTAGACATTGTTGTAAATGCTGCACGATCAATGGTTGCCTCATTAAAAACCTTGCCGAAAAACCCATCTAGGATAAAATCGGTCTAAGAGAAAAAAAGTGTAACGCGTGCTTTCAAGCGAGAGATCCGTCTTAGCCCTTGTTCGGACTTCTGCAGGGGTCAGTTTTGAGATATAAACGAATATAGAAAGGTTGTACCTTAGCAGTAGTACCGTTTTAGATGTGATACATTCTAGCTGCTTGATAGCTATTTTCCATTTATAATGCCGAGCCTGTACGATCCCTTTCCGATGTTCTCGAGCACTTGATATGGTCCTTCCTAATTCGGTCCTAGTTTCCCTTCGTTCGGATTTCGGGAATTGATGGTAATTTTTCTCAACACTAAGTTCCCAGGCTTGAAATGGCAGAGCTTGGTTCTTCGATTATAATATCTTTCGATTTGCTGCTTTTGGGCGGCCAATTGGACGAGAGCAGCTTCTCGTCTTTTGTCCGATAGTTCAAGGCTTGTATTCATAGCCTCGTTATTTGATTCTTCCATCGCGAATCAAAATCTGGCACTGGGTTCACCAACTTCGACTGGTATCAATGCTTCAGACCCATATACTAAGGAGAATGGGGTCGCCCCCATACTGGATTTTGACGTTGTCCGATATGCCCAAAGGACTTCGGGCAGGATTTCTCTCCATCTCCCTTTAGCGTCATTCAACCTCTTCTTTAAGTTTTGAATGACAATTTTGTTTGTTGATTCGGCTTGCCCATTCCCACTGGGGTGGTATGGCGTCGATAGTATCCTTCTTATCTTGTGGTCTTCGAGGAATCTTGTTACTTTGCTGCCAACGAATTATTTTCCATTGTCACATACTATTTCAGCATGAATCCCGAATCGGCATATGATATGATCCCAAATAAAGTTTATAACTTCTTTCTCTCTTATTTTCTCGAACGTCTGCACTTCAACCCATTTAGAAAAATAGTCAGTCATAAATAAAATGAATTTGGCGTTACTTGGGGTCGATGGCAGAGGGCCGACGATATCCATTCCCCATTTCATGAATGGCCATGGGGATAGGACCGAGTGGAGTTGTTCTCCGGGTTGGTGGATCATCGGTGCGAACCTTTGACATTTGTCACATTTACGAACAAATTCCTCGCATCTTTGCCCATATCGATCCAATAATACCCTGCTCTGATTATTTTTTGAACTAGCGTATCGGCTCCAGAGTGATTCTCGCAAGTACCCTCGTGCACTTCCCGTAGGATATAATCGGTATCTGCCGGACCCAAGCATACTACCAACGGTCCATCGAATGTTCTTCGGTACAACGTTCCGTCCGAAGCCAACGTGAATCGAGCAGCTTTAGTCCGTAGGGTTCTGGAATCCTTAGGGTCCGATGAGAGTCTTCCGCTCTTCAAGTATTCAATATACTTGTTTCTCCAATCCCAGGTTAAGCTTGTAGAATTTATTTCGGCGTGACCTTCTTCGATTACCGATCTCGAAAGTTGAACAACATTCCACGAATCATCTACCTCGACCGACGACCCCAAATTTGCAAGCGCATCGGCCTCATTATTCTGTTCCCGTGGTACATGCCGCAAAGTCCATTGTTTGAAATGGTGCAAAGTGACAAGCAATTTATCTAAATACCTTTGCATTCTACCTTCTCGAACTTCGAAGGTTTTGTTTACTTGACTCACCACCAGCAAGGAGTCGCAATTGGCTTCAATGACTTCTGCTCCCAAGTTTCTAGCTAGCTCAAGACCTGCAATCATGGCTTCATACTCGGCCTCGTTGTTAGTCAACCTGATAGTTTTAATAGATTGCCTAATAGTGCTACCCATGGGTGGTTTCAAAACTATGCCCAGCCCAGACCCTTTTACGTTCGACGCCCCGTCCGTAAAAAGGATCCATACCCCCGATGATGTACCTGATTTCAATAGTTCTTTTCGACTTCGGGTACAAGGGTTGGCGTGAAATTGGCCACGAAGTCTGCTAAAATTTGAGACTTGATGGCCATGCGGGGTTGATATTAGATATCGTACCCACTGAGTTCGACAACCCATTTGGCTAGTCGGCCTGATAATTCGGGTTTGTGCAAAATATTACGAAGCGGGTAAGTGGTTAACACATATATGGGATGACATTGAAAGTACGTCCTTAACTTTCTTGAGGCGTTTATCAGTGCAAGTGCCAATTTTTCCAGGAGCGGATATCTAGTTTCCGCTTCTCCTAAGGTTCGACTCGTATAATAAACGGGGAATTGCGTACCTTGCTCTTCTCGAACTAGGACACCGCTTACTGCGACTTCCGATACTGCCAAGTACAAACAAAGTTTTTCGTCTGTCTTTGGAGTGCGAAGTAGTGGCGGGCTTGACAGATATCGCTTTAGTTCCTCTAATGCTTGTTGGCACTCCGGGGTCCAAGCAAAATTGTTCTTTTTGAGTAGAGAGAAAAATTTGTGACTTCGGTCAGATGATCTTGAGATGAACCGGCTTAAGGCTGCAATTCAACCTGTTAGCCTTTGTACGGCCTTCACGCTGTCCACAACGATGATGTCTTTGATGGCCTTGATTTTATCGGGGTTAATCTCTATTCTCCGATGCGATATCATGAAGCTGAGGAACTTGCCCGAACCGACCCCGAAAGCACATTTCTCGGGGTTGAGCTTCATGTTGTATTTTCTTAAAATCTTGAATGTTTCCTGCAAATGGGTCAAATGGTCCTCTGCGCGCAGGGACTTAACTAACATGTCATCAATATAAACTTCCATTGATTTTTCTATTTGTTCTTCGAATATTTTATTTACTAGGCGTTGGTAAGTAGCCCCTGCGTTTTTTTGCCCGAAGGGCATCACATTATAACAATACGTTCAATATTTGGTGACAAATAAAGTTTTTTCCTGGTCCTCCGGGTTCATCTGGATTTGATTATACCTGGAATAGGTATCGAGAAAAGTGAGGATCTCGTGGCGGCATCGATCATGCGATCGATGTTAGGTAGCGGAAAGGAATCTTTGGGGCATGCTTTGTTCAAATCCTTATAGTCCACACACATTCTAAGTTTTTTCCCTTTTTTAGGGACCACAACTACGTTGGCTAGCCATTCGGGATATTTCACCTCCCGAATGGACCCTACTTTGAGAAGCTTTATTACCTCGTCCTTTATGAATGCGTGCTTTCTCTCGGACTGGGGTCTTCTCTTTTGCTTCACCGGTCTGAACCTGGGGTCCAAACTTAGCCGATGCATCGTTATGTCCGGCGAGATCCCTGTTATATCTAAATGGGACCATGCAAAACAATCGATGTTATCGATAAGAAATTGAATGAGTTTCCTCCTAAGTTCGAGGCTCAACCCCGTTCCCAAGTATACCCTTCGCTCGGGCTAGTGCTCGATCAATATAACTTGCTCTAGCTCCTCTATTGTTGATTTAGTGGCGTCGGAGTCATCCGGAATCACGAAAGATCGAGGGACCCTTTGATCATCATCCTCTTCGATTTTTTGGTTGTCTGGCTGGGTCGACGCCGATGTCTGTGATTGCTATTTGGTGTCCCGTTCTCCTTCCGGGCCCGATCCTTTTATCGGTGAAAGTGAGGACATTGGTTTAGCTTCGTCAATGGAGTACATTTCCTTTGCGGTTGGCTGTTCTCCGTACACCATTTTGACACCTCCCGATGTCGGGAATTTGAGGGCCTGGTGTAGGGTCGAAGGCACAACTCTCATGTTGTGGATCCATGGCCTTCCGAAAAGGGCGTTATATCTCATATCGCCTTCGATCACGTGAAACTTTGTTTCCTGGATGGTCCCGGCCACGTTTGTTGGTAGTATTATCTCACCCTTAGTGGTTTCGCATGCCATATTGAACCCGTTCAGGGCCAGAGTTGCGGGTACGATCTGATCCTGTAGACCGAGCTGCTCTACTACCTACAATCGGATGATATTAGCCGAGCTACCTGGATTGATTAACACACGCTTAATTTTAGTTTTATTTGTGAGTACGGATATTACCAGTGCGTCGTTATGAGGCTGGATAACCCCCTCTGCATCTTCATCATCAAAGGACAAAGTCTCCATGGGCGCGTAATCTTGAGTCCGAGATCGCTTTTCCCTCACCATCGATGTTTTAGTGCATTTAAGTACTGGTCCCTGAGGGGTATCGATGCCGCCGATGATCATGTGGATGACGTGCTGTGGTTCTTCTTGCTCGTTTTGCTTGCTGAAATCCCTGCTTTTAAAATGGTTCTTCGCCCTATCACTCAGAAATTCATGAAGGTGCCCTTTGTTAAATAAGCGAGCTATTTCCTCTCTTAGTTGCTTGCAATCTTCCATTCTGTGGCCATGGGTACCATGATATTCACACGTTTGATTGGGATTCCTTCAGACGGGATCGATCTGCATGGGTTGAGGCCATTTAGTGTCTTTGATGAGTCCGATGGCTGACACGAGAGCGGATGCACAAACGCTGAAGTTATATTCCGATAATCGAGGTGCTTCTATAGGATCGGCATATTTATCGAAGCCACTCTTACTCATAAGCCCCCGAGAATTTTGTCCTCGATCAATCCTTTGATTGTTACGAACTGTATTGCGTGCTGAATCATTGTTCACCCGATCTGTGACGTATGGTCGATATCGGTCTCTGTTCGACCTTTGTTCTCTGTCGATCTCCTTTTATTTTTTAGTAACTGTCCTGTTCTGATGAACGGGTCCGTACGGAGCTCCCAACTGATCATCCTCGACCCTAATTTTTGATTGATATCAGTTGTGTACATCTGCCCAAGTTATCGCTGGATACTCGATCAAATTTTGTTTCAGCCGATATGATGCTGTCAAACTTAGCTCATTCAACCCTTGGGTGAAAGCTTGTACGGCCCAATCGTCCGTGACCGGGGGTAATTCCATGCGTTCCATTTGAAATCGGGATACGAATTCCCTCAGCATTTCATCTTGCCTTTGCTTTACTTTGAAGAGGTCTGATTTCCTTGTTGCAACCTTTATGGCACCAGCATGTGCCTTTACGAACGAATCTGCTAACATGGCAAAATAATCGATGGAATGCGACAGTAAATTGTGGTACCAGATCATCGCTCCCTTCGAGAGGGTCTCCCCAAACTTTTTCAACAACATGGATTCGATCTCATCGTCCTCCAAATCGTTGCCTTTTATAGCACATGTGTGAGAGGTGACATGTTCGTTAGGATCGGTCGTACCATTATATTTGGGAATTTCGGGCATACAGAATTTTTTGGGGATTGGCTTCGGTGCCGCACTCGACGGAAAAGGCTTTTGTATGAATTTTTTCGAATCAAGCCCCTTTATCATTGGTGGAGCCCCCGGGATTTGATCGACCCTGGCATTGTACGTTTCCACCCTCTTGTCGTTGGCTTCGACTCGTTTTGTGAGTTCCTCGAGCAATTTAGTAATTCCGGGAGTAGTCCCCGATTCTTGCTCGTTAGATTTCACTATGGCGGGCTCTGTTCTGGGGGTGACTTCTCGAAGTGGATTGGAATCCAGCCTGCTTTGTGCGCGAGTTTGGCTCTGTAGCTGAGCTATCGCTACTTGTTGGGCTTGTATCATCTCGAAGATCATACGTAAGCTGGCCCCGATTTCCCCCGCGTTTTGGGTGTCTCGGGCTACGGATCGAGTACCGCCCTGAATGCTTCTTTCCGGTTCGGAATGCTGGTTCGCCTCCAAGGCTATTTGTGAATTGACATCCAATGGTATTCCGGCTCGAATTTCGAATACTTCGATTCGAGCCTCGGGCGCCAAGCTATCATTAATTGGCCTTCCGGCCCCGGGTGCCAAGTTGTTGGTTTCATCTTGAAAGCCGGCTTCGTAATCGATCGGTGAAGCCATTTGATTGGTGGTTATTCGTGGCTGATCCGAAATTCAAGATGTTTTCGGAAATAAGTGCAAAGCACAATGGCGTGTTTTTCAGATTTGTATCAAATGACCACTATTATTTTCGGCCCCATGGTGGGCGCCAAACTGTTTACCCGAAAAATGGATAGAGTTGAATTTATACGCAGTTTCTAGGATATGTGACGTAACTTAACACAAAATGCAAGGATAAATAAAAATGTAAATATAAATTGGGAAAAATGCAAAATAGATAAGGTTATTAGGAACCATGAATTTTAGGATTCAACAAATAGAATCAATCTAAGAAATCTGAAAGAAATGATTCTTTACTGTAGAAGAATATAGCACTTTTATTACAATGTAAGCCTGAGAAAAAACTTGTCCTATAGAAATGGTAACCAAGCCCTTTTATAGTGGAGGGATTTGACTCTAAGCATAATAAAATAAACATTCAGTGGGAGACTCATGATAAGTCAGCTTTTCCATAATCTCTGCCAAGATTCTCTCTAGTGGGATTGCAACGGCTTTTGTCTGCGAGCTCGATCCTGCTTAGAACCCTCGATTTTGGTTAGGGCTTGATTTCGGCTCGAACTCGTGACCTTGGTTCGAGCCCGATCCTGGTTTGAGCCCTCGAATTGATTCGAGGCCAATGTTGGTTGGTCTCTGGATTATCAGAACGATAGATCTACTCTGCATCATGGTTCGATTTTGATTCGAGCTTGATAATGATATCGAACTCGACATAATCGGCCTTCCGGGTTCGACGTTAGTTCGTTCCACATTCGGGATCTTGCTCCGATAAATCATCGTTCGAACTCGATCGGACGTGCTAAGGCCGAAATCTATTTCGACCGTATACACATATGTCTTTAAGTTCAAATTTTTCGTTCAAAACATTAGGACATTGGGTCCTAAGTTTAATTTTTTCTTTTCAAAACTTCAAGATATTGTCAATAAGTTTAGTTTTTCAAATCAAACTTCAGAATTTTCCGTTTTAGTCTCCTGAATATGTCCTGAAGTTCTGTTTTCCAGCTCAAAACTTAGGACATTATGTCTAAAGTTCAGTCCTGAAGTTTGAATCAAATTTCAGGCTTGTATATCTCTATTTTGTAGAATAATTAAAGCCAACAATTTAAAGGTGAAATTTGTAGATTAAGATAATAACGATACTCCCTCCATCTCAATTTATTTGAACCTTTTCGGAGTACGAGGGTCGAATTGACTAATTTTCGGTGTGAATTGGGATGTAGATTCTTTAAGTCTTTTGAAATAAAATCTACATATTTAGAAACTACATAAAAAAAAATTATAAGTCACAATAGTTAACAATTTTAATTTTTTTTAAATTATTTGCAAAAATATGGACAAAGAAAATTTTATTTGACTCCCCAAATAATAAAAGATTCATTATTTTTTAAATGGAGAGAGTATAACTTTTATCGCTGTAGGTATATATGATGGAGCTATGTTAATTTGTAAATTACTGGTGAAAAGAAATGAGTTCTTGGCAGAAAGTATTGACTAAGCTTTAAATAATTTTTAAACCTTGGTTGAAAGTTGAAACTTACAAAGCAGCCCAAAGAATGGTCATCCTTGCACTTTGCCCCCAAAAAGTTCACTCCAAAAATCAAGTAGAAATGATACCAGGTAGCCATTCTAAAGTGTTACCATTTAGGAATTAGTCACTGTGTTCTGAATTTCAGTTTTTTCAGATTAATTTTTAGGGACATAAATGTCCTGAATTATCTTGATATTAAGATTTTTAGCTTTAATTTTTAGGACAAAATAAGTATTAGTTAATCGCGTAATAGCAGTCCTAATAGCTGTTTGTGCACTTTCCCTAAAAATCAACTCAATCGGCCCAAATTTTACTTCATCAACCAAACTAGATTAGAATATTCCCAAACGGAGACTGTTATGAGTTCAAAACTTAGGATTTATTTGTTATTCATAGAATATTGTGTAAATTCAGGATTTATGGGGCTTGCCTACAGTTGTATGCATCAAATTAGACTTATTAATTCATTTGTCTCGGCATGCTATTTTTAAAGGAACTACACAAAGTGAGTACTAGTTTTTGTGCACATACGATACGTGTCCAGAAATTCAAAAAAAACTCGTTATTATTATTAATTACTCCATATAATAAAAGGTGAAGAGAATCAATTTCAACATACTAGCTTGAACCTTTTGATCTTTGTATATATTAGCTCTTCAGGTAAGGACTTTAATAAGTTAAACTCTCAAGTTCATCACACTTTGCACACACACAAAGATTTAGAGGACTTAAATTGTCTCATGTAGAAAACAAATTATCCAAATTAAAATACTAAATTGCTTTCAAACTGTTGTTCTGTCCTTCTGACATAGGAAGTCAAAGGACAAAATGCTACTGTACAAATTCTTTGAGTATCTTCGTTGCTCTCTGATTCTTTTTCCTAGAAATTGTCTTATTTCCCTTTTCCTAAAGATGTTATATCTTCGTTGTCCATCTGATATAACAATCTCTGATTCTTGTGTAGCGTAATTTTTGGCGATTTCAGACGGACCCTCGAACATTTGTATAAAAAGCCTCAACGTAAGTCAACTATTACTGTGTATAACTTCAATTTCCAGCCACAATTTTGGTGGATAAGCCCCAAATATAAGTCAATTATTAGTGTGTATAACTTCTATTTCCAGCCACAAGTTTGCCAATGTCCCCAAAGCAGTCAGACCACTTAGATTGCTAAAACATCTATTTTGCCATAAATGCACAGTGAAGATGTCACCTTATTAGTTGCTCTCGTCGTAAATGCATACCTGGTTTGGTGAAATGGGAAACTCCACCCATATGAGAAAGTATTGTCTTCCTAAGAACAGATAAAGAGTAATAATTTACGAAATACCGGGAGAGTCGGAGTCCAGATTTGAAGTTCATATATTGAGTTCATCCTAATTCGTTTTAGTTACTAGGTTCACTAATAAATATTTATATATATATTTTTTAAAATATATAAAGTCTAAGCAAAAGCTCTTGTGTTAATCCGAGTACCGTAGCTCCAACCCCTGGATGGCTAGCTAATTTCACTTTTATACTCTCCCTTTAACATTCAACTTATTGGGATGTGTTCCTAACTAATTTGACATTGTGACATAGTTGATTCGTTGACAGCTTAATAAGGAAAGAGAATAGAAAATTATTACTACTAGTTATTTATGAAATTTCTTTTAATTTTTCCTTTTCATGATGATGGGCTTGTGAACAATAGAGAAGGAAGTCGTTGAAGAGGTTTATACATTAGATGGAAATTGGAATTAAGAACTTGCGCTTAATAAGCGGTATAAGGTGGAGTTATGATTTCATTAAGCTACATCATCTATTTGTAGAATGTTAGATTGTCGATTTATTTAATGTGGCTTTTAATTTTTAGGATAAGTTTTTTTAATAAGTTTTTTTTTGGATTTATAAAGAGATGGTTGCTATTGAGCAGTCACATAATATTTGGATTTTTCTCTTGGGTCCGCAGTAGACTGAAAGTCAAGATATCTAATCTCAAATTGGTCACTGTTTAAAAACGAAGCATGAGAATAGATATCATACTTTAGGACAAATCTTTCTTGGCCCTGCAAGTGAATTCAAGCCCACACAGTGTCCCTCATGACCGAACAATACCACCTACCCATTTCTGCTTTTAGTCCAGCTTGATAAAATGTGATAGCCATTAGCCTATTACTTTCAACCAGTATTTTAAAAGGCGTTTTCTCGACGAGTTAGGGGACGATCAGCGAGGTAAGGTGTGCTAAAAACACAGAGAGACATACTGACGAGGTACATGTATCGCAGGGCGTAAATATTATGGAGACAAGCACATGAAAGTATTTACAGACATCATTGTAGTGAAAAAGTCTCCATGTGACCTATAGGTTACGGGGTCGAACCATGGAAACAATCACTAATGCTTGCATCAGGGTAAGCTGTCTACATCATACCCCTTGGAGTATACAGTCCTTCCTCGGACCCTGCGTGAATGCGAGATACTTGTGCATCGGGCGACCTTTTATTATCGTGAAAAAGTCTAAAATAAAATAAAAAGTTTGGAAGGTGCTATTTAAGGAAAGGTTGTAAAGGAAATAAGAGATGAAGCTTTAAGAAGATGCATACATGACATTGATAACAAGGTTTATAGGATGTGCTGTCAATGCTTTGTTTTGAAAGAAAGAAAGGTCCTCATAATATAGGCAAGTGTCTCTCAAAGTTTTCAATGGTCCCAAAGGGTCTGAACTGAACCCATGTCCGTAGTTCACCCTACACTGAACATGCACACTCATTTCCTCTCACTTTCACACAATTCACTTTTACTACATGACAAGTACATCGACTAATTCGGTTTCTTCTACTTTGTTTTCTTGTTTTTCAATTCGGTGTTCAATGTCTGTTTTAAAAGTTCGACTAATTTGGATTCGTGCCGCAATATCTAAAGCACTCCCTACTAAAACTTTTTTATGTCTAGGTTTCAAATTTTATATCTCTGATTAAAGATGGATGACATGAGTCTAGGGGTGTACATAATTCGGGTCAGTTCGGATTTTCTAATTACCGAATCAAACCAATTATATCGGGTTATTAAATCTAAAGACCAACCCAAACCAATAAAAGTGGGGTTTTTAAATCTCGGATTTTCTCGGATTTTTCGGGTCTTCGAGTTGTTTCGGTTTTTTTTCTTCATAAAGTCTTCATAGCACAAAATATAGAATTTGTGCTCCAAATATTTCTTTAATCCTAGTAAGACAGAACTATATAAGATTTTATTAATAAAATAACATAAATATGAGATGATTCGTGACATTGTACTAAAATGTTCAACTATAAAGATGAGAAAATCAACAAATATATTTTAAAATTATTAATAGCTAAAATAAGTACGACTAATAAGTTATAACGACCCGGCCAGTCGTTTTGAGTGTATTAGTCCCGATATTCTATTTACTATTTTTTCCGTATCTGTTTTTGCTTAAGTGACTTGCCGAGAGGTCTTGTTTTTGGTTTCGGAGTGTTTTGGGACACTTAGTCCATAAAACAGAAGCTTAAGTCTCAGGATTTTGACCGTAGTTGGAAGTGTGTGAAGACGACTCCGGAATGGAGTTCCGTCGATTCTGTTAGCTCCGTTGGGTGATTTTGTACTTAGGAGCGTGTCTGGACTGTGAATTTGGGGTCTGTAGCTAATTTAGGCTTAAAATGGCGAAAGTCGAATTTTGGGAAGTTTGACTGGGGGGTTGACTTTTTGATATCAGGGTCAAATTTTGATTCCGGAAGTTGGAATAGGTCTGTAATGTTGAATTTGACTTGTGTGCAAAATTTGAGGTCAATCGGACGTGGTTTGGTAGGTTTCGGCGTCGTTTGTGGAATTTGAAAGTTTAGAAGTTCTTTAGGCTTGAATCCGGTGTAATTGGTGTTTTGATGGTGTTTTGAGTGATTCGAAGGATCGACTAAGTTCTTATGGTATTTTAGGATTGGTTGGTATGTTTGGTTGAGTTCCCGGGGACCTCGGGTGAGTTTCAGATGCTTAACGGATCATTTTTGGACTTGGTTTGATAGATGAAATTCTAGTTTCAGCAGGTTCTGGTTTCCTTGTACGCGATCGCAGGGATTCATTCGCGATCGCGTAAGCTTATTTGGGGTAGAGGTGAGTTTGTTCTATGCGATTGCAGGATTAGGGAAACGATCACATATGTGTGCGAAGATGTGCTTCGCGAACGTGTGGCTAAGGTCGCGTTCACGTGGAAGGATTTGAGCAGAGGGGAGGTGTGGCCAATGCTCTATGCGATCGTATGAGACAGGATTCGGTCGCGTAGGTATGAGAGGCAGTGATCCGCGATCACGTGGGTGATTCCGAGTTCGCGTAGAGTAAAATGTGGGGCAGCATAGTTGTGCTTCGCGATCGCGAGGAATGTTCCACGATCGCAATGAAGGATATCTGGGCAGGTAGTATTAATTTCAAAAATGAGGGTTTGAACCCATTTTTGCATATTTTGAGCTAGAGAACAAGGAATTGGGCGATTCTTGAAGGAATTTTCGTGGAGTTGATTGGGGTAAGTGATTCTTACTTGATTTTGGTTAAATCCCATTATTTAATCTTTAATTTTATCATCTAATTTGTGATTTGGGGTGAGAAATTGGGAAAAAAAGGAAGAACTCTTGAGTTGGGATTTTGAGGTTTTGAATAGGATTTTGTTATCGGATTTGAGTAAATTTGGTATGGTTAGACTCGTGAATGAATGAGCTTTCAGGTTTTGTGACTTTTGTCGGATTTCGAGACATGGGCCCGGGGGCCGGGTTCAGGCCAATTTCAAAATTTTGGCTATAATTTAGTACTTTTCTTGTGGAATTGATCCCTTTAGCCTATATTGATTGTATTGTTCTACTTGTGGCTAGATTCGGGACATTTGGATGCCGATTTGAGAGGCAAAGGCATTTCGGAGTAGAGATTTGCTCGGTTTGAGGTGAGTAACAGTCTTAAATCTGGTTTTGAGGGTATGAAACTCTGAGAATTTGTATAATGTGAATATTTGAAGGTGACACACATGCTAGGTGACGGGCGGACGGGCGTGCACCGTGAGGGATTGTGACTTGGTCCGTCCCGTGGGACTGTAAAGTCGAATAGCCATTGTTATCACTTGTTTTCCTTGTCTTTGAGAAATTAAGTGCCTTTCATGTTAGAAACCATGCTTAGGCCATATGATATCACTGTTAGGACCCGCAGCGGTCATATACTTGTTGAATTGACTGCTAATTGCTATCTTGTACTCAGTCACAGTCTTACTTGTGTGTTATATCTCAGTTTCCTCTCATTTCTTGTTAATACTTATTGTATTTTCTGCTTGGGCTGATTGTTATGATATTCTGTGAGCCCGAGGGGCTGGAGAGGTTAGTGACTGAGGTAGGGCCTGAGTGCCGAGCTGTGAGCTATGAGGTATATGGATCAGGTTGCCTAGAGAGGTTGTACTTGCTTTTATTTATTGTTGCACTTAGTTGTTATCTGTTGTTGTTGGGAGATTTCTGGAAGATTCATATCTATTTAACTTGAGCTCGAACCTATTTGACTTATACCACTAGATTTGAAAGCATGTTCACTCTTTACTGAAAACTTTTGAAATGATCTATATTTTTATAGCTCGTCACTACTTCTCAGTTCCTTATTTAAACATGTTACTTGCTGAGTTGGTTGTACTCATACTATACCCTGCACTTCATGTGCAAATCCAGGTGTGGACGGTTCTGGCGGTCGTTGAGTTCGCGCGTGAGGTGATTATCAGAGACTTACGAGGTAGCTGCCGACGTCCACAGTCCTTGTTTCTCCTTTCTTATTATCTTTTTCTCACTTGTATTAGCATTTGGCACAAACTGTAGTAGACTCTGTTTTCTAGATTGGTTGTTAGATGCTCGTGACTTAGTGACACCCCGATGTCGGGCTATTTTTTTCGCACTTATGTTTTATTTGGGTTTTACCCCCGTTTTATGAAAAACTCCGGTTATTTTAAATGTCTTAATTCATTTCTGTAAAATTTTGAAAGTGTTTTGGAAAGGTCGGTTGCCTAGTACCAAGATAGGCGCCATCATGACGGGTCAGGATTTGGGTTGTGACAAGTTGGTATTAGAGCCTAGGTTACATAGGTCTCACGATTCATGAGCAAGTTTACTAGAGTCTTGCGGATCGATACGGAGACGTATGTACTTATGTTCAAGAGGCTGCAGAACACTTAGGAAACTCCACATTCTTGAACTTTTGTCGTGCGAATCTGTTGATTCTAGTAACTAAATATCTGTTGTTTCATTCTCTCACAGATGGTGAGGACTCGTACTACCGGGCAAGATAGACAGCCACCAGTACCACCAGCCAAGGCAAGAGGTCGAGGTCATGGTAGGGGCAGAGGTGCAGCCTGCACAGCAGCTGAGGCAGTACCTGCAGATCCGCCAGTTTCCCTAGATCAGGACCAGATTTCGGTTGTTGATGCACCAGCTCAGGCATCACTTGTGCCTATTGTGATTCCAAGCCTTCAGGAGGCCTTAGCTTAGATTCTTACCATGTGTACCAGCCTTGCTCAGGCGGTCTCTGTTTCGGCCGCAGCATCCACTTCTCAGGCCGGGGGAGGTGCTCAGACTCCCGCTGCCTGTACCCCAGAGCAGGTGGTACAGGGATTTCAGACACCGGGGGAACCCCCAGCTGAGCCGGTTGCAGCTGCTCAGGACTATGTGGTTCCTGCTATGCCTGAGGATGAGCAGCGTAGATTAGAGAGGTTTGGGAGACTCTAGTCTCCATTTTTCAGTGGTGGAGAGAGAGATGATGCACATGGTTTCTTGGACAGGTGTCGGAGGATACTCCGTACGGCAGGTATTCTGGAGACCAGTGGGGTCTCATTCATTACCTTCAGTTCTCTGGGGCTGCATTCAGTTGGTGGGGGGCTTACGAGAGGCGTAGGCTTGTCGAAGCAGCACCCCTTACCTGGGAGCAGTTCTCCGTTATCTTTCTAGAGAAGTTCGTGCCTTAGTCCCGCAGAGAGGTGCTGCGCAGACAGTTTGAGCAGCTTCGTCAGGATGATATGTCTGTAACGCAGTATGAGATACGATCCTCGGAGTTGTCCCGTCATGCTATCTGGTTGGTTCCCACAGACAGGGAGAGGATCAGGAGGTTTATAGATGGCCTCACTTATCATTTGCAATTGCTTATGACCAGAGGTAGAGTGTCTGGTGCTACTTTTGATGAGGTTGTTGACATTGCTCGTAAGATTGAGATGGTTCGCAGTAAGGAGAGGGTTGAGAGGGAGGCCAAGAGGCCTCGTGGACATGGAGGATTTAGCGGTGCTCCTTCTGGGGGTCAATTCCAACACGGTAGAGGCCGTCCTTTCAGACATGCTCAGACAGCTCGTCAAGGTCACCGTGGTGCATCATTTGGCCATAGTTCTCATAGTTATCAGCATGGACGTTCATCTCTCGATGACCTCCCAGTGCAGAGTTCGTCTCGTGCTCCATTGGGTCAAAGGTTTTCTATGCCAGGTCCTTCTCCCAGTTATCCCAGTGCTCGGGGCTCCCTTCAGTCCCCTACACCAGCACCGAGAGTTGTTATGAGCGTGGGGAGTTTGGTCACATGAGGAGAAAGTGTCCCTGTATAGTGGGAGGTCCATCTTCGAAGAGGAGCCAGTCTACGTCATCAGCACTAGCCCCTCCACCATATGCTCAGCCAGCCTGGGGTGGAGCCCAGTCAGCTAGGGATCGCTCGAGAGGGAGAGGCAGATCAGGGGGTGGCCAGTCATGTTTCTATGCACTCCCTGCCAGACCAGATGCCATTGCTTCAGATGCTATGATTACAGGTATTGTCTCAGTTTGCCACAGAGATGCCTCTGTATTATTTAACCCTAGTTCTACTTATTCATATGTTTCCTCGTATTTCGCTCATTTTCTGGATATGCCCCGTGAGTATTTAGTTTCATCTATTCATGTATCTACTCCTGTGGGTGATACTATTATTGTGGACCGCATATATCGATCATTTGTTGTGACTATTGGGGGTATTGAGACCAGAGTGGATCTTTTACTGCTCAACATGGTCGATTTTGATGTGATATTGGGTATGGATTGGTTGTCTCCATGTCATACTATTCTAGATTGTCACGCTAAGACTGTGACATTGGCGATGCCGGGGTTACCGAGGGTTGAGTGAAGGGGTTCTATAAACTATGTTCCCAGTAGAGTGATTTCATACTTGAAGGCTCATCGGATGGTTGAGAAGGTCTATCCTATTTGGCTTTTGTGAGGGATGTTAGTGCAGCGACTCCTGCCATTGATTCTATTCCGGTGGTGCGTGAGTTTTCAGATGTGTTTCCTGCAGACCTGTCGGGCATACCGCCTAACAGGGATATTGATTTCATTATTGATTTGGTGCCGGGCACTCAGCCCATTTCTATTCCACTGTATCGTATATTACCGGCAGAGTTGAAAGAACAATTTCAGGAACTCCTTGATAAGGGGTTTATTCGGCCTAGCGTGTCACCTTGGGGTACACCAGTTCTATTTGTAAAGAAGAATGATAATACTATGAGAATGTGTATTGATTACAGATAGTTGAACAAGGTCACAATCAAGAACAAGTATCCTTTACCGTATATTGATGATTTGTTTGACCAGCTTCAGGGAGCGATAGTGTTCTCCAAGATTTATTTGAGGTCAGGGTATCATCAGCTGAAGATTCAGGATTCAGATATTCTTAAGACAACTTTCAAGACCTGATATGGCCATTATGAGTTCCTTGTGATGTCTTTTGGGCTGATCAATGCCCAAACAACATTCATGTATCTGATGAACAATGTGTTTCAGCTGTATTTGGACTCATTCATCATTGTATTCATTGATGACATCTTGGTGTACTCTCGTAGCCAGGAGGAGCATGCCCAGCATTTGAGGATTGTGTTACAGCGATTGAGGGAGGAGAAGCTTTATGAAAAGTTCTCCAAGTGTGAGTTTTGGCTCAGTTCAGTGGCGTTCTTGGGGCACGTGGTGTCCAGTGAGGGTATTCAGGTGGATCCGAAGAAGATAGAGGCGGTGCAGAGTTGGCCCAGACCATCCTCAGCCACAGAGATTAGGAGATTTCTTGGTTTGGCGGGCTATTACAGTCATTTTGTGGAGGGTTTTTCATCTATTGCATCGCCCTTGACCAGATTGACCCAAAAGGGTTCTCCATTCAGGTGGTCGGATGAGTGCGAGGAGAGCTTTCAGAAGCTCGAGACTGCTTTGACCACAGCTCCAGTTCTAGTTCTGCCATCAGCTTCTGGTTCTTACATAGTGTATTGTGATGCCTCGCGGATAAGTATTGGATGTGTTCTGATGCAGGAGGGGAGAGTGATTGCTTATGCTTCGCGCCAGTTGAAGACCGGTGAGAAAAACTATCCTGTCCATGATCTTGAGTTAGCAGCTATTAATCACGCCTTGAAGATTTGGCGGCACTATCTGTACGGGGTTCATTGTGAGATTTACACTGATCAACAGAGTTTGCAGCATCTGTTCAAATAGAAGGATCTTAAGTTGCGTCAGCGGAGGTGGTTGGAGCTTCTTAAGGACTATGATATCACCATTTTATACCATTCCGGGAAGGCAAATATGGTGGCCGATGCCTTGAGTTGCCGGGCGGAGAGTTTGGGGAATTTAGCATATCTTCTAGCAGTAGAGAGACCCTTGGCATTGGATGTTCAGGCCTTAGCTAGCCAGCTTATCAGATTGGATATTTTGGAGCCGAGTTGGGTTTTGACATGTGTGGTCTCTAGGTCTTCTCTTTATGATCGTATCATGGAGCGTCAGTATGATAACCCTCATCTGCTCGTACTCTAGGATAGGGTTCGGCGAGGTGATACTAGAGATGTGACTATTGGTGATAATGGTGTGTTGAGGGATGCAGAGCTGGATATGTGTGCCCAATGTGGATGGGTTTCGGGAGTTGATTCTTGAGGAGGGCCATAGCTCGCGGTATTCCATTCATCCGGGTGCCGTGAAGATGTACTAGGATTTGAGACAACACTATTGGTGGAGGAGGATGAAGAAGGATATAGTTAGGTTTTTGGCTCGGTGTCTCAACTGTCAGTAGGTTAAGTGTGAGCATTAGAAACCAGGTGGCTTGCTTTATAGGTTAGAGATCCCTGAGTGGAAGTGGGAGCGGATCACCATGGATTTCGTAGTTGGGCTCCCACGGACTTCGAGGAAGTTCGATGCTATTTGGGTGATTGTGGATCGGCTGACCAAGTCCACACACTTCATTCTAGTTGGTACTACTTATTCTTTAGAGCGGTTGGTTGAGATTTACATCCAAGATATTGTTCGCCTTCATGGTGTCCCAGTTTCCATCATTTCAAATAGAGGCACACAGTTTACATCGCAGTTTTGGAGGGTCGTGCAGCGAGAGTTGGGTACTCAAGTTGAGTTGAGCATAGCCTTTCACCCTCAGATGGATGGACAGTCCGAGCGCACTATCTAGATATTGGAGGACATGTTACGCGCTTGTGTCATTGATGTTGAGGGTTCATGGGACCAGGTTTTGCCGCTCGCGGAGTTTGCATATAACAATAGTTATCAGTCGAGCATTCAGATGGCTCCGTACGAGGCTTTATTTGGGAGGCGGTGTAGATCTCCGGTGGGATGGTTTGAGCCTGGTGAGGCTAGGCTCTTGGGTACAGACTTAGTCCAAGATGCATTAGACAAGGTGAAATTGATTCAGGAACGGCTTCGCACGCAGTCTAGACAGAAGATCTATGCTGACAGGAAGGTCAGTGATGTGTCTTTCATGGTTGGGGAGAAAGTTCTGTTGAAGGTATCACCCATGAAAGGTGTTATGAGGTTTGGGAAGAGAGGCAAGTTGAGCTCTCGGTTCATTGGGCCTTTTGAGGTACTTCAGAGGATTGGAGAGGTGGCTTATAAGCTGGCCTTGCCACCTAGCTTGTTGAGTGTGCATCTAATATTTCATGTCTCTATGCTCCGGAAGTATATCGGCGATTCGTCCCATGTTTTGGATTTCAGCACGGTTCAGTTAGATGGTGATATGACTTATGATGTGGAGCGGGTGGCCATTTTGGAGCGGCAGGTTCAGAAGTTTAGGTCAAATGATATAGCTTCTGTGAAGGTGCAGTAGAGAGCTCAGCTGCTCGAGGAGGTGACTTGGGAGACCGAGCACAATATGCACAACCGTTATCCTCATCTTTTCACTACTTCAGGTATGTCTCTATGCTTGTTTGAGGACGAATAATTATTTTAAGAGGGGGAGGATGGATGTAATGACCTAGCCGGTCGTTCTGAGTGCATTAGCCCCGATCCCTTATTTACTATTTTTCCCGTATCTGATTTTTCTTAAGTGACTTGCCGGGAGGTCTTGTTTTTTATTTCGGAGTGTTTCGGGACACTTAGTCCATAAAATGGAAGCTTAAGTCTCAGGATTTTGATCATAGTCGAAAGTGTGTGAAGACGACTCCGGAATAGAGTTCCGTCTATTCTGTTAGCTCCGTTGGGTGATTTTGGACTTAGGAGCGTGTCCGGACTGTGAACTTGGGGTCTATAGCTAATTTAGGCTTGAAATGGCGAAAGTCGAATTTTTGGAAGTTTGACAGGGGATTGAATTTTTGATATCGGGGTCGGATTCTGATTCCGAAAGTTGAAATGGGTCGTAATTTTGAATATGACGTGTTTGCAAAATTTGAGGTCAATCGGACGTGGTTTGGTAGGTTTCGGTGTCGTTTGTTGAATTTGAAAGTTTAGAAGTTCTTTAGGCTTGAATCCGGGTGTAATTGGTGTTTTGATGTTGTTTTGAGTGATTCAAAGGCTCGACTAAGTTTGTATGGTGTTTTAGAAATTGTTGGTATGTTTGGTTGAGGTCCCGGAGACATTGGGTGGGTTTCGGATGCTTAACGGATCATTTTTGGACTTGGCTTGATAGCTGAAATTCTAGTTTCAGCAGGTTCTGGTTTCCTTGTACGCGATCGCCGGGATTCATTCGCGATCACGTAAGCTTATTTGGGGCAGAGGTGAGTTTGTTCTATGCGATCGCAGAGTTAGGGATGCGATCGCGTATGTGTGCAAAGATGTGCTTCGCGAACACGTGGCTAAGGTCGCGTTCGCGTGGAAGGATTTGAGCAGGAGGGGAGGTGTGGTCAATGCTCTATGCGATAGCGTAAGGCCGGATGCGATCGTGTAGGTATGAGAGGCAGTGATCTGCGATCGAATGGGTGATTCCACGTTCGCGTAGAGTAAAATGTGGGGCAACATAATTGTGCTTCGCGATTGCGATGAAGGATATTTGGGCAAACAATATTAATTTAAAAAACGAGGGTTTGAACCCATTTTTGCATATTTTGAGCTAGAGAACACGGAATTGGGTGATTCTTGAAGGGATTTTCGTGGATTTGATTGGGGTAAGTGATTCTTACTTGATTTTGGTTAAATTTCATGATTTCATCTTTAATTTTATCTTCTAATTTGTGATGTGGGGTGAGAAATTGGGGAAAAAGAGGAAGAACTCTTGAGTTGGGATTTTGAGTAAATTTGGTATGGTTATACTCGTGAGTGAATGGGCTTTCGGGTTTTGTGACTTTTGTCAGATTTCGAGACGTGGGCCTGGGGCCCAGGTTCGGGCCAATTTCAAAATTTTGGCTATAATTTAGTACTTTTCTTGTGGAATTGATCCCTTTAGCCTATATTGATTGTATTGTTCTACTTGTGGCTAGATTAGGGACGTTTGGAGGCCGATTTGAGAGGCAAAGACATTTCAGAGTAGAGATTTGCTCGGTTTGAGGTAAGTAACAGTCTTAAATCTGGTTTTGAGGGTATGAAACCCCGAGAATTTGTATAATGTGAATATTTATAGGTGACGCAGTACTGATTTGATTTTGGTTTAGGATTTATTTGAGTTACTAACATTTATGGACTATAAAACTTATTGGAGCATCCGAAAATTATAAGTCCAAGCTTGAAATAATACGTTAAAAGATAAAATTATGAAAAAGCTTAAGAAATATTTATAAACTACACTACAATAAATATTTTCATGTATTAAATATATTTAAAACTTCTATACATATAATGTCGGGTTGGTTTGGTTTCGATTTGACTTTTTTTAGTTAAAACCAAACCAAACCAAACCAAATATCGATGGGTTTTTGTTTTCCAACACCAAACCAATCAAACTAAATCATAGTCGGGGTTTTTTTCTCGGTTTGACTCGGATTATCGGGTTGGTGCGGTTTGTAGGTTTCATTTGTACACCCCTAGACATGAGTACTTATTACTCCACCGCAACTTTTAATGGTGGTTTCTGTTTACCCTCAAAATCGGGTAACCATTGAATTTGTTAGTGGTTATAAGGACATGTGGATTAAATTTGATACAAAGCGATAAATTAGATTGCAATTGAAATAAATGGCGATAAAATAACTGCAAATCACAGTAATTGGATGATTTCAGCTTAAAAATGCAAGCCACACTTAAGTTGAATGCGCTTTTATTGATAGAAAAATATAGAAGAGTGAGAACTTGGAGAACATAATGCTTATCAGTGTATTTTACAATGTGTTTTATGAATTTTCAAGTCCCCTTTATATATTAGGGGAGATCTACTTTTTAAGATATTATTTTATTATACTATAAAGGGCAAAAAGGACCGTTGGTTCCCTTTTCTGTGATTTCTGCCATAATGACTGGTTAATGGCGAGAATTACGGATTCCTGTCGGATGAGTTGGCAAAGCTTTCTTTGAGGCCGTTGGAACAGGAGCGGTTATGCCTTCGGTAAACTCGAGGGCATATCTGATGGTTTCTCGATGGCTAGTTTTGATGATGCTTTGGGTCCGATCTTGAATATTATATTCCGCCCTCGGTTGATCATGTTGGATGTCAGATCGAACCTCGAGTTTTGATTTTTACCCTGTTACAGATGTATTGACCTTGGCCTTCCGTTTCTCTAGCTCGATCAAACATCGAACTCGATTTTACCCGTACACAGATAGTCCCCTCGTTTTTGGAGAGTAAATGATGAGAAACGATATGAGCCTCAGATTCTCATTCGATATATCATGACGCAAGTGACAAAAATATGACGTCAAAATCCCCTATTTTTCGGAGGGCAAATCATGTGAAACGATTCGAGCTTTCGCTTCTTAAAAATGTGACGATGAATTCATAACGTAAGTGATAAGAATAGTAAAAATATCCCGTCGGTCCAGTCTTCGAGGCATTAAATGTGTGTCAGTCAATAGTCGGACATCTTGGGATATGAACCGCCGTGATGTGAACCATCATTTGGGAATACTATAAATACCCTTCAACACATTCATTAGAACCTTTTCCATTTCAACTCTTGCTCTTGCGTTTTAAGAGAACTTTATCATCCTCACCTTCTGGTTTTCTGGTTTTAAGCTTAAGAACTTCCTTCATTGCGAGTTTTTTAAAATTTCTTCATAAGTTACTTGCTAATTACAACTCCTCCTTTACTAACATCTTTCTCTCTCTTCTATTTGGAAAAAATGGCAAAGACTTCAAAATCTGTTCATCAAAAAGGAAACCCTTCTTCCTTGAAGCCATCAAAAAACGTTTCATTTGCTGCTACTGAGGAACCAACACCGGAACCCCCCTAAAGTCGTTTGTCCCTACGGGGTGCCCAACCGGGGTCGACTTCAAGATCGAGCAAACCCCCTTGGTACCGGGTCGGTGCGAGCCGGTGTCGAGGTACATATGTACTATTATAATCGACATCCTCGATAAAGTAAAAAAGGACTGCAACTGGGAAGATAAACTCGTAGTGGTCCCTACCCCCGATGAATCGATCACCACCAACGTGGAGGGTTTTTTAAGTGTTTACCTTACCCTTTCACGCTGGGTCCTTTAGACCTAGTTATCGTAGCTTTTTGCAAAAAGGTATAAGGTGACTCTCGGGAAGATCCATCCTTCATTTTAGAGGATCGTTATTCTGCTTCGTTTCTTTGTGAGCAAGCTCGAGGGGTGTCTATTTACCCTCGACCACTTCATGCGCCTGTATAGCCCTCGCCTTTACTGAGAGGGATTAATCAAGCTCGCACGTTGAGCCACTAAGGCCTTATTCTCGAGCATCGAAGAAGATCGGGACTGGGTCTGGTTGGGTCGATTCGTTCGAGTGAGGACATCAGACTTAATCCCGGCTACAGATATGCCATTTCCTGATAAATGGAATATGAAACGTAAGTGTAATTTTGCCTTCAAGATTTCTTTTATTGCTTATCTTTTCCCTCTCTTCTTATTGATGTTATGTGATGATGCAGCTGCTGCCCAGATGCCGGATGTCGTTCCTCGACTTAAGGAGTGGGTCGAGGGCATTGTGACACAAAGACCTTATTCCAAGCGCTTATGACGTGAGCTATCTAAGGGCCGATGGGAGGCTCGTAACCATGGTGAGAATTTCTCCTCTAAGTTATATTTGATCTTTACTTTCACATTATCGATCTCTATATCATTTTATTTTCTTTTTTGCAGGTTTACCAAAAGATATTGAAATGAGGACCCCATCATCCAATAACGATATATATGTCGATTCCCCTGCTCCGAAGCAGGATAAAGAAAAGAAAGGGAAAAAGGCTGTGAGTTCCCCGGGCCCTAAGAAGAAAATGTCAAAGAAAAGATTGGCTCATAAACCCAAGGGAAGCACCAGTGGTCGAGCATTATCCCCGGATTCACTCCATCGACTGAGGGATGAATCCGAGGGGGAAGGTGAAGCTTTTGATCTTGTGGCCAGTATGTCGTTGCAGCTCAAAAGGTAAGAGGCCTCCGAACCAGGGAGAGGCAAGGCCGAATTTCATCACGTCGGGGAGACCTAGGTGGAGGCAGGAGTCAAGGCTACCCGAGATTCTGGCGAAGCCCCATAGAAAGCACTCGGCCTGATAGAGATTATCGACTCGCCCTCGTTCACAAATTCAATGTTTAACAAGGCCCAGATTGCAAAAGAACGCCCTCTCGAGGGGGTCCATAGATCGAATGACTCTTTCCGTGATTTTTTCGACGGTTTGGATTCGACGGATACGGAGGACGCCATTGGATTTGGCAATCTACAGATACCGAGGAAGAGCTCTCCCTCAGAAGCAAGCAGGCCTTCCTCCAGCCCGAAATTGGTTGGTCAATTCCCTGCCCCGAGTGCATATCCTGATCGGAAGTGCATCATTATTTTTTCACTTTCGGAGGATGCCCGAGTTTTCTCCACCCCCGTAGGGGTGTCAAGCTATCTTTGGTGCTTGGTGATCGAGGATGATCAAGCTAAGATGAATGAGGTGGATGCACCCTGCCTTTTCAATGAAGCATAACCAACGCTGAATTGGGTAACTTCTCGTTTTTCTAAGTGAAATTTTTATTTATACTTAGATTATTTCACAGATATTTTAGTGTTTCCCTTCTTGCTCATAGGCTTCGGTGCTTCATCATGTGGCTTTTTTTAGGTACCGGGATAACCTGAAGCAACTCGAAGCTAGAGATCGAGAGCTTACTGAGAAGAGAGATGCCTTTACGTTTTAGTGAGCAGCTCGAAGGGGAGACTAAGAACCTCCATGCCGAGCTGGAAGTGGCCCAGAAGGATCATGCTGACTTGGTCGGGCAGGTACACGTTTTTGAAGTAAGTGATAATTAATTTGTTTCGGTTACTGATGGTCAAAATCCGCAGGTCCAGCAAAAACTTAATCAGATTGCTTAGCTCCAAGCTAAAATGGACATAATCAAAGTTGAGACCGATGAATGGAGAGGCAAAATGGATCGCTTGGCCTCGGAAAAAGAGGATTTTCGGGCAAAACTATCTTTCGCCGAAATTCAGTTGAGAGTGGCAAAGGAAAAGGCCGAGGTTCAGACAAAAAGGGTTGAGGAGCTTTAATCTCGGCTCGGTTCAGCCGTCTCAGGTCGAGATAATCTGGTCAAGGAGCTCAAAACGGTTAAGTCGGAGATCGTCGTGGAAAAATACGAAGCCGCTAAAATGGTGGTCCAGTACAAGGATGATTCCGAAGCTGCTCAAGACCAATTGAAAAATATAGCCGAGCATACGAAGTGGCAATCTCGAAGGCAGGCCCTCGAGAAAATTCACGCTCGGGGTTTTGACTTATTGGTCGAGATCAAGGATGCCAAAGTGTTCGAAGTCGAGGCCAGGAAGCTGGCTTATCCCGAGGAAGAGAAGACCCCGGGAATCCAGCGAATCCGATGATGGAAAATACCCCGGGAATCCAGATGACGAGGCGGCCTCTGTTTGATTTTGTTTCTTTTTGTACTAAGTATTTTGTGTCGAGGTTGCTCGGCCTTTGTAAAGACAACACTTTTGTAAATATAAATTCTCTATTTTTGTTAATTTCTCGAGTTCTTCCTTTTCTTTTCACTTTACGTATTTGCAAAGATTGAAATGCCTTAGCATTAAATAGTCATGTTCGAACAGGTTTTGTGTTACATCCCGTACTTTTCTATAGAGGATTTATGACCATAAGACCCCATAAGTTTAACAACCTTAATACCATTAGATACATTTTGATATGGTATTTATATTGAGTGGAACAGTTTTGTAAAAAGTTTGAAAAATATAATTTTATATAGTTATTAATATTACTACTTTCGAATATATTTTAAATTATACACATGATATGAGAAAGTTTATGAGATTTTCTTTATTGTAAAAGATAAAAATTATATTTTTTTTCACAAGAAAATAAGGTTATCTTTTCTTTTCTTTTTTCATTTTAAGAATTAAGCATACGAAAATTTGTACTCTTTATATGAGATTAGGAAAATAAGAAGTTGAGAAAATATATATATTTTTACATAGATGTTTTAATAAAAATAATAGTGTATGTATTTATTTTATATGGTACCATATGACCATGATAGTATGATGTATAAAGTATATAAAAAATAAGTAGAATTTTAAGTAATTTGAGATAATTTTTAATTATGTGGGTAATTGGTTAATTACGGGTAATGTGACACTACTTAATTACCTAATAAGTGGATAAAGATTAACATTTCCCACCCCCACCCCCATGTGGCAGCAAGCAAATTCTTGGACAATGACTCTTAGTCATTGTTGATTAGGTGGCTATCTAAAGTAAGGTACATAAGACAAGTCATATGTCTTAAAAAAGTAAGGTACATAAGACAAGTCATATGTCTTAAAAAAGTAAGGTACATAAGACAAGTCATATGTCTTAAAAAAGTAAGGTACATAAGACACTTACGTATGGCATTACAAGTTTGGTCTCATTGGGACATAGAGCAATCAAGTGAGAAATGATATATAATTCTTCCTAATTCAAAACCTTTCAAGAACAGACGCTAAACTCAATCCAAAAAGCTTCCAACAAAATTCCTACGATTTCTTATAAACCCTACAATCAGAAGCGAGAAGTTAGCAATTCTCATAAGTTTGTGATTAGGTGAGAACGTGTTTTGTGATTCTTATAAGTCTTATAGGTCATTTGTGATTAGATCAAAACGTTAGCAATTTATCACTTCCTACAAATTTTCAACAAAACTCCTTGTAACCAAATAATTCCAACGAGAATTATTAGCACATTAGCAACGTGAGATTTTGCAATTCTAAAAGAGTACAGTGCAACCTTTTCCAAGAATATCATACGGATTTCTCCCTACTCCAGGTATGTTAAGGATAATCCTTCTTTCCTTTTTGGTATGATCCAAGTAACGATACGTAAACGTAATGTTATTCCATAAGTGGTTCTACTCTTAGTAGTTAAGGATGTCTATATTATTCATTCCTGTAAAGCGATATTTAAGCATGTCTAAGTATGTTACTAAGTATCCATTGAGGTATTTGATAAAGATATTAATGTTTTTAATATAGTGATACGTGCATCTTCATGTACTTACCACCGTGCTAAGGCCGGTCAGGCAGTTACCACCGGTTGGGCAGTTATGTATCATTATTTATCACCGGTTGGGTAGACATGCATATTTATTTACCACCGAGCTACGGCCGATCGGGCGGTCATGCATTTACCACCGAGCTATGGCCGATTGGGCAGTTATATATTTACCATTGAGCTACGGCCGGTCGGGCAGTCATGTATTTACCATCACGCTACGGCCGGTCGGGCAGTTACCACTAATCAGTTGGGCAGTCATGCATCATATGATATGGATAATAGTCTTAAAGAGAAGCATTGTATATATATGAGTATAATAAGTATGCATATACGGTGGCACTTCAGAGATTCAGGTTGACTCTTATATGTCTTTAATTAATGTTGACTTATTGTTATGTTTCAGTTCTACCTTACATACTCAGTACACTATTCGTACTGACGTCCTTTTGTTGGGGACGTTGTATTCATGCCTACAGGTATAGATAATCAGTTTGACGAGCCCTCATAGTAGACGAGATTGGCATTCAGCAAAGGATCGGTAAGTCTCCACCTCATTCGGAGTGCAGCTGAGTCTATGAGTCATCCTGTCCGAGTTTTGCTAATGACTTATGGGTAGGCCGGTACCCTGTCCCATTTGATGTCAAATAATCTTAGAGGCTTTGTAGACAGAGTTTCATTTTGTACAATATGTCAGAGGCCTTGACGGCCCATATGTATTAATGTTTTAAGAAAAATGGTTCAGTGATACAGTGTTGCCCACTTATAGTTATACATTATGAGTTGTGGCCATGTTGGCCCACGATAGTTACAGAAGAAAAACAAATGAGTTACACAGTGGTTCGCTCGGGCCAGCACGGCACCGGGTGATAGCCATACCTCCCTAGGTTCAGAGCGTGAAACTTTGCCTTTGATTTTATTGTCTCTAGAGCATCATAGGATCTGGTATGTCTGGCAACTCTTCCCGAATACTCATATGTTTTAGGATATGACTCGCCGAGAGTGAAGTTTGTTTAGGCTTTTGTAAGATTTTGCAACCTCGGGTTTTGTTAGCTCGGAACGGCTTTAACCTTTAAAATCGGGCATTGCAAAATAAGCTTCATGCCCAGGAGTTTTATTAACTCGGAACAGCCTTAGCCTTTTAATTCGGGCAATGCCAAATAAGCTCCATACCCTCGAGCTTTATTAACTTGGGATGGCCTTAGCCTTTTAATTCGAGCAATGCAAAATAAGCTTCATGCCCTCGAGTTTTATTAACTCGGAACAGCCTTAGCCTTTTAATTCGGGCAATGCCAAATAAGCTTCATGTCCTCGAGTTTTATTAACTCGGAACGGCCCTAGCCTTTTAATTTGGGAAATGCCAAATAAGCTTCATGCCCTCGAGTTTTATTAACTCGGAACGGCCTTAGCCTTTTAATTCAGGCAATACCAAATAAGCTTCATGCCCTAGAGTTTCATTAACTCGGAACGGCCTTAGCCTTTTAATTCGGGCAATGCCAAATAAGCGTCATGCCCTCGAGTTTTATTAACTCGGAATGACCTTAGCCTTTTAATTCAAGCAATACCAAATAAGCTCCATGCCCTCGAGTTTTATTACTCGGAACGACCTTAGATTTTTAATTCAGGCAATGCAAGCTTCATGCCCTTGAGTTTTATTAACTCGAAACGGGCTTAGCCTTTTAATTCAGGCAATACCAAATAGGCTCCATGCCCTCGAGTTTTATTACTCGGAATGGCCTTAGCCTTTTATTTCGGGCAATGCCAAATAAGCTTCATGCCCTCGAGTTTTATTAACTCGGAACAGCCTTAACCTTTTAATTCCGGCAATGCCAAATAAGCTCCATGCCCTCGAGTTTTATTAACCTGGAACAACCTTAGCCTTTTAATTCGGGCAATGCCAAATAAGCTTCATGCCCTCGAGTTTTATTAACTCGTAACGGCCTTAGCCTTTTAATTCGGGCAATGCCTAATAAGCAGTCCCCGAGTGAGAGTGAATGTTCGAACTTGGATTAAGGTGGCCCTTGGGCTTGATAACTTTAGCTTTAGGAATTTCCTTGAAAGATGTAAGAAGTACTTTGAAGGACAAGATGTTTATTTGCAAGGATAAATCTTCTTTTATATTCTTGTGCACAATAGTTATACATGTATACATGTTTTGTGCCAGGGCTCGAGCGGTCTGTGTGGGCACGGTTCATTTGACTGTTTGGCTCTTACAATAAATCCTTTCCTTGTTAAAGTCGATATCTCCGAGGATATTGCCCTCGAGTGTTCGGGGTTTACTGAAGAGTGACCTAGAATGTTGTTGTGATCATTGTCATTGGTCCATAGCCGGCCTTCAATTCTAAGTTAGCACGATTTATTTGTTGCCTTGTTATAAACCTTACCGGAAAACCCATTTGGGACAAAAGCCAGTTCAAGAGAAAAAGAGTACAACGCGTGCTTTTAGACCTAGGACCTCGTATCATCCTTTGTTGGTCACCTGCTAGTGTTAGTTTGAAATGTAAAAATAAAAGAAATAATTGGGGTCATACCTTAGCAGTAATATCGCTTTAAATGAGTTATATTCCAGTAGCTCGTTAATTGCTCACCGTTCATTGTTCTGAGCTTGTAGGACCCTTTTTCGGTAATCTCGATAATTTGGATAATTTGGTACGGTCCTTCCTAGTTTGGTCCTAATTTCCCCTCGTTCGGGTTTCGGGTGTTCAGTGTAACTTTTCTTTGTACTAAGTCCCCGGTATTGAAGCACCATAGGTTGGCCCTTCAATTATAATATCTCTCGCTTCGCTATTTTTGGGCGGCCAACCGGACAAGGGTGGCTTCGCGCCTTTCATCTAATAGATCCAGGCTGGTACTCATAGCCTTGTCGTTTGATTCCTTTGTTGCATGTTAGAATCTAATGCTCGGTTCTCTGACCTCGACCAGTATTAAAGCTTAGGTTCCATAAACCAAAAAAAACGGGGTGGCCTCGGTATTGGACTTCGAGGTTGTACGGTATTCCCACAGGACCTCAGGTAGCATTTCCTTCCATTTTCCTTTGGCGTTGATCAACCTCTTTCTGAGGTTTTAGATTATGGTTTTATAGGTAGATTCCGCTTGTCCGTTCCCACTAGGGTGGTAAGGAGTGGATAAGATCCTTTTGATCTTATGATCTTCGAGAAACTTGCTTACTTTGTTGCTAATAAACTTTTCTCGTTGTCGCACACAATCTCGGCTGGTATTCTGAATCAACATACGATGTGGTCCTAGATAAAATCGATGACTTCTTTTCTCTGATCTTTTCATACGCCTGTACTTCCACCTATTTAGAAAAATAGTCAGTCATAAATAAAATAAATTGGGCCTTACCGGGCGCTCGTGGAAGGGCCCCAACGATGTCCATCCCCCATTTCTGAACGGCAATGGTGATAAGACCGAATGTAGCGGCTCCCCTGCTCGATAAATCATCAGAGCATGCCTTTGGTATCCATCACATTTTTGAACGAACTCCTTTGCGTCTTTTTCCATGTCGATCCAGTAGTAACCGGCTCTGATTATTTTTCGAACTAATGATTCGGTGCCCGAGTGATTTCCACAAGTATCTTTGTGGATTTCTCTCAAAACGTATTCGGTTGGTCCCAAACATATCGCGATCGGTTCATCGAACATTCTTCTGACTAAGGTTCCATCCTCGTACAAACTATACCGGGCTGTCTTCGTTCATAGGGCCCTCGATTCCTTTGGGTCCGAGGGCAGTTTTTCGATCCTGAGATATTCCACGTACTTATTCCTTCAATCCCAAGTTAGGCTAATTGAATTGATCTCGGCATGGCCTTATTCCACCACCGATCTCATAAGATGCACTATTTCTCTCGCGTTGATCTTGTTGTCTTCGACCGACGATCCCAAGTTAGCGAGGTCATCATCTTTGCTGTTTTGATCCCAAGGTACATGTTGCAAAGTCCATTCTTTGAACTGACGTAATGTCACTTGTAAATTGTCCAAGTATCTGTGCATTCATTCTTCTCTAACCGTGAATGTACCATTAACTTGGTTTACCAGAAAGAGTGAGTCGCACTTGGCTTCGATCACCTCTGCCCCCAAGCTTTTGGCTAATTCAAGGACTGCAATCATCGCCTCATATTCAGCCTCGTTGTTAGTCAACTTCACAGTCTTAATAGTTGCCTAATTATATAACCTGTCAGTGGCTTCAATACGATGCCAAGTTCGGACCCTTTTGCATTTGAGGCGTCGTCCGTGAAAAGGGTCCAGATTCCCGAAGAAATCCCTGAGTTAATCAATAACTCTTTTTCGACCTCGGGTATTAAGGTCGGCGTAAAGTTGGCCACGAAGTCTGCCAACATTTGTGACTTAATGGCGGTCCAGGGGCGGTACTCAATATCTTAACCAATTACTTCCACGACCCATTTGACCAATCGGCATGAGAGTTCGGGCTTATGCATAACGTTCCTTAACGGGTAAGTTGATATGACACATATGGTGTGACATTGGAAGTATGGTTTTAGTTTTCTAGAGGTGCTTAGCAAGGCGAGCGCCAGTTTTTCTAGATGATGGTACCTAGTTTATGCCTCACTAAGGTCCTACTAACATAATAGATTGGAAATTTCATACCTTGATCTTCCCGAACTAGGACTCCACTTACCGCTATCTCCGAGACCGCCAAGTACAAGTATAGTTGTCCGTCTATTTTTGGTGTGTGAAGCAGCGGCGGGCTTGATAAGTACTTCCTTAGTTCCTCCAAAGCTCGTTGGCATTCTGGAGTCCATGAAAAGTTATTCTTCTTTTTCAACAGTGCGAAGAATCAATTGTTCTTGTCAGACGACCACGAGATAAATCGCCCCAGAGCGGCTATGCGCCCTATTAGCCTTTGCACGGCCTGTACATTGTCTACGATTGTGATATCTTCTATGGCTTTGATCTTGTCGGGGTTGATCTCGATTCCTCAGTTGGATACCATGAACCCAAGGAATTTACCCGATCCAACTCCGAACGTACATTTTTCCGGGTTCATCTTCATATTGTACCTCTTCAATATGCTGAAGGTTTCCTACAAATGTTTTAAATGATCCTCTGCCCGCAGGGACATACCAACATATTGTCAATGTAAACTTCTATCGATTTTCCTATTGGTTCTTCGAACATCCGATTTACTAAGCGTTGGTACGTGGCACTAGCATTTTTTAATCCAAATGGCATAACATTATAACAATATGTGTCGTATTTAGTGATGAAGGAGATTTTTTCCTGATCACTTGGGTCCATCCGTATTTGGTTGTACCCGGAATAGGCATCAAAAAAATGAGGATCTCGTGGTCGGTCGTGGTATCGATCATACGGTCGATGTTGGGCAAAGGAAAAGAGTCTTTGGGGCATGATTTATTCAAATCTTTGTAATCTACACACATTCTTAGTTTATTCCCTTTTTTCAGGGACTAACACTATGTTTGCTACCAATCCGGGTATTTAACCTCCTGAATGGACCCTATTTTAAGGAGTTTAGATGCCTCATCCTTCATGAAAGCATGTTTGACCTCGGACTAGGCCTCCTCTTCTGTTTGACCGGATTGATTTTCGGGTCCAGGCTTAGTTTGAGAGTGGTTACCTCCAGTGGGATCTCTGTCATATAATGAGACCAAGCGAAACAATCTATATTAGTTATAAAAAATTAAATAAGTTTTTTCCTGAGCTCGGGAGTTAACCCCGTGCCTAGGTATACCTTCCAATCGGGCAATTGCTCGACCAATATAACCTATTCCAGCTCTTCGACCGTTGATTTGGTTGCATCAGAGTCATCATGGATTATAAAATATCGGGGGACCCCGTAATCATCGTCTTCATAAGACCTTTGCTTATCTAGTTAGGTCGTGGCCGGTGTCGGTGACTGCTATATGGCCTCTTGGTTTGCGCCCGAATTTGGTTCCTTCGATGTTGTGAGTACTGATATTGTGTAATGCTGAGTAAACTTTCGCCAAGAAATCTAAGGTTTCATGGTGCCGAGGTAGGCTAATGTATTATATTTTCGGACTTATTGGGTTGAACAGTGCGTAGGGGAGTTGAATCATTTGGACCTCGTGAAGCTAGGTCTGTAGGGTGCTAGACCATGTTATATCCCTCGCGAAGCCAGGTCTGTAGCGCGTTGGACCGTGCTATATCCCTCGCTAAGCCTGGTATTTAGCTCGCTATAGAGCTCGCGATGTAATGACCCAACTGGTTATTTTAACTTTTAGATCCCCCTTCCCTAAAATAAAACTTCCCGTATGTGATTTTAATGATTTATGACTTACGGGAATGGTTGATTCGGGATTTGAAAGTGTTTGTGTTGAAACCGAAACACTTGGTTACTTAAGTTGGCCTTAAAGTGCTAAGTTTGACTTCGGTCAGCATTTTTGAGAAAACGACCCCGAAATAGAGTTTTGACGGTTCCAACAGCTCCATATGGTGATTTTGGACTTAGGAGCATGCTCGGAATTTTATTTGGAAGTCCGTAGTTAAATAAGGCTTGAAATGGCTAAAATAGGAATTTAAGTTTGGAAGTTTGACCGAGGAGTTGACTTTTTGATATCGGAGTCGGAATCCAGTTCTGAAAATTTTCATAGCTCTGTTATGTCATTTATGACTTGTGTGCAAAATTTGAGGTCAATCAGACTTGAATTGACAGGTTTTGGTACATAATGTAGAAGTTGGAAATCTTAAGTGTCATTAAGCTTGAATTAAGGGATGATTCGTGGTTTTAGCATTGTTTGGTGTGATTTGAGGTTTCGACTAAGTTCGTATGATGTTTAGAACTTGTTGGTATAATTGGTTGAGGTCCCGAGGGGCTCGGGTGAGTTTCGAACGACTAACAGATCACTTTTGGCCTTTGGAACACTGCTGATAACTGCTGGTATTTTCTTTTGGTATCCTTATACGTGATCGCGTAAGTTGGTCTGCGATCGCGTAAAGTAATTTAGGAAGAGGTGGATTTATTCTACGCGATCGCCTGAATGGGGTTGCGATTGCGTGGACACGTCCGCGATCGCGTAGGATTGGCAAGTGTGTGTATCGCGATCGCGTGTTATTGTTTGCGATCGCGTAGGGAAAATTTGAGAGGAAGCTGGGCCAAGCGTTTGTGCTACGCAATTGCGTGAAGAGGGATACGATCACGTAGAGTCAGAACCCGGTGCATCGCGATCGCGTGGGACTTGACGCGATCGCGTAGGATTAATGTTTGGGCAGAAAAATTTGTGCTACGCGATCGCGTGAGGAAGTTCGCAATCGCGTAGAAGAAATCACTGGCAGAGAGTTTAAGTTCTGAAAAGGGGTCCATTTTTAACGATTTGGAGCTCGGATTTAGGCAATTTTTAGGAGATTTTCAGGAAAAAACAACAGGGTAAGTGTTCTTAACTCAATATTGATTAAACTACCCGAATCCATCACTATTTTTATCATTTAATTGGTGAATTGAGTTGGAAAAGTTTGAAAACCCTCTTGGATAGATTTGAGGATTTGAGGGCTGAATTGTTATCGGAATTTAGTGATTTTGGTATGGGTAGACTCATGGTTGAGTGGGTGTTCATATTTCGTAACTTTCGCCGGATTCCGAGACGTGGGTCCCACGGACAAATTTTTAATTAATTTCGAAATTTTTAATAAAAATGTAGTATTTTCTTATAGAATTGATTCCTATAATTTTTAGTGATTGTATCGAATTATTTTTGGCTAGATTCGAGCCAGACAGAGTTAGATAATCGTGAAAAAGGCCTTCTAGTGGATTAAATTGGAGCAAGACGAGGTAAGTCTCTTGTCTAATCTTGTGAGGGAGAAATTACCTCATAGGTGATTAAAATTAAATAATTATTGCTAATTGTGGGGGCTACATACGCACAAGGTGATGATAGTCCGTGCGTAGCTACTATTAATGCTAAAGTCCGGGTAGTTTAGGACTCAAAGCATGCATTACTTGTGTAAATTATATTCTTTGATTAATTAATATTAATTGATATATATATATATATATATGAATATATTGTGAATTGTTAGATAAAGATATTAAAGGATGGAAATCTCATATGCTTGATTTTCTGTATAAATCAATTAATTATTAAAAGAAATTATTCTCCTCCCGAATTTATCATATAATAAATATACTTTCATTCCCGGAAGTACATAAGAAGAAAATGTCCTCCTTTCTTGTGGAGCGGGCCGAACGCCTCGGCAGGATAGATGCATCTATGAATCGTGCCACACGTCCCTCGGCAGTGTACGCGACACTCTGAATCGTGCCGTACGTCCTCAGCAGAAATCGTGCTTAATAATAAAAATTATACGATACTTTAATAGTTTATTACAGCTTGCAAAGCTAATTGATAAATTGAAAAATTCTTGAAATTTAATGAATTTTTATTCTTGCTTGTTAAAGAACTAAAAGTTATTCCTGTAAATGATATTTAATTGATAAATTAGAAATTATTTGAATTGAAGGAATTTAATTAATATATTGAGAATTGTTGCATTTAAAGGAATTTGATTATTTTCGCTGATTAAATAAATTATTTTAAATTCTGTAAATCATGCTGACTTAAATATCCTAGTTATATTTCAATTATTATTATTGACCCATAGTCAGTGTCAAAGTCGGCCATCTCGTCTCTACCACTTTGAGATTAGGCTTGATACTTACTGGGTACAGGTTGTTTACGTACTCATACTACACTTGCTGCACTTTTTGTGCAGGAACTGAGGCAAGTACTAGTGGGGGACCTATCGTCTTACACCCATGTTATCCAGGGGCATAGTGGTGAGCTGTTTATATGATCTGTTCTGCAGCTACTAGTGTCTCTCTTTGTATTTTTTTATTCTGTCTATTTTTATTTCAGACAGTATTTGAGGTTTTGTATAATCTATTAGATGCTCATACACTTGTGACGCCACGTCTTGGCACACACATTGGTAGAATTTGGGTTTTATTATTTTCTTGGTTTTAAATTTTATCAGTATATGCTTAATTTATTAAGTTGGCTTGCCTACCTGTAGTGTTGGGCGCTATCACGACCTATAGGTGAAATTGGGCCGTGACAACATAGTATCAAAGCACTAGGTTCACGTAGGTCTTACAAGTTATGAGCAGGCCTAATAGAGTCTTGCGGATCAGTACAGGACGTCTGTACTTATATTCGAGAGGCTATAGGGTGTTAGGAAATTACCTTTCTTCATATTCCATCGTGCAATTAATGTAGTACTAAATATCTTTCTCTTATTCTCTCACAGATAGTGAGAACGCGCTCGAATGAAGTTCTAGACCAGGGAAGAGCTACTCCCCCAGTTGCTAGAGGCCGAGGCCGAGGGAGGGCTCTAGCCCGTGGTAGAGGGCGAGGATATCCCAGGACTGTTCTAGTTATGCCGCCAGTGGGTCCTGCAGAGAATCCCATTATTAAGAAGCAGGGTGAGGTGCCTGTGGCAGAGCCAGCTTCGGTGGATTTCACATCTGCACCGGGATTTCATGATGTCATGGATCGTATGCTGCGATTCATGGACAATATGACTAAGGCCGATTTATTTCCTGTAGACCCAGCCATATCTCAGGCGGGCGGGGGAGCACAAACCCCTACCGCGCAGGCTCATGGACAGGCAACTGTTGTATATCAGACCCAGGGTGCACTACCCGTAGGTGGAGCCCAACCAGTGGCAGCAGCTACACCTGAGCCCAGGCCATCTGTAGCCGCCGATCCTTAGAAACTATTGGACAGATAGACTAGACTACATCCTCCTATCTTCGGGGGTGAGCGACATGAGGATCCATAGGACTTCATTGATCGGTGCAAGGATAGACTGTACAACATGAGGATATTGGAGTCTCATGGGGTAGACTTTGCTACTTTTCAGCTAGAGAGTAGAGCTCATAGATAGTGGCAGTCTTATGTTCTTGGCAGACCAATAGATTCTCCTCCCATGACTTGGGACAGGTTCACCCGTATCTTCCTGGACAGGTATATTCCACCCTCCCAGAGGGAAGAGTTGCAGTGTCAGTTTGAGCAGCTCCAGCAGGGTCAGATGTCAGTGACTGATTATTAGGCGAGGTTTTTTGAATTATCTCGCCATGCACTTATGATACTCCCTACTGAGGCGGAGAGAGTGCAGAGGTTTGTAGCCGGTTTACATACTGGTATTCAGGCCACTATGGCTCGAGAGGTTGAGATGGGTACTTCTTATGAGCGAGTTGTGGAGACAGCCCAGAGGATTGAGGGTGTGCTTTATGCGGAGCCGAGAGAAGATTATGAGAGATAAGCAGTTCAGGTACTCTGGAGAGTTCAGAGGTGCTCCATCTGGGGGCAGAGGTCAATTCGTGAAGGGTCAGTCCAGCAGACCCCCATTTCCAGCACCACCACCTCCTCGAGGTGCTCCAGTGCTACTTTATCTCAGTGTTATACCAGAGAGTTCCTACCGCCCACCAACTATTCAGGGTCCTCCCAGTGGGTATTCAGTTCCCTAGGGTCAGACACTTAGTCAGAAGCCCATCGCACCGAAGAGTTGTTACGAGAGCGGGGATCCCAGTCATATGCGGAGGTTTTGCCCCAGGCTTCGGGGTTGACCAGTACAGCAGGGTCAGCAACCTATGCTTACAGGACCAGTTGCTCCACCAGTAGTCCGACCACTAAGAGGTGGAGGACAGGTGGGTAGGGGCCGTCCTAAAGGTGGAGGTCATCCAGGCGGAGGCCAGCCAGTTGGCGCTCCAGCTTGGTTCTATGCTTTTCCGGCTAGACCAGATGCAGAGGCCTCATATGCTGTGATTACAGGTATTATTTCTGTTTGCGGCAAAGATGCCTCAGTATTATTTGATCCAGGATCCACGTATTCATATGTGTCATCTATATTTGCTCCATTCCTGGGTGTTTCTCGTGAGTCCTTGAGTACTCCTGTTTATGTGTCCACTCCTGTAGGCGATTCTATTATTGTGAACCGGATCTACCGGTCTTGTATTATTACATTCTGTGGTTATGAACCTAGAGCAGATCTCTTATTGCTCGAGATGATCGATTTTGAAATTATTCTGGGTATGGACTGGTTATCTCTATATCATGCTATTCTAGATTTCCATGCCAAAACTGTTACCTTGGCTATTCCATCTTTGCCTAGGCTGGAGTGGAAGGGTTCGTCGGTTAGTTCATTTAATCGGGTTATTTCTTTTATAAAGGCTCAACACATGGTTGAGAAGGGTTTTTTGGCTTATCTAGCCTATGTTTGGGATACTACTGCAAAGACTGCGGCTATTGATTCAGTGCTAGTAATTCGGGAGTTCTCCGATGTATTTCCTTCAGATCTTCCATGGATGCCACCTGATCGTGATATTGATTTTTGTATTGACTTGGCTCCAGATACCCAGCCTATATCTATCCCACCGTATCGCATGGCTACGAAAGAATTGAAAGAATTGAAAGAACATCTTGAGGAGTTACTAGCCAAAGTGTTCGTCAGACCGAGTGTATCGCCTTGGGCTGCACCGATATTATTTGTGAAGAAGAAAGATGGCACAATGCGGATGTGTATTGACTATCGCCAATTAAACAAAGTTACTATTAAGAACAAGTACTCGCTACCGCGTATTGATGACCTATTTGACCAGTTGCATGGTGCTAGGGTGTTCTCTAAGATCGACTTGAGGTCGGGGTATCATCAGTTAAAGATTCGAGATTCGGATGTTCCAAAAACTGCTTTCCGTACTAGATATGGTCATTATGAGTTTCTGGTGATGTCTTTCGGTTTAACTAATGCCCCGGCAGCGTTTATGGATCTGATGAATAGGGTATTCAAGCCATATATTAATTTGTTTGTCATTGTCTTCATTGATGACATTTTGATCTACTCGCGCAATAAGGAGGAACATGAGCAGCATATGAGAGTAGTGCTTCAGACATTGCGGGAACAAAAGCTATATGCTAAGTTCACTAAATGTGAGTTTTGGCTAGAGTCTGTAGCATTTTTGGGACATATTGTATCGGGCGAAGGTATTAAAGTGGATCCCAAAAATATTGAGGCAGTTCAGAATTGGCATCGTCCTACTTCGGCGACTGAGATCAGGAGTTTTCTGGGTTTAGCAGGTTATTATCATCGGTTCGTGGAAGGTTTTTCATCTATTGCAGCACCTTTGACCAAATTAACCCAGAAGGGTGTTCAGTTCTAATGGTCTGATGATTGTGAGTCAAGGTTTCAGAAGCTCAAGTATGCATTGACTACAGCACCAGTGTTAGTGTTACCTTCTGGTTCGGGGATGCATATAGTGTATTGCGACGCTTCACGCGTTGGTTTGGGTTATGTATTAATACAGGAAGGGCGAGTTATTGCATATGCTTCACATCAGTTAAAGCCCCACGAGCAGAATTATCCGGTAAATGATTTGGAGTTAGCTGCGATTGTTCACGCTCTTAAGATTTGGAGGCATTATCTTTATGGGGTGTCTTGTGAAGTTTGCACTGATCATTGCAGTTTGCAGTATTTGCTCAAGCAGAGGGACCTAAATTTGAGGCAGCGCAGATGGCTGGAATTAATAAAAGATTATGATATTACTATCCTATATCATCCAGGAAAGCAAATGTAGTTGCAAATGCCTTGAGTAGAAAGGCGGAAGGTATGGGTAGTTTGGCTTTCATTTCAGCAGAAGAGAGGCCATTAGCTTTGGATATCCAGTCCTTGGCCAACAAACTTGTACGGTTAGATATTTCAGAGCCCAGCCGAGTTCTTGCATGTGTCGTAGCTCAGTCTTCGCTATTTGAGCAGATCAAGGCTTGCCAGTATGATGACCCACACTTAATGGTTCTTCGAGAAATGGTACTACAAGGTAGTGCCAAGGAAGTTACTATTGGTGCGGATGGTGTTTTGCGACTCCAGGATCGTCTGTGTGTTCCTAATGTGGATGAACTGAGGAAAACGATCCTGGAGGAAGCACACAGTTCTCGGTATTCTATTCATCCAGGTGCTACGAAGATGTATCGTGACTTGAGGCAGCATTATTGGTGGCGACGAATGAAAAAGGACATAGTTGAGTATGTATCTAGGTGTCTAAATTTCCAGCAAGTTAAATATGAGCACCAGAGGCCAGGTGGCCTACTTCAGCAGATGACTATACCAGAGTGGAAATGGGAACGCATCACTATGGACTTTGTAGTTGGGTTGACGCAGACCTTGGGGAAGTTTGATGCAGTTTGGGTGATTGTTGACAGGTTGACCAAGTCGGAATATTTTATTCCTGTTGTGACTACGTATACCTCAGAGAGGTTGGCCCAGATTTATATTCAGGAGATAGTTCGGTTGCACGGTGTGCCAATTTTTTTCATATCAGATACAGGCCTTCAGTTTACTTCACATTTCTGGAGAGTAGTACAGAGTTAATTAGGGACCCGTGTAGAGCTCAGCACATCATTTCATCCGCAGTCCAAAGGGCAGTCAGAGCGGACAGTTCAAATTTTGGAAGATATGCTCAGGGCATGTGTGATTGACTTTGGAGGTTGGTGGGATCGTCTCCTACCTTTGGTCGAGTTTGCTTATAATAACAGTTATCAATCCATCATCGAGATGGCTCCATTTGAGGCTTTATATAGCCGTCGATGCCGTTCACCTATCGGATGGTTTGAGCCCGATGAGGCTAAGTTATATGGTACCGATTTGGTAAAGGATGCCTTGGAAAAGGTAAAGTTGATTCAGGAGCGACTTCGTACAGCACAGTCAAGACAGAAGAGTTACGCGGATCAGAAAGCACGTGATTTATCATTTATGGTAGGTGAAAAAGTTCTCTTGAATGTTTCGCCGATGAAGGGAATTATGAGATTCGGGAAGAAGGGCAAGTTGAGCCCAAGGTTTATAGGCCCATTTGAGGTGTTGAGACGGGTTGGAGAGGTTGCTTATGAGCTTGCATTGCCTCCCAGTCTATCGGGGGTTCATCTGGTTTTCCATGTATCTATGCTTCGAAAGTATCATGCCGACCTATCATATGTGTTGGACTTCAGCACTGCTCAGCTAGATAAGAGTTTGGGTTATGAAGAAGAGCCATTTGCCGTTGTTGATAAACAAGTTCACCAGTTGAGGTTCAAGTGGATTTCTGCAGTAAAGGTCTAGTGGAGGGGCCAACCAGTCGAGGAAGCGACTTGGGAGGCCGAGGAATACATGCGGAGAAGATATCCACACCTATTCAGCACTCCAGATATAATTCTAAACCCGTTCGAGGACGAACGTTTGTTTAAGAGGTGGAGAATGTAATGACCCAACCGGTCATTTTAACTTTTAGAACCCCCTTCCCTAAAATAAAACTTTCCGTATGTGCTTTTAATGATTTATGACTTGCGGGAAAGGTTGGTTCGGGATTTGAAAGTGTTTGGGTTGAAACCGGAACACTTGGTTCCTTAAGTTGGCCTTAAAGTGCTAAGTTTGACTTCGATCAATATTTTTGAGAAAACGACCCCGGAATAGAATTTTGACGATTCCAACAGCTATGTATGGTGATTTTGGAATTAGGAGCGTGTTCGAAATTTTATTTGGAAGTCCGTAGTTAAATTATGCTTAAAATGGCTAAAATAGGAATTTAAGTTTGGAAGTTTGACCGGGGAGTTGACTTTTTGATATCGGAGTCGGAATTCCGTTCTGAAAATATTCATAGCTCTGTTATGTTATTTATGACTTGTGAACAAAATTTGAGGTCAATCGGACTTGAATTGATAGGTTTCGGTACATAATGTAGAAGTTGGAAATTTTAAGTTTCATTAAGCTTGAATTGGGGGATGATTCGTGGTTTTAGCATTGTTTGGTGTGATTTGAGGTTTCGACTAAGTTCGTATGATATTTTAGAACTTGTTGGTATAATTGGTTGAGGTCCCGAGGGGCTCGGGTGAGTTTCGGACGACTAACGGATCACTTTTGGCCTTTGGAACACTGCTGGTATTTTCTTCTGGTATCCTTATACGTGATCGCGTAAGTTGGTCTGCAATCGCGTAAAGTAATTTAGGCAGAGGTGGATTTGTTCTACGTGATCGCGTTAATGAGGTTGCGATCGCGTAGGGTTAATTTGGGCATCTTGGAATTTGTTCACTGCGATCGCGTGGACACGTCCGCGATCGCGTAGGATTGGCCAGTGTGTGTATCGCGATCGTGTGTTATTATTTGCGATCGCATAGGGGAAATTTGAAAGGAAGCTGGGCCACGCATTTGTGCTATGCGATCGCATGAAGAGGTATGCGATCACGTAGAGTCAGAACCTGGTGCATCGCGATCGCGTGGGACTTGATGCGATCGCGTAGGATTAATGTTTGGGCAGAACAATTTGTGCTACGCTATCGCGTGAGGAAGTTTGCGGTCGCGTAGAAGAAATCACTGGACAGAGAGTTTAAGTTCTGAAAATGGGACCTCGACCCATTTTCCATTTTTAACGATTTGGAGCTCGGATTTGGGCCATGTTTGGGACATTTTCAGAGAAAACAATGGGGTAAGTGTGCTTAACTCAATATTGGTTAATTTACCCGAATCCATCACTATTTTTATCATTTAATTGGTGAATTGAGTTGGAAAAGTTTGAAAACCCTCTTGGATAGATTTGAGGATTTGAGGGCCGAATTGTTTTCGGAATTTAGTGATTTTGGTATGGGTAGACTCGTGGTTGAGTGGGTGTTCATATTTCGTAACTTTCGCCGGATTCCGAGATGTGGGTCCCACTGACAAATTTTTAATGAATTTCGAATTTTTTAATAAAATGTAGTATTTTCTTATAGAATTGATTCCTATAATTTTTAATGATTGTATCGAATTATTTTTGGCTAGATTCGAGCCAGACAAAGTTGGATAATCGTGAAAAAGGCCTTCTAGTGGATTAAATTGTAGCAAGACGAGGTAAGTCTCTTATCTAATCTTGTGAGGGGGAAATTACCTCATAGGTGATTAAAATTAAATAATTATTGCTAATTGTGGGGGCTACATATGCACGAGGTGACGAGAGTTCGTGCGTAGCTACTATTAATGCTAAAGTCCGGGTAGTTTAGGACTCAAAGCATGCATTACTTGTGTAAATTGTATTCTTTGATTAATTAATATTAATTGATATATATATATGAATATATTGTGAATTGTTAGATATATATATATATTGTGAATTGTTAGATAAAGATATTAAAGGATGGAAATCTCATATGCTTGATTTTCTGTTTAAATCAATTAATTATTAAAAGAAATTATTCTCCTCCCGAATTTATCCTATAATAAATATACTTTCATTCCCGGAGGAACATAAGAAGAAAATGTCCTCCTTTCTTGTGTAGCGGGTCGAACACCTCGGCAGGATAGATGCATCTATGGATCACGCCGCACGTCCCTCGGCAGTGTACACGACACTCTGGATTGGGCCGTACGTCCTCAGCAGAAATCGTGCTTAATAATAAAAATTACATGATACTTTAATAGTTTATTACAGATTGCGAAGCTAATTGATAAATTGGAAAATCCTTGGAATTTAATGAATTATTATTCTTGCTTGTTAAAGAATTAATTGTTATTCCTGTAAATGATATTTAATTAATAAATTAGAAATTATTTGAATTGAAGGAATTTAATTAATATATTGAGAATTGTTGCATTTGAAGGAATTTGATTATTTCCGCTGATTAAATAAATTATTTTAAATTCTGTAAATCATACTGACTTAAATATCCTAGTTATATTTCAATTATTATTATTGACTCATAGTGAGTGTCAAAGTCGGCCATCTCGTCTCTACCACTTCGAGATTAGGCTTGATACTTACTGGGTACACGTTGTTTACGTACTCATACTACACTTGCTGCACTTTTTGTGCAAGAACTGAGGCAAGTACTAGTGGGGGACCTATCGTCTTACACCCATGTTATCCAGGGGCATAGTGATGAGCTGTTTCTCTGATCCGTTCTGCAGCTACTAGTGTCTCTCGTTGTATTTTTTTTTATTCTGTCTATTTTTATTTCAGACAGTATTTGAGATTTTGTATAATCTACTAGATGCTCATAGACCTGTGACACCAGGTCTTGGCACACACATGAGTAGAATTTGGGTTTTATTATTTTCTTGGTTTTAAATTTTGTCAGTATATGCTTAATTTATTAAGTTGTCTTGCCTAGCTATAGTGTTGGGCGCCATCACAACCTAGAGGTGAAATTGGGTCGTGACACGCGAAGCCTGGTATTATCTCGCTATAGAGCTCGCGAAGCCTGGAATTTAGCTCGCTACATAGCTCGTGAAGCCTGGTTTGTAGCTCACTACAGGGCGTGCCTAGCCTGGTCTATAGCCCGGTCCGGAATTTGGAGGGTTTTTATAACCCGACCCCCATTTCATTTAACTCATTTAGGGTTCATATTTTTGGGTATTTTTTGGTGTTTTAGAGAGAAGGGAGATCGATTCTAGAGAGAGGAAATGAAGGACTAAGGATTTCACTACTCTGCCTTGAATAAAACCTTGAAATCGCATCAAAGGGTTGCTAGAGCTTCAAAGAGGTAAGAATTTCTTTCCCCAATCCTTCAATTTTGAAATCTAACTAGAAATGGGTAATTAGTAAGATGATTCTTGGATGTGAGAGTATTACTTATACATGATTGTACCAATAAAGTCGTGAGAAGATTTTTAAGTTCAAAGGGATAAAGATTGGGTGAAAAAATGGTAGAAATCTTCAAAGACTTTAATTGAAGATTTGAAGGGCAATTCGATATCGGAATTCGATAATTATTGTATGGATGAACTCGTATCGGAACAGGTGTTCAGATTTTATGAGTTTTTCAGAGATTCGAAATGTGGGTCCTACTGTCGATTTTTAAAATGAATTTCGAATTTTAATACGAAATATTAGTAACTTCATATGGAATTAATTCCTACGATTCGTATTGAGTATATTGAATTGTTGTGACTAGATTTGAAGCGTTCAGACACGAATTTGCAAGGCAAAAGTTTATTGGAATCTTGAATTTGGTTGCGGACCGAGGTAAGTATCTTGCCTAACCTTGAGTGGGAGAATTACCCTTTAGACATTGAGTCTTATGTGGAAATTGTGTGATTGAAAGTCGTGTACGCAAGATGACGAGTACGTACTTAGTTTATATGTGCAAATTATATCGGTTAAAATTCGTAGACACCCTTATGTATTAAATTGGAAAATTGTTGGAACTTAGTAAATTCTTGAATTGTCATGCCTCGTTCCTTATTTGTCGAAATTGTATTTTATATGATAATTCGGTGTTATTGTCACTTGGATTTTTATGTGAATTTCGTGTGCTTGTTGATTTGATATTTTTCTTGGAATTAAATTCATTATTGAATCCTTATCTGCAAATAATTATTAAATTCATTGTTGAATCCTTATCTGCACATAATTTATATTTATTAAAATATGGATTAAAGAAGTCGTTGTCCTATGCTGAGTTACTTTTCCATCTCTGTTGTTGTTTTGAGATTTTATATACGTTTTGTGGAGCCTTGGGCTATTTTTGAGAAATTTATTGATTTTACTATATCATTGGAATTGATTGTGGTCATTGGCAAATTGTGATATGAAATAATTGTGTTGTGTTGTCGTGATAATATTTCGTGTAAATTGTATGATTTGAGTTATTATTATGAGGATATAAGGATGACATTTCACTGTTGAATTATGTGGGTATAAGGGTGGCATTTCACTGTGGTTATGTATGTTGGGATATTGTCTGGGCGGAGTGATAAGAGTGGCTATTATACGGAGCGATAAGGGTGGTTATAGGAGCGCTAAGGGTGGCTATTGATATTGTTAGGGCGGAGGGATAAGGGAGACTATTATTGGAGTGATAAGGGTGGCTATAGGAGAGATAAGGGTAGCTATTGTCAGGGATGATATGTGATGAAGTGGAGTTATTGTGTTGGTAATTTTTATGTGATGATGTGGGGTTATTGCGTTGGTAATTTTCATGTGATGTTGTAATTTTTCCTGTGCAACTTGTCTTGTTGTTTCGGTAAACTTGATAATAGTCAGATCTATGTAGAAATTGGGAGCATGTGACTATTTTCAGGCGGATTATGGTATATGGGATCGGGTTGCACGCCGCAACATGTATGATTAATGTTATATGGGATCGGGTTGCACGCCGCAATAGATATGAAATGTGGGCACGAGGTGCCGGGGAAAATATGATGATGATATTGGCACGTAAGTTATCCGTGCGAGTGTGATAGAGATATTGGCACGAGGTACCGTGGAAATATGAAAGTGTGCTAAGACCCGTATTTTATGATTATGAGATGAGGTGTCACAATGTGACTTTTATTTGAAAGGATTATATTCAAAATATTATTTGAAAGAATTATATTCGAAAGACATTTATTTGAAAGAATTATATTTGAAGGATATTATTTGAAAGAATTATATTCGAAAGATATTTATTTAAAAGAATTATATTTGAATGATATTTAATTGAAAGAAGTATTTCGAAATATATTTATTGGAAAGGATTATATTCTAGAAATTTCTATTGAAAAACTTATAGATGAAAGATGTATACTTCGAAGGACTTGATTATTGGTTGTACTTGTGTTCATTACCTATTTGAGCAATATTTATGGTGTTCTTGATGCCTTGCTGTTTATATCACTAGTTGATTATTGTTGCTATTAATTCTATTTATTTTTCTATTATTTTTGTATACCACAATGCACAAGTTATTAGACTAGTGAGTGTCTTGACTGTACTTCGTCAATACTCCACCGAGGTTAGTCTTGATAATTGCTGGGTACCGACTGTGGTGTACTCATACTACACTTCTTCACATTTTTGTGCAGAGCCGGGTATTGAAGATATCAGACTAGGACATAGTTAAAGTGTGATCGCAAGGATTAAAGGTAGAGCTGCTTCGTCGTCGCAGTCCCTTGGAGTCTTTTCATTTTATTATACTGTTAATTATTAATCAAACAGTATTGAGTATTCGATCCTTGAGATCATTTCATGTATTCAGTTAGAGTTCGTGAATCAGTATTACCAGTCTTGGGAGGTTGTTTGTAATTATTTCCGTTGTTAGTTTCTATTAAAAAAAAAGCTTGGATTGTAATTATAATCGGCTTACTTAGTCTTAGAGACTAAGTGCCATTACTACGCCTGTGGTGGTATTTTGGGTCGTGACATATTGGAATCACTTCTTCGACTGCAAATATCTCTTTTGCGGCCGGTTGTTCCCCGTAGACTGTCTTAATCCCTTCTAGAGTTGGTAATTTTAACACTTGGTAAAAAGTTGAGGGCACTGCCCTCATGTTGTGGATCCACGGCTTTCCGAGAAGCGCGTTGTACCTCATGTATCCTTCGATCACATAAAACTTGGCCTTTCATATGATTTCTGTGATATTGACCGGTAACGTTATCTCCCCATTAGTGGTTTCACATGCCATGTTGAACCCGTTTAGAATTTGGACTGCAGGTACGACTTTGTCTTGTAGACCGAGCTGTTCCACGACCCTCAACGGAATGATGTTGGCCGAGCTACCTGGATCAATCAACAAGCGTTTAATTCATGTTTTATTTATGAGTACAGATATTACCAATGCATCATTATGAGGCTGTATGATCCCTTCTGTATCTTCGTCGCTAAAAGATAAAATTCCTCCTGGTACGTAGTCTCGAGTTCGTTCTCCCTAGTGATGGATACTTTGGTGCATTTTAACATTGTCCCTTGTGTGATATCGACTTCACCGATGATCATATTTATGATGTTTTGAGGTTCGGTATGTTCTTGTCCTATCTGTTTGTTAGAATCCCTGTTTCTAAAGTGGTTCTTGGCTCGGTCGCTCAAGAATTCTCGAAGGTTCCCATTGTTGAATAAACGGGCTACTTCTTCTCTCAATTGTCGACAATCTTTCGTTCTATGACTGTGAGTGCCATGATATTTACAAATCTGGTTATGGTCCCTTTGAGCTGGATCGGATTGTAGAGGTCGAGGCCATTTGGTATCACTGCTACGCCAGGTAGTAGATACGATGGCGGCAACAACGACATTAAAGTTGTATTCCGATAGACTCGACGCTTCTTTAGGCCCGATGGACCTATCAAAGCTGTTTTTGGTTATGAGCCCCCTGTTGCTTCGACCTTGATCATTTCTCCTGTCGTTTCTTACAGGGTTCCGCTCGGACCCACTACTCCTCCGATCTCCATTATATGGCAGAAATCGATCCCTGATTGATCTTGGTCCACGATCGATGTCTCACTTGACTCTGTCGAGGGTTCTGACGGGATAAATAAACTCTGAGGGGGCCCTGAGTTGGTCATCTTCGACTCTGATTTTTGATCGATACCGGTTATGTACATCCGCCCAGGTAATGGCAGAGTATTCTATCAGATTCTGCTTCAGTTGGTGTGAAGCCACCGAGCTCTGAATATTGAGTCCCTGTGTGAAAGCTCGAACAACCCAATCGTCAGCGACTGGCGGCAAATCTATTCGTTCCACTTGGAAACCGGACACGAATTCTCTAAGTATCTTTTTATTCTTCTGTTTAACTTTGAAAAGGTGTGATTTCCTGGTTTCAACCTTGATGGCACCAACATGTGCTTTCACGAAGGAGTCTGTAAGCATAGCAAATAAATCAATAGAATTAGGAGATAGGTTGTGATACCATGTCATAGCTCCTTTTGACAGGGTCTCCCCGAATATTTTTAGTAGAACAGACTCGATCTCTTCTCTTCCAAGTCGTTCCCTTTGATGGCGAATGTGTAAGAAGTTACATACTCGTTTGGATCGGTCGTTCCGTTATACTTAGGTATTTCGGGCATACAGAATTTCTTGGGGATTGGCTTTGGAGTCGCGCTCGGAGGAAAAGGTTTTTGCACGAACTTCCTGGAATTAAGTCCTTTCAATATCAGAGGTGCTCTTGGGATTTGATCTACCCTAGAATTCTAGGTTTCCACTTTTTTGTTGTTCGCTTCGATTTTTTTCCCCCTGATTCTATCCCTTTGCCAGCTCCTCGAGAATCTTTATAATCTCGGTATCAGTACCTGATTCTTGTTTATTTGACCTTACTTTGACCGGTTCATTTTTGCGGGTGACTTCACGTGGCGGATCGGGCTCAACCCTTCTTGGCGTTTGGCTTTAGCTAAGCAACTGAGCTATCGCCACATGTTGAGCTTGCAGCATTTTCGGAGATCATTTGTAGGCTAATCCCGACTTCTTCATTATTTTGTGTATTTTGAGTCGTCGATCGGGCCTCACCACGAATGCTATTTTCGGGGTCGGTAGGCAAGTTGACGTCGATCGCCACATGTGAATTAACATCAATCGGGTCTGTGATCGAAATTCCTACGGGACCAGCGGGTAGCCCTACGTTACCAGGCGCTATGTTGTTATTCTCACCCTGATGATCAGACTCATTGTCGATATGTAGGGGTGCTAATTGAGAGTTTGACATTTTTTGCCTGAAATCAAAGATACTTCAAAGAGCAAGTATAAAGTAGTGTGTGTTATGAAGATTTATATCAAATAGCCACTATTATCCTTAGCCCACTGTGGGCGCCAAACTGTTTACCCTCAAAATCGAGTAACAATTGAATTTGTTAGTGGTTATAACGACATGTGGATTAAATTTGATACAAAACAATAAATTAGATTGCAATTGAAATAAATGACGATAAAATAACTACAAACCACAGGAATTGGATGATTTTAGCTTAAGAATGCAAGTCATCCTTGAGTTGAAATGTTGAATGCGCTTTTATTGACAGAAAAATATTGAAGAGTGAGAACTTGGATAATATAATGCTTATCAGTGTATTTTACAATGTGTTTTATAAATTGTCAAGTCTCCTTTATATATTAGGGGAGATCTACTTTTTAAGTTATTATTTTATTATTCTATAAAGGGCAAAAAGGAGTGTTGGTTCCCTTTTTCGTGATTTCTGCCATAATGACTGGTTAATGGCGAGAACTACGGACTCCTGTCGGATGAGTTGACAAAGCTTTCTTCGAGGCCGTTGGAACAAGACCGGTTATGCCTTTGGTAACTCGAGGGCATATCTGATGGTTTCTCGATGGCTAGTGTTGATGATGCTTTGGGTCCGATCTGAAATATTATATTTCGCCCTCGGCCGATCATGTTGGATGCCAGATCGAACCTCGGACTTCGATTTTTACCCTGTTACAGATGTACTGACCTTGGCCTTCCGTTTCTCAAGTTCGATCGAACATCGAGCTTGATTTTACCCGTACACGGTTTCTTCTATTCGTTTCGTTGCATTTATTCCCGTATGAACCACAACGGCTTTTAAAGTGTTTTCTGGAACAAAGTTCCCACTTGTATTAATAATAAATCGTTGTCTATTTTTAATTTCATTTATCTACAACTCCTGACAAAAAAAAAAAAAAATTTATATAGTCGTATTTTGTTTGAACTTATTTCTCCTTTAAATAGTGGAACGGTTTTTCGTAAGAGAAAATTAGCTACGAGACTATTTGTTGGTTGTATGAAATCAAATTCGGTACTCGCATTCCTTGACCAGTTGACCTCAGCAATGTCTCTGTAAGAAAAAAGAAAGAAAAAAGTTGGAGGTGGGTTGCATTATAAATTTTAAACTTTGAATGCGAGCCGGCTTTTTAAGGGAAGAGCCATTAACCTAAATATCCGTGCACCCATATGCAACTAATAATAACTAGTCAACAATAATATATCATTCATGTATGTTACTTATATAATCGTGTATATAAGTGTATAATCTATATATTTCGGCTAAAAAAATAAAATAGTGAATCGATCATCTATTTGTGTAAAAATTCGTTAAGAAAATTTTTAAAAAATGAAAAGCCAATAAAGTGGACCAAATTAGGAAGAAATTTTATCATGTCATTCATTAAGATTAGCAAGATGGTGGCATGGTGCCTTGATGGAATGTTGGAGAATAAAGCCATGCACACAGAGGACACAACCATATATATGTTGTTTTTTAATTGAATTGATTTTAACAATCCTTTAACTTCTAATATGTGTTTGCTACTAATTAGAAATGATGTTATTAGTGTTGCATGAAAAACAAGAAAAAGAAGCCCTAAATAAATAATCATATAGTCCACAAAAGAAATTATTTTCCAACTTAACCGTCTGCGGTTTAAAGTTTACTTATCCAACTAGTCTAGATTCATGTGGCGTAGTAAAAAAATCATCTGTCAAAATTCATCCTTACCTCATCTTCCATACCTTTAGTTGTATCCTGTCTTTTTCAATGCCTTCAACGGGTTCAATTGAATTTGATCCGTCGAAAAATTATATCGTGTAACTAAAGAAAAAATAAATTATTTTGGTTATATAAAACTTTTGGATTCCGCTGACATAAGCGAAAATTTCAATGTGATGAAAAATGGGTTTCAAAAATTACTTTACATGCCAAAGGTAACAACATTTTATTAGTGTTTTTTTAGTATCGATCCGTGCATAAACTCTTGGCTCCATCACTGCCCCCAACAGTCTACCATTCCCTTCCCTACAACTTGCAATAATACCATAGGGGCCATGTATAGTTTGGTTTCAATTCACTTTTGTCTCCCTAAACACTAATTATTTCACATGTCCATGGCATGGCCAGCCACATGAAAATGGACCCCCTTCTTCTCTTGCCCACGAGTGACACTGCGAGATGTAACGTTCAGTTGTTTATCATGATATTTGCATTAAAGTGCGGGTAGCCTAGTACACAATTTATTTTGTATTTATACAAGGTCCGGAAAAGGACCGTACCTCAAAGAATGTGATGTACACGGTCTATCTTACCTAATACAAGCATTAGTGTCTGCTTCTACGGCTCGTACCCGATAATATCTTTACTAGAAATATGAAATGGAGAGTAAAAATCTATATAAGGAAAAGTGCAGAAGAACATAAATATAATAGCTAGCTCGAAAGTTATTATTTTGTCCAGTACAGGCGGTGTACGAAAGCAAAGCATAATGGAGATGGGGGCCATGTTTTGCACTGCTACAAAGCCAGTTCAAAACAAGCGAATCCAGCAATTTCCTTGAGGATCAACTGTGTTAGTTTATGGGTTTGATAATACAAAGGTAACAATGAAGTGAAGACAAACAAATGTGGGGAAAGAGAGGATATAACAGCTAGAGGTGTCTTCCTTTATATGATTCTTTGCAGTATATATGTCTCATTTTGTGCTGAAGAGAAGCATGCAAATACATGTAGGCAAAAGATGCAAATGGATAACATTTTACGGAGAAATTGCGCTGTTATACAAGCTCGACATTTAGCACGTATAACCACAAAAAATAAAAAAATAAAAAAATAGAAGAAACAAATAGACAGTGCCCATTACCCACTATAACATTATTCTGCAAGATAGAGACGGATTTAGAATTTAAACTTTAGAAATTCTATCACGTCATCTTTAATTTACTGGGTTCAAGATCTAATTTTTTCACCCATTTAGTTAAAATTTTAATGTATAAACAAGGCATAAGCCGAAGCTATTGGATTCAGTTCATTGTCTCTGCCGTTGCACGCAGTGGAAAATTTCGAGTACGACAAATGGTTACACGGGAACTCAGTATAGCTTTTGCTCAAATCCTTTTGTATCTTAAGAAATCACCTAATATCTATAAATATTTCACTGTTAATATAGTTATTATTATAAATTTACTCTAAATTTATGAAGGAACCTATAAATTTTAAATTCTACGGTTGCCTTCCGCGTTCGTTAAGTGTATGGGTTGTAATCTCTATAATTATATAGTTTTTGCAGAATTCTCCCCATTTGAGGTATTTTCTAGAATTGAGTTTGGTCACATGTCCTTTTTTCTACGGACTTTCTTATTCTTGATTTGACCAGCGTTCGGCTCTAAGGTCATGCTATGTTCATCCACTGCAATATTAAATTAAACCTTATGTATGTTCTGTTCATAAAACACATTTATACGCGCGGCACGGTTATTATTTGAATGCGATTCTTAGGCCAACCCAAAGCTCATTTTAATGAATATGATCCACTTGATGTCTATATCAAGGTATAGAGTACTTATTAATTATTGAAAATCTTGATTAATTATGTAATCACTAGGGAAAAAGCACACCGGTCTTAAAAGGACAAGCTACAGTGAACGAAAAAAAAAACAAATTTAGGGAAACCTAATTGATGGGCATCCAATTCTATCCTGGTTTGTACATCATAAGATCAATAATGTGGTGGCACTTTTTGCACATTCTTAAAAAAACAAGAATAGAATGGGGTCACGTGGAATCTTGAAAAAGAATAAAGCTTAATAATAACCCCATGTATCAAGTTCTTTTATTCCCTTGGTCATGATTTATGTCATGTTAGTTATACTATAATTAATTGATCACACAAATGTTGAAGAAGTAATTCTAAGAGTGGGCATAGTTTCTCATTCCTCAATAGGGTATATATTTTCTTTCCCACAAATTGTGGTAAACATGATTAAGATGATTTGACAGATGCATCAAAATCGCAGGTTCCTATATATACCGTTAATTTTGGTAATGTTCTTTCTTTTTTCGATGGTTAGCTCGGACTTGTCAAAAATAACGGGGATGTGTATATTGGTGGAAAAAAGAAAATGACACGTAAACTATCAACAAGCTGATGAGGCATGACACGTGGAACATTGATGTAAGGACAAGTGGCATTCTCAATTAGACAAATTAAGAATGCAGAAAAGGCACGGGAGAAATACCCACGGGGTTATATTGAGGAAAGAATCGGACCTGACAGTTATTAAAGGAGAAACAAGAGAGAAATGAATGAAGACTGCAAAGAAGGGAAAATACAAGTACCTGAAGTAAATAAGGAAGAGAAATCGGTACAGTTACAAGGATTCTTTAGTCATAAATGTATCAGTTACGGTTACATATGGTAACCAACAATCAATACAATTAATACCATTAGTAAGCCCAAATTAAGTGTGAGAACCGTTATAATTGTATGCTCATATATAAGGACAGAAATCTCATTTGTAATGGCAAGTAACGATTATTATTGAAATCCACACTTTTATTCTCTGATTTATTCTCTAAGCTTTAAGCCTTAATTTTGGGGAGATTATTAGTTCAATTCTCATTTTCTTTGTCAATCATTTCTATTCTTTGATCCATTCTTCCAAAATTATTGGGAAAGTGAAGTAAATCTTGGTTGTCAGTAACCCGATTTCTTTTAGATATTGAATTTGACTGAGAATTCTATTTTTAATTAAACAAATTGGTTCTGGTACCAGGAACCTGATAATCTGTTCAATTTCCAGTCTTTAACAATCAAATATGTCTACCGTTAACGATAACAATCAGCTGAACCAACAGGGTGCAACTCTATCACACCACACACCAATGGGATCCTCTCAACAGTCACGTGGAAGTTCGCCTGCAAGGTCCACTTCCCACGTTGATGATCAACAGGGAAACAACCAAACCATGGAGCAAGACGCTCTAAAGCAATTGACTGCGGAGCATGTGAATAATGCACTGCAAGCTTTTGTCAAAGGATTACCCAATGCGGCGCAAACTCTTCCACCAGTTCATACAACAACTTTGAACAACCCGCGTTCAGGACTTGATAATTCTGGAAGTGAAGAAAATCCAATGAATCCTGTAAAGGAGGGTCAGGTACTCAAAATAATTCTAATTTACAAAGTTTAGTACTAACTTTGCAGAAACAGTTGAAGGACCAGAACGATCATATAGAGTAGATACCATGTGTATCCACCCGTAATCAAAGGGGTAGATATTGACAAATATTCATAACAACCCTGGAAGCCAAGTGTAACACCTTTACCAATTCCTAAAAAGTTTAAAATGCATGATATTTTCAAATATGATGGAACAACTTACCCTCGAGATCATGTGACTGTGTTTACTACTGGCGTGAAAGGCAACGACTTAACCAAACAGGAAATTGAATCTGTTTTGTTTAAAACGTTTGGTGAAACATTCATGAAGGGAGAATTAACGTAGTATTCTCTTTAACCTGAAAATTCTATTGAATCTTTTGCTGAGCTTGCAGATTCATTTATAAAAGCACATTCGGGAGCTTAAAAGTTGAGAAAAGGATGGAAGACATCTTTAAGGTTAAGCAGGGGATGTCAGATTCCAACAGGACAGGATGATATTACCTCGAGTACTTGATAACTGGGATGCTATGGCATTCACGAGCAACTTGAACGAAAAAAGTTCAGAAGCCACGAGAAGGCTGAAGGAAAGTTTGCGAGAATTTCCAGCAATAACTCGAACGATGTGTACAACATGTACAGTACGAAGTTGCGGATAGAAGAAGATACGGTCGCAAAGCCAAGGGTTGATAAAAGAGTAGGATCGAGACATTCAGAATCAAAAAAACAAATCCGGTAAAAACAGGTACGAGCCGTACATGGGACCTACAGGGCGAGACTCTCGATCTAAATAGGAAACCGCACGATTTGACTCAAGACCAAGGCAAAAATACACGAGTTCTTGTCACGACCCGAAATTTCCCACCGACGGGACCGTGATGGCACCTAACATTTCACTTGCCAGGCAAGCCAACGTTAGAGAATCATTAAACCAATTCCTTATTCCCATTCAGTAATTAACAATAATTAACTAAGATAAAATGTAGTAAGTGCAGAATATCATAAAACTGTATTAATTACTACCACCCGGATCTGGAGTCACAATTCACGAGCATTCTAGAATTTACTACAAGTAATAGTCTGAAAGAAATACAACTGTCTGAATGAAAGAAATAGTAGAACAGAAAAGATAGACGGGGACTTCAAGGTCTGAGAACGCCGACAGATCTACCTTGAGTCTTCGGACAGCGGACCAATAGCAAAATTCCAATCAACCCGAGCCAGTATCAAAATCTGTACAGAGAGTGCAAAGTCAAGTATCAGTACAACCGACCCCATGTACTGGTAAGTGTCGAGCCTAACCTCGACGAAGTAGTGACGAGGCTAAGGCAAGGCACCTACAAATCAACCTGTACACTTTAACAGTGTATATACAAATAACAGAAATGAAGAACTAAACAGGAAATGTCGGGAGGGGACATACTGAGGGGAATACAAGATAAAGAACTACAACAGAATGACCACCGAAGCAGTCAATATACCATGAATAAACAGGAACAACAAATACAGTAAAAGAAAAATACATGGCATCACCCTTCGTGCTTTTACTCTCAATCTCCCCATAAAATCAATGGAAATGACATGGCATCACCCTCCGTGCATTAACTCTCATATCATGGCACGGCATCACCCTTTTTGTATTAACACTCACAATATGGTACGGCATCACCCTCCGTGCATTAACACTCACAATATGGCACGGCATCACCCTTCGTGCATTAACACTCACAATATGGCACGGCATCACCCTTCGTGCATTAACACTCTCCCTTACCATAATGCAATGCATAAATAATAACAGTGAGATCGAATAACAAGTACAAACCTTACTTCAACATTTGGTTCCATATCATTAATCTCAACTTTGAAATAAAAAATCAATTATCACCAGAAAATCCGTAAACACGATAAGAATGATAAATTGAACAACACTAGTAATACACATAGCGATTAGGCATAGGAATGAGACAATATAAGAAAAACTGAGAAACATGGAAAACAGGTAAATTGGCGACGCATAAGTACTCGTCACCTCACATATATGCCGCTCACATAAATTTCACTTAGAAAATAATCTAAGGTTCCTAATTCCCTCAAGTCAGGGTTAGATACAACACTTACCTTGCTCCGAAGACCACTTAATTCTCAATCACAACTTTCCATTTGGAATTCACCTCCAAACCACTCGTATCTATTCAAAAATGACTCAATAACATCAAATATTGGTAAAGGAATCAATTACGTTTCATAAATTAAATTTCCCAAATTTTCCTCCAAAAGGTTAAAAAATCGACCCCGGGCCCGCTTGGTCAAAAATCGAGGTTCGGACCAAATCCTTTTACCCATTCACCCCCGAGCCCGAATATGTAATTAGTTTTGGAATCCGACCTCAAATTGAGGTCTAAATCCTCAAACTTCTGAAATTCCTAAGTTCTACCCAAAAATCCTAATTTTACCATAAAATTCTAGATTCTAGGTTGAAATCTTGTTATAAGATGTAAAAGATTGAAAGAAAAGAGTAAGGAATCACTTACCTATGATTTGGGGAAGATTTTGTCTTTGGAAAATCGCCTCTTAAGGTTTAGGATCCGAAAAATTGAAGAATGAAATGAAAAATCCCGTTTAAGTCCAAAGTTATCAGCTACGGACGTCGCATTTGCGACCTGAGCTTCGCAAATGCGAAGGGGTCATCGTAAATGCGAGATCCTTCACATTTCTGCTGCCTTCGTAATTGCGAAGAATATATCACAATTGCGACCATTGGCCCATTGCATTTGCGGGCAGAAATTCGAAATTGCGAACATACCCTTCCCGAGACCCCCAACGCAATTGCGAATAAAATCTCGCAATTGCGAGAACATGCTGGCCCAGGCCTTCTTCACTATTGCGATAGATATCTCGCAATTGCCAGGCCTACTTATTTCGCATTTGCGAGATCAGAGGACTGCAACGGGTTCAGTTATACCAGTAAAATTTTCTAAGTTCAAACCAACCCGTGGCCTATCCGAAACTCACCCGAGCCCTCGGGGCTCCAAACCAAACATGCACACAAGTCTAAAAACATCATACGAACTTGCTCGCGTGATCAAATTGCCAAAATAACACCTAGAACTATGAATTTAGCACCAAATCAAATGATATTCTCAAGAACACTTTAAAATTTATATCTTCTCAACTAGACGTCTGAATCACGTCAAATTAACTCCGTTTCTCACCAAATTTCACAGACCAATCTTAAATATCATAATGAACCTGTACTGGGCTCCGAAACAAAAATACGGACCCGATACTAACAATGCCAAATATCAATCAATTCTTAAAAACAAATAATTTTCAGACTTTTAATTTTCATCAAAAAATCATAACTCAAGCTAGGGACCTCTGAATTCAATTTCAGGCATACGCTCAGGTCCCATAATTCGATACGGACTTACCGGGACCGTCAAAGCATGGATCATGGCCCGTTTACCAAAAATGTTGACAGAAGTCAAAAATCAACTTTTAAGACAAAAATTCTTATTTTCATTAGTTTTCAACATAAAAGCTTTCCGAAAACCTGCCGGATTGCGCACGCAAATCCAAGAGGGTAAAAATGAGATTTTTAAGGCTTACGAGCGCAGATTCGAGTTCTAAAACATAAGATGACCTTTTGGGTTATCATATTCTCCACCTCTAAAACAACCGTTCGTCCTCAAACGGACATAGAAAAATACCTGGGCTGGTGAAAAGGTGGGGATATCTACTCCGCATATCGGACTCGGACTCCCAAGTAGGTGCCTCAATAGGCTGACCTCTCCACTGCACTCGAACTGAAGGGTAACTCTTTGACCTCAACTGACGAACCTGCCAGTCTAGAATGGACACCAGCTCCTCCTCGTAAGTCAAATCCTTGTCCAACTGGACATAGCTGATATCTAACACGTGGGACGGGTCACCATGATATTTTCGGAGCATAGACACATGGAATACCGGATGAACTGAGGATAACCCTGGAGGCAACGCAAGTCTATAAGCTACCTCCCCCACTCTCTCGAGGATCTCAAATGGCCCGATATACCTAGGGCTCAACTTGCCCTTCTTCCTAAATCTCATAACACCCTTCATGGGCGATACCCGAAGCAATATTCTTTCTCCAACCATGAATGCAATATCACGAACTGTATGGTCGGCATAACTCTCTTGCCTGGACTGAGCTGTACGAAGTCGATCCAGTATAATCTTGACCTTGTCCAAGGCCTCCTGAACTAAATCTGTACCCAATAACTGAGCCTCCCCCAGCTCAAACCACCTAATTGGCGACCTACATTGTCTACCATATAATGCCTCATAGGGAGCCATCTGAATGCTCGACTAGTAGTTGTTATTGTAGGAAAACTCCGCTAACGGCAAAAACTGATCCCAAGAACCTCCAAAGTCAATAACACAGGTGCAGAGCATATCCTCCAAGATCTGAATAGTACGGTCGGACTACCCGTCCGTCTGAGGATGAAATGCTGTGCTCAACTCAACTTGCGTACCCATTTCACGCTGAACTGCCCTCCAAAAGTGCGAGGTAAACTGCATACCTCGATCACAAATAATAGACACGGCCACCCCGTGAAGATGGACGATCTTACGAATGTAAATCTCTGCCAACCGCTCCGAGGAATAGGTAACTGCCACAGGAATGAAATGCGCTGACATAGTCAGCCTGTCCACAATGACCCAAACTGCATCAAGCTTCCTCTGAGTCCGTGGGAGTCCAACAACAAAGTCCATAGTGATACGCTCCCACTTCCACTCAGGAATATCTAACCTCTGAAGTAACCCACCAGGTCTCTGATGCTCACACTTTACCTGCTTGCAATTTAGGCACCAAGCTACATAAGCAACTATGTCCTTCTTTATTCACCTCTACCAATAATGCTGCCTCAAGTCCTGATACATATTGGCGGCGCCCGGATAAATAGAATACCGGGAACTGTGGGACTCCTCAAGGATCAAGTCACGAAGTCCATCCATATTAGGCACACAAATACGATCTTGCATCCTCAAAACTCTGTCATCTCTAACAGTAACCTTCTTGGCACCATCGTGCCGCAGTGTGTCTCTAAGGACAAGTAAATGCGGATCATCATCCTTCCGATCTCTGATGCGCTCAAACAAGGAAGACCGAGTGACTGTACAAGCTAGAACACAACTGGGCTCAGAAATATCTAACCTCACGAACTGGTTGGCAAAAGTCCTGAACATCCAATGCAAGCGGTCTCTCACCAACTGGAATATATGCAAGGCTACACATACTGACTGATTTTCTACTCAAAGCATCAGCCACCACATTGGCCTTCCCGGGATGATGCAATATGGTGATATCATAGTCTTTCAATAGCTCCAGCCACCTCCTCTGCCTCAAATTGAGTTCCTTCTGTTTGAACAAATACTGCAAGCTCCGATGATCAGTGAATACCTCACATGGTACGCCGTAAAGATAGTGTCTCCAAATCTTCAACGCTTGAACAATTGCTGCGAGCTCTAGATCATGAACATGGTAATATTTCTCGTGAACCTTCAGCTGCCGTGAAGCATATGCAATAACCTTACCACCCTGCATCAATACCGCACCTAGACCAATACGATATGCATCACAATATACTGTATAAGATCCTGAACCTGTGGGTAACACCAATACTGGTGTCGTAGTCAAAGCTGTCTTGAGCTTCTGAAAGCTCGCTTCACACTCGCCTGACCACCTGAACGGGGCACCCTTCTGGGTCAATCTGGTCAATGGGACTGTTATGGATGAAAACCCCTCCACAAATCAACGGTAATAGCCCGCCAAACCCAGGAAATTACGGATCTCTATAGTTGATGTGGGTTTAGGCCAATTCTGGACTGCCTCAATCTTCTTAGGATCCACCTAAATACCCTCTATTGATACAACGTGACCCAATAAAGCAACTGAACTCAACCAAAACTCGTATTTCGAGAACTTAGCATATAACTGGCTGTCTTTCAGAGTCAGAAGAACGATCCGAAGGTGCTGCTCATGCTCATCTCGACTGTGGGAGTAGATCAAGATATCATCAATAAACACAACCACGAAGGAATCCAAGTAGGGTTTGAACACCCGGTTCATCAAATCCATAAATGTTGTTGGGGCATTTGTCAGCCCAAATGACATCACTAGAAACTCATATTGACCATACCGAGTCCAAAAAGCTATCTCATGAACATCGGAAGCCCTAATCCTCAACTGATGGTAGCCAGATCTCAAATCAATCTTTGAAAACACCTTGGCACCCTGAAGCTGATCAAATAAATCATCAATCCTCGGCAATGGATATTTGTTCCTGATGGTGACTTTGTTTAACTGCCGATAATCTATACACACCCTCATCGATCCATCTTTCTTCTTCACAAACAACACAGGTGCACCCCAGGATGAGACACTAGGTCTAATGAAGCCCTTATCCAGCAAATCTAGCAACTGCTCCTTCAATTCTTTCAACTCTGGCGGGGCTATGCGATATGGAAGAATGGAGATAGGCTGAGTGCCCGGAGCCAAATCAATGCAGAAATCAATATCCCTGTCAGGTGGCATCCCCGACAGGTCTGCAGGAAATACCTCTGGAAACTCACGAACAACCGGCACCGAATCAATGGAAGGAACCTCCACACTAGAATCGCGGATATAAGCCAAATAAGCTAGACACCCCTTCTCGACCATATGCCGAGCCTTCACATAAGAGATAACCCTGCTGGAAGAATGGCCAAGATTCCCTCTCCACTCTATTAGAGGCAACCCCTGCAAGGCTAAGGTCACAGTCTTGGCATGATAATCTAATATAGCATGATAAGATGACAGCCAATCCATACCCAGTATGACATTAAAATTAACCATATCGAGAAGTAGAAGATCTACACGAGTCTCAAGACTCCCAATGGTGACCACACACAAACGATAAACACGATCTACAACAATAGCATCTCCCACTGGTGTGGACACATACACAGGAGCACTCAAAGAATCATTGTTGTAGATCGTTCTATTTGATTCGGGATGACACATAAAAGTAAGTAGATCCCGGATCAAATAGAACTGAAGCATCTCTACTGTAAACTGAAACAGTACCTGTGATAACAACGTGAGATGACTCAGCCTCAGGCCTAGCTGGAAAAGCATAACACTGGGGCTGGGCACCACCACCCTGAACTACGTCCCTAGGACGGCCTCTAGCTGGCTGGTCTCCACCTCTAACGGCCTAACCTCCACCTCTAACTGTCTGGCCTCTACCTCTGGCTGCCTGACCCCTGCCTCTGACTGGCTGAGCAGGTGGTGCAGCAACTGGTGCCGGAACCATGGCACGAGAACTCTGATGCTGTGAGCTACCCGTTGCCCGAGGGCAAAATCTAGCAATGTGCCTCAGATCACCACAAGTATAACATAACCTCGGATGTTGTGACTGCTGACCCTGAAGCTAACCCTGTCGACCTGAATAACCACCCTGATAACTATGGAGTGGAGGTGCACTAATAGGAGCAGGTGGTGCACTAATAAGAGCTGGTGGTGCACTATAGGCTAGCTGGTCGGAATAATGCATCTGAGGGTCACGACCGCCTGAGGCACCGTGGGATGCCTGGAGCACTGAATGAAATGTCCTGGGAGGACGGCCTCTACCAAAAGTACTCCTGCCTCTAGATGAGGCACCGCTGAACTCACCAGAATGACAAGGTCTCTTGTCAGACCCCTGACCTCCCTGAGTAAGAACTATTTCGACTCGTCTGGCGACATTAGCAACCGCCTGGAAAGAAATCTCACTCCTAGTCTCCTTAGCCATCTGCAATCTGATAGGCTGAGAAAGTCCATCAATAAACCTCCGCACCCTCTCTCTCTCTCTCGGTGGGAAGCAGAAGAATGGCATGACAGGCCAAATCCACAAAAAGGGTCTCATACTGAGTAACTATCATACTGCCCTACTGGAGACGCTCAAACTGACGACGACGCTCCTCTCTCAATGTGATAGGCAGAAACTTCTCTATGAAGAGCTGAGAGAACTGGTCCCAAGTAAGAGCAGGCGACCCAGCTGGTCTGGTCAACAAATAATCTCTCCATCATTTCTTGGTGGAACTAGTCATCTGAAATGCAGCAAAATCGACTCCATTAGTCTCCACTATACCCATGTTCCGTAGAACCTCGTAATAGCTGTCAAGATACTCCTGGGGGTCCTCTGAAGGAGCAATACTGAAGTGAACAGGAAAGAGCTTGGTAAACCTGTCCAATCTCCATAAAGCCTCAGAAGACATAGCTGGCCCATCTCCGACCTGTGCCGCATTAACAGACTGAACTATTCCGATTGGCTGAGCTGCTGGAGCCTGATACTGGGGAGCTATATGCTCCAGATCGGGAGTGGTAGGAGTCTGGGCTCCTCCTCTAACCTGAGACACTGCTGGTGCCATGGGAAATGCGCCAGTCTAGGCCACACTCTCCATAAGGCCCACCAAATGGACCAAAGCATCCTGAAGTACTGGGTAGCAATGAACCCCTCCGGAAACTGAGCTGGTCTGATAGGAACAGTCTGGGCTGGAGCTTCCTCGTCAATCTCTATCTGAGGCTCCACTACTGGGGCTGCTGCTCGGGCCCTAGGCTGAGCCCTGCCCCTGCCTCGGCCTCTAGCACGGCCTCGGCCTCGTCCTCTGCCCCGTGTAGGAGCTGTCACTAGAGGCTCTGGCTGCTGCTCAGCTGAGGAAGCGGTACGTGTTCTCGTCATCTGCGAGAGAATAAGAGTAGAAGAGTTTAATCAGTATTGAGAAAGCAAAATCGCACGACAGAGAAGAATAGAAGTGAAACTTGTTCCTAAACTTCATAGCCTCAGGAAGATAAGCATAGACGTCTCCGTACCGATCCTCCAGACTCTACTAAGCTTGCTCGTGAATCGTGAGACCTATGTAACCTAGTGCTTTGATACCAACTGTCACGACCCAAAAATTTCCACCGACGGGACCGTGATGGCGTCTAACATTTCACTTGCCAGGCAAGCCAACGTTAGAGAATCAGTAAACCAATTCCTTATTCCCATTCAGTAATTAACAATAATTAAGTAAGATGAAATATAGTAAGTGCGGAATATCATAAAACTGTATTAATTACTACCACCCGGATCTGGAGTCACAATTCACGAGCACTCTAGAATTTACTACAAGTAATAGTCTGAAAGAAATACAACTCTCTGAATGAAAGAAACAGTAGAACAGAAAAGATAGACGGGGACTACAAGGTCTGTGAACGCCGACAAATCTACCTTGAGTCTCCGGAGAGCGGACCAATAGCAAAATCTCGATCAACCCGAGTCGGTATCAAAATTTGCACAGAAAGTGCAGAGTGCAGTATCAGTACAACCGACCCCATGTACTGGTAAGTGTCGAGCCTAACCTCGACGAAGTAGTGACGAGGCTAAGGCAAGGCACCTACAAATCAACCTGTACAATTTAACAGTGTATATACAAATAACAGAAATGAAGAACTAAACAGGAAATTTAGGGAGGGGACATACTGAGGGGAATACAAGATAAAGAACTACAACAGAATGACCACCGGAGCAGTCAATATACCATGAATCAACAGGAACAACAAATACAGTAAAGGAAAAATACACGACATCACCCTTCGTGATTTTACTCTCAATCTCACCATAAAATCAAAAGAAACGGCACGACATCACCCTTCATGCATTAATTCTCATATCATGGCACGGCATCACCCTTCGTGCATTAATACTCACAATATGGCACGGCATCACCTTTCGTGCATTAATACTCACAATATGGCAAGACATCACCCTTCGTGCATTAACACTCACAATATGGCACGGTATCACCCTTCGTGCATTAACACTCACAATATGGCACGGCATCACCTTTCATGCATTAACACTCACAATATGGCACGGCATCACCCTTCGTGTATTAACACTCTCCCTTACCATAATGCAATGCATAAATAATAACATGGAGATCGAATAACAAGTACAAATTTTACTTCAACATTTGGCTCCATATCATCAATCTCAACTTTGAAATAAAAACTCAATTATCACCAGAAAATTCGTAAATACGATAAGAACGATAAATTGAACAACACTAGTAATACACATAGCGATTAGGCATAGGAATGAGACAATATAAGAAAAACTGAGAAACATGGAAAACAGGTACATTGGCGGCGCATAAGTACTCGTCACCCCAAATATATGCCGCTCACATGAATTTCACTTAGCAAATAATCTAAGGTTCCTAATTCCCTCAAGTCAGGGTTAAACACAACACTTACCTTGCTCCGAATACCACTTAATTCTCAATCACAGCTTTCCCTTTGGAATTCACCTCCAAACCACTCGTATCTATTCAAAAATGACTCAATAACATCAAATATTGCTAAAGGAATCAATTATTTTTCATAAATTAAATTTCTCAAATTTTCCTCCAAAAGGTTGAAAAATCGACCCCGGGCCCGCTTGGTCAAAAGTCGAGGTTCGGACCAAAATCCTTTTACCCATTCACCCCCGAGCCTGAATATGTAATTAGTTTTGGAATCCGACCTCAAATTGAGGTCTAAATCCTCAAATTTCCGAAATTCCTTAGTTCTACCCAAAAGTCCTAATTTTACCATAAAAATTCTAGATTCTAAGTTGAAATCTTGTTATAAGATGTAAAAGATTGAAAGAAAAGAGTTAGGAATCACTTACCTATGATTTGGGGAAGATTTGGTCTTTGGAAAATCGCCTCTTAAGGTTTAGGGTTCGAAAAATTGAAGAATGAAATGAAAAATCCCGTCAAAGCCCAAAGTTATCTGCTGCGGACGTCACATTTGTGACCTGAGCTTCGCAATTGCGAAGCTCACAAATGCGAAGGGGTCATCGCAAATGCGAGATCCTTCACATTTCCGCTGCCTTCGCAATTACGAAGAATATATCGCAATTGTGACCATTGGCCCATTGCATTTGCGGGCAGAAATTCCCATTTGCGAACATACCCTTCCCCAGACCCCCATCACAATTGCGAATAAAATCTCACAATTGCGAGAACATGCTAGCCCAAGTCTTCTTCGCAATTGCGATAGATACCTCGCAATTGCCAGGCCTGCTTATTTTGCATTTGCGAAGCCTGATTTCGCAATAGAGGCCTGTAATTGGTTCAGTTATACCAGTAAAAAATTTTAAGTTCAAACCATCCCGTGGCCTATCCGAAACTCACCCGAACCCTCATCCCATAATTTGATACGGACTTACCGGGACCGTCAAAGCACGGATCCTGGCCTGTTTACAAAAAATGTTGACAAAAGTAAACTAAAATCAACTTTTAAGGCAATAATTCTTATTTTCATTAGTTTTCAACATAAAAGCTTTCCGGAAACTGTCCGGACTGCGCACGCAAATCGATGAGGGTAAAATGAGATTTTTATGGCTTAAGAGCGTAGATTCGAGTTCTAAAACATAAGATGACATTTTGGATCATCACAGTTCTTCATCTAGGTTCGGAAATGAATAGGATGCCCGAAGCAATGATTCCAATAAACAAGCGAGAATAGGAGATTACAACTTTAATATCAGCACCTCCGAGTTAGTAGCTATTTTACGAAGTATGGGGGATAAGGTGCGGTGGACTTAAGAAATGAGATCAGATCCAAGCAAAAGAAATACAGATTTCTGGTGTGAGCTTCATAACGATCATGGCCATAGAACAACATATTGTAGAGTTCTACAAGGAGAAGTCGAGCATTTATTGAAGCAAGGTTATCTTACTGATTTGTTCAGTGAGAAAGAAAGACAATCATATATGAAGAACATATAAGAGCCCCCAAAACCTCCATCACCAAAAAGAACAGTCAATGTAATAATTGGGGGAGATGAGGTCCATGAAGTAACCTATACAACTGCAAAAAAGGCGACAAAAGTCATGGTCACTCACAGGAAGCGAATTCTCCAGGTCTTGGATAGTGACAATATAACATTCGATGATGAGGATGCGGACGGCTTGATAATTCCTCACAACGATGCACTGGTAATATCTTTACTTGTACATGATACTAACGTAAAATGAGTTTTGATTGATCCAGGTAGCTTAGTGAACATCATTTTACTGAGGGTGAAGAATGAAATGCAAGCTAATGATAAGGTGATACCAAAGGCGCGGTCCTTGTCCGGGTTTGATAATTCAAGCATTATCACAAAAGGGGAAGTTGTACTCACCACATTCGCAGAAGGAGATGTCAAGGATACAAAGTTCTAGGTGATAGACACGGACATGGCCTAAAATATAATTCTAGGAAGATCGTGGATTCACGATATGGACATTGTCCCATCCACATTGCATCAAGTTATCAAATTTCCTACACAGTGAGGAATCTGTCAAATCTGTAGAGATCATCAAGCTTCAAGAAGTATCAACTCAGTGGTGATTGCAAGCACGATAACCAATGATACAGACGCAAAATAGCAACTACAAAATTTAGTTGAGGACGTTGTTACAGACTGATGTTGATTCGAAATCCGATGTTATTCAAGAGCCAGAAGAAAATAAAAATATTAGATAACTACTAAAAAGCTCGAAGCTGTAGTGTTATTTGTACAATGGCCAGACAGAAAAGTTTGCATCGGAGCAAATTTAAGCCCGGAAATGAAAGGTAAGTTAATTGAATTTTTACGAGCTAACGCAGATTGCTTTTCTTGGTCGCACTCAGATATGATAGGTATACCACTGAAGGTGATGACCCACAAACTGAATGAGGATCCATTATACCCACCCGTCAAGCAAAAAAAGAGGAAGCAAGGATCCTTCAAAAGTAAAGTGATCCAAGATGAGGTACAAAAGCTTTTAAAAATTAGGTCAATACGAGAGGTAAAGTACCCTGACTGGTAAGCTAATATCGTGGTAGTTCCCAAAAAGAATAAAAAAGGCGAGTTTGTGTAGATTAAACTTATTTAAATAAGGCTTGTCCTAAAGATTCATTTCCTTTACCGCATATAGATCAACTATTTGATTCTACTGCAGGATATGAACTTTTGAATTTTTTAGATGCATATTCAGGATATAACCAAATAAAAATGGACCCTCTAAATGAAGAAAAAACTTCGTTTATCATAAACAGGGGAACTTATTGTTATAAAGTCATGCCATTTGGCTTGAAAAATGCTAGAGCCACATATCAGAGATTGGTGACTAAAATGTTTCAAGAACATCTGGGAAAAACTATGGAAGTCTACATAGACGATATGTTAGCCAAGTCAACACAGGCGGGAGATCATTTTCAACACTTGTTAGACACTTTTGAGATTCTCAGCAAGTATAATATGAAGCTAAATCCGTAAAAATGTGCTTTTGGCATGGCTTCAGGTAAGTTTTTAGGTTTTCTTGTTTCTAATAGGGGTATTGAAGTGAATCCTGCGCAGATCAAAGCTATCGAGGAAATACTAGATATACTCACGAGCAAGAAAGAAGTGCAAAAATTAACATAGCAGTCCTGGGGAGGTTTATATCAAAGTCATCAGAAAAAAGTTTTAAATTCTTTTCAGTATTGAAAAAGTAGAATTAGTTTGAATGGACTGATGAGTGCCAACAAGCTCTCAAGGACCTAAAGTCGTATCTATCAAACGCCTTTGCTAGCCAAACCAAAAGACGGTGAAAGGATGCTCATTTACCTCATTGTGTCAGAAGTGGCGGTAAATGCGGTATAGGTACGAGAGGATAAAGGTAAATAATCCCCAATTTATTATGTTAGTAAATCTTTACTAGATGTTGAAACACGATATCCACACTTGGAAAAGCTTGCTTTAGCATTATTTATCGCATCTAGGAAGTTAAGATCTTATTTTCAATGTCATCCTATTACTTTTATAATTGCTTTCCCCCCGAGGAATATACTGCATAAACAGGAATTATCAGGTAAATTAGCTTAATGGTCAATAGAACTCAGTGAGTGTGATATCATATATCAGTCCAGAACTGCAATAAAATCACATGTTGTAGCATATTTTGTAGCGGGTTTTAGGACGAATTTAGTTCCTGAAGCAGAAAAGGAACTACGGGTATTTATCGGAGCCAATCCGGGGACTTGGACCCTATTTACCGATAATTCTTCAAACGTTAAAGGATCAGGTTTAGGAATTGTTCTGATTTCACCTTCAGGGGAAGTCATAAGACAAGCAATACAATTTTATCCAATCACTAACAATGAGGCATAGTATGAAGCTGTGATTACAGGCTTGGAATTGGCACGAGAACTTGGTATAGAACAGATTGTGATCAAAAGTGACTCGAGGTAGGTGGTTAACCAAATACAAAGGACTTACGTGGAAATAGAAACGTGAATGCATCAATACATGGAAAAGGTACGAGAATTACTTAGACAATTCCATACATGGAAGGCTATACAGATACCCGGGGAAGAGAATGCAGAAGCAGATGTGTTGGCAAATCTCGCATCTGTCGCGGTTGTAAAAAATGTAGAAAATGGTATTGTGATACATTTGTTTCATTCGTCACTCGACCTAGCTAAGAGTCAGGTAAATTTTAATAATCTAACTTGGGATTGGAGAAATGAATTTGTGCACTTTTTGTAGTATGGTATCTTGCCTGAGGACAAGAAGAAGTCACAATTTCTTCGGCAAAAAGCCACTTTGTATTTCTTATTTCGTAGAAATTTGTATCGAAAGATGTTTGGTGGACCTTTAGCACGGTGCCTCGGTCCATCACAAATGGAGTATGTGATGAAAGAAGTACATGAGGGGCATTACGGCAATCACGCCTGATCTCGTCCAATTTCACTCCTCTCTTTGAGGTTATGAAAACGGTCGATGCAATAGTAATACCCAACAAGAGTCGGGGTCAAATTCTACAGGGAGCTAAATGAATGGGTGTAAGTAGTATATATATCTTAGAGCGTAATTTTGAATATCTAAATTTACACTTCTGCAATATTTTTGTTTTGTTTGAAAATGTAAATTAAACTACGATTGCAATAATGAAACTAGGAAATTGTTTTTGTCGTTTTTCAAATGATATAAAAGGCCTAGGGCTATGACCTTCACCTAGGTATTTGTTTAATGGGTTGTAAACTTTAAAGCTTGTTTTATTGGTCGGGGTGTATTATATCTATCAACACTCAAGTACCCACTCAATACCTCTCGGTCAGAGAGTAATGTTTCCCAATTTAGCTTTCTCAAGTCCAAATGGGTATTGAACAAAATATTTGATAAGAAGCTCAAGTCGGATTTTACTATCTCTAGGTTCAACCCTTTAATTGGGCTTATCAATTTCTCGATTGACCGATTTCTTGCTAGCCAAGTTTTCCTAGACTAAGTCTCTCTTTCTCAAGTAGAGACCAAGTCAAATAGGCATGAATTAATGTTTGCAACTATTAATTCTTCAAATAAAAGCAAGAACAATGCTAGATAATAAACACCCAACCATAAACAATCTATAAATCAAAAACCCATTAAGTTTTCATACGGGGGTTGGATCACAACCCAAGTAAAAATCGAGCTACTCATGCTTAAATTGGAAGAAAGAGGAGAAGAAATGATAATTAAACACATATTGATAATTAAAATGATGAAATCAATATTCAAAAAGCTCAAAATAGCAAAAACTACTAGAAAGAGTAAAAGAAACCGTCTACTAAAGAAGCTCATGTCAAAAGTTTTCCTAAAAAAAAGTGAAACCCTTTTATTTATACAGAGCTGGAATTTTTGGACAAAAATATCCTTTCAGAGGTTCTGCGGCCGCACAATTCCATGTGCGGTCCGCACATTTCTTTAGCTTGATAGGATTGGAGATCTGCGACCGTATAATTCTGAATTGTGGCCGCACTGCCCTCTTTCTGCGGTCCGCACAATAATGTTTGTGGCCGCATAGCTCTTCTTTTGCGGCCGCACAATAATTGTGCGGTCCGCACTTGTGTTGGACTTGAGGTGCAGGTTCTCTTAACCTTTTGCTTTGATCCAGCTTCTGCGGCCGCACAATTTATGTGCGGACTGAACTTTGCACATTTCTCTTATGGGAATTTGTTCACAACCTGCGGCCGCAAATGATATTCTGCGGTCCGCACTTCTGAGCTTTTGTGCATGTTTTTGTCCTTGAGTTCAGATTACTCCTTCTTGAGTTGGATTTCATCTTGGGAGCTCATCTTCCAATATTCCTGCAATTAAGCACATTTCATCAGTTTTCGGGAACACAATTAAATATTTTTGGACTAAAACGAAAGCTAAAAGGCGCTAATAAGTAGTTAAAATCCCCATTTATCAACTCCCCAAAACTTAAGTTTTTACTTGTCCTCAAGCAAATAAAGTAGTTCCCACCTCCATAAGTTAAAAGTCATTCCAGCTAATCAAAGGTGAATCAATCACACATCAGTTGGGACCAACGATTACCCACAACACCTATGTATTATCAACAAGGCAACAAGTTAAACGTTTAAGCACAAATAGTTCTAATGCGACACTTGAGCATCAAGAGTTGACTTTATTCATCAAGAAAGCTCGCTCTTTAATGTAGGTCATTGTGGATCCCAAACTCTTCCTCCTTTATTCTCTATTTGCCTATCTCACTTAAGAATTTAGCACTCAATCCACGGATTTGTGAAAGGTTCACTCATCTCTCTCAAAAGAATGTCGCAAGTACGACTTTAAGTACCATAGGCTTACCCCTCATGTAAATCACCACTAATGTAAGCTCACTCGGTTTGAAATCACGTAGGGCTTTTTCGGAATGCAATGAAGGCTTTTGGACTAAGGTTGGATATGCTATGATAGAATGGGTTCATATTTCCTTAAGCACTCCATTTTCTTTTATCGGCTCACGTTTTGCCAACTCTTTGAGGTATTTTCTTTTCCTTAGGGAAACTAGAGAGACTTAACATCACTCTTTATTGGTCATGCTATTCAATTTCTACAATTATTTGCTTTCTCCATGCTTTGCATCATTACTTTTCTTTGAATCCCTTCAACTTTTCAACTTATTCACTTTTTTTTGCATTTTTCTTTTTGTTCATTCTTTTTCTTGCCTTTCCTTCTCCTCATTTCTTTTCTCTTTTGTGCCTTGATACCTTCTTCAAACTCCTCTTATCTCCCCTAAACTTATATTTTAGCCAATTATTTCACAAGAGTGTTAAGAAAATCTCGGGTGCCAAGAGAGGGTTAGGACAAAATGGGTAAAGGCTTGTAATATAGTTATCAAATGATAAAGGTTTTAGGCTCAAATGGGTTGACTAGGGATAACAACGTTGGTGGTCAATGAAAATTTTCAAACGGGTTAAGGAGAGCCTACAATCACTTCTCAAGCCAAGCAAAACTTAAAATTTTGCCTAGAAACATATTCGGGGCAAGTTCTAAACCATTCGCCCGGGTACTTGGAATTGCAATAACAACATCTCACCTCTCACGCAGCTGGATTGTTAAAAAGGATAGAGTCGAGGGCCCACAACGACCATATTCACGATTGAAAATCACTATAGTTCGACTAAACCACTCGATGATTGCCTAAGTCAACACAAGAGTCAAAAGGTCACTAACTAGAGCTATTTCTTTCCAAAAAACACTTATTTTTAACTATAAGCACGTAGTTAAGTGTGTTGGTACCAAGTGAAGCATGTTTGACTCATTGAGCATGACTCAATTAGGTTATTTTATTCATTATTACTACTATTATTACCTAAACACCAAAAACAGACTCAATCCCTTAAGAAGGCTGTCACGCTATCCATCGTTGGGAAGAGTCACCCGGTTCACACAAAAAAAACCACCTTTGGAAAGAACTGTGGCATTAAGAAAACCAAAGGCTTATTATCTACTAAAACATAAAAAGCTATTAAAGCAAAAAGAAGCTACTATTTGAAGGTTCTCTGAACTTTTTCTCTGGCCCAGCTTCTGCGGCCACACAATTTATGTGAGGACCGTACTTTGCACTTTTCTCTGATGGAAATTTCTTCACAACCTGCGGCCGCAGATGATTTTCGGCGGTCCGCACTTCTGAGCTTTTGTGCCTGTTTTTGTCTTTGAGTTCAGATTACTTCTTCTTGAGTTGGATTTCATCTTGGGAGCTCATCTTCCAATATTCCTGCAATTAAACACATTTCATCAGTTTTCAGGAACACAATTAAACGACGGGAGAAGATCGTTGATGAAGACATTAATAAGAGCATAATATTATTGGCCAAAAATGGAAGAATCGGAAACTTTCGTAGCCTAGTGCGATAAATGTCAACGATATGCCAATAACATGCACCGCCCGGCAGAGCTGTTCCATTCAGTTATTTCACCATGGCCCTTCATGAAATGGGGCATGGACATTGTTGGGCCGTTGCCTCAAGCTAAAGGAAAGGTACGGTTTCTGTTAGTTTTAATAGATTATTTTTCAAAATTGGTAGAAGCAGGTGCTTTCAAATAGGTGCGGGAAAAAGAAATCGGGGATTTTATTTGGCAAAACATTATATGTCGATTTGGGGTTCCAAAGAAAATCGTATGTGATAATGGCCCGCAGTTCATAGGCACGAAAATCATAGAATTCTTTCAAAGTTGGTAGATTAAACGGATTACATTTGCTCCTTACCACCCTGCGGCCAACGGACAAGCTGAATCGACAAAAAGAGTTATTATCAATAACTTGAAGAAGAGATTAGAAGAATAAAACGGTAAATGGCCAAAAGTATTACCGGGGGTGTTATGGGATTATCGAACGATAACAAAAACTAGTACGGGTGAGACTCCAGTTTTACTTGTGTATGATGCAGAAGCTTTAATTCCGGTGGAGATAGGTGAACCAAGTACGAGGTACACACATGCTACCGAAGTGGAAAATAAGGAGGAGTTGGAGGTAAATTTGGATTTATTACAAGAGAGGAGAGAAGCAATATTAATTCGAATAGCAGCTCAAAAACAGATGATTGAAGGATACTACAACAAGAAAGCTAATTTGAGTTACTTCTAGATTGGGGACTTCGTCCTCAAAAAGGTGTTCCGGTCAACAAAAGCAGCCAACGCAGGAAAGTTGAGCCCAAATTGGGAAGGCCCATATAGGGTTCGAGGCATCGCCGGAAAAGGAGCATACGAGTTGGAAACCATGGATGGCAAGGTACTACCATCGAACTAGATTGCAATTCATTTGAAGAAGTATTACTTCTAGACAAGGAAAATACCTATGGTCAGGTATCATGCAAGTTTAATTTTATTTTGTTCTTTTGAATTTTACTAACCATTTTAGATGATAGGCAAAATGTTGGCCCGTACCAAATAATGATATTAAATTGGAAAGACACGCGTAATACCTAGTTATTCCTGGTATAGGTTGCAACTTTTTTGATGGAAAAAGGATTATGCAATCATTATCTAAATAATTATCTCCGAGTCTCGTTCGTATTTTCCTTTTCAGGGAATGGACCAAAAGAAAGGAGAGATCCAGTGTTTGAGATTTCATACTTCAAAGCTCCAACACTGGGGTGACTATGCATATAGAAGGAAGAAAAAAGAACCAAAGGCATAGCTCAGCCTAAGTGAAAAACCTTGAAGAAACCTTGAAATTGTTTTAAAGGAGTTCGAACTTGCGAAAAGGATGCAAGATATTCCATATTCCTACGAGTTTTAGGTTAAGGCCAAAAATTTAGTCACGGGATAATAGACCCAAATTTTTATTTGTAAACCTGCTATAATGAAAGCAGTTATGAATGTGTTGTATGAACAATTATGAGAATGATGTACGAAATTTATTTGGAAGTTCAAAACATAAAACTTCCTCAAATTATTTCTCTTTTTGTGTCTACTTCATGTTTCATATATTTGCACCATTATAAAGATGATACGTCATCTTCATCAGTGTCGTTAACATAAAATGGCCCTTTTTTTATAAAAATCCGTATTTATCGAAGTCACGGACTATTAAGGCATTTATAAATGCAAGAGAAAGCTAAAATATTAAAAGGGAAAAGAACATAATATGCGGCAAAATCAACCGAAATATTTATATAAAAAACAAGGGTGATAACTTGTCATCAAACCCCAAAAAGACAGGGGCAACCAAAACAAACCTTCCAAAAAGTTGTTAAACTAAGGGAAAAACAACATAAGGTAGTTCCAAATAAAAGCCAATAAAAGAGTAAGGAAAATGAGAAAAACTAAGGAACATCATCAACGGGGGAAGAAGGATAAGCTTGGGGAGAATAGGCTTGAACATCAGCTCTGCCAGGAACAAGTCCATCTCTATCACCCTTAGAACCTTCGTCTTCAGGTGTGAAAAGGTTTTGACGTTGCTAAGTTTTATTAATTGCTTCTTTAGCTCTAGCAATCTCAGCATTAAGTTTAAAACCCTCCTGGTTATCTTCAATTAAAGTCTCGAGGCGAGTGTTCAGAAAATCCCAGCTAACATCCAACGATAACTTATCCTCCAGGGCCTTATAATCCTTCTCCCGTTGATCAATCTCAGCTCTCAACTCTTCTTTTTCTTCTTCTGAGGCTTCATAGGCTATCTTCAAAGGATCAAAAGAACTTTTCAAGAATTGAATTTTATCAGTAGAGGTGCGGAGATCTTCCTGAACTTGGGTAAGCATCTTAACCAATTCACCCACATAAACCTCTTTCTAGTTAAGGAGCTCTTTCAAACCCCTTATCTCTTTAGTAGCCTTGGAAAGTTGTTCAGTAAAAGAGGATTCCAGTCTATCCTTGTCCTTCCCGACTTGACTGGAAGAAACTTTTTCAACCGCTAACTCACCGAAAACCATTCTCATTTGTTTCTCTAAAGCACCCTTCTCTTCTGCAAGAACTTTCTTTTCTAATTGAAGACCTTTAAATTGTTCTTTCCAGTTGTCAAACTCGGTACGCAATTCAATAATTTGCTGGTCAGTTTGAGAAACTCTTTTCATAAGATCTGTGCCAATCAAATTAATCTACAAAAAAGGTAGGAGAAGAAGAGTTATGAATGAGAAAAAGGAAGGAGGGAAGGAAATGTAAGTAAACTTATACCATCCGAGAAGAATGAATGATGTCATTCATTAAGGTCAGTGAACTATGGCATTCCAACTTCTTCTTCTCCATGGGGCCTAACAATAGCTTCAACCACACATCATCTTGACCAGACTTCCTCAACAAACTTTTGCCCCCAGGGACCTCAATCACAACTCTTTTCACCTCCCTTCTGCTGCTAGAAGGCTCAGCTTCTACATGAGAAGCAGCAACAAGAACAACAACCGGAGTAACATCAGGCAAAGACAGGGGGGGTTAACAGAAGATTAAATTGGAAGGGAAGCAAGAGGTAATTCTTCATAAACAGGCCCGAAGCCTTCTTCACCCTCAAAACCTTGGGCAAACAACCTATCAACAAGACTGGGTGGGGGATTAGCTACGTCTTCATCAAAAATTTCTAAAGGAGCATTTTCTAGCTTATCGATGAGTCTGAAAGGAATTGAACTCGATGGAGGGTCATGAGAAACAGGGGTTTCATCATCAGAAACCACGCGTCTCCTGACGCACGATTTTCTTACTAAAAAACCTTCTTCTACCTCCTCTTCATTCTCAAAGCCACGAGCTTCATCAATTTTCCTCTTGGAGGAAGAAGCACTCAAAATTCGTTCCTGGGCAAGACTTATAGAAAGCCTGGCTGATGGAACAGATGCGGAACTAATGCCATAAATAACAAACCCTAATAAAAAAAGGGGGATGATGAAAATTGTTCATATGGACAACTAAAAGAAGAAGAAGAATTATGAAGGTGAAAAGTACCGTGCGTTTTCACTTTCCAACTGAATTGTTGAGAAAGAAATTTAATGATCTTTTTGTCCATAGGAGCAGCAGTCAACATCTTTTCTACCCAAGCACGAAAATCAGGAATTTCTTCAAAGACTTCTATGGTTGCTGAGAAAATAGGTATATGGTTATATGAAGGAATTCAAGACATATAAAAAGAAAAAGAGAAGAAAACTTACGTGCAAAGTTCCATTTTTCTAGAAAAGGCATGTTTTCTTCACCCATTAACCCACTAGTGGGGACACCAACAATGCTGACGTACCAGCAACAGTCTCGGTCATCCTCGGGGCTAACTAACACTCTTTTACTTCTAGCTACAAAGGAAAAGACTCCTTCAAAAAATAACTTGGGGGAGTAAAGGTGAAGTGACGAAAGGTAAAAGGGGCGGATACCAAATCCGAAAAATAACAAAGGCATGCTATAGCCCTCCACATGATGGGGAAAATCTGGCCAAGGCACACATTAAAGTAGTGACAAAACTCGATGATCACTGGATCAATGGGAGGCTTAAACCCTAAATTAAAAGAAAACCTGGTAGTGATCCTTTGGTTGGCACGAGGGATTAAAACTAGGAAATTTGATTTCCAATGACATTCTCCTCGAACTAAGGAAAGAAGACTGGCAGTGATTAAGCTTGGGTAAATTTCAACATGGTTAAGGGAAGCTATAGAAGAGACCTGATTTCTCATGGTCTCATGGTCTGTTACAAAAGAAAACTCTTGAGGAACAATCTCAGCAACTGTAGGTTCATGCACAGGTTCATTCAGGTCCCTATTTATAGAAGAAGATCTAGGGGTTATAGGAGCCCTATGTCTAGAAGAAGATGGCCTGGCAGAACTACTTTGAGAAGAGGAACCACGGTTAGATAACGAACCAAGACCACAAAGTCTACCGCCTCTCATAATTCTAGTAGGAGAAGTATAAGGAGCAAGTTCATCAACGATCACAACTTTGCGAGGGTCTGGTGTTGACGAAGACATGTTTAACAAAGGAAATACAGAAGGAAGGTAAAGAGATACGAAGAAGGACTAAGGAAATGGATAAAGAAGGAAGAATGTTTCAAGAAATCAAAAAGAATGAAGTATTTATAAGGAGATACAACCGTCGTTAAAATTGGTCATTCTGAAGCATCATAATGGAATCGTCACTTCATGACTGACGCAGTCACAGAAAAAAACCCTAAAAAGTGCTGAGAAACTGCAGAACCAATCGTAAGAAGCCACATTTCATGGGCATTAAATGAATGTGACATACGTCGCATCGATTCTGAAGGAGGCATAATAAAACTCGAGAAACAGCGGCAAAGAATTCTCGCCATAAAAACTTACCACTTCCCGAATATTCAGTTGAGAATATTTATAAAGTGGGGAAAATATCTGTATTGGTGGAAAAAAGACATGACATGTAAACTATCAAGAAGTTGATGGGGCATGACACATGGAACATTATTATAAGGACAAGTGGTATTTCAATTAGACGAATTAAGAATGCAGAAAAGGCACGGAAGAAATTCCCATGGGGTTACATTGAGGAAAGAACCGGACCTGATAGCTGTTAAAGGAGAAACATAAAGAAAATGAATGAATGTTACAAAGAAGGAAAAATTCACGAACCTGAAGTAAATAAGGAAGGTAAATCGGTACAGTTACAAGGAATCTTTAGTCATAAATGTATCAGTTACAGTTACATATGGTAACAGGCAATCAATACGATTAATATCATTAGTGAGCCCAAATTAAGTGTGAGAACCGTTAAAATTGTATGCTCCTATATAAGGACAGAAATCTCACTTGTAATGGCAAGTACGATTATTATTGAAATCCACACTATTATTCTCCGCTTTATTCTCCAAGCTTTAAGCCTTAATTTTGGAGAGTGATTATTAGTTCAATTCTCATTTTCTTTGTCCATCATTTCTATTCTTTGATCCATTCTTCCAAAATTATTAGGAAAGTGAAGTAAATCTTGGTTATCAGTAACCTGATTTCTTCTAGATATTGACTTTGACCGAAAATCCTATTTTTGGTTAAACAGTGTGTCAGATCTTTCAAGTGTAATGCATTTTATGGGTATAATTGTTCGGATATATACTATTAACCATGGATTTTGTTTGGATATAGTATTTATTATGGAATAATTATTTATTCAATTTTAATATAGTTTTAAATAGATCATATGTTTGTCTGTGACCTTTACTTATATAGTAGATGATTTAGTGTATAGAGTTTAGCTTATACAGGGAAGATTAAATCATCGGTTCTTATAAGTATAAATATTATGTTCACAATCTAATAATGGAATTGGACAAACCATCAAGAATGATTGTAGCACAAGATTAAATATAATTTATCTTGATTATGGGAATGGTTTAATTCTGACTTCTTGTGCTAGCATATTTTGTATGTATTGAACGGACCAAGTAGAGATAAGTATTTTATACTGACTTCATAAAATAACTTTTCTAGCCATTAAACGTACTTATACTCTTAATCTTGATATAATTATTATTAGCTGTGTATATTATTTATTATTTTGATTTATTAAAAGGCGAGATTGTTTTGTGGGTCAATATGCTTGTTAATTTGGATAATGATGATATACACTGGTGAAGTAATAGTTAGTTGATAGAATCCATGTCTCAGTCTAGAGATTGATGATATACATTTATGAAAGCTTATAAGTTTTCAAGTGTAAACCTCGCAGATGAATTTTGTATCTGTCACATGAAATAAGTTAAGTGAAAGTTTAAAGAAAATAATCAATGAATTAAATTGTCAGTAATTTAATTTATTTGATTAGTATCTGAATCTTAACATGGGGAGTTAAATAAGGTTTAATGGAAGAATTTCGAAATTGAACTGAGGAGTGCAGTTACGAATTTTTAGTGGAATAATTCATAATTTATTATGGTAGCACTACTAGAAATCTGTTAAAAACCGACCAAATATTTCCGACCAACGTTGGTCGGTCAAAAAAAGCGACCAAAAATCGTCCAGCTTGGACGGAAACTGGAAAAAAAAATTATATTTTTTTAAAACTAAATACCGACCAATGTTGGTCGGTAAATTGGTCAATGAATTGACCCAACTGGTCAGACAAGAATATTTTAGATTACGGACCAACGTTGGTCGGTAATTGTAACGACCCGGCCAGTCATTTTGAATATTGTAATCTTGTTCCCCCATTTACTGATTCTTTATGTGTTGTTCAGCTGTGTTGAGTTATATCGGGTTAGTTGGTTCGGGACCGGAGTAGTTTCAGAGTGAATTGAGACACTTAGTCTCTTAAGTAGAAACTTAAATTGGAAAAGTCAACTGGATGTTGACCTATGTGTAAACGATCTCGAATTTGAATTCAGATAATTCTGTTAGCTTCGTTAGGTGATTTTGGACTTAGGAGTGCGTCCGGAATGTGATTCGGAGGTCCATGGTAGAATTAGACTTGAATTGGCGAAATTAGAAATTTGGCGATTTCGGTCGGCAATGGAAAAATTTGATATCGGGGTCGGAATGGAATTCCGGAAGTTGGAGTAGGTTCGTAGTGTCATTTGTGATGTGTGTGTAAAATTTGAGGTCATTCGGATGTGGTTTGGTTGGTTTCGGCACTGGTTGCCGAATTTGGAAGTTTAGAAGTTCTTAGGCTTGAATCCGAGGGTAATTTGATGATTTGGTATTGTTTTGAGTGATTCGAAGCTTCAACTAAGTTGGTATATTGATATATGACTTGTTGGTATTTTTGATTGAGGTTTCGAGAGGCTCGGGTGAGTTTCGGATGGTTAACGGGTTGGATTTTGGACTTGGAACTCTGCTGGAATTTTTCTGATGCTCCATCTAGTTTCCTTCATCGCGTTCGCGAGTGGAGCCTCGCGTTCGCGGAGAGGAACTGAGAGGCTGTCAATATTTGCTCTTCGCATTCGCGAAGAGGAGCACACATTCGCGAAGGGTGGACTGGGTGTGCATCGCGAACGCGAGAGGTGTTACGCGTTCGCAAAGAAGAGAGGAAGCAGCTGAGGACCCCAGGCAATTGGTCTACGCATTTGCATAGGGGATGTCGCGTTCGCTTAGTGAGGGGGAATGAAGCATCGCGTTCGCGATGGGTTGAACGCGTTCGCGTAGAAGGCATTGAAGCAGAGGCATTTTGTGCTTCCCGAACGCGAGGGTGATGTCGCGTTCGCAAAGGAGAAATCTGGACGGGAGATATTTTGTGCTTCGCGAACGCGAGGCACGGACCTCGTTCGCGAAAAAGAAAAGCCTGGGCAGTGAGTTTAAGTTCTGAAAATGGAACTTCGTCCCATTTTCAATTTTTGACGATTTGGAGCTCGGATTTGAGGCGATTTTGGGTGATTTTCAGAGGAAACAACGGGGTAAGTGATTCTAACTCGGTTTTGGTTAAATTACACGAATCTATTATTGTTTTTATCAACAAATTAGTGTTTTGGGTTGAAAATAGTAGAAAAATTCATATACTTTAATTGAGGATTTGAAGGCCGAGTTCTTGTCGGATTTGAGTAATTTTGGTATGGTTGGATTCGTGGTTGGATGGGGGTTCGGATTTTGTGAGTTTTATCGGATTCTGAGACATGGGCCCCATGGGTGATTTTTGGGGCGTAATTTCGGATTTTTGAAAAATATTAGTATTTTGATATGGAATTAATTCCTATAAATTTTTGTGAGCTGAATCAAATTAATTGTGAATAGATTCGGAGCATTTGGAGACCGAGTCCATAGACGATGGCATCCCGGAGTAGGATTTTTACGCTGTTAAGATAAGTAACAGTTTTAACTCTGGCTTGATATCACGTGATTATTTGGAAGTGATACCCACGCTAGGTGACGAGCGTGTGGGTGTGCACTGCGAGGGATTGAGACTTGGTCCGTCCCGTGAGGCTGTGAGGCCTAATGGCTATTATCTGTGGTTATG